>NC_064643.1:388678464-389303464 GCF_023864345.2 Schistocerca serialis cubense | reverse complement strand
ATCAGACTTTATTGCTTGCCCAGCAAGACAACACATGAGCTGCAACCCATGGATAAATCAGTATTCAAGCCGTTTGAATCTTACTGGGACGATGAAGTTCAGCTTTACTGGTATGCACATGAAAGGGAAGAAAACAGTGCAATTAATAGACGTGTGTTTGGAAAAATCTTCAGCAAGGTGTGGCCAGGCATGACCCAGTAATGTCATGTCTGGGTTCCGTGAAACAGGGATTTATCCTTTTGACCCAGAAGCTATTCCAAACACTGCATTTGCTCCCTCTCGTCCATCAGAATAGGACATGATAATTGCCCCTGAAACAGGGAAACTGCCAGGGACTCAATCAGTCCCAAAGGCTTCCCGAAAAAAAAGAGACGCCAGTCCATTGATTCCAGTTCATCAGAAATGAGGCATACTCAGTAAAGCGTAGTTCATGTGACTTCAGTCTTGAAGATAGTGACACAGCTAAAGATCTCGATTGTTCTTTCAAGGAAATTTTGCAAACCCCAAAGCTTAAGAAAGAAAAAAAACAAACACCACGGAAGAAGGCATTGAATTACGAGGCGCAAGTCATATGTAAGGCACTGTTCACGCAGAATCAAAAGAAAAACGGTACCAACGAAAGCACTGGGTCTAAGGAAGACACATGTTGCAAAAAGATTTCACTGTCAATAAGGAATATTAAGAAGAAAAAATGCAAAAATAAAGACTCCACTGAAGCAAGCAGCAGCTCTGCTCTAAGACAGTGTTGCGAAAGGTTGGCTGGTTTTGTCACGTGTGCTGTGAAGACAGCATATTCGCTGTATCGTTCGTGAGATACAGAGGCGAGTGAGTGTGCCGGGACTTACCCCAGTTCACTGCTAGTAGCGCCACGTCAACATAAAGCGTCTGCGCCTAGCGCACGCATCATAATTAAGAATAAAATTAACAGTTTTATTGCTTTTTCAAACTATGTCAGCATCTACTTCAATGTAATGATGTTTTAAATGTCGAGTCTTAGAGTGATTAGATCAATAGTTTTCCTAAACAGATCGTTTTAAGAAAAAAATAAGTGGCGCTAAATAATAAAGCTAGAAAGACAGAAATTGCTTATAATTTGCAGATGTATGCCAAAATTAACTGGTGCAAGTCTCAACATGAAAAAATAAAAATTGTAATCAGAATTCACGTTTTTAAGAAAAATTGAAGGCGCTAAATATTAGACTGAAATGTAAAAATTTGTATAACGCTTCAGTTTAACCTAAAAATAATAACTACGTGACCCCATTAAGCTACCTCTAATAGTTTTCGAGTAATTTAATGAAAACTAAAATTGGAACTAAAATGTCCTTATTTGTAATAAATTATCAGTAATTTTAATGCTAGAAAATTTTGGTGTCAGCACATGATAAAATCTATTAAATAATAGAGCTACAACAAGTTTTAGGACCATAATGTTAATAACAACCAGTACAAGGTCTCTTAAAGTTATAGTTCAGACGGTTTAACCGATTGGTCTTAGGCACTGCAGTCATGGACTGTGCGGCTGGTCCCGGCGTAGGTTCAAGTCCTCCCTCGGGCATGGGTGCGTGTGTTTGTCCTTAGGATAATTTAGGTTAAGTAGTGTGTAAGGTTAGGGACTGATGACCTTAGCAGTTAAGTCCCATAAGATTTCACACACATTTGAACATTTTTTTATAGTTCAGAGGTAATGATCTACTGTCAGTTCCGACCTAAAAATTATAGAAGGCAAAGTTTTTATGCAAGCGAGCTGAAACTTTTTCTGTGATTTCAACCAACTTACCTACATGCATGCAAAAATTAAGAAGATTCCAAATTAATTCATAACTTTTTTATTAAGTATTATGTGTACAAGAAAACGGCCGTTTAGAGACTGCTGCCTTGTGGGTAAGGCAGATGACAGCAGGTGTTCACTTGGCCGTGCCACATATATAAATACAGCCCGAGAGGCAAGAGTAGGTTTCACTTCGCACCCAGCTACTGTAAAATACGTGTCTGTCAAACGCTGGAGTGCGCGCTGCCTCGGATGACGTCAGAGACAGACTGTGACAAAACGCTTATTTTCAGTATTAATAAATAGTGAACTCGGGACGTCTGTTCATCGTCCTGGATCGCTTAGATTTCGCAAAAGTAACTGTTAGTGTGCCGTCCTTGATATTTACAAATCCGCGTGGCAAGTGGTGACAATTATTTTCCACTTTTGTGGCGAGCATTTATTTTGAGTATCAGTAACCAACGCGAATGACAATTTGGTAGGAAATTAACCGTAGAGGTCGCCCCTGAACTGCTTATTGCGCTGTTTCGGATAGAGAGATTTATTGTCAGTATGAAGATAATGAATACTTCATGTTGTGCGGGAGAAACTTCATTAAATATGTGTCAATTAGAACTCTAAATCTTCATTTACAATCATAATCCTGATCCCGCTAAGCAAATAGGGAACAGTAACATTTCATCCAGTGGGCTGGACAAGAATGTGGACTTGCAGACTGGGAACTAAGGTCAGCGTGTTCTCTATCGCTTTCTGGCTGACCACAAAAATAGTTGCCAGGCTCTCGTAGACGGCGAATTACCACACGATTTTTACCCCTCCCCCCCCCCCCCCCCCCATGCTGAATGAAACGCGATTGCAGTCAAGAGAGCAATGCGGAAGCCTTCAGTGGTTACCATAGCAGAATACTGTCAAATGATCCTTCACAAAACCCCAAAAAAGTTCTGATCATACGAAAAGGCTGTTGGTGGCACCAAAGTTAGTGTCCAGTCACTCATGGATGAGACTGGAACAGAAGTTGAGAGCTGCAAAGCAAAAGCACAAATGTTTAATGTTGGTTTCAAACGTTCTTTACAATGTAAAACCCATGAGATATTGCCTCAACTTAGTTCTCGTACCACCGAAAAGATGAGTGAAATATGTATTAGTATCGATGGTGTTGAGAAACAGCTGAAATCGTTAAAATTGAAAAAGTCCCAGGGCCCGATGCAATCCCTTTCAGATTCTATACCCAGTTTGCAGCTGAGGTAGCTTCTCTGTCAGTTATGATCTATCGCAGATCCCTCGAACAAATAACTGTAGCCAGTATTTGGAATAAAGCATAGGTCACACCTGTCTACAAGAAGCCTAGCAGAAGTGATCCACAAAGCTACTGTCCAATCTCCTTGACACCCATTTGGTGTAGAATCTTAGAACATATTCTGAGCACAAACATGAGGTATCTCGTACATAACGACCTCCTCCATACCAACCAGCATGGATTTCGAAAACATAGATAACGTGCAACCAAACTCTCACTTTTCTCACATGACATCTCGAATGCTATGGATTGAAGCAGTCAGGTAGTATTTCTCGATTTCTGGAAAGCATTTGACTCAGTACCAAACCTATGTTTATTATCAAAAGTACAATCATATGAGGTATCAGACGAAATGTACGATTTGATTGAGTGTTTCATGGTAGGGAGGACACAGCAGAGTCATCGACAGATGTAGAAGTTCGGATGCATGCTATTCATGCATGCTATTCATGTGATCGACGAACAGCTCAAGAGTTTCATCCCCATGTGACCGTACTAGAAATGTGTCATCTTAACGTGAATTCTGGGATGATTACGTCGAAAAGAACACTCTAGATTTCTTTTCCTTCTCTTACCTCAGCCGAGCTCGTACCTCTTCTCTAATGATCTCGTCACTGACAGGACGTTTTCTCCTCACTGTATCTAGATGCGTTGTACGAGGTGTGTTAGAAAAGTAATGAGACTGACGATACTGCGAGCGATCTGACAACGCTGTGTTGTTCTACTTGTGTAGATCGGTATGTTCATACTTTCCAGATGCACAGTCGGAGTTTCAGCTCAGTACATCCATCACGTGTTTTATGAGAGCGCCATCAGTGAATTTATGTTTATTGTGTGTTAAGAAAATGGGACATCAGAATTTAGAAGAACGTTATGCAAACGAGAGAGTTCGCGAGTGTGACCTTTGAAAAGTTGAAACTATGAGGAACATTTCTTATCAAGAGCACAGTTTTTCGCTGGCACAAATCATTTTTGGAAGGGCGAGAACACGTTGAAAATGAACCTCACTCGGGGAGGCCTTCAACTTCAAAAACGTCGAACGTGTACGTGCTCTTATGAGATCCGATCGACGGTTAACAATAAAGATAATGGGTGACCTGTAAGACTTAAACGCTTTCACCGTTCATCAAATCTCGCCAGAAGATTTGCACTTGCGGAACGTTTGTGCCAATATGGTGCCGAAAAACGCCGCAGATGAGGAGAAGAGCAATCAAAGAATCGCGTGTCTTGATCTTCTTGAGAGGAT
This sequence comes from Schistocerca serialis cubense, assembly GCF_023864345.2. NCBI lineage: Eukaryota > Metazoa > Arthropoda > Insecta > Orthoptera > Acrididae > Schistocerca > Schistocerca serialis. Next base: position 389,299,150 of record NC_064643.1, on the reverse strand, counting down.
TGCCAAGGTTCAGTCGTGTGATCACAGGTGATGAATCCCGGATTTTTTTGTACACTCATTAGACCAAGTGGCTAAGTGAAGAGTAGCATACTGAGATATTTCCTCGACCGAAAAAAGCTTTAATGAGCGAATCAAAGATTAAAACAATACCGATCTGCTTTTCTGACAGTAGGGTATCATGCATAACGAATTTGTTCCCCCAGGACAAACTGTCAACCAAGTGTTTTACGAAGATGTCCTTGAAAGGCTCAGGGAAAAGGTGAATCGAGTGAGACCAGACATTGCAGACAAGTGGGTACTGTATGTCTCTCGACCATTTCCATAATGGAATTTTTGATCTCAAAAGGCATTCCTGTTGTTCCGCAGCCCCCCTAGTCACCTGATCTGAGTCCTCGTGACTTTTTTCCGAGATTGAAAAACGTCTTAAAAGCACGTCAATTTGGGGCTCTGGAGAATATTCAAAAGAATGTGACCGACATGTTAAAGGCCCTACCAGTTGAAGCCTTTCAGCGCTGCTGCCAACACTGGGAACAAAGACTGCCGATGTGTAGCTGCCGAAGGGAACTGCTTTGAAGAGGACAATATTGTCGTTTAGAAAAAAAAAAAAAAATCTTAGTTTGATAAAAAATCAATCTCATTACTTTTATCACACACCTCGTATTCACTATTCGACGCTAAATCCACAACAGCTGAGTTATGAACTCGTCAAATATATGCACGACATGAAAGGGGTACACTGACAAAGACAAGGAAGTTACAGCCACTGGCACCACGCAAACCACGAAAATTACAGCGTCTACAAAACAAAGATTTGAGAAGAATTTGCAATGTGACGTTTTATTTCCTCACTCAATACCACACTATGTGAAGCAGGGCTGTACAAATCCTGCTACAGTAGACTGTTCCTTATATAGAACACTTTAGGTCAACCAAATGATCCCACGACCATCCACAAGGGTTTTGTGGTTTTAGACGAAACCGCGCAAGATTATCCAGTGATGAGGGAACAATTAGAGAGCCTGCAGATATACAGTCTCTACAGACTCGCGAATTGCATTAGAAATGCGTGGGAGGATACCTGAGATGTGATGGAGTATAACTGCGGACGTGATTTTAGCCGCGCTATGTCACTTCTTATCAGCTATCTAAATCAATTGTTGGAATTCATGGTTACATATTTTCGCAGTCGCAGTCTAGTTTTAATTTGTAGGCATGACAGATGTGAAGAGTCGCGGTTACACTACTGAGGAGCGCTTAGTGACTTGTGTGTGAGTGCAGATGATGGCTCTGAGAACTATGGGACTTAACATCTGAGGTCATCAGTCCCCTAGAACTTAGAACTACTTAAACCTAACTAACCTAAGGACATCACACACATCCATGCCCGAAGCAGGATTCGAACCTGCGCTCGTAGCGGTCGCGCGGTTCCGGACTGAAGCGCCTATAACCGCTCGGCCACGACGGCCGGCTGTGTGAGTGCAGGGAAGTCAGCACGTAGGGTTGACAACGAGACAGATTGTGGGTGCAGTCTGGGAAATGTTTAATAAGGCTCCACAGCGGAAGGTAACACTTCTGGATTGAGAAAGACGTGTTTTTGCTTTTGGCTGCTCAACGCGGAGTGGAAGAAGGAGGCACGAGAAGAAACGTGTGCCGCAATCTCTGGTTCAATTGAACAATCTCCTATGAAGTCGACACCTAAACATGTTTCGGAACTCAGTATACTGAGGACAACAATCCGAGATCACATGAAAAAAGATATTAAGGCCAGACCTTTTCGATCAATGTTCGTAAATGTGTTATCATATACAGGCCAGAATGAGCGCGTTTTAACATGCCGTGCTTTATTGACTCGATTTTCAAATGTAGTTAACCGTGCCAAGATTATGTTTTCAGATGACTAAGCTATTTATCGCAGCTCACGTGACTTCTGCATTGTTGTTTGCGCTAAAGAGAATCCTCATTACGCTGTCAAGTTAGAAGGGAACCTGTCTCACATAATGATATGGGCAGCAATGACATCACAACATCTGCTTGGACCATACTTTTTGAAGGGACCGCGAATGGCCCAAAGTATTTACACATGTTACAAACGTAGTTTAATACCTCGGCTTGAGGAAAGGGCCCTCACAGAACGCATAAGGTTGCAGCAAGACGGAGCGGCTCGTCACTGCGCTCATGCAGTGTGCCAATTCCTAAATGAACACTTTCCAGGATGGTGGCTAAGTCGTGGTTCTTCAGCAACCTTGAAATGATCACCAAGAAGTCCTGACCTCACCACACATAACAACCCCTTATGAGAAGTCATTAAAGTGCCTGTATTTGCATGTCGTTGTGTTACAAACGATAAACTGTGCAAAGGCGTTGAGGATGCATTTCGCACTATAACACTGGACATGCAAAAAAATACGTCAAGAATTACATGGAGGCTTGTGGAAATGTGTTTACAGCATGATGGGGAAACATACCGATATATTGGACACTTTCTACGTTGGTAAGTACTAGTACTAAAATAAATCAAATCAATTAGCATTCGATATCAGGGAGTACGGGGACGTCCCGCCCATCCTATACAAGTGGGCGAACTGAGCTGAAACCAATGCCAATTGTACTTGAAGTGAAAGATGATTACCGTCGCTTCCTTGCTCGTTTGAAGCAGTGAACGCCAGCAGATTACTCTGCGAAGAGGGCCGGGCTACAATCCAAGGGAATACAGCTTTTGGTGAGGTGTCGGCCTTGTCGATGCCTACGTATACGCTCGCCACCGTACCGGAACCGCTGATTAAGGCAGTCTTCAAGGACTTTTAGCATTCGGCAAATCCTGACTTTCTTAAAGAAGACTTGCAGGACCTTGACTTTATGGTGCACACAGTCCCGCGCGTCGTGGGTCTGCGGTCGTTGAAAGAGTCACGGTTTCTCCTTGTTATTGCTGTGGACTACTTGAAGAACGGAAAACTCTCGCAGGTGACGAAAGTGGCATGCACGACAATCACTGTGGAGCTACCACGACAAAAGCGAGGAATTGCTCAGTGCTTTCGCCGCGGGGGGCTAGAGCATGTGGTTGTACACTGCTCCTTCCCCGAGACACGTGCCAAGTGCGCGTGAAGCCACACCGGCGCGTCATGCCCGCTACCGACGACGCACGAACCCAAATGCTAGAACTGTGGCGGCGCGCACGTGGCGAGCCTGCGCGAACCGACGTCTGCACCCAGACGCCCGGGCAATGGAGGGGGTGAGCGACGATACTAAAAGGCGCCCATTCACAGCCCGACTGAGGGTAACCTACAATTCACAAGACTTTGTGCAAACGTGACGTCATTTTGTCGTCACATGCACTCATAGAAGACCGCAGGAACTGCTATCTACTTCCGTTAACATTCGTTGCTATATTTTTAGGTACTTGGGAAACAGCATATTCGATTCTGTAATTTCGAATTGTAACTTGCATGTTATGAAAGTACGCCGTTTCCGAGTAATGACACATTGCAGATTTGTAAAAACACGTAATTAATTGTACGATTTGTTATAATTAAACGTCACATAACGATGTATTGGCGGTTAAAGCCTTCATGAAATGTAAGTTACAGTATGAAAGGCAAGCTTTCGCTAGTTTTTCGTGGTCTAGTGGTTATAACAGTTGAGTTACGGAATATAGTGAGACTGTGCAGCAAGTTCTCTCTCTCTCTCTCTCTCTCAGGCGTGAATTGTCACTGACAAAACACATTGATCATCTGGTTAAACAAAATAGCTCTCAGAATAAAAAGTATAGAAATGACTAACCCATTTGCAAAAGAATTCAAAGGCAACTTAAGTCTCAGGCATCTATAAAGTACGAAAGACTATTTACGAGCTAGCTCTTTTAGGACAATTTTTGCAAAAAAAAAAAAAAAAAAAAAAAAAAAATATTTTCAACTGAAGTCAACTTTAACCACCAATATGACTTTTTTTGTAATTTTACAACAAATTTTACCAGTACCGATGGGTTTTTGAGGCATCCTCAATGTTTTGAAATAACATTTATTCACTGGACATAAGATAAATGAGCTGCTTGTTTAATTCGTCTGCTGGAATGGCTGTCCATTTTTTCTGATTATAGACCGATTCCTGAAACTAGCTTTGAGAGTTTCTAAAAATAAGCTTATTTTGTTGAGATACCTTAATGAGCACTGTTGATTGTATACGTTATTGGGTTCAGCGCTGACTAGCTTCGGCTTCCTCCCCCCCCCCCCCCTTCCCCCTTACATATCAATAAATCGTCTCACTTTAGAAGTTAATGAAGGCATATTAGGAAAAATAGTACAACTTTTTCAGTATGTTTCGGAATTCGTTCTGGCTAACACTTTAATTTTTCCTTGATCGACAGCCCAGTCCACATGAATGCAGAACTTTACTTATTTATGAACGACGTAACTTCGAGGTTAATGTACTCCGCAGCAAAGAAAAAGTGTAACCTCCAGTTCACTACTTCAGGTGAATGTTACTATTTTGAACGTCATATTTGCCTCGCGTGTTGTGAACCGAACGGTCACGAAAGTCGACAGAAAGCTCTTTCAATTTGATACAGCGTGTGCCGTCGAAATATCTTCGAGTTTGCACTAAGTCTTGTGGACTGTAAGTTACCTCCTGACCGGTCGAAACGACAGGCCCTGACCATGGACCCGACCGCGGCAAGACGCATACAGCAGTCGATGTGTATAGAACGCACACAACAGTCGATAGGACAATTCATGAAACTCATGATGACGCGTACCTACGTCACTATGACGTAGGGCTCTCCTCACCTAGCGTGAAATGAATGGTTCCAGCGTTCCACATTCACTTCACTCACATTGGGACGCCCGCTTCTCTTTGCCTGGCACAAGCAACCCGTCGTAACGAATTTCTTGTGCCAGTGGAAAATGGCCATCCTTGTTGGTAGCTTCCAATCATACTTGGTTCTAAACATCCGTTGAACAGCTGTAGCACACTGGTTTTTGTCGAACTCCAACAAACAAAAAGCTCGCTTCGCACCTGAACCCGCCATGTCTGCGACTAGCGCTGACTATCGGCAAATGACCAAAGTACGCTGTGGCGGTATACATGAAAAAAGAACTTCTCTTCAAAATGATATATGTATGATATCTGTACAATGTTTGGTCCTTGTGCAATAAATAATTTGAAGTGTACGCAGACTTTACGTACACCCTGTATAGTAATCGGTATATAGTTCGGTATCTGTGGACTGAAATCGCAGATTTATTAGAAACCACACGTAGGCAAAACCTTTATCGGAAATGTTAGTTGTAAATTATAATCTCAAAAAAATAATCAGTTTGTAGAAGTGAGAAAGGTGGCGTATTTTATGGTTACGTAGAAGAATTTTTTTGGTGTAGTAAGTGGGCATTAGCTGTGTACAAATTATTATTACTGTTTACTGGCGTTTTCATGCCAGTAGGGCGGTGCAAATGTGGTGTATCTCTTTTCATTTTTCAATGGTCAGAGTATCTTCCCCTAAGCTTTATGACTGTATTTCTCATGTACGCTGAAGGGTAACCATTGATGGTTAATAGGCGTACGTCTGCACAACTTCAAATAAATGCGGCAAAACAGTGCGTTTTTAATTATGCTTTTTGAGGTCACCGCGAATCATCTCGAGTATGTAGCAAACGTTTCTCCCCTCTTCTCATATGTTCATAAAATTTGGCTGGTTATTCCGATAACTGAGTACGGAATGTTCAGCACGTGCCACGTTTTTCGAGAGAGATATGGCTTATTTAGATGCATCTGACGCCTTTTTAAGAACGAAAGTCACAATGTGGCAGTTGTCTCCATGCACAGAGGCATCTTGGTATCGACCCCGCACTACTGGGTTAAAATCTAACCTACTTCATACATAGAATAGATTCTAACTTAACCTAACCTCCTCGACCCCTGCAAAAAGTGACGGAGGAGAACGGACGCACTGCATCCAAGCCGTCGGCCGATGTTGTCGGGAGACCTCTGGCAACGGCGTCTGGCGATCGTTGTCTGTGCCACTGTGAACGCAGCCTAAGGTGAGAACTCGCAAGTTAACTGAAGATGCCAACACAGCGGAACTGATGCCGCGTCGAGTCGTCAAACAGCGGCTGCTGCGCCCGATAGCGTACTATTGGGTGCACTCGTCTCTACACACTGTGGCTGTCGGAGGGATCACACATCGCGACGAGATGCTTCAGCGAGTCGTCGAGGTCGTGATGTCGTCTGCCCAGTAGCTGCTCCCTCTGATGCACTCGCCGGGGAGCAATGAAGACGACACAACACATTGCCGGCATTGCTAGTAAAGAGCAGACAACCGGCCTGAGAAGGGCTACATGAAGACAAGAAACGTGAAGGAAACCACATAGCCAGAGAAGATACAAGAGGAGTGGCAAACATGTGTAAACACAGCAACAACCATGGGCGAGGGGAAATCCCTAAATAAAATGCGTATGCCATATGCAGTAGAGAAGTGCGAGGTTCAAATCTCGTTTCGGCAACTGTAGTTTCGGCTCTCGAAAATCATTTAAAGTGAATTACGGACGCTCCTGGGTATTGGTGCGCGTTAGAGAACCGCTTCCGGGACGGGGAGGTGAGCTAGCCCCGGATCGAATCCAGCTGGCGGATTAATGACGAGGGGCGGTGTGCCGGCCAGCCTGGATGTTGTTTTTAGACACATCTCAGTACGTGAATACTGGGTTGATTTCCCAGACACATTTAGAAGACTCGCGCTCACTTTCACAAGAATAATATTACACGCAGACAATTGGAGTGCACATACTCCGTCTCGGTGGGTAACGGAATGGCGGCAGGAATTTCACCCGGTCATCCTTTAAATTGACCATGCCAAATCCGTAAATAACCACGCCGTCACTTTGTCGACGAGGGACTAAGGCACAAGAAAAAGAAGATTTAGAGAGAATTGTGGAACAATACCCACGGAAAGGACAGGCCGATTTCCTTTCTTGGCTATAACCAGTAACGTTCCGCTCTCAAAGCGTCGTTGTCGACGAAATGGGTAACTGTTATCCCCATTCTGTGTCTGTTTTTGAATCGAATGCCGTAACTTCAGCAACAGGAAATCAAGGACTTTAGCTTAATGTATTTGCTATTCCATAAAGTCACCAACACGAAAAGAAACCTCTTTTTGAACGTAAAATCGAATATCAGGTAAATACTTGAAGTGTAGCTGTATTGCACGTTGCTTTGGCCAAAATAGTTAAGGGGAAATGTACGTGAATAACTGTCAAATAATGTTTTTTTTTTAATTTTAGTCCTAAAAAATTCTCTGTAGTGTTCTGAACGAGAAAAAGTTTACTTCCAGAAAAATGGAACACAGGAAGTACCAAAATTAGAGGAATTTATAAGCGGCTGCACGCACCAAGACGCCCAATGGCACACGGTCAGCTCTGTTAAAAATAAAGTTTTGATCTCATTTGTTTCGTTTTTATGATTTGTTTTGTTTTTATGACTAGACTTTGGTTAACCCGCGAAAGCTTTATAACTGCTTATCTTTTGTTCATACAGGGAGTATTGTTTGCAGTTGTTTTGGCGCGACTATTTTGTTTAAAGCGAAGTAATTGTGTGCGTGAGTTTCTTATTCCACGTGAAAGCAATGGGAAGAATTAAGAAGTTCGGTGTTAAACAGCGTGAATTTTATGGAAATCGGTTCGCGAAACGGATGATTACTGAAGTACAGCGTGATACAACACCCGAATCAGCTTCAACTACTCCGAGTGCTTCGAAGCTAAAACTGAAATATTTGGGCAACGGCAACAGTAGTAATGCCAATAATGTAGAGACCCGAACTACTGATTCAGGTTGTGTTATTGTGGAACTCTTTGCTCTACCTGAACTAATAATTAAAGCTTTGCAGTGTAAGGACTGTGTCAATAGTGGTGTGAAGGTAGTTGAGGAGATACGTGCTAGAAGAGGTTGTGTATCAAAATAAAGAATTGTTTGTAATTTTTGAGATTTAAGCGATTGTGGTAATACTTGTGGCGTAACTAAACAGAGTGTGTATAACACAAATATTAAACTTGCTTATGCTATGAGGTGTATAGGCAAAGGGAACGGAAGTGCACAAATTTTCTGTGCTCTTATGGACTTACTTCCTCCTACAAGGTTTGACAGGTACAATAAAATTTTTCTACAGACTTTAGAAGAAGTAGCAAATGACAAGGTTTGACAGGTACAATAAAATTTTTCTACAGACGTTAGAAGAAGTAGCAAATGACAGTATGAAAAGTGCTGTTCAGGAAAGTGTAGACATGAATAACAGCAATACATGTATGTCTGCAGCCCTGGATGCATCCTGGCAATGAAGAGACCATAGTTCACTAAATGGTGTAGTGACAGCTACCTCCTTGGACAATGGTAAAGTCATTGATGTCGAGTGTATTACCAAGTAATGTCATGGCTGTACTAGTGGAACTGAAAATCATAAATGATTGAGTAATTTTAGTGGTTATAGTGGAGGGATGGAATCTGAAGGTGTTGTGAAGATATTTCACAAGTCAGTGGATAAATAAGGTGTGATGTATACGTCTTACCTAGGAGGTGGAGTCTCCAAAGGGTACCAGAAGTTTGTGAATCCAAACCTTATGCTGACACAAAAATTGAAAAAATGGAATGTGTTGGACATATCCAGAAAAGGTTAGGTACTAGATTGAGGAACTTGAAGAGGAATTTGAAGGGAAAGAAATCAGCCGATCATAAGTATATTAGTGGACGTGGTCGGCTCACACACGACAAAATAGACAGGTTGCAGTATTATTATGGACACGCCATAAGACAAAATAAAAATGACCTCGAGGGAATGAAAAAGTCAGTATGGGCTACCTTCTTTCATAAATCCTCCACAGATTACAACCCATGTCATGCACTCTGACCACCTGGCAGTGATTCATGGTGTGGCTACCAGAGGGCTGTTACTCAAGGTGAGACCTACAGCCATATAAACATTCTTTGCCATTTGCTATAATGGAAGTTATGAAACCTATATATAGACACAAGATTATTAGAGAAATATTGACATGATAGGACTCAAAATCCAAATTAAAATTTCAACAATTGTATATGGGAACGGATTCCAAAAACTGTTCTGGTAGTATTAAATACTTGGAAAATACGTGTGCTAGATGCTATTCTATATTTCAATGGCGCTTCAGTGTCAAGGCTTAATGTTATGGAACTGATGGAAGTGCCTGGTGGAGTGCATAGAGCTCTAATAGCCATTGACCGAAGGAGACTCTTCGAAGCAGAAAAATCAGTGTTGGAAGCCACCAAAGAAGCAAGAATAAGAAGTGTGAAAAAGAGAAGGAAGGAAGAACAACACAGGAAACAAGCTGAATATGGACCTGGGATGCATGAGTGCTATGCAAGTTTAATAGAAAAAGCAAATTTTAACTTTTAACTTAAATTTCCTGAAAGTTAAATTATTTCATGTTCTGGTACACTTTGGCTAAAAGGTGTTAAAGACAGAGAGCTGAAATTTTGTTTACTGCATTAAAGCATGCTCAACTAAAAAGTAGACTATTCTTGTGACTTAACTTTGAAAATGAAATGCTTTTTTGAAGAAAAACCCTGAATTCATCTCCAGAATTGTTGATAATCATAATTAATTTTTTTTTTTTTTTTTTTTTTTGTACCACAGTTTATGACAGCACCATCTTTTCAATAGTCTTCTTTAAAGATAATAGTGTGAAGAACTTACAGAAAAAATAAACCTTCTACTTTGTATTTTGAGTAATGTGTTCGTACGATGTACATAAATAAATAGCATGGTTTATTTCAATTACAACAAAAATATACAATTAAAGAAGTGTGAGAGCTAAAGCTGTGGTTCATACTCAAAAAGTGTTCCCAAAAGATGTCTGAAAAGATGGTAAGCATTTTATGGGCTTACAAATCTTATTCTTTCAGTTACACTGTTTAGAAAACTGACAGTTTTTCAAGGTTTCCTCTGGTATTCACAGACAGTCCCCTTAAGGCGTGTAAAACCCTAGCGACGAAGTCACGCGCCCACACTTTCAGAGTTCTGGACGTGATGCAAGAAACTGCTTTCTGTTTGTTTAGTTTCACGTTAAGGATGCAACTGAGAAAAAGTTGAGAAAAGTTTTGAAATTATGTTTATAGTTTGTTGGAAGTCGCTTAGTGCTCTCATTACGAAACATTGGATGAATGAATATAGTCATTGTAATTTGCGCTCCTTTTTAAGTAAAAGCTAGTTTTTCACGCATCAAAGTGTTTATGACGACATATCTCCTGAACTGTGTATAGTACTGTCACATCATTTTGCAAGTACATGTGGATACTATCTGCAAAGTGTGTTGCGAAAAGAGTTGGTGATAAAGAGGTAATAAATTAAAACGTCGTGCGTGATACTGAAGTTTGGCTGCATGAATAGCCAAAATGTAATAGGCGATAAACTTTTTTTCTTTTCATCAGATTGAGGTTGGTGTTAGCAAGAAAAAATTTCGTAAAGATTTGAAATTATGTGTAAAGTTTGTTGTAAGTAGAAAAAGACGCGCCTGCCGGTGTGGCCGAGCGGTTCTAGGCGCTTCAGTCTGGACCCGCGCGACCGCTACGGTCGCAGGTTCGAATCCTGCCTCGGGCATGGGTGTGTGTGATGTCCTTAGGTTAGTTAGGTTTAAGTAGTTCTAAGTTCTAGGGGCTGATGACCCAAGATGTTAAGTCCCATAGTGCTCAGACCCATTTGATTTTGAATGTAATGCGGGTATTGGGGCGGCGTATGTCGCTCTGTCTCAATTGAAAAACAGTTCATGTCGTACTTGCCGTATTCTGTTGAACTTTTATTGCAAGATTATACCTCCTCATCGGAAGCTTATGATAGCATTTAAAATTTGGTCAATAATTCCGCGAAATATTGAAAATAAAATTTTTATTGCCTCCGAAAGCCTTTAGATAGGCAACCTGGAACTGATTTAGCTTCCGGAAAAGCGTTTCAGTAATGTACACTGAAGCGCCAAAGAAACTGGTGTAGGCATTCGGGTTCAAATACAGAGATTATAAAAGGCAGAACACGGCGCTGCGCTCGTCAACGCCCATATAAGACAGGTGTCTGGCGCAGTTAGACCGGTTACTGCTGTTACAATGGCAGGTTATCGAGTGTGAACGTGGTGCCATCGTCGGGGCACGAGCGATGGGACACAGCATCTCAGAGGTAACGATGAAGTGCGGATTTTCCCGTACGATCGTTTCACGAGTGTACCGTGAAAGTCAGGAATCCAGTAAAACATCAGATCTCCGACATCGCTGCGGCCGGAAAAAGATCCTGCAAGAACGGGACCAACGTCGATTGTAGAGAATCGTTCAACGATTTTACAGAGAGTACTCTACTGCATTGGCTCCTTACTTAGCTTGCATTTATCGCGAATCTCTTGCCCAACATAAAGTCCCGAGCGACTGGAAAAAAGCGCAGGTGACGCCTGTATATAAGAAGGGTAGAAGGACGGATTCTCAAAATTATAGACCAATATCCTTAACATCGGTTTGTTGCAGGATTCTCGAACATATTCTCAGTTCGAATATAATGAATTTCCTTGATACAGAGAAGTTGCTGTCCATGCATCTGCATGGCTTTAGAAAGCATCGCTCCTGCGAAACGCAACCCGCCCTTTTTTCACATGATATCTTGCGAACCATGGATGAACGGTATCAGGATGCCATATTCCTTGACTTCCGGAAAGCGTTTGACTCGGTGCCCCACTGCTGACTCCTAACTAAGCCTTACGCCTCGCCTGGGCTCGTCAACACCGACATGGACTGTTAATGACTGGAAGCATGTTACCTGGTGGGACGAGTGTCGTTTCAAATTGTATCGAGCGGATGGTTGTGCACGGGTATGGAAACAACCTCATGAATCCATGAACCCTGCATGTCGGCAGGGGACTGTTCAAGCTGGTGGAGCGTTTTAATGGTGTGGGGCGTGTGCAGTTGGAGTGATATGGGACCCCTGATACGTCTAGATACGACTCTGACAGAACACACGTTCGTAAGCATTCTGCCGGATCACCTGCATCCATTCATGTCCATTGCGTATTCCGGCGGAAATGGGCAATTCCAGCAGGACAATACAACACCCCACACGTCCAGAATTGCTACAGAGTGGCTACAGGAACACTCTTTGTAGTTTAAAACTTCCACTGGCCACCAAACTCCCGACATCAACATTATTGAGCATATGTGGGATGCCTTGCAACGTGCTGTTCAGAAGAGATCTCCACCTCTTCGTACTCTTACGGATTTATGGACAGCCTTGCATGATTCATAGTGTCATTTCCCTCCATAACTACTTCAGACAATAGTCGAGTCCATACCACGTCGTGTTGCGGCACTCATGCGTGCTCGCAGGAGCCTTACACGATATTAGACAGGTGTACAAGTTTCTTTGGCTCTTCAATGTAGATTAAAGTATACCGTCTCACTTGAAAACATGGAAATATACTGGCCATTTACAAAACTGTCTGTTAGTTTATCTTAGTTTACGGTACCTTTAATGTGGCGTATAAAATGCTGAATGATGGATTTGTCATTCTAGTTTTATATTTTATAAATCCTATTGATGTTTTCGAAATTAAGTTGGTTGTTAACAATAAACCTGAGTGTGACCAACTGTCTAAAGAACATCTGCCTGTTATCGTCATTACATACATATGTACAACAAATACTTTCTTCTCCAATGAGGACATGGCTCAAAATGTGAGGCCATAAGTAATTGGTGAAAAAAGACAGGAAAGGCACCCAGCAATGTACTGAAGAAAAAGAAACCTTTTTTATGTTTTCATCTCCGAATTCTGTCATTATTTGTCATTCATTTATGGTATTCTAATGCATTGAATACTTCGTGTGGCTCAGACACATATGATTCCTGGTATAGATAAACTTTTAAGCACTGAATACTTTTTGTGAATTCTGTTTAGAATTTTTCAAGCTTGAAAATGACAAAATATCGAAATTGCAACTGCAATAATCATTTTAACAGTTACATATGGATGAACTACATACAATGTAATACAATAAAATACAAGCTGTGGACCCAAACCTTATCAAAACTTTGAACCGTCGTTGGTCTTTACCCTTCCAGCAAGACCATTCAGCCAGTGCCAGTAGCAACGCAAACAAGGCACTGTAACAATAAATACCCCCTCTTTTGTGCACAGAGAGTCAAGTGTCGCTAAAGGTCGGCCAGCTGTCTGTCGTAAAGAAAAGGTCAGACCTTCCGCGAACGTCGACAATGGTGCTCATATATCTGTAGAGCTTCATATTTAACTTTTCTAAGAAGAGAAAGAAGCATGTTGCATAAATGCATTCATAAGAGGAAAATGTTCAGCAACAGTGATACGAAGTGACAGGACGCTGCTTACATATTCTTACTAAGGAAAATTACAATAATTAATTTCGTTCAAACGTGAGTGCTATTAAACCACTGATAAATTACGTGTCACTGATAAATATATTTTTAGTAAACAACATCAGAGAAATTTACTTGCAAGCGCCACAGTTCTAAACTATACACAAAATAGTTTTTTAGCGGAATACTTATGGTAGCTGGTTTACTATTGGTGTTAATGCTTTGAGTGCTTTTATTAATTCTGACAGATGTTGCCAGTCTATTTGCGAACGTGTGTTGCGTACTGCTTTAGTTCTATATTTTCGCGTTTGAAAATGCTTGCGGTGTCGCTCATATTGTGACCATATTCTAGATACAGTTAAACTGGTTTGTCTGGTCGATGCTGACGTTATGTCGAGACGCTCAAGTAGCATTTGGCCGGACTAGCTATACCGGTATTTCAGTAACTATATTAAAACTGCTGTACGTATGTGCGGTACAGTAAGGCAGACAATGACGGACTTCAGTAGCTTGTCTTAGTCATGCACGGAGCTATTGCGTGGAACTTACGACCGGAAAGAGGAGAGAGAACATGGGAAAGTGAATAGCGAACACGATAGAAAGTCGGTTCCTGAGTGAAGTGCGTTCCATACCACGGGTATGTAAACTGGGTTAGAGGGACAGGACAGCAGTGTTGTTTCATTTACCGCCGTTGTTATATCCGTTATTCACGGCTGGCTTTGAAATCTTTGCCAATTAGTTACACAAAAACATTTTAAGAGTTTGCTGTTGCTTTACGTAGAGGCCTATTTACCTCAAAGTCTTGTTCAGCGATCAAAATAGCATATCTTCGCGGTCTTCTGTGACTAAAATTCTATCAACGGTTTACTGCACAGGCAAAATGATAAATTCCACGCACTGCTGTAAACGATGTTAATCCAATTTAGTTAGTTGTAATGATCGGTTTCCACACACGAAATGAAAAAGCTTCGATGGAGTGGATGAAGATGTTCAGAACAAGGTTTTACAGCGAACTTTCACACTGAGCTTTGCTTCCTGCCAAAAGTTTTAAGTCTTTAGATAAGTGGTCAGATTTGTATTGTAGTATTGTATTCACCATTTCATGAACCACATGTACCGATAGTGAAATTTTTTTCTACAAATGCATTTATGGACATCATTGCTCTTTAATGATTGTAAGGCAATATGTACAATTATATGCTTTCAATTAGTATATTTAGATGATAAATATGTGGCGTAAAAACGTGTAGCTGGTCCTCAACATAAATCAAAATTTGTAATATAACAAAGCACTTAAATGTCTCTATGGTGCTGTAATTGGTTTAATTTTTGTCCTTAACGGCCCCTAAAGGAGTGATTCTTGAGGATCTGATCCTTCACTTAATACTAGTTCTTGATATTTTGTAAATAAGCTTTCGCAGGATAATTCGTGCTTATTTTCAAGGATCTACTGTTTCGTGTTTTTCAACATTTCCACGACACTTTCCCACGAGTCAAATACAGCTGTGACCATTTGCGCCCCCCTATCACAGCACAGGCCTACATTGCTGTTTTAAGCACCTTCTTGCTCCCCATTGTTGAAGAGCAGTTCGGGGATGGCGATTGTATCTTTCAACATGACTGAACACCTTCTAATAATGCACGGCTTGTGGTGGAGTGGTTACACGACAATAACATCCCTGTACTGGACTGGCTTGCACAGATATCTGACCTGAATCCTATAGAACACCTTTGGGATGTTTTGGAACACCGACTTCATGCCAAGCCTCACTGAGCAGCATCAATACCTCTCCTCAGTGCAGCACTCCGTGAAGAATGGGCTACCATTCCCCAAGAAACCTTCCAGCAGGTGACTGAACGTATGCCTGCGAGAGTAAAAGCTGTCATCAAGGCTAAGGGTGGGACAACACCGCACTGAATTCCAGCATTATCGATGGAAGGTACCACAAACTTGTATGTCATTTTCAGCCAGGTGCCCGGATACTTTTGATCACATAGTGTATGTACAGAATATGACAGGATCTCATTGGATCCTGGACCCATGTTAGAATTTAGCTGTTTAATCATAAATTAATTATTTTTACATCTTGTCCTATGTCATATACACAAACAATGTACTAAAAAATGCTTTTCTGGACCAAATATATAGACACTCATCTTTTACAGTGGTGCAAAGAGTAAACTGTGCAACACATTTTTTTAATTTTCTTTGGTAGAGGAAAGTTTGAAAACAGAATTCAATTTCAATTCCTGTGCCATCTGTGAATGTCAGGCCACTAAATTTTGGTGTCACTGTCAGCCTCTACATATGACTAGAATTTTCTGAGTTTTGTGAGGGATTTTTTGATAAGATTCTAGTACAGTAGTCACTGTAAGCGTCACAAATTGCACTCTTTACATCCAGACGTCTTTCATTCAGTTTCTCTCTATGTATGGCCCTATGCAGAAAAGCTGGGTCATTGACAGGCACCCACAAAAGAGAATGAAAACTTTGCTAGCTAACTTTTGGAAAAATCCCTTTGACAAGCTAGAGTATGCATGCATGCACATGTGTGCCACCCCCCCCCCCCCCACCTCACACACACACACACACACACACACACACACACACACATGCTCATACATTCTGCAAGCTGAAAACAGATTGCAGCAATCCAGACATTGTGTGTCCAGGTGTCACAATGTAGGTTCACAGGTAGAGAGAGAGAGAGAGAGAGAGAGTGAGTATGCATACTCAACCTCATCAAAGGAGGTCTTCAATCTCTTTTGTGTGTGCCTCTTCACAAAGCAAGGCTTCAGCTATTTGGTGAGTGGTCTCCTTTAGTCCGGAATTATTTACCAACTGGCAGAACTGTTCTTACTTTATAAAAATAATCAGGTCACCAAAAATCACTAACCCTTCTGGTTATGATGATATTTCAAACAAAGTACTAAATTCTTGTGTTTATTAGCTAACACTCCTCCTGAATTGCCTTTGTAGTCCACCAGAGAATCACGGTGTGCCTCCTGAAAGACTGAAGTATGTGTTAGTAGCACCCAGTTGTAAAACTGGAGATAAGCAAGTGACCAGTAATTACAGAGCCATCTCCTTCCTTCCTATTTTCTCAGAAAGTTTGAGGTCAGTTACAACATAATACTAAACCAATCTTTCTGAGAATAACCATTTAACAATACCTCATTCTGACTTCTGGAAAGGCTTCTCTACTGAGAAAGCAAAGTATGACCTTCTAATATTAGTTTTGTTAGAATTATGCAAGAAAAAGTACCCTGGTTTCATTTCCTGTGGTGTTGCTAAGGCTTTTTAATATGTAGATCATCGAATTCTGCTATGGAAACCAATCTGATATGATACTGAAACCATTCCTTTTCATGGATGGGGTCTGGTTCATAGCAAGCAGCTTAATCCTTGATCTTAAAAATGTCTCATGTCATTCAATTCCAAACAACTACACTGTGACCATTACAATTGCGCCACTACTAAGGGTAACAAATAATGAAATTTTTCTTACTATGGTTATACAGCTTGATAGACATTGTGTGTACTGACCAAAGCTACCTCTTTTGGCAGCAGCAATGACAGCTCAGACCCAGCTGGACATCTAGCTTGGATGACAGATACAGGTAGATCACTCCACGCTACTTCAATTCTGTGACAAGAGTTCATCTTTCATAGCAGCTGGTGACTGATAGTGTTGCAGTCTCTCAACAACCCTTGACCAGATATTTTCCATGAGTGAGATATCTGGAGAATATGTTAGTTAGGACAACAGTTGAACACCCTCTGTATCTGGGAGACAACACGAGGAATGTGAAATTTTGCGTTATCTTATTGAAAGATATCATCACGAAGTTTTCGAAGATAGGGCATGAACCAGAGGTGACTGTGTTGTGTAAGATCAAACTAGGCACTGGGCGTGTGTGATAATGACTTAATGGAATCTGCCAACATTTGTTCTCCTACGAGCTGCACACAGGACTGGGAGTCATCCGAAAAGATGATATGGCGTGTGTCACTTGTGTGTCCAGTGGTGTTGTTGGGCTCATTGCATTTCATATTTGCGCGACAGTCAGTCGACCCAGCAAAATAATGAACCTATAAGAGGTTGTGTCTAAAATGTGATGACAAGCAAGTGGAAGAGGTCAGCCATCTTAATTCTTGGAATTATTCAGATTATAACTTGATAATTATCTCTCTCTCTCTCTCTCTCTCTGTCTATCTGTCTCTCTCCCTGTGCATGTGTGTGCGTGTTTGCGTAAAGCCATGTATAATTCACAGACAGTTGAGCTAATCTGCTTTTGTTCCATGTTTCCCATGATACTGCTATGAGATCAGGGTAACAGTGTTCTCTGCTCTCCTGGTCATGTTTCCACTTGGTCACTCTAAGCCAGTGTTCTTGAACTAAGCTGAATTGTCCCTTTGAATATCCTTTGTACCAGGTTGGTAGCCAACGAAATGCTCAATAAATGTTTAAGTAAAACCACAATTTCAGCTATTTTATTTTGTTGCCCCAGAACTGTGCCTGTTAATACTATTGTCATGTGCATCAAATGAAACAACATCTTTTTTACATATTTAACCAAAAATATCTTCATACAACTGTTCACACTGTATAAAAATTCTGTCTGCACACAAATGTTGAAAGACTCAATACAGTGGAGTCCCTCACTGGAAGCTTCATACAGACTCTTGCTGCTACCAGGGATATTCCACTGTAGAGCATAGCAATGCAATGGATGCTCTACAGAGAATTGATTTGTATGTTCCCCTGTACTACCGACCAGTTTACTCACAAGGTTCACTCACGTTGTACCTTCTTAGCTGTGTTTCAAAGTTGTTTATGGTACATAGAATTCTGTCTGATATGTAACACCTAGGTATTTTAATTTATTGTTGTATTTGATTATGCCAAAAGGACCAAAACATGGGCTTATGTTTGCTGATGGTAGATGATTAGAGAGGAGGACAAGACATCTTTCTGTTTCAGAAACATTAGGTTGTAGTCACTATGTATTAACATATTCATAAAGTTTAGTAAGCCTGTTTGTTGACTGTTCTTCACATTCAGGAAGATCTCCACTCTGATATGAAAGTGCAATGTCACCTGCATATTGAAATTTCTGGCAGGTTTGCTGTGTAAAGATTGAATAACACTGGAGCAATAAAAGAACCTTGAGGCAAGCCATCATGAGAATGTTCCATTGGCTCTTTTTTCACTTTGCTGTACTTGAAGCCATTGATTGCTCGCCAACTTGTTTAAGAGATTACTGGAGTCTTACAAGATATTGTTTACAGTAGTTTGAATGTTAGAACCACGACCTATCCAGTGCTGTAAGTCGCTAATAGGAGAACAAAAACTACCCCAGTCTTCGTTTTCTTCTGGTGGCCAGTTTCTATTTGATTAGACAAGGAGTATAGCCTATTTGTTTACAATAACTTCTACAAGGTCTAAATCTGCTTATTCAGATGGTACCATAAAATTAATTTGGTCTTGCATTCAAGCTAACATCATTCCTTCCAAGAGTTTGTAAGCAGAGCTAATTATAAATGGTGTGCAAAAGTTTTCTGCTATTTTTTATAGCTCCAGATTAGCCACTTTCACGTTGTAGGACCACTGTGAACCAAAAATTCAGGGTAGAAGCAGTCTGCACTCATAACTATTCTACATTTTGTATGACTAATGAGTGTCTCCACTGCAGTGATCATAAATCTCTTTATTTATTTGTCCATGGATCATTTCTTACAATGATATTGGGCACTCCATTTTTACATAAATCTTGCATATACATAGCTAGTTACAAAAAGGTAGTACATATACATATATTTTGTAGAATATTCACAGAAAATGACATTAAAGTACATTACAAAAAATGTATACATACACACTATTTAATTTTTTATTTCAAGATTCTTTTGAACTGTAGGGGCAGATATTGATCAGATGTCTTTTTAATCTTCTTTTAAAAAGAGACATACCTTCTATCATCTTTATACATTGGGGTAAACTATTGTACAGTATGCGCCCAGCATTTACATGTTCTTTGTCTGTTAATTTTAGCCTGCTTCCTTCCATATGATAGTCATTTTTTATTCTTGTATTATGTTCGTGATATTCACCGTTTAGCAATGCAGTGCAGTTAGTTTTTAAGTAGATAATTGTTTCATATATATACATTGATGCTACTGTTAAAATTTTTAGCTCCCTGAATTTATTTCTGCAGCGTTCTCTTGGTGATACTTTTGCGATGCATCGTACAGCTCTCTTTTGTAATCTTAATACCCTCTGTGTGTGCACATTTGCAAGCATTTCCCCATGCCAGGATCCCATATGTGAGGTGTGAATGGACTAGTCCATAGTACATTGTTTGTAGAATGTGTCTGTTTACTAACTTTGACATTTTTCTCATGAGAAATATGCTTGAACCTATTTTGCTGCACAAGTTATTTATGTGATTCTCCCATGTCATATACCTATCCACTGTTACACCTAGAAATTTGTACCTGTCTGTTTCCTTTAGTTCTAGGTCTCCAAGCCTGACTGTGATGTTGTCCAAAGTGTGTTGTTTGTTTGCATGTATCTGTACATATGTTGTTTTGGTTCCATTTATAAAGAGATTTTTTTCCCTGAAATTGTTGTTTCCACTTTTCATACTTAGCGAAGCCTTCTCTTGTAGATATGTTGTAGAACTGGTAACAACAATTGAAGTGTCATCTGCATACGTGACTACACTATCGGATACTGATTTGGTCATATCATTTACATACAAAATGAAAAGTGGTGGACCAAGGACAGATCCTTGGGGAACTCCATATTTAACAATTTCATAATTTGAAAAGACACATATTTTTGACTTTTTGCATTATTTCTACACATTGCTTTCTATTTTCCAAAAACGATTTAAGATGTCTGGTGCTTTCCCCCTTATAACATAAAGATAAAGCTTTTCCAATAGGATGTCATGACATACACAATCAAATGCTTTAGATAGGTCCAGGAACATGCCACAGACTTTCTTCTGTTCATCAAGTACTGTAGTTACCAGCGTTATGAATTCAGCTATAGATGTTTTGGTAGATTTGCCCTGAATCCATGTTGTTCATCGTTTATAATATTGCATGTTCGTATAAAATTTAATATTCTGTCTTTTATTATGGTTTCTGTTATTTTAGAGAGTATAGATGTAATGGTTATGTGTCTGTAGTTTCCTGGATCTTTTTTGCAGTCTCTTTTATGTATAGGGATTACTTTACTCTTTTTCAGGCACATTGGAAATATTCCTTTTTCTATAGATAAGTTTATCAGACAGGTTAATGGCTTTACTACCCACTGTGAGCAGCATTTAATCAGTTTAGTGGATATACCATCAAGTCCCTCTACTTTTTGGTTTTAGACTATGTATTACTTTTACGATTTCTGATTCATTAGTTGGGGTCAGGAATAAGCATTTTGTCTCACATGGAATTTTTATTGTATTTATTTTGGAAATATTATTTTGAGTTATTGATTTGTCCACAACTTTGATATAGTGTTTGTTTAAAGTATTGCTGACATTTTGTGCATCCCTCAGTTCCCCTCCCCCCATTTACGTCAAGTGTTATGTTATCCGTGTTTTCCACACCTGCACCTTTCCTCTTTTCATTTATGAGAGACCATATGGTCTTTGTGATATTTGTTGAGGTTGCTATCTTGTTTTCATAATATGTCGATTTAGTGTCTTTTATAAGTTTGGTGTATGTTTTCTTCTTTTCCCTATATGCATCCCTGTTTTCTTGGGTTGGCCTTAACTGACACTTTTCGTACATGCATTTCACCTCTTCCCTCTCCCTTTTTACCTCTACTGTGACGCAATTTTTATTTTTTTTCTTATTTATTTCTCTATGTATTAATGGAATGCCACATCTATGTAATGGCCTAATGTTTTGCAGAATGATTCCCATCCTTTATCTACGTTTTCTGTTAAGTATACTTCACTAAAGTCTTTGCTTTCCAATAGCCTTTCTAGCCTATCTATGTTTGTTTGCTTTGTTTGTCTAAACTCTTTAAATATTTTTTCTTGCTTCCCTATGTTGTCTACTAATTCAGCTACTACCCCATAGTGGTCTGCAATGGTTGTGTTTATGACCTGTACTGTCTGCCTGCTCTGTTGTACATTAGTGATTACATGATCTATTAATGTTTCTGTATTTTTACAGTATCTCGTGGGACTGTCTACTGCTAAATAAAGTCCATAAGTTTCAATCAGATCTTGAAAACTCCTTGTGTAACAGTTTTTTAGTGTGTTAATATTTAAGTCACCAGCTACAATTATATAGGAGAATTCCACGCTAGCCTTATCCAACAGTACTTCTATCTCTTTTAGAAATCCATTTATCTGGCTGTTTGGTGATCTGTAGATACCTATTATCACAAATTTCTCCCCATAACATGTTGTCTGTATTGCTGCAGCTTCAAACAGCATTTCTGTACAGTTGTCTTCTGACCATGGAATAATATCCTCTATTTTACTGTGTACAAGACTGCCACTGCTCCACCCTTGTGTTCAGATCTGCAGAAATTTGCAACTCTTTTATATTCATGAATGTTGATAACATTAATTTCATTTCCTTTCAGACCATGTTCTGACATAATAAATATATGTGGTAACTCTGCAGCTACTAGAACTTCTATCTGTTCTAATTTACTGGATGCATACTGTACCTTCTGCTGCAACATTCTTATATTATCAATATTTGTGCTGATGTTTTGATTTTCTATGGCATCTTTCTTTTTACCTGCTGGTACAAAAAATCCTGGTCCTTGAGATGCTTTTGCTTCTTTGTTCTCTCTCCTCTCCCGTATCTCACCCGCGAGATGACTGTCACAGCTTCTTCTGCTGGTGAGGACACTGCTTCTTTTTCTGCTGGTGTTGACACTGCTTTCCCCTCCTTTTCAGAGCAGAGTGTAGTTTCCTCTTCTGTTCTTTCATCTCGTGGTTGTTTTGGGTCTGATACTGGATACAGTATTGTATTTTCTATTACTTCACTCATTGACAGTGGTATAGGTCTATGTACCTGTTCTTGTGTCCTGCTAATTTTTTCTAATATTTCTTTGCACAGAACTTGTTTACCATAGTTTTTTCTGTGCAGGCCATGCTTTGTGGAATGTTCTCTCACTGAGCTTGTTGCTTCAATAAATGTAAGAGAAATAGCTACATATCGTCCTGAATTTTCTGTTTGTGTTGACGATTTCTCTGTTTACACATGAAGCTTCTATCAGGTCATGCCTGTGTGGAATGCTTACGACATATACATCGGAATGTATAAGTTTTTCTAACGATTTTCTTAGCCTCCTGGCTGCATTTACACTTTCGTTCTTATATACATCGTTCCCTCCTCCAGTAATAACGCATTTGGAACCATATGTCACTGTTGATTCACAGTCTTTTAGAACTTCATTTAGAGGTGCACCCGTACGGGTGAAACCAGTTACTTTTAGTTTATTTTGCATAGTGGCCATAATACCTGCTAAGCCTTGCTAGTTGGAAATATGTAAACATCACCTTTCTTATTTTTCTCACTTGGCGCAAGATTTCGCGAATGTTTAGTATTTTCTTGCTTCTTCCAGGTACTTCTTGGAGATATGAAATCTTTTTTATTATTTCCCTGGTTGACTGTATCTTCATTTTTATCTAGCAGATCATATTTGTTCGTTGTTTTTAATTCGAAATGTTTTTCGTTTTGTTTCACACGCCAGCTTTTTGTTGGCCTAATAAATGGCTCATTTTCCACTTTTTGTTCTTGTTTGAGTTCATTTATTACTGTTTCCAGGTTACTTACATATTGTTTTGCAAACAATAAGTCCTGTTCTAATGTAGACACTACGTTTCCTTCGTGTACATTACCATGTATTTGTAAATACGCCATTCGCGAACAGCAGTTAATTACGCTACAGGCGCATTTCGTATTTTCTTCGTCAAAACGTGAGATACACTTCGAATGAATCCATTTTTGGCACACTGAGCATAGTCTAATACCATTTAAAAGTCTTTCACTACATACAATGCACTTATATTCGCACTATAGGCGTTTTTCACGGAACCACTTACCAAAACTTCTGCACGAGCCGCCATCTTTAGTTTTCCAGTAGTTGTAACCATCCAGCTCGTTGTGAAGGGGTACTTCACACCTTAGTTCACAGTGCTAGTGTTGTGTGTGTGTGTGTGTGTGTGTGTGTGTGTGTGTGTGTGTGTGTGTGTGTGTTTTCTCAGCAAGTTACCACCACTTTAGTAGTAAGT
This sequence comes from Schistocerca serialis cubense, assembly GCF_023864345.2. NCBI lineage: Eukaryota > Metazoa > Arthropoda > Insecta > Orthoptera > Acrididae > Schistocerca > Schistocerca serialis. The sequence continues at coordinate 389,275,512 of NC_064643.1, read as the reverse complement.
TCAGCAGATTTTACTTATCTTCACACAGCCTGACTTTGGGTTAGTGGACCCGGAGAATTAGGATTAAGCAGACTAACTCGCTGCATTCTGGCTAGCAGTAGTCAATCGAGCTTCATTTCTGAGTTTCTCATTGGTGAATAGGGTTTAGAAACTGTGGAACATAGCAACCTATCTGTCAGTGCCCTTGAAATGCCATCTGCAACTTCACTTCATCATAGAATTCACTGTAAAGGAGATCTGGACAAATTGCACTGCCTGTGACTGCATTTGAAAGCACACACTCATTTGCCATACACACAACTGTACCTTCCGATATAAGAAAACTTGTGCGCAGCCAAAGACTTCAATTAGCAGACCCAGAGGATGCTGCAGAAGATCTTCCCATTGAGTTCCTTGTGGGAGCAGATTATTATTGGAAAATCATTAAAGATTCCCCTCCGGTTCAACTATCATCATCCAGTGTTCTGGTACCTTCTGCTCTAGGTTGGATTCTTAGCAGGAGTAAGTCAATCACCTTGTGATGAGAAACTACATCAGTTTAGAGAAAATGACGCCAACAGATTATATTCTACAACATTTCTGTAATTTAGATCATGTGGGCCCAAACAAAAACTCAGAATCTGAAGGAACTGGCCTTACTGCAAGGTTTTGCAACATTTCACTACATTGAGGAAGAAGGAAAAGTCTGATTTGAAGAACAACCACAACTAAGGATGAGATTGATAAATCCACTTCAACTGTGAATGCTACATTTTTTATTGCTTGACTCGATTCAGAGACTATTGCTTCATCATTGGGTGCCACACAGCACCGGAGCAGCAAGAGGAGGACCTAATTCCCAGCACACAGCGAACTGTACTAGTGAGGCACGTGCTTATCTCATTGCTCCGATGTTGTGTGGCACCTGATGATTGATCAATGGTGTCAAAAACTCAAGCCATCTGATTGCAATATGGCAGTCAGAATGTGTTATAAACGCTACATATACAGAGGTACCAGGTGTTCACTATGACATCTGTCCTTTTAGTACACAGTGAAAACAGACTAACTCCCATCAAGCGGATACCTCTTCTATGGCTGGAACTTTTGGCAAAGCTTCTTGGATCAAGGCTACTTCATGATTTGTCTAAGGCTGTGAGCTAAGACTTAAGTTGTGCAACACTATGGACCAACTCAAATGTAGCCTTAGGCTCGATGCACACGATCGATTTATTATCGCCCGATCGCAGCGTTAGTTTCTCGCGCGTTTCAGCAGTGCATGTGAAACAATGGAGCGGCGCATACTTCGGCGGTAGTGATGCGAAATAGCAGCGAGATTACGATGAGCGAATTGCGCTCGCCATCCACTGCTGTGTCACAGCGATCTCGCCGATCGTCGCGGAGCAGCAGCCGTTGCATGTGAATGGGGCAGCACACACGTGTTCGCAACCACACCAACAGCTGCAGTTAGCCTGCCATGGATGCAACCGCTTTCAACGTCGAATTGTTTATTGGAGAGGCAAAAAATACCCAGAAACTTGGGATATTTCTCGCAAAGAGTATCACGATCATGTTAAGAAGAAAGCCGTTTGGTTTCAAGTGTGTGAAGAGTTTTGTGAGGGTTTTTCTGCGAAACCAGATCAGGAGGAAAATGATATAAGGAAGTATCATCGTTAAACTATTTTGTGTTTGTGTGCTAGTGGTGGAGCTTTTGCTCGAATGTGGGCATTCAAAACTTGAAATAGCGTTAAGCAACAAATGCTTTGTGCTCCCTGGCGAGAGCCCATCAACTCAATAAACAAATCTCCAGTTAATAATGAAAGTTTAAAATAAATTTTGTTACTTCAGCTTTATTGTATTGCTTTCACAAACTACATAATTTCACACATTTCAATAGTGACATAAATGAAATCGTCTTTCACAGTCGACAATACATTGCTTCACTGTTCACTATGATTGATACCGACCAGATTTAAACACATTCGTCTTGCCATGGTACTTTTCCAGCATTGTTTATGAAGTAATCAGCGAAAACATTTCTTCTAGAATTAAGTGAACTTCCTACTTGGGTCGTTGGGACTTCATTGGCCAGATCACATAGGCCCTGTATACTTAAAGTATTTTCGAAGTTAAAGCCATCTCTGGAACGACAGCAGTTGTGAAGGACACAGCAACATTTGATGATGCTAACGGTGAAGTTCAGCTCAACATTGATAGATCTGTGAAATATTCACTCATCGTGCTCGGAGATATGTGGACGACAGAATACCAAATGCGCACTCCACATATCTCCAAGCACGACTTAAACAGTAGTTAAAGATACGTTTCTTGTAGGAGAGGAAAGTTCCAATGTACAGTCTCATGACGAAATTAGAACGAGAAAACGCTTCATCCCCCAATAACGTAAAGGGCACAGAAAGTTCTGTAGTTCCTGATAGAGGTTGTCCTTTTGGTGGGCTTGCTTGGCCACTTTCTAGTAGTTTATACAGCTTAGAGTTTTCGAAGATATTACTATCCGATTCTCTACCATGAGATCCAACTTCAACATAGTTGAACAAATACACTCCTGGAAATGGAAAAAAGAACACATTGACACCGGTGTGTCAGACCCACCATACTTGCTCCGGACACTGCGAGAGGGCTGTACAAGCAATGATCACACGCACGGCACAGCGGACATACCAGGAACCGCGGTGTTGGCCGTCGAATGGCGCTAGCTGCGCAGCATTTGTGCACCGCCGCCGTCAGTGTCAGCCAGTTTGCCGTGGCATACGGAGCTCCATCGCAGTCTTTAACACTGGTAGCATGCCGCGACAGCGTGGACGTGAACCGTATGTGCAGTTGACGGACTTTGAGCGAGGGTGTATAGTGGGCATGCGGGAGGCCGGGTGGACGTACCGCTGAATTGCTCAACACGTGGGGCGTGAGGTCTCCACAGTACATCGATGTTGTCGCCAGTGGTCGGCGGAAGGTGCACGTGCCCGTCGACCTGGGACCGGACCGCAGCGACGCACGGATGCACGCCAAGACCGTAGGATCCTACGCAGTGCCGTAGGGGACCGCACCGCCACTTCCCAGCAAATTAGGGACACTGTTGCTCCTGGGGTATCGGCGAGGACCATTCGCAACCGTCTCCATGAAGCTGGGCTACGGTCCCGCACACCGTTAGGCCGTCTTCCGCTCACGCCCCAACATTGTGCAGCCCGCCTCCAGTGGTGTCGCGACAGGCGTGAATGTAGGGACGAATGGAGACGTGTCGTCTTCAGCGATGAGAGTCGCTTCTGCCTTGGTGCCAATGATGGTCGTATGCGTGTTTGGCGCCGTGCAGGTGAGCGCCACAATCAGGACTGCATACGACCGAGGCACACAGGACCAACACCCGGCATCATGGTGTGGGGAGCGATCTCCTACACTGGCCGTACACCACTGGTGATCGTCGAGGGGACACTGAATAGTGCACGGTACATCCAAACTGTCATCGAACCCATCGTTCTACCATTCCTAGACCGGCAAGGGAACTTGCTGTTCCAACAGGACAATGCACGTCCGCATGTATCCCGTCCCACCCAACGTGCTCTAGAAGGTGTAAGTCAACTACCCTGGCCAGCAAGATCTCCGGATCTGTCCCCCATTGAGCATGTTTGGGACTGGATGAAGCGTCGTCTCACGCGGTCTGCACGTCCAGCACGAACGCTGGTCCAACTGAGGCGCCAGGTGGAAATGGCATGGCAAGCCGTTCCACAGGACTACTTCCAGCATCTCTACGATCGTCTCCATGGGAGAATAGCAGCCTGCATTACTGCGAAAGGTGGATATACACTGTACCAGTGCCGACATTGTGCATGCTGTGTTGCCTGTGTCTATGTGCCTGTGGTTCTGTCAGTGTGATCATGTGATGTATCTGACCCCAGGAATGTGTCAATAAAGTTTCCCCTTCCTGGGACAATGAATTCACGGTGTTCTTATTTCAATTTCCAGGAGTGTAGTTTGCATCTGAAACTATGAACAGAAATACAGAATGGAATTCCTTATAGTTGTAGAACTGAGAACCACTGAAATCTGGTTTAACTATTCTCACATGCTTACCATCTAAGCTGTTCGGGAAGTTGCATGCTTTTCAAATCTCTTGGCATTTTTCAGTCACCTTTCATCTGTAAATTTTGGTGTACACTCTTCACACAAGACTTCCCACATAGCTTTGCAAACTTTCCTTACTATTGTACACAGTGTTGTGTGACCGATTCTATATTGATAATGTAGGTCAATTAGATTGCAACCACACCCAGATATTTGCAAAAGATCAATATTAACTTAATAATAGTAATAATAATAATACTGTGTTTTTAGTAGCACCCCATTACTCAGAAGTTTGTGTTTTGTTACAGGTTCAAAATTCATGAAAAGGTGGAATGGTATTAAAGATTCCTTCATTAAATGTGAAAGGAAACGCACAAAACCAGGGCAAGGAGGATTTCGTCTTTAAGGTATATATACGCCCATCAACTGTCGTTCCTTACGACCACATTAGATCCAGGTCCCATGCAAACTAGTGTCAATGATGATAGGGTGGCTGGTAGTGAAACTGCGGATGAATTGACAGCAGAAACACCATCACCTGCACAGAGTGAGCCTTTGAAAAATTTGGATAATGCACCTGCTTCCAAACGACTCAGAATAATTGAAGATTCTTCATTAAAATTCATGAATATTCCAGTACCGTTAGATTCACCCAGAGCACTGGATGAGGACAAATTATGTTTTGAGTCACTGGTTTCTGCAGTTAAAGCGTTGCCATTTGACGTTAAATTGGAGTTTAGATGCGAGGTGATGAATTTATTGCAAAAGTTCAGAAACATGGCTGAAACTTTCAAATTTAGTGCTCCGCAATGTCCTAAATAAAGGCAATCTAAAGATCGTTCTGCACACTGCAACAATCAAGCGAGTGTGTTGTCTCGTGGTTCGCCTATCCGGACTCACGCACATGCCAGTTCCCAGCAACACCACGGCTAGCCCTTCGTCCTACAGCAGCATATATGTGACAACAGGAAGTGAGGATTCTGTAGAAATTTTTGATATCCATACTCAACAAGTATAGAAAAGAACAGTATTTCTATGTGTGTTTGTAATTATTTTTCGAATAAATATTTTGTTTTGAGATGTGTGTGTGTTGTTCGACTGCACTTTACGTATTCTTGTATTGCACTGAAGTTTCTGCACAACGTTGTTAATTACTTTACAACTGGAATGAGATTTCCATTCCGCAGCAGAGTGTGCGCTGATATGAAACTTTCTGGCAGATTAAAACTGTGTGCTGGACCGAAACTCGAACTCGGGACCTTCTGCCTTTCGCGGGCAAGTGCTCTAGCAACTGAACTACCTAATCACGACTCACACCCCGTCCTCACAGCCTTACTTCTGCCAGTACCTCGAATCCAACCAGAAAGGCCAAAGGCCCCGAGTTCGAGTCTCGGTCCGGCACACAGTTTTAACCTGCCAGAAAGTTACTTTACAACTATTTATGCAAAATATTTCGACTACTGGTACTCCTAATCTACTGATGTTAGTTATGATGCTTTATATCAAAATACATTAGTAATATCCCATATACAGTAATACAATAACAATATCGTTGATATAAGAATACCATTTACAGTTATAATCCATTTCACTATATTTTAGCTTTTGATTAAAATAATTTACATGGTGTGAATACTTATATACTTTCTGCTTACCTCAAAGTCACGGCCAACATTTCTTGAGGTGAAACTGAAAGCCTCATCGCAGAGTCATGCTTTTTATGAATGACTGCAGTTTCACTGTTAATTCATCAAACGACTGTACAGTCATTCGAAAATAATTAAAAAAAAAGGGGGGGGGGGGGGCTGACATCGAAATAAGTGCCCAAGGAATAGAAAAGCAACTGGTATCACTCAAAAGAGGAAAGTCCACTGGACCCGACGGGATACCAATTCGATTCTACACAGAGTACACGAAAGAACTTGCCCCCTTCTAACAGCCGTGTACCGCAAGTCTCTAGAGGAACGGAATGTTCCAAATGATTGGAAAACAGCTCAGGTAATTCCAGTTTTCAAGAAGGGTCGTCGAGCATATGCGCAAAACTATAGACCTATACCTCAGACATCAATCTGTTGTAGAATTTTAAAACATGTTTTTTGCTCGCGTATCATTTCATTTCTGGGAACCCAGAATCTACTCTGTAGGAATCAACATGGGTTCTGGAAACTGATCGTGTGAGACCCAACTTGCTTTATTTGTTCATGAGACCCAGAAAATATTGGATACAGGCTCCCAGGTAGATGCCATTTTCCTTGATTTCTGGAAGGCGTTTGATACAGTTCCACCCTGCGCCTGATAAACAAAGTAAGAGCCTACGGAATATCAGACCAGCAGTGTGGCTGGATTGAAGAGTTTTTAGCAAACAGAATACAGCGTGTTGTTCTCAATGGAGAGATGTCTACAGACGTTAAAGTAGCCTCTGGCATGCCTCAGGGGAGTGTTACGGGACCATTGCTTTTCACAATATATATAAATGACCTAGTAGACAGTGTCGGAAGTTCCATGCGGCTTTTCGCGGATGATGCTGTAGTATAGAGAGAAGCTGCAGCATTAGAAAATTGCAGCGAAATGCAGGAAAATCTGCAGCGGATAGGCACTTGGTGCAGAGAGTGGCAACTGACCCTTAACATAGACAAATGTAATGTATTGCAAATACATAGAAAGAAGGATCCTTTATTTGATGATTACATGATAGCGGAACAAACAGTGGTAACAGTTACTTCTGTAAAATATCTGGGAGTATGCGTGCGGAACGATTTGAAGTGGAATGATCATATAAAATTAATTGTTGGTAAGGCTGTTGCCAGGTTGAGATTCATTGGGAGAGTCCTTAGAAAATGTAGTCCATCAACAAAGGAGGTGGCTTACATAACACTCGTTCGACCTATACTTGAGCATTGCTCATCAGTGTGGAATCCGTACCAGGTCAGGTTGACAGAGAAGATCCAAAGAAGAGCGGCGCGTTTCGTCACAGTGTTATTTGGTAAGTGTGATAGCGTTACGGAGATGTTTAGCAAACTCAAGTGGAAGACTCTGCAAGAGAGGCGCTCTGCATCGTGGCGTAGCTTGCTGTCCAGGTTTCGAGAGGGTGCGATTCTGGATGAGGTATTAAATATATTGATTCCCCCTACTTATACCTCCCGAGGAGATCACAAATGTAAAATTAGAGAGATTCGAGCGCACACCGAGGTTTCCGACAGTCGTTCTTCCCACAAACCATAAGCGACTGAAACAAGGAAGGGAGGTAATGACAGTGGCGCGTAAAGTGCCCTCTGCCACACAGTGTTGGGTGGCTTGCGGAGTATAAATGTAGATGTAGATGTGAACCCAAAACCTCCTGTTGCGTTGCTTGATGTATTTGTAAACAAAATAAGCAAACATTGCCTGCTTTCCTCTGCATACGTCCATATTGGTTGGCTCCCAATCTAGTTAGTACTGCTGCGGAATAGTGCTGCGTGCAGTCATAGCATCGAGTATGGCGCGTGGTAATTCGTTGCGGTCACAAGACTTGAGACTGGAAACAGGTACGGCTTTCCTCCCAGCATTAAAAACAATTTGGGTATGTAAGCTATATTTCTTATGCAGCATTATATGCCGTAAAATGCCCCAAACGCAAACTGGCCAGCGACTACATTTTTCACTGTAAACTTTTCAAAATTTGTGCGGTGTTGTACTTTTAAGTATCACAATAGTTATGAGAAATACTGAAAAGAAAACCAGTTCATTGTCAAGCTGAGATTTCTGGTTATAACATACGAAAAAGTCATTTTGTTTTACCAAATAGTTTTCTCAAAATCGACTGAGAAAGACTCTGTAGCAGAGAACATATGCAATTCTAAAGGAGTGGTTTTTATTTTTTTACATGAAAAGTAAAAGTTTTATTGAGAAACTAAATACAGATATGGATGTAGTTTTGCTTATCTACATAAAACAATTTTTTTAACGAAAATTGGATGACTTGAAATTTCACTCCCTGTTGCGCGATTATCGCTGCGATGTTGCCATGTGTGCAGTGGAATAGTTTTGATGCTGTGATCTCGCTACGAGCATGTGTGGCTGTTTCTCATCTGTGTGCATCAAGCCTTAGGAAGGATACAACATGAATGTAATCAGTGGAACACCTTATGTTTTGGAAACACAAAGACTAACGAATCCATCTTAGTGAAGACACTGCCTGGATGAGGAAAACTCATCACATCTACTCTTCAGAAGTACAACTGCGGCAAACTTTACTATGCTAGTATATTCTTGCATGGGTCTGCTTGGTTAACGAAGAACTGAACACAGTGGCCATGATTCACACAGATAAAAGACAATTCATTATCAGAAAAGAGATTAAGAGACCAAGTCATCACGGTAAAAACAATACAGTTAACAAAACAGGACACCTAAAGAACTGACAGTATCAGCCTTCCATGAAGCACATACTAACTGGATTCAGGTTGTTCAACAAAAACATTTCATGGTTGAACTGCATGCTCTGCGCAACAACTTGCCTCTGCCACAAAAATCCATTTCAACCCACTTTTGAATTATGGTCTTATTCGTTTTGGTGGCCGTCTGCGGTTCATGGAATTACCACCACCACCACCACCACCACCCCCCATTTCTCCTCAAAGTACTGCATCATTTCACCCACTTATTGACCCAGCAGACTCACATTTGTATGTAACATTTTGGGCTGAACATAGTGTTACCTAAACGAAGAACAGAATTCTGGATTCTTAAAGCTTGACAGGCAATTAAAAATCTTCTAAACTGATTCCTGCCTTCCAACATAATGGAGGCTCACTTTGCTCAACAGAGGCTTTATTACCAGCTGAAAAAGTCGCACCATTGAAATTATTTTACGTCAAAGGGACCAAATTTTCTGGCCTTTATAACTCGAGTATGGACATATGAGGAAGAAGGCACATAGTGCTCTATACACATGTGCTTTGTACCTGGGACTATGCTCAGAAATGTCAGCTGACAGCTTTCCTTGAGCACTACAAAGGTTTGTGGGAAGATGAGGAGTGCACAGCACAATTTATGCTGACAGCACTACCACCTTCCATTCCATGCACAAAGAGCTGGAGCTCTAGCAGGCTCTCGTGGCAAATGAGGCACAACTATCTAACACAGCAAGCTACCGCATAGAAATTCATTGCTCCAGATGCGCCTTGGTGGGAATAGGTCTTAGGATCTGTCAAATGCTGCCCAGCGAAGGTTTTAGAACAGTTGCAGCTGGATGGAGAAGGTCTCTTAGCATAGAAGCAGCAATAAATTCAAGACCAATTACACGAGGGGAGAGGAATCAGCCACTGATGCAAGCACCTTTAGTTGGAGGTGATCGAGTCACAACACTGCCTACAGGTCCTGAATCACCAGGAGGAATTTGTTGAACGAGTTTCACCAACAACAGTAGGTGATAAAACACTTCTGAAACAGGTGGAAGAAGAGTACCTAATCCTGCTTAATAACTTCCATGTAGCTCATTAATCAAGAACAGATTCAGTAAGACTCCAGCTGGGTTGTGTTATTATTCTACATAGGAGGATGTTTGTCCACACAGATCTTCGTGAGGAAAGAGATGGAAAGATACAAATGCAAACCCCTGAGCTTCAGAAGAGTCCATAACCTTGCATCCTGTTCAACTGGTTATCCCTCTAGAAGCTGACCAGTGTTGGGAGGATGTTTCGGGTTGATGCTCATAATTATACACACACTTACAATATTGATTATCTATGACTTGATCTGCATTACCTACTCCATGACATACATTCCTTTAGGGAGAAATAAATTAGTGTTATATTGGAATCATGGAGGTGTGTGTCCAAGTAGGGCGACAGACATGTTTCAAAACACAGTCGTAATTTATCAACTTGCCAGCAAGGCTTATTTTATTTTGTATTTGGCAGTACTGAGTGAATAATACTTAAATAAGGTGAATTATAATGAATCAATGGAAAATCCAGGATGGAATGTAGCAATGTTAGAGAAGGAAAGTTGCTATTCACCATATACTGGAGATGCTAAGTCGCAATAGGTGCAACAAAAAGATCCACACAATTATAGCTTTGGGCCACTAAGGCCTTTGTTAGCAACACACACACACACACACACAAAAGCAAACGCAACTTGCACACGTCTGCAGTCTCAGATAATTGAAACCAAACTGAGGCAGTGTGGTTTCAGTTATCTGAGAGCAGACGTGTGTGCAAGTTGTGTTTGCTTGCTTGCTTGCGTGTGTGTGTGTGTGTGTGTGTGTGTGTGTGTCTATTGTTGACAAAGGCCTTAATGGCCGAAAGCTATAATTGTGTGAATCTTTTTGTTGTGCCTATCACGACTCAGCATCTCCACTATATGGAGAGTAGCAACTTTCCTTCTCTAATATTGTGAATTATAATGAAATATATCTAAAAATAATGTATCTGGGTAAGAGGTTAATTTAAAGTTGTTGATAAGAGTCAGTGCATTTGGAAGGTGCATGGCATATTATTAGAAATCGTCTCAGTATTTCTCTGGAATGATTAGAAAATGCAAATCTTCATGGCTGGTAAAGGTAACAGTCCTCATTAAACCAACAATATTTCAGATTATAAATTCCACTTCAAACGCACAGACACAAAAGAGGTATCTGCTTCTTATTTTCACTGAATAGATTTCACTTGTCCTATCCTGTTACCCTCAGTGTGCTGTACATTGATCCAGCCTTTCCTAAATGCATGACACCACTGCTGCACTTTCCTTCACTCATTCTTGAAGATGAATACATGCCACCTAGTTCAGTGAATATTTCAATCCCATCATTGACTGGAATTCATATGTGGCTTGAATGTTTATTTTTGCACATATTTTAATTTACTGTTATACATACAGAAACCAACCGCTATCTGAAGAATTTTGGCTAATTGTACAATCTTACCACTGCAGAGAAGCAATAAACCCACACTTTTGAGATGTGCATTTTATGTGCAATAATGGTGAAGAGGAACATGGTGTTCTCAGTAAGAAAGCATGCATTTGGTATGAGGAAACAGGCATAAATTTCAGGTGTCCGTTAGTTACTGGCAGGATGCAACTGTACAAGTTGATCGACTAAGGCAAATTATTCTGTGTAGTTCTTTCAAGATTCCAGTACAACAGTACACATACAAGGTCCATATCTACACCACAATGCACTTAATTAAGAACTATGTTTGTACAGTTATTTTTCTCAAATATTTATGCCAAAAAAATATTTTCTATAAACACAGTTTTTATTACAAAATTTTATTTACAAGTACAAAACACGCAAGAACCTACAGCACATTTACTACAAAAATACTGTTGTATTTCTTCATTGGCTATAAACATTCTCACTTGTTAAATGGCTCCAGTCCATTTAGCTGAACCATTCACCTAAGAAAGAACACACACACGGTATTTCAAAACAGAAATAATTAAGTCAAACTTTGAAACAAGCTGTTCCAGCAATCACCTGCACCTGTGTGAATTTTCAGGACCACGGAACTCAATAGAACAGAGAAAATGAAACAACTGAAACAAAATTCATATCAATCTAGCGTTCATCACTGGAATACCATTAGGAAACAAAATCTGACCCTGGAATTGGCTGCATCTGAATTACTTCCTAAACTCCAGACATTTTAGCCCTAACAATAGTCATGTTTCATGTGCATCTTGTTGACACAGCCATAACGAGAACTTTGTTATAAAACATATTTACAATTATAAATTTAGCAGCTGTTTTGGAAACTCAAAAACTCACACACAACACAAGAGTTTGACTCATGTTTCTGTATGTTAGCAAGGCAATCGTAATTTTCAGAAAAACATCCAGTCTTTGCTCTCATGCAATGTTTAAATATTCGTTAATTTCATTATTAATTAAATCCAAGCACTTACAGTTGTACAATAAAGGGGCAAGATAAATACTTTACAGTTCTGAATGTACCAGATACTCACTCTTAGTACTTTATTACACAAAATGTGAAACAGTGAAATAGGAACAACGGATGCAGTCTCTTGCTGGAACACGATTCTCCAATTTTTTTTTAAAACTGAACAACAAAAGTTGTTTGCAGGGTGCCCAACATTAAGATTGTTAGCTTACTCCAGTTATATTTAAGTTCTAATGGTTTATAAATTTAGATACCAGCATTATAGTATTATCTTATATTTGAGAGTGAGGCAAAAGAAAAGCTACTGTACATAGCTCTTACAATCACATTGTTTCTCATTATTGTGCTCAAAGGCTTATTTCAACAATACATTTACAATGATTATTTTAACATTCCCGCCTATATATTTTCTCCATGAACTTGAAAAATAACTGGTGAGGCAGTCCTCGTGACATTTGTTGAATGTGTGTGCTGATAATGTTATAGCTCTCTTCTTCATAAATAGCATAGGTTGTTGGTATTCCTAGTTGCTCATATAATTCCTTGACAGCAGCTACTTTTTCAGGATCTCTGGAGGCATAACATTCCTACAAAGGAACAGTGACAGTAAAATTACTTGGATCTACCAGATCTTCAGTATAGTTGAATATCAAAATAAAGTGTAATCACAAATAAACCATATCTGAACACTCCAAACATAAAAGTGAAAATGAAAATACAACGGAGATACAAATGAATGAAAGTCAAATAAAATATAGAAGCACTTGCAGAGCGGCTGATATCAACACAAGGCACTTGGAGTCAACAATTTTCTTTCTTTATGTCCAGTGTCACACGTGAAACAAAATTTACTAGTTTTCGGAATCCTTTGGCTTATAGATAAGTGAACAGTCTTAAAAGCTTAACAAGCTATGTCTTCAGCAATTTAATATCTCTACCAACAATTTACATTCAGAGCTGTTGCTTATCATCTGTCTATGTATAATTTAAGTGTCACTAATTAATATCTGTTTCAGTATGAATAATTTAATCTCTATATATAAAAGGCAAGTCCTGACTGACAGACTGACTGACTCATCATCGCCCAGCCCAAACTGCTAAGGACAGAAACTTGAAGGTTGGACAGGGTATGGATCTTATACTGTAGGCATCGTTTAAGAAGGGATTGCCCAAAAATCCCATTCCTAAGGGGTGAAAAAAAGGGATGAAAGCCTTTTCTAAAGCATGTCACTACAAAAGGAATTTTGAAGATAGAACTACAAAAACTGGAATTTTGGTATCTCAGTCAGAAAATAAAAAAATATGTATTTCAGCAGGTTTGGGAATTCAATCACTGAGGGAGTAAACCAGTGGGTGAAAGTGTTTTCAAAATAAATAATTCCTGAAGAACTACTAAAGGATTTTTAAGGCCACATTTAAGACAATTGGTATTTGACTTCTCAATCAGAAATTTAAAAAAATACATATTTGAATGTTTCTGGAACTTCAACCTCTAAGAGAGTGCAATAGAGGATGAAAATTTTTAAGAAAATATTTCATTATATTAAAGAAATTATAAAGGTAAATTTATGAAAATTGGTGTCTTACTTCTTGATTAGGTGTATGAGGTGTGATGGGGAAGTTTTAAGAAAGGGCTTGTAATCGTATAATGGTGGTACTTACATGCTACTGTGATACATCTCCTTCAAAATACACTCCTGGAAATTGAAATAAGAACACCGTGAATTCATTGTCCGAGGAAGGGGAAACTTTATTGACACATTCCTGGGGTCAGATACATCACATGATCACACTGACAGAACCACAGGCACATAGACACAGGCAACAGAGCATGCACAATGTCGGCACCAGTACAGTGTATATGCACCTTTCGCAGCAATGCAGGCTGCTATTCTCCCATGGAGACGATCGTAGAGATGCTGGATGTAGTCCTGTGGAACGGCTTGCCATGCCATTTCCACCTGGCGCCTCAGTTGGACCAGCGTTCGTGCTGGACGTGCAGACCGCGTGAGACGACGCTTCATCCAGTCCCAAACATGCTCAATGGGGGACAGATCCGGAGATCTTGCTGGCCAGGGTAGTTGACTTACACCTTCTAGAGCACGTTGGGTGGCACGGGATACATGCGGACGTGCATTGTCCTGTTGGAACAGCAAGTTCCCTTGCTGGTCTAGGAATGGTAGAACGATGGGTTCGATGACGGTTTGGATGTACCGTGCACTATTCAGTGTCCCCTCGACGATCACCAGTGGTGTACGGCCAGTGTAGGAGATCGCTCACCACACCATGATGCCGGGTGTTGGCCCTGTGTGCCTCGGTCGTATGCAGTCCTGATTGTGGCGCTCACCTGCACGGCGCCAAACACGCATACGACCATCATTGGCACCAAGGCAGAAGCGACTCTCATCGCTGAAGACGACACGTCTCCATTCGTCCCTCCATTCACGCCTGTCGCGACACCACTGGAGGCGGGCTGCACGATGTTGGGGCGTGAGCGGAAGACGGCCTAACGGTGTGCGGGACCGTAGCCCAGCTTCATGGAGACGGTTGCGAATGGTCCTCGCCGATACCCCAGGAGCAACAGTGTCCCTAATTTGCTGGGAAGTGGCGGTGCGGTCCCCTACGGCACTGCGTAGGATCCTACGGTCTTGGCGTGCATCCGTGCGTCGCTGCGGTCCGGTCCCAGGTCGACGGGCACGTGCACCTTCCGCCGACCACTGGCGACAACATCGATGTACTGTGGAGACCTCACGCCCCACGTGTTGAGCAATTCGGCGGTACGTCCACCCGGCCTCCCGCATGCCCACTATACGCCCTCGCTCAAAGTCCGTCCACTGCACATACGGTTCACGTCCACGCTGTCGCGGCATGCTACCAGTGTTAAAGACTGCGATGGAGCTCCGTATGCCACGGCAAACTGGCTGACACTGACGGCGGCGGTGCACAAATGCTGCGCAGCTAGCGCCATCCGACGGCCAACACCGCGGTTCCTGGTGTGTCCGCTGTGCCGTGCGTGTGATCATTGCTTGTACAGCCCTCTCGCAGTGTCCGGAGCAAGTATGGTGGGTCTGACACACCGGTGTCAATGTGTTCTTTTTTCCATTTCCAGGAGTGTAGTCCCCTTGTGACTGAACACACTGACTCCAACAGTATTTCCACTTTTGGAAACATCCTTGGAAATTTTTTTTCTGAAGTGTGTTAAGGACACACTCCGTATTTGCCTGGATGTCTTCAATCGAGTCAAATCGCTTCCCTTTCAGTGAAAATTTCAGTTTAGGAAACAGGTAGAAGTCTGCAGGGGCCAAATCAGGGGAATATGGGGGTTGTGGAAGCACACGAATTTTTAAATTTGGTCAAAAATTCAAAGATGGAGAAGGCACAATGAGCCAGAGCATTGTCATGGTGTAGCACCCAACTCCTGTCTTTCCACAATGCAGGCATTTCCTTCCGCACCTTTTCGTACAAACGCTCAAGGACATATTTGTAGTATTTGTGGTTAATTGTCTGTCCTCCAGGTGTAAATTCATTTTGCACAATACTGGTAGAATCGAAAAAAAAAAATCACCAACATTGTCTTCGTCTTTGACCAACTTCACCGTACTCTTTTCGATCATGGTGAACCTAGAGTCTTCCACTGCGTAGACTGCACTTTGGTTTCAGGATCATATCCATACCCCCATGATTCATCACCTGTAATTACACTATTTAACAAATCTGAGTCATTTTTAGTCTGATTAATCAGTTCTTGACACACTTCAAGTCGGTATTGCCTCTGGTCACTTGACAACACCTTTGGAATGAATTTTGTGAACACTCAATGCTTGTTCATATCTTCAGTTAAAATTGACTGAACTGCATAGAAACTTAAATTAAGTTCATCAGCAATTTCCCTAATTGTAAGTCTATGACCAGAGCGCACTACGTCGTGAACTTTCACAACATTTTCATTTGTTTTTGAGGTGGAAGGATGGCTGGACCGTAGTTCATTTTAATAGTTTGTAAGTCTCAGAAGCTGATTTCCTGGTTTTAAAATAAAATGTCACACAAACTTGTCGCTCCGTTTGTAAGGTGGCTATGATTTTGGACCTTACAAGAACTCATCCACATACTTTGCCGTGATCTACAAACACAATTAGGTATCATGTGATAGGTTGTACATCGTATATATGAATATATAAAGGAGACTGACAATGTCACGTACGTCTTGTAAATAATTGTTAACGCTTATTGCGTGAAAGGTGACAGAGTGTCTTTATTATAAAAATGGCGTAATGAATGACTGCCTATACTAGTAGAGGTTGGAACGCCAGTGGAAATGAAACAGGAGGCAGAACTCAAGCTCTGGATGGAAGGCCCGCACAGGTATTGGTCCTGCTTCAACACAGGAAGTGGCTAGACGGACGTTGTGACACCTGATCTCTGGAGCACAATAGGGTGACGGCCGACCGCTACTGTAGTAGGGCTGGAAGGATAACCGGATAATACTACTGAATGCTGAAAATCTTGGACACAGGTGAGAGGAACGAAGAAGAGGCACTTCGGAAACCACGCAGGTTGGGTTATTTACAAGGATTTTTACTCAGAAGCATACCATTGAACGAGTATAGGTTTTTTCTCGCAAACTTTCTGCGCTGGACGACAAAAGTCTAAAATATGGTTGGTCAGCATTTGGAAGAATTTGTAGAGAGGGAGAATATTCCATGGTTTCGGGAATATGATTAGTTTTCAGAATTACGATGGTGAGAAGCCAAGTCTTACTGGGAAGCCAGCGCTGGAGAGACGTGGTCTTCCACTGAGCGCCCGTGCGTGATGGTTGCTCGATATCAGATGGACTTGCTGTCTTTGCTCTCAGGAGAGATTATAGTTAGAACAGTTAGTACTGTAATGTTGCGAACCTAAACGATTCTGGACTTCACCTCCGGGTCGCAAGTCATCGTTGAGTACACAGCATTCAGTAATTGAGAGAACTTCCTTTGCCTATACTTACGTTGAGACGTTATCTGAACTCCATCCTTGTGGTTGGAAGTTCACATTTCTCGTCTGTAGAACACAGAGAGGAGAACACAGTATTAGAGCATATTAGTCAGAGGACCGCCTTCTGCTGTCCTAGTGTTTGAAAGAGTTTATTTGTGGCTGGAGTTCTTCCACCGTTGCGAACGAGTACGAGAACCATCACTTCGATGCACCAGATGCAGTACATACGGTGACGTCGCAAATTGCTTCAGCTTATTAGGGCTATAAAAGCTAAACAGCTGTGATCATGTTAGTTTATTTCCACTGAGGTTCCACTCCACCGTAGATCATCTTTTAAAGTGGTATCTTCTAGTGTTCGGTACGTAGACGATTTAAGTTATTTTGTATTATTTATATTAGACTGTGCAGTCATAATAAGGGGCAGAGTTGGGTAGCTGTCAGTAATTTTACTTAGGAAATGTAAACTTTGTGATATAAAGGTTTTTTTTTTTTTTCAATCTACAATAAATATATAAGCAGGAACAACATTTATCATTTAGTAGGATCAGTTGCCTTCATCATTCATTTATGTTTAGATTGTAATTTATAGAACTAAGAGATCCTAAGATCTGCTTCAGGGGGTAGCCAGACAGGGCCAAATTTTTAGCATTTATTATTTTGCGCTGTGCACATTCATTTTACAGCCACCTGGAGTAGCGTCTTGGACGTTTTTACGTCCATTTTCATGCAGAGAGAATCCGGAAACAAGCTCTAACAGACCCGCACTCAACCAGCTGCCACAACAAACTGAATAAAGGAATTGCGGTTTCTTGTCAGAGGACGTTCAAGGACAAGGCAATGACTCACTCCCCATCCTCCGTGTACCTGCCTGCCAAACCAGTAAGCAGTAGCGGATACATTGTTAAAACTTTCCAATCACACTTCGTAAAGAAACATTTGTTAGGGGATGAAAACTGCTACGTAAATATCCCCACAAGAATGCAAGGGGCATGATTAACAAAGACTTTGGACTCCAGCTACTAGAGTTGCATTTTGCGTGGAAATGTTAGAAGATGTTGCAATTCGTGAACAACATAAAATTTGATTAAACAAAAGCAAATAAAATATCTGCTAGCCATACTGTCTATGTGAGTGAAGCAGCTGGCACTAAGCTAGTATAACAGTAAACGTATATGTAATATCAAACCTCAAAAAATGCTCTCTGCTCTGGGGTTGCTCGTTGTAATGCAACAACAGCTAACCAGGAGCATTTCCCATCAGCAATGTCGCTTCCAACTTTTCCTGTTATTTCTGGATCACCAAAGCAATCCAAGAAGTCATCCTGCAAAACAGAAAAGGTGGTATTTTTGGCCAATGTGTGTACACTAGCAAATGTATATAATTCAATTATTACACTGTTACTTCAAAGTATTTATAAATACAAGTCAACTTACTTGAACCTGGAAAAAATGACCCATTTCCAACAAAATTGTTTTTGCTTGTCTGTGCATTTCCTCATCATTGTAACCGGCCTGCAATAACAGAAAAATTACTTACTTTACACAAAATATTATTAAGAAACAAAAATGAAGATAGGCAGCAACTCAAATTCATCTGATTGACATATAGGCCACAGACACAGCTAACAGCACACAAAATTTCACTAGCTTCGGAGCACATGCTATTCTCTTGTTGAAAGAACAATGACATATGGGAAGGCTTTGAGTGTGCAGGGAAAGAATGGTGTGGGGAAGTAACGTGAGGCATAAGATGAGAGACAGGATGCTGTCACTGACAGTAGGATGATCAGGATAGTACACGGTAACAATCACAGAACTGGCAGATGGGGCAAAAAGGAGTAACAGAAAGAGAATGTTGGCAAAAGAAAATACATGGTCTGGAGTGAATAAAGATGAGAGAGATAATGTTAAGAGCAAAGAAGTTTTGGCACAAGGAATTGTGAGAACGGAGAATGTGCTAGAGGAAGAGTTCCCAAAGGACATGGGTGATATTGGTGGTAGAGAGATTCACGTGCCATGGGTTCTAAAGTAACTGGTGAGGTGTGCAACATGTTCAGTAACTAGGTGGTCGAGTTTGCCATTAGCTACAGTTTGGGATTGTTATCACACACAATTAAAACACTGTACAGTAAATGCAACGAAGCTAGTACATGTTATGGCTTCTTTTACACGTGGCTCTAACTTTTGACAGGATAGGACATTTCTGTGAGTCAACTGCAGTCAGGAGTCTGACAATGGGTGTATGGGACAGATTTTAGAACCGGGAACTGGGTCTTCTTCAGGGGAATGACTGATGGAGTGCAGGATTAGTAGCAAAGGTAGCACAGAGATGGACTAGAATATTCTGTAAACTGGGCAAAGAGTAGCAGGCTACTGTTTTGGGTTATGAGTGTAGAAATCTGAGTAGAGTATTCCTTATATTTAGGCATGTCAGGAGGTAAATGAAATCCTGGTGAAGGATTTGGCTGAGTTTCTAAATGCCTGGTAGGTATTGGATTACAAGAGACATACCGGTTGGTACTGGTTCATCAAGGTGACTGATTTATTTTGTGCCACAAGAAAAAATGGTGCAAGAAATCTGTTTGTGGACTAAATGAGGAAGTTATGAGCTATCTCTGAGGGTTCTGATGAGGTAACTGGAGTATGTGATTAACTCATACTTCATGGTGCCCAAGGGTCTCAAGGCTGAGGTAGGGGCTTTCTGATGTGGAACAGATTACATACATCAAACTGGAAGCCTTGTTGGTGTGAGGTGTGCTTGAATTGCCAAATTTTTCTATGCGTCTATCTGAGAGGTGTATAACAATACCTAGGAAGATAGCTTGTATGTCTGAGGAGGACAACATGTAATAAATATTCTGCAGACAAGGGCAGAGGTCCCATTATCATAAGCCCATTTTATAAAAATCAATGAATTTGAGCCAGACAAGGGGTTGAAGGTGTTGACTGGAAGAGAGGAGCAAAGATTACGTTTTAATGTCTTATTCACTATATGGTCACCAGAGACAGAGCCCAAGTTTGGATAGCATAAGGATGAGAGGAAAATAAATAAATAAATAAAAGATCAGCCCCATCATATTTGAAGAAACAATACCAGAATTTGGATTGTTAAGTTTAAGAAAGTCATGTTAAACACATCTCAATAGCTGGACATTTATCTGATCTTTGTTCCTCCCAACTTTGAGTCCAGTATCTTAAACACTGCATTATTTTCCTTCGTGTGCTGAGTATTTAGGACGAATTCCTGTTTGCACCACCAGACAGCTTCATGTGAGATGGTTCCATGCAGTTGTCCATGGTAATTTCATGCACTTATCTGTAGATCTGGCATTCAAAGGAATAAAACTTTATGGCTAGAATGTGGTTGGTCAAAAGATTCAGGAATGATGTGATGGCTTTTGTTAGGATACTGGGAATAGTAGCCCTCTGTGGCATTGTCATCGGCATGTGGAGACACTGGTGTAAAAGAACATTGCATCCACAGTGAGTAGCAAGGAGTCTTATGGTAACAAGACAGAAACTGTGCAAAGTCAGTGAATGAAGTAATTAGTGTCTTAAACTTAAGTTGGAAGATCACAGGCAATTGGTTAAAACTGTTAGTCATGAAAGGCTAGGGATCTTTCTGTGAGAGCACTGCAATTAGGTACAATGGGACAATCACTAGGAAGGTTCATGGATTTGGATTTGTGTAGCTTTGGAACTGTTGATATATAGGCACACTTGGGGCTGTCATTATGAGGTGGGAAATGGATTCACACGACAGGTTTTGGAATGGATGCAATGTTTCGAGGAACTATTGGAGGTCACATTGGACTTCTTGGTAAGCACTAAAAGTGGAAGTGTCAGAAAGACGGTGGAGATCCACAATCACTTAGCAACTGCAATTCAGCCTTTGTTTGAGGAGGAAGGTGCAGGCAGATTGGAGGTGAAGAATTCGAAGAAGCTTACCAGGGGGAAGCTGTCTGGAAGGGGGAGGAGGACCATTATTGGAGAACAGTTGAAATGTCTGCGTATATTCAGCTGTATTTTCTAGTAATAGCGTAGGCTTGTTGAATATTAGTGTGGTATGACACTACTGATACAAATTTGGGCATGTGTATGTGATTTTAATCTAACTTTTCTCTACATCTTATGCATGACTGACATTGGTCAAGTGAGATGCTTAGTAACAAGCACTGTAATTGTTGTTAGAACAAGGAATTTATCTCATGGAAAAACATTCTTTTCTTACAGAACTGCAGGAGCAGATTTACTAATTTTTGAATTTGTAAAGTTTGATATCGTGAACTTTTCTTAGACGTGTAAAATAAAGGGTACTGTCATGAACATCTACATGTCACTTGAGAAATGAAATATGACCACTGCAGATAAAAAGGTTTTAGCTGCCGGATGTCAGGCCTGGCAGTCTAATGGACAAGCAAGTGCCTGGAAACTGAGAGGTCATGGGATCTAATTCCAATTGGACCATGAAACTTTCAGTTGCCAGGAACAACATGTGGATTAGATTCCGTATTAAACTGTAGGCCTTCTTCCCCAGATGGATACCTGGGGTAGATTAGGGACACCAAATTCACAAAAGTGGTTTCCAGTTTAAGGACTTGTAGCTGGCTATTGAGCCATTCGAAATTATTATTAGGTGGTGAATACCAATGTTCAAAATTTGTAACATTCTTGGCCTATTTACAATCCTGTTGTGATATAGTATTCATGCTACTTTGTGCTGATTAAAATTATAGCACAGAATGTAAGGATCACAGTTCACATAAGACAAGTATGTTAGCTATGATGTTAGATCGATTTATTAATGTTAATACTTTGGAGTCTGGCCACTTAGAAGAATATTGGGCCTAGGAAACCAGTCACTTATGCCATTGTGTAAAGTGTTATTGGCACATGTGTAATTGATGTATCTTCAAGAATAATACATACTAAAAAAGGGCCAAGCTTCAAGATTTATTTTTCATATTTACTTTAGTTCTCTGATAGAGTACAAATTTTAAAATAATGATGAAAGAAAATATAATTATCCTCCCAAGAGAAATGTGTGACCTGGGCAATTACTTGCTTACTCAGCAAACACGTTGTACTTGTAGCAGAATTATAGGAAACTGTGAAACCTAACAAGTATAGGCACAATATTATATCAATGCAACTGTATTGGCTCAGTCAGACACAATAACAGCTGCTACATTTGCTAATGCTTCTTTCCAAATAATTCCAGAAACTGACAGCAAAAGGCTGCAACAGACAAGGACCAGGTATTTTTCTCATATGAAGATGAGTCCAGTTTGAGTGATAGGGCTCATGAGTTGAAAAAATTGCAGCCTGACCTATACTCGGGCTCAGTGCTTTTAACACAAATTTGCGGCCCAAGCTAGGCTTGGGCTTCATCTCCGAAGTATATCAATGCTCCAAGCCACTACACTACACAGCCAAACATTTTTCTGTTACATTTTGCTACTACACTAAAGTCTGTCAACATGTAGTTCTTCAGCTAGTCTGATAACTTACACCTTTCTCATTGCTCATAAGCACTGGACATAGTTAGAAAACATAACACTAGCTCTAATGAAAAATTTAATCATCATACAATATTTCAATGCTATAACATCTTCACTGGTAAAACAATACATACTACACTAAGTAATAATGTTTCGCAATCAGTCACTTAAAAAATGTAACAAGAAAACTGTAACTTGCCATATACAGTGCAAGTGCAACTGGTAGGTGGAATGAATAATATGCAGTTTTGTACTTCACAATAGCATTGTAGCGATCCATGGTGAATTTTGCATAATTTGGTTTCTTTCCTGATTGTGATGTTGAGAGATCAAGAGCTTGCCCCATATGAGTTTTCAGAGTGACCTGAAACAGATTTTGGACATTATTTAAACCATGAATTATATGATTGCAACAACATCTCACTAAAGGTATCATTCGACAAACCATTATTACTGTAAGACATCATAAATACCAAGTACAAATTTCTTATGACAAAATATTGATTTTATGGTAACAGAAAATTTATCTTTGAGCTGATATGAAAAAAATGTTTTCAGCCTATCAATTGAGTATAGCCTTGATTTCATATTAACATGAAGTATGCCAAACTTTCAGAACACAGTGTATTACCAATAATTTCACTTTGTTGATACACACACACGAACTCTTGACAAAAAAAGTCTTATTTCATCAGAGCAATAAATTTGTTGGGAGAGTGTTTTCAAAGAATGTCGATGACCTCTGTCTCTATCAGACATTTGTATCAGTGGTGCATGTTTCTCTGTTGAGGAAGACAGTCAGAAATTTTGGGTACAAGTTTTTCATCACATAAATCTACAAATGTGGAAAATAAATAAATAAATAAAAATTTGGGCATTAAGAAAGAAACACTGTTGTACTGTGGACGCAAGATGACACAGAGAGAAAAATGCAATGACACTTCTCAGTCGTCAAAAATGGATTGATTAAGTAGTTCATCATGTAGGGAATGTTCACAATACACCATGAAAGATGTGTTTTGTGTTAAGTGTAATTACTGGCTCTATAAACAGTGTACGAAAGTGAGTTTAAAACTCAAAAGATGATCCTCCATGGTTGTGTCCATAGTGTTTACATTTTGAAATAGCTGAACACACTAGTACAGTGAACTCGAAGGAAGAAATTATTAAGTTGCCTCAAAGTGACACAGAAATGCTGAAAATGGAAATTTTAATGCTAAAACAAGAGAATGCCAAAATAATTAGTGAACGAAAATACTGTGTGTGAAAAACAATCAATTACTGAGCAAAGTGGCAAAAATTCACATTTATGCAATGTAGTGAATAACATTACAGAAAACTCTGTCCGTGACATAGCAAGTGATAAATATAAATGGATAACAGTTACCTATAATAAAGAAGACAAACATGTACGTGCAACAAAGAAAGGAGGTGATAAATATTGATTTCCTGTTAATCGGTGATTCTATGCTAAAAATGTTATTGTGATGGACTGGAAGGTTGATGTTCCATCTGTAATTCGAGCTTATCAGCTAAATACATATTTTTAAAACATAAAGAGTGTGAAATTGAATACAGCCAAAAACACTAATGAAACTAAAAATAGACATACCACTAGCTAAAAACGTGTTTTGATACACATGGGCACCAACTCCCTCCACAACAGCAATGTGGAAGAAATCATGAGTGAAACAAGAAATCCGATCAGATCAGCACAAACTGTGTACACAACCTCTAGGCTTGTTATTAGTGGTATTATTCACAGAAGACAGGCAAGTGATGCTTAAGTCAACACAATAAACAGTGGCATTAGGGAACTGTGTGACACGTGCAGGGCAGCAATTCATTGCCCAAACAAGTTTTTACACAAAAAATGTGTGGGAAAAGACTGACTATGCCTCAATAGGTTAGGCTCTGTAAACTTACACTACAGTATTCAGGGACGTCTGTAAAATACTAAAAAGGAAGGGAAACATACATTTTGATGAGAGTGACAAAGTAAAGACACAAACTGAAAATAAAAACTACAGATAATCAAGAGAGGATGCAAATGAAATTACTGTCAAAAACAAACATTCTCTATTCATACATTGGAATATCAATAGCTGATCAGCAGAAATACCAAACCTTATATATACTAAAATTGATGAACTTAAAATTCTACTTTCAGAATGTGCAGATACTAAAATAATCTACTTAAATGACCAATGGTTAACAGAAGACTGTAGACATGTTTTAAATGGTATTAATAATTTTAAGGTACCAAACAGCTTTTGTAGGAGAAACAAATCTCATGGAGGCTCATGCATTCCAGTTGGCTCCTCAGTAAGTTATAAAAGTACGACAAAATTTAAAATTTTTAAATGAAGAGAATGTGTTTGACAGTTACTCTATAAGAGTTAAGAGATCTGAACACAGTGGTTGTAGCAGTTTACAGAATCCCTGGATGTACTGTAACAAAGCCATTCTTAGCTAAATTCAAAGTCTCCTAAAAAAACTTCAGAAAGAAAATAAGAAAAAAAAGTTGTAACTGCAGCAGACTTCGACATAAATATGTTAATTGGAAGCAGTAATCCTGCAAAAATTTTTTACTTAATTCAGAAATCTGATTTCATGTTCAGTGACCTGCATTGGTAACATGATTATAGTCCACCAATTAGAAAATGCAAATAAATACTGCTTAAACCTATGTATATTGGATCACTCCATTCTGTGTACTGAGTTCCCAAAAGCAAATAAATTAGAGCCTACAGGAGTATATACAGAAAGGAATTTTGGCAAAGTAATACATTTTTATTCTGCACTAAACTAAGTATTGTAAGCTTGCCTGTAGAATACTACAGTTCAAGTAACATAAACTTCGGCAAATTTTAAAATTGTTTTTAGATATATTTAATACATGTTTTAACCTAGATCTTGTCAAAAGAAAATATGTAGTAAATTTAAATGGATTATATGAGAAATAAAAATTTCTAGTGCCAGAAATAAACTACACTATGAGTTAAAATCAAATAGAAATCCTGTTTTTTGTTATATGTATAAAATATTATAAAGCTGTATTCAGGGATGTTGTAGTGGCAACTAAAAAAAATAGCAAATAATACATTTTATTCTCAAAAACACAAATAAGACAAAAGCAATGTGGTCAGTTGTTCGGTCAGAATTATGAGCCAAAGCCAAAAGCCAAGAGATTTTGAAAACTAAATTTGAAAATGATATTATAATAAAACCAGCTCAGGTGTCAAATTGTTTCAATGAATTAGTCTTAAATGTAGCAATATTGGATGCAGATATGGCAGCCTATCTCGACAAGGCAAATTTCATAAAATTGGAAAACAACCAGAACACACATTTTAAAGAGTATGAGAAAAATCACCCAAAGGGGAAAAAAAACCTCATACGGTTGGGACTAAATAAACATTCCTGTAACCAAAAGCATGCACACCATTATTTCACAACCACTGTCACTCATTATAAACCAATCTTTTGAGGGGGTATATTTTCCAAATGTACTGAAATATGCTGAGATGAAACCCATTATTCAAAAAGGGATCAACAGAAGATATGGGGAATTACTGCCCGATCTCTCTTCTGCCGGTCTTCTTTAAAGTTTTTGAAAAGACTATAGCAAAACAAATTCAAAAATTTCTTACTATAAATGGCATAATATTTAAAAACCAGTTTGGGTTCCAACACAGAAAATATGCTGTAAGTGCCACCAATGAATTAAGTGAAAAAATATGCTCCACATTAGATGAGAGTAAAAAGGTCACAGACTGAGGACAGTTTCACAGTTTGAACAAGGTAACTATACTTTGCACCAGGCAGCCGAATTCCCCGGAAGGCAACTTCTGGCCAAATATGCCATACACACATTTCATTTTCAGCTCCATCTGAAGGAATAGTGATGCCAAAGTAGTGTGAGACCACTTAAAAAATTTTGGCTCTCCTTCTGTACATATATTTATTTATAAGCCATTACATAGCTCTCTTCTTTATGGTCTGAACATATTTTCAGCAATCTCTGCTTTCTGACTTAATCAATTTTGTTTACATACAAATACTTTTTGCTCTATTTGGTCATATATTCAGTTTATCTTTCCTGAAACTGTTTCCATTGTTTTATAAATTTCAGTAGATATCCTACATAAATATAGGCCAGTGTGTGTGTGTGGGGGGGGGGGGGGGTGGTATTTTACAAACTTTGTGTATAAAAAAATTACTAAATATGAAATTCTTGACTATCACTAGTGTTCACTGTACGACATCATCATACTGCCACAGCTGTTTCATAACAAGGAATTTGATTCCAGAAATTGGTATCTCGGTTCTTGTCATTGCATTTCAAAGGGATACAGACGTAATGGTTTTACGAAAATGATGACCCATCATATTGCGAACATAACCGCCATGTCACAAACTCACAAGCTTATCACCTCACTTATTTATTGGCTAAACTATTCCAACTTTATCCTAAATTACAGTTTTTGCCCTCTTTTGGGTACATTAACTGTAAATTTTATGAGACCAGTTCTGTATTTATGCAACTTACGGTAATTTAATTTGATGCTGAACTAACACATTTGGAAAAAAAGAAATGGCAGAGAATGTGAGAGGCTAGAGACATTTAGTTTTTCATCGATTATTGCATTTAATAATCAGTTTCAAGACAGTAAGGTTGTTTCTGCTGTGGTCTTCAATTTGAAGAATAGTTTGATGCAGCTCTCTCTGCTAGTCTACCCTGTGAAAGCCTCTTCACATCTGCATCATTACTGCAACCTACCTCCACTGGAGCATGTTCCTGTAGCTAAGCCTACAATTTCACATTTTCTTCCATAACCAAACTGGTGATTTCTTGATGCATCAGGACGTGGGCAATCAACTGATCTCTTTTTTTAGTCATGTTATGCCATGAAGCTCTTATCTATCCAGTGCAAATCGGTATCTCTTCATTAATTGGTAACACCTACCAATAGGCAGGCAACGAACAAAATAATATCAGCATGTGCATTTTTTGCACACCTCACAAGCTGCAGTCACAGCAATGGAACTTTAAGAAAAGGGGCCCCAGTTAGGGTTAACAACCTTTATCTTACAAAAATTTAATAGCAGTTATATTTTTACTCTTATTCAACACACAGTGAGTGAGTGTCTTTTACTTAAGAGAATGGCTTAGTAATATTCTTCCTTTTGTGCTTTTGACCAAATTTACATCCTCAAGTCTCCACCGAAAATGAAATGCCAATATACTTACATCATGGAAAAGCTCAACAACCTGCATGTAGTATGGTTTGTTCTGAAAATATCTTCGCAGCAACTGGTACAGGCCCATCTCCAATAACAAACCATCATTAATACCTGCCAGACCAATTCCATTTTGGCGGTACCAGCAAGGTCTTCCTCGGCGCATTGATGAACCATCCATTATGTCATCAATTACAAGCAAGAAGGCTTGGAGCTAGAACAGTGCCAATAGTTAAATTAATTAAATGCTAATTATTCACATAACTGAATATGGTTATTTCAGTACATTGATATGTGAACAGCAACAAAACCTAGCTGAGTTTCCAAATTTTGTACTTAATGTCATAATTAAATTTATATTATCTATATCAGTGAAAAGATTGTCATGTTACTGAAAGAGAAAGGTAAATATGGTTTAAAAGGCAAGTGAATGCTTTTCTAATGCTTCATTACATAATAAATTTTTTAAAAAATCTCAATGAATGGAAGCATACATAGATAGCTATCAGAAGTGCGATTCTTAATCATTATGAGGCTGGTATCTGTATAGATATGATTGGTGATCTTGCAGCTCTCTAAGAATGAAATTATAATGAAATCTAAACCACTGGTTGATTACAGGTGTTGATAAATCTCAACGGGGACAGTTGAAAAATGTGTGCCCCGACCGGAACTCGAACCAGGGACCTCCTGCTTCCATAGGAGTTCGGGCAATTTGGGTGCATCCAAACTGAAGGCGATCAATGGACTGTAAGCCGTATGTATATGAAACTGGTATCTATGCAGACATCATTGGTGATCTTGCAGCTCTCGAATAATGAAATCCAGACCTTTAGCTGCTTACAGGTGTTGATAAATGTCAAGGGGGACTGTTGAAAATGTGTAGGTCTCATGGGGAGCGTGCCAGAGATAAGTCCCCAGTCGCACTATCGTCTGCATCACGGTGGCTGTCGGATAGAGCGTCTGCCATGTAAGCACAAGGTCCCGGTTTCGAGTCCTGGTCGGGGCACACATTTTTCAACTGTCCCCGTTGATATTTATCAACGCCTGTAAGCAGATTAAGATCTTTTCATTATAATTTCATTCTTAGTCATTATGTTTTCTAAGTGGTACAGTCAATCAGTAATTTTTGAAATACTTCAGAGAAGAAGAGGAATATTGTGCATACTTTTGTAAAGGGATAAATACACACCTGTCACCTTGCTACAATAGAAGACTAACTTTCAAAATGTCCTGCCAACTTTAAATCCATTATCCACTCATATAAGTCCATCACTATCCAGACAATATTATGAAAAGGGTAGATTGCTACTCACCATATAGTAGAGGTGTCATGTCACAGACAGGCACAACAAAAAGACTACTAAACACATAAGCTATCAGCCAGAATGCCTTCTTCTGAAATAGCCAACATACACACACACATTCATACAAACACAGCTCACACACTCATGACCACTGCCTCAGGCTGCTGGGGCCAGATTGTAAGTAACTCCGCAGGATACGAGAAGCAATCTGGGTGGTGGGGATAAGGAGGAGGCTGGGGTGGGAAGGGTGAGGGAGACCTGGGTGCAGATGGAAGACAGTAAGGTGCTGTTTATGGGAGAATACAGGAATGAGGTGGAGAGGGGTTGCAGTTAGGAGGTTAGACAGATGGCAGGGGGAGAGGAAAAGGAGACAAGTAGAAAGACTGTGGGTGTACTTGTGGAACAGAAGGCTGTGGGGTGGGAGCAGGTAAGGGGATATGTGGGTGAAGGACAATGATTAATGGAGGTTGAGGCCAGGAGGGTTAAAGGGATGTAGGATGGTTAAAGGGATGTAGGATAAATTGCAGGGAGAGTTCCACCTGCACAATTCAGAAAAGCTGGTGTTAGTAGGAAGGAGCCATATGGCACAGGCTGTGAAGCAGTCTTTAAAATGAAGCACACTGCCCAACACGACATTCTTCATTTTAATGACTGCTTCACAGCCCATGCCATCTGACTCCTTTCTACCAACACTAGCTTCTCTGAACTGAGCAGGTGGAACTCTCCCTGCAACATATCCTACATTCCGATAACCCTCCTGGCCTCAACCTTTATTAGTCACTGTCCTTCAGCCACCTATACCCTACCCTGTTCCCACTCCACAGTCTCCTATTCTACAAGGAGACCTACAGCCGTTTTACTTCTCTCCTCTCTGCTCTCCCTGCCCCACCCTCCGTCTAACCTCCTGACTGCATCTGGCTGACAAAGAGCACTTTACTGTCCCCCACCTGTACTCTGCTCTTCCCCCCCTCCCTCTCACTGGCACCACCCAGATTGCTTCCCACCACAGGTGCAGATGCTTGAAGTCTGACACCAGCAGCTAGAGGCAGTGGTTTGTGTGTATGTATGAGAGAGAGAGAGAGAGAGAGAGAGAGAGAGAGAGAGAGAGAGAGAGGGGGGGGGGGGGAAAGGGGAGGGGGGAGGGAGGGAGGGAGGGAGGGAGGGGGGGCTGTGTTGGCATGAATGTGTGTGTGTGTATATTGTCCATTTCAGAAGAAGGCCTTCTGACCGAAAGCTTATGTGTTTACTGGTTTTTTGTTGTGCCTGTCTGACTTGACATCTCCAAATGGTGAGTTGCAATCTATCCTTTTCATAATTCTGTCTTTATTCCATCCTGGATTTTCCATTGTTTGATATCCCCATGTAGAAGTATTTGTCCTTTGAAAAGAATTTGGTAATGTTTGGAACCAAATAACTTATTTAAATGAGAGTTCAGAGACTTAAAAATATAATCAGCTGCTGGCAATATATTGTTGTTGGCAGTTATTAAATAAAGATTCTTATTCAAGGTACAAGAGAGATGAGAGAGAAACAAATCACCCCACAACAAAAGGTATGTGACAGCACGAAATTTTCCAGATATTTTGTAAACAAAGTTTGAAATACATAATTTTGTTGAGTGTAAGTGAAATACCGTAGTAATTTTGAATAAATGTGTGTGTGTGTGTGTGTGTGTGTGTGTGTGTGTGTGTGTGTTTCACTGAACGATATAGTTGTGGCAACATTTCATTTTTGAACCTTTGTTATTCTCTCTTGCTTCATAGGTGTTAGCTGATATTTGAGTTCTCTCTATTTTGTGTTGATTCTATGTTCAAAATGTGTAGTGAAGAGGAGAAATGAAAATAGTAATTGTAGATTTTTTAACCTTCCGTCGGGCGCGGCTGTTCAGATTGATACACCTCGAAGTTTACTGTAAATTATTTGTCAATGAGTGGCACCACTGACGCCTACTCGCTAGTAGCTATCCTTTTCCGAACGCTTGTCATTGTTGTGTGCTTCATTGTCGATACGACTGCTCTGTTGTCGATATATGTGCTGATTGATCAGTTTGACACACTGCGCCCATTCGTGTTGCATTTAAACAATTCATTTCTTTGGTTATCAACATAACTTAGTAAGTAGTACAATGTTAATATACAATGTGTAATGCAGTTATTTTCTTTTTGGGCCATTTAATCGTCAGTTAAGAATGTTTGAGTATCAGGTATCAAATTGATACACTGCGCCTGACTGCGTTATTTTATAGAAATTTTATCATTTTAGGTGTGAGACAGTTGATCATGGCAGGCTACAGTAAGATGTACAACCTCCTTGACCCAAATCATGTTGCAGAAATACAAAAAATGTTGTTCGAAGAGGATAATGATGAAGTTCAAGAGGATTTTGAAGATGAAGTAGACACAGATGACACAGTTGAAGTTCAGCAGGAAGATTCAGAAACAGAGGAAAACGACAGTGAAAACGAAGAGGAAGTACTTGAAGAAAGCCAGCACTGTTATACTGGAAGGGACAAAGAGACAAAATGGAATAAAGTTCCACCATCGCAGAGAGTACGTTTCAGGGCCCACAATATTATTCGAAAGTTACCTGGTCCTATAGGTGCGGCGAAAGCATTGAGAACGCCTTTGGAATGTTGAAATTGCCTCATAGATGACGACATTTTGTCAATTATAGTTCTGTATACAAATCAGTATATTGAGAGCATCGAAGCTTCTTTTCAGCGAGAGAGAGACGTAAAACCTATAGATATTATTGAATTAAACGCTTTCATTGGTCTTCTGTTTTTGGCTGGTGTTAACAAAAGTAACGGACAAAGCTTAGAAGATCTGTGGGGAAGTGATGGGGATGGAATTGAAAAATTTCGTCTCGTTAAGAACATAAAACGTTTCAAATTCATCATGCAGTGCCTTATATTTGACAATTGTGTGACTCGCGATGAAAGGAGAAAATTAGACAAGATAACAGTGATTCGGGAAATATTTTCTCTGTTTGTACGGAATTGCCAGAAATCCTACACCCTTGGAGAAAACGTTACAGTAGATGAGAAACTTGAAGGTGCAGTTTTCGCCAATACATACCTAGCAAACCAAACAAACATGGAATTAAGATATATGCTCTTGTGGATTCCCAAGTATTTTATCTCTATAATATGGAAATATACGCTGGGCTGCAGCCAGAAGGATTGTACCACGTTAGCAATAAACCTTCAGATGTTGTTCTGCGACTATGTGAACCAATTTATCAGTCAGGTCGAATTGTGACAGCAGACAATTGGTTTACTAGCAGACAATTGGTTTGATAGAAGAGCTAAGAAGAAAAAAATTTTCTTTTGTTGGAACGATGAAGAACAACAAGCGTGAGATTCCTTTTGAGTTTGCTACCAGGAAAGGCAGGGCTGTCCATAGTTCACTTTTTGGCTTCAAGAAAGGCTGTACTCTAGTTACCTACGTTCCTCAAAAGCGGAAGTGTGTTATCTTGGCATCAAGTTTGCATGAAGACACTGGAGATAAACAGAAGCCATCCATTGTAACATTTTACAATAAACCAAAGGTGGAGTCGACACTACAGATAAGTTGACCGCTTCATACAATGTAGCAAGAAATGTGTGCCGCTGGCCATGGTCATATTTTTTGCGATGATCAATATGAGTGGAATCAATTCACAAGTAATTTACTATGGCAACAACGAGAATTTTATCCGAAGAAAAGGATTCCTGAAGCAACTCTCACATGCGTTAGTTCTACCTCACTTGGTTCGCAGATGCTTGGACACCTCAGGAATTCACAGAGATCTTCAACTGCGGCTACAACAATATAGGCCAACGTGTGAAGAAGAAGCAGAAGACACAAGCAGAAACGAAGAACAAGGGACTGGGATCAAGAGGAAAAGGTGTAATACCTACACTGAAAAAATAGACTGACAAAATATTGTTGCAAATGTGTCAGAAGCCTATCTGTTTGATACACATTGAACCTTTTTGCTCTGAATGCGGAAAAATTCCACATTTGTTACCACAGTCAAAAAGTGAGGATGAAACAAATGAATGAGTTGTAATATCATTGCTGTTCTGCTCCAGTGTCATAATAGCCTCCTGTAAAGATAATTGTCATTTGTGATGTGTTTTATTAGTGAAATATAATAAAGAAGCAAATGAAAAAGCGACTTTTTTATCATTTGTTACTAAAGACCAACATTGACGATAAGAAATCTGAATGATGAATATTTCTACTGCAGTTGTGCTCGTATGCTATCTTTGTGTTTCTTTAAATATATATGGCACTTATAATATGTTTTATGAACAGAATTTAATAAATGATCACGTGAATAAACGGTGTGATCAATTTGGTACACCGCGCCCGACAGAAGGTTAAAAGATGAGTTGCTGCATATGTTTATCATTATTTTCACTGATTGTGTTGCTATTAATGATTCTCCTGCAAGTATGTCAAGAAATGAATCTGAGCGTATGTTGGACTGATATCTCCCATGTTTCAATTTGTTCCACACTGTATTGCACAATGAATGCTAAATTTTGCTTCAATCTTGTGTTTTATTTTCTTCAGGATGTAAAATGACTATAAAATAAAACTGAAAGATTGTATGTTTGCTTATGTATTTGGGTACTATAATTCCTTTTCAATTTTTAAACTGAAGTTTCATCTGTGTATTCAGATTCAACATTAGTAATGGTAAAATACATGTATTTAAAGTATAAAGTCTAATAAAGCTAAAAACATTTTGAAATTCCAAATACAAATTTGTACTATAAGTATTAACATTAGTGCAGAATTGTCCAAAGAGTGAGGTCCTAGGTGACAGTTGGTACCTCACAACAGCACCACAAGCTAAAGATAGTCGTTTCCAGGTGCAGCAACGAATGAGAGACATCATCATAGACACACCCTTGAGTTTCCATACGCTGCCACTGCCAGAAGCTTACTTAAGTCGAGAGCGCAATGCCGCTCAGCCCCACTCTATAATCATTGCCTACAACAAAAGCATAATCTGCGACCTAACAGAACTACACTGAAGAGCCAAAGAAACTGGTACACCTGCCCAATATCGTGTATGGCCCCTGTGAGGATACCAGGGTGCCGCAACACAATGTGGCACCGACTCAACTAATGCCTGAAGCAGTGCTGGAAGTAACTGATATCATGAATCCTGCAGGGCTGTCCATAAATTGGTAAGAGAACAAGGCAGTGGAGATCTCTTCTGAACAGCACATTAAAAGGCATCCCACATAAGCTCAATAATGTTCAGGTCTGGGGAGTTTGGTGGCCAGCGGAAGCATTTAAACTCAGAAGATTGTTCCTGCAGCCACTATGTACCAATTCTGGTCGTGTGGGGTGTTGTATTGTCCTGATGACATTGCCTAAGTCTGTCGGAAAGCACAATGGACACGAACTGATGCAGGTGATCAGACAGGATACTTATGTACGTCTCACCTGTCAGAGTCGTATCTAGACATATCAGGGGTCCCATATCATGCCAACTCCACACACCCCGCACCATTACTGAGCCTCTATCAGTTCGAACATTTCCCTGCTGACATGCAAGGCCCATGGATTCCTGAGGTGTCTCCATACCCTTACAGTCCAATGTAGGTGTTGATGGGCGCAGGCAAGGTGCAACGCTTTGTGTCGTGCAATCATCGAGGGTACATGGGTGGGCCTTCAGCTTTAAAAGTCCATATAAATGGTGTTTTGTTGATTGGTTTGCACGCTGACACTTGTCGGTGGCCCAGCACTGAAACCTGCAGCAATTTGTGGAAGGGTTGCACTTCTGTCATGCTGAAAGTTTCTCTTCAGTTGTCATTGGTCCCGTTCTTGCAGGATCTTTTTCCAGCCAAAGTGACGTTGGACATTTGATGTTTTACCAAATTCCTGATATTCGTGGTGCAGTCTTGAAATTGTCGTATGGGAAAATCCCCACTTCATCACTACCTTTGAGATGCTGTGTCCCATCCAGTTTCTTTGGCACTTCAATGTATAAGGCATATTTGTGTATCAAAAGTTTGTAGTCAACTATACATTATGAAGTGAATATCATTCTCTATTGTATCAAGCGATAACAATTGTGACACTCCTGTCAACATGGTTGTTTCCAATTTAAGTCTTTTAGATTGTTCAAATTTTAATAAAGTGATCTAATAATTTGTGTGTGTCGTAGTATCTGATTGACCTCCTCCATAAATACATCTAGGCTTGCTACAACATATTACAATGTGACAATGATAGCCGTTTCTGCACTTCAGTGTGTTGTCTTATCTGCCAAATATATCGCATTGCTACAATATGGTGCCCACACTCACTACAGGTGCTTGGTGTACTGCTAGAAATGGCGGCAATAATGTTCTAACATTTTTGTGTACCCCTCTAAAGTGTTTAAGCATTTCTGAAACCCCACAAGTACTGTCTCTAAACAAAACTTTTCAGTTTCAGGCACAGCAGATAGAATGACTGTTGCACAGTGTATAACAGATGATGATCTTACTGTCATCAGGCAGCTTCATGACCGGTTGCTGCTCCGATGTTCTGCCAGTTGAAGAGTAACAAAGAGGACTGGTCAAATACCATGTCCAACTTGAAGTGCACTTCATAGCATATGACATTAAAGGTATAGCACAAATTACTTTCTTTTTGATCACTGTCAGAGCTGATGTGCACCGTTTATGCATAAAGTTGTTTCCCAACTGTCGTCTGGAAGATGTTGGTTATGAGGAACTCATTCATAAAATCGACAAACATTGTACAGATATATGTCTTTGAACAGTCATTTAAATAGTGGATTGTTCAACTCAAAGTGGTAACAAGACATTGCAGGTTCAAGTGTTCTTGTGGACTAACTTATACTGATATTATGTTATGAGATGAGATGCAGCCATGAAAGAATGTGTTGGACATTTGCCTACCCACCTAAGCTGATGAAAAATGTTTGTGGAAACGAGAAACAAAGTTTATGTAATTGTCAGTTGTGGGACATCCCACTATGCACACACTGGCTTGGTGTACGTGCAGGAGAATGCAAAAATGAAGTCATCTCAGCATACTGAAAAGGCATGACGGTGAATGTGCATCTCCGCCTGCTTTGGAGGCTCACTTATGCATTGGCATTGCAGCTTGGCAGTGCCTAGGAAGTCACAGAGAAAAGTGCCTGGGCAAGAATGTAAACACCCAAACAAATGAAGAAGAGAACTGTCATTTGAGTATCTACTGTCCAGCCAGCAAGTTATCTGTTGTGATATAAGACATTTTACCAATCTGTATCACTTGCAACTATAAAAGTAACTGTATAGAAAAGATACTGTAATTACAATACAAAAGAGTTGTCATATAACTGTTTTCATTAGTGGATTGAAAAGATTGGACTCTCCTTCACCATCCACCCTACGTGCAAAAGTTGGAGTTACATTGTATGGTCTAGTGCAGGTTGTTCCAACCGAGCTCCAGGGAGCCGGAGCACTCCGGAGCGCTCACTGCGGCAGCTCGGAGCCCGCGTGGAGGGGGAAAGCGAACTCTCTGCCCCCTGGCCGCATGCAGCCATAATAATCTGTGCTCAATAACAGCTATGACTAGCCGCGGGAGCCCTGTACCTCTGTTGGAGGATACCTTTCTATTCATTGAGAGGCATGGTCGACCGCAGTGTTTTGTATGTCATAAAGTATTTAATTCTGCGAAGAGGTACAATATACAGAATTAAATACAGTCAGGTAGAAGGCGTTACACGCAGAGAACTGGTAGCCAGGCTTAAGAACGACATACCAGTAGACGTATGTTTAAAAACGGATTCGTAATATGGAGGGTATCAAAACATGCAACACAGTTCGTGTTCTGTAATGCACCAAG
Source organism: Schistocerca serialis cubense (assembly GCF_023864345.2). Classification (NCBI taxonomy): domain Eukaryota; kingdom Metazoa; phylum Arthropoda; class Insecta; order Orthoptera; family Acrididae; genus Schistocerca; species Schistocerca serialis. The sequence continues at coordinate 389,238,698 of NC_064643.1, read as the reverse complement.
AGGCACTGTGTGCTGAAACAGTAGAGCTAGGTGGCGTAATGAAAGATGTCGTGAAGTGTGTGAATTTTGTGCGTCGTCAAAGGATTCCTGAAAGATGTGGAAGCGGAGTATGGGGATATATCTTACCACAGTACAGTTCATTGGCTGAGTCGTGGAAAAGTTCTTGATGTTTTCTTTGCCATTAATGAGGAAATACCCCTTTTCTAGAAATGAAAGGGGAAGAAATGCGTTGTCTGAAAGATATAAAATGGATATCAGACCTGGCGTTCCTAGCTGACATAACTATGCATCTGAATAATTTAAATCTGTCATTGCAGGGCAAAGGGCAGCTAATCGTTGACATGCACGACCAGATCAAAGTGTTCATGGAAAAGTTACGTTTATTTGAGAGGCAGATGAGTAATGGACATCTAACGTTCTTCAATCATCTTGCTTCTTTAAAACTACCTGAAGGTACTACTTTCAGCGATTACCAAGCAAACTTAAAGCAGCTCATCACGTCGTTTGAAACACGATTCCGAGACCTCACTAGTTTGGAAATGTAACTTAAGGTGCTCAGCACTCCTTTTTCAGTTTCCACCGATGACTTGTCATCGTCACTTCAATTGGAGATTATTGATTTGCAAAATTCAACTGTGTTGAAAGAGAGGTACTACAACACGTTGTATTTGTCACGATGGTAGTGTTCATTACAGAAAAAACATTTCCCAAACTTCACAACAATGCCGCTCAGATCATGTGCATGTTCGGATCTACGTTTTGATGTGAGCAGCTTTTCTGAGCAATGAAAACTGTTATAAAGTTAGGAACGATCGCTTCTTCAGGATGCAACAATGAAGGCCATCCTCCGCATTAACGCTGCGAACACTTTGACGCCTGATATTTCCGATCTTGCAATGAAAAGAAAATTTCAAACTACAGAGGCCCAATAAATTTAGTATGCAATTTCTTGTAAAACATTTGTTTCTTATTTATTTCCTGAAGATCGTATTTCCTGGTGTAGCACGTCACCACGTCTTAGCAGCTAAGAGTGTGAGGTTGTCGATCTTGTAAGACGCAGCTGGCACATCAAAACGCTTGCCTTGCCGCCTGCCTCAGCCAGCCGTGCCACGTGCCGGCCCACTTGACTGATCACAGCTAGCGACACGGCTCCCTGGAGCAGTGAGCGCTCCGCGGCTCACAACGGAGCCCACGAGCTGGAACAGCCTGGTCTAGTGGCACGGCATAGCAGGTCCTCTGAAGCAATTAATTCCAAGAACAAGAAAAGCAACCACAAATTATTTGCAAGGAAAAGTTGGTACATACATACAACCAGGTGACAGAGTATGTATGGAGTAGAACACACCATAAACCGAAAACCTAACCTGTAACACTCCAAGACGTACACCTAGATGCTAGTAGCCTAAAACTGTCAGAATCTGAAGAGAGCTTTATCTGCTGTAGAGGCTCAAAGTATTGTGGACATGACTGAAGTTTATTCTGAGGCTCTGTCTATTTCTCTTGTTCACAGAACACAAGGCCCTCAAGTTCATGATAAAGTGAATTAAAACAGGGTTCAAACTAACAGTAAAAGTAAACATTTCAGCCATGTGGTACATGAGGTGAACTTCAGAAAAAGGTGAGGAAGTCTTGTACTTGGTGTTTTTCAAATCACGATAGAACAGCTTACCATTGTTGTGACGCAAAGTGTTTTAAGTTTGATAAACAAGGCCATATCCAGACCAACTGTTTACAACACAGCCAGGACAGACACTGGGGCACTGCACAACTACAGCATGGCTTTCAGCGAGTGAATGTTGTGTTGGCACTGCCTTTACAGCTGGCACCAACGAAGGCTCTCTTTTCTATTTCACAGAAACCCCTTTTGCTGTAGTCCACCGACAGAGGAACAAACTTTTTGTCCAATTACGAGTGGTTCAAAAGATAAATTTTAGTTAGACACAGGTGTGTTTGTTTCCCTAATCAATAAAGGCACCTATGAAATGATCAAAAGCCCCTGATTCTGTTTTGCCCTTTTATAACAGGCACAAAATTCCATTACTTGACAAGTGCAGTTTGCCAGCTACTTTTCATGACGTTGCAAAGTGTGTTCCATTTCATGTACTATTCTAGAAATAGTGCAAACATTTTTGATTTAGACTTAGATTTGTTCAACTTGTGATACAAGACAATGTGTTACAAATCAGGATTTCACTGCCTCATACTGATGTCTCTGACTTGTACAGTAAGTATAGCGAACTTTATTAACCAGGACCAGGACCAGGAAGGACTAAAGATTTTGAAGTGCACATTACTCCTAAAGACAATGCACAACTATGATTTCATCGTTCCAGGATTGTCACTTGTTCAATTGTGTGTGAATTCCTAAGAGACCAAACTGCTGAGGTCATTGGTTCCTAAAGTTACACACTACTTAAAACTAACTTAAGGACAACACACACCCATGCCCGAGGGAGGACTCAACCCTCCAACGGGAGGAGCCATGCGATTCGTGACATGGCGCCTCTCTAACCGCGCGGCCCAGGATTGTCCCTCATGCTTACTTAAGCAAGTTGGTCAGGGACTGCAACAATGAAATGTCAGCGGTGTGCTACAACTCGTTTCTGCAAGTCAGTGGCATCCCCCTTGATCATACTCCAAAAGCCATCAGGAGGTTTACGTCTGTGTTCTGATTTCAAGGCCACAGTAAACCCACGAACTGTGATGGATTTTCCTCTCTGACGATTGGAGGAATTAGTGACGCATTGGAACAAGATTGATTTTAGTGAGGCTTCCTTACAGTTACCACTGGACAAGCAGTCGAAGCAATATTCTGTGATCAACACTCATCTGGGACTGCTCCAGTTCCATAGGCTACCATTCGGCAGCACTTCCACTCCTGCTATTTTTCACCGTGTCCGGGAACAATTAGCTGCCAAAGTCTCTTCATGTACAAACTATTTGGAGGACATTGTTGTCGTGGGTCGATGCCTGCTAAACATTTGGCAAATTTAGATTGTTTGTTTCAAGTTATTTATGAAGCTGGCTGAATGCGTAATAGGAAAAGCACTCCTTCTTCCAAGAACTTTGATGTTTAGGTCATGTTACAAAAGGACAGGTTATTCACCTTACTCATTCACACCTGTCTTCGATTAAAGAGCTGCTGGCGCCTCATAACATCAAGGAGCTGCAGGCCATCATGGGGAAGTTAACATATGACATTAAGTTTATTGCGAACGCTGTGCAAATTGCTGCTCACTGAATGGCTGCACTGGAAAGGTGTTCCCAAGAATGTCAGGATGCATTTCAGTGGTTAAAGGACCCATTGTTAAAGTCACTGTCTGATTTATTTTGATACTGCTAAGCCCGTTATCTCAGCTGTGAATGCATTTTCTTACAGGATTGGAACTGTGCTCTCCCATAGAATTCATTCATCTGATAGGCCCATTGCTTTTGCCTTGAAAACTCGCAACAAATAGTAGTGCAATTACAATCAACTCAAAAAAAAGGTGCCCACTATTATCTATGGCATTACTAAGTTCCATCAATATCAGTATACAGTGGGAAGTTCTATTTTATTACAGATCATTGGTCTTTAATGCCTTTGTTCAATCCTTCCAAGCCTGTCCCGCTGCAGGCAGCACAAAAACTGCAACACTGTGCTATTATTGTCACATTGTCAATAAGAGTTGTTACAGGCCCAATGCATAACATTTGAATCCAGAATCCTTGTCTTGTTTACTAATCAGTACCAAAACAGGATTGGACTCATCTGCGAAATCATGTTATCAAACTAACACACATGGTTTTGAAATTCTTCAAAATTTTCCTCCTGCCTTTCAGCATGTTGCTGGAGCAATTGCTTCTAACTCAGCTCTTCGGATAGTTTCACAACACATGTGCCATGGGTGGCCACATATGCTGAAAGAAATTCGCCACCCTGTGTGCATCTCTACTTTTTGCACCGTTATGCACTATGCATGTGGTCAGGTGTTCTGTTGTTGCATAGAGAATGACGATCCACAGATAGTGATTCCTTATTTCCTCCAGTGGCAATTTGATCAGTGTTGCACCAAGGTCATTTGGGCATAGTTCAACAAAGCAATTTGCCTGACATCATTGTACTTGTCAGGGCATGGATGCCCATATTAAGCACATGGCCTCTTGTTGTAATGTTTGTGCAGAGTATTCGATCTGCACCACCGCAACACTTCTTCCACATCTGTCGAGACCATGACAATGTGAACACATTGATTTCATGGGTCAAGTCTGAAACATGCAATGGTTGTCACTCGTCGGCAATTACACTAAATTTCCTTTTGTAGACCCCTTGACATTCACCAGTACTGCTGGTACTGTATCGACTTTGTCCTCTATTTTTTGATCGAAGATCTTCCTGAGGTTCTTGTCTCTGACAACAGACCACAATTCACGTGATCCGATTTTCAACAGTTTTGTGCTGACAATGGCATACACCACGTAGCTACTGCCCCTTTTCACCCTCGGTCTAATGGTGAAGCTGAACAGTTTGTTTGAACATTTAAAAGTCACACAGAGAAACTCTATTCCTTCCACACATGGAAGCAAGTGGGAAATCCGGGTTTGTGTCTTGCTCCAACACAAATTTTCATAGTCATCATTCCATTCCACACCTGATAATAGTCACTATTCGCAATTGCGAATTCATCTGACCTGTTTAGTAAAGGCTGTGGTCGTCGCAGTGCATCGTCATCAGAATAACACCGGCCCTGTAATGTAAACATTTTTCTTTCTTCTTACCACTCCTTGCCACATGACAGGTAGTTGCTGGCAGAATTATTACACAGTTGTCATCACCATACCTTGTTGCATCTTCTACAGCCACTGCAGAAACTATTTGTTCTGCTGGGACGGACAGTTTCAGCTGCAGGAAAAAGTTTTGTTTAAAGTTTTTGGCAAGAAACAGCACTGGGAAAACAGTATCATCACACAGACTTTGAGTTGTTCATATTACGTTGTTATATGTTTCTCTGGGCTGCAACTGCATCAAAAGAATCAGCTGTTGCACTCTTATATCGACGATTCTGTCCCTATGTCAGTGATTTTGCCACAGAAATTTTGCTTACAGACCCAGCACACTGCTGGCGTCTGCAATAACAGTCATCTCCATCTCTCTGTCCATTGCAGTCGGTGCCATCCAGAGCAGAGCTGATAGAGGTCAAAGTTGCACTGTTGTAGATGTCGCTGATGTCGTCATGACCAGTCTTGCAGTCTGAGCTTATGTCCATGGAGGTGGCACACCTGCACAGCCATCAAGATGCCCCTGGAGTTACGCCTGCTGTCCATCTGCCCTCACTGTCTGTGCGCCTGGAAGTTGGAGTGCACCCCGTGGCCCGTTTTCTGCCCAATGTCACTAGTCGCTCGTAAGATGGATACCGGGGTGCGGGCAGTGAGCTGCCATCCTTGTCTCCTCATCTGCATCTGCATTCAGGTCTTCTCCTGCTAGGTCCCAGGTTACAGATGGTACCTCACTACGGCACCACAAGCCGGAGACAGGCACTGCCAGATGCAGCAGTGAATGAGAGAAATCGGTGTAGACACGCCCTCAACAGTTTCCATATTCCACAACCACACAATGGCACCAAAAGCTAGAGAGAGGTGCTGCCAGATGCAGCAATGAATGAGAGATGCTGGTATAGGTACACTATCAATAATTTCCATATTCTGCTGCTGCTGGAAGCTTGTTATGTTAGAATGCAGCACTGCTCAGCCCCTCTCTGTAATCACTGCCTACAACGACGGACTTGTCTTAGAGCAGATCTGGCTGTGACCTAACAGAATTATTAGTCAGATCTGTGTGTAAAAGTTTACAGTCAACTATACACTGAGATGTCACTATCATTCTGTATTGTATTAAGTGATAAAAGTATAGAGCTAAATGACAATAACAAATACATAGTGACTCTCCTGTGGACATGGACTGTTTCCAAGTCAAGTCTTAAGATTGTTCAAATTTTAATAAAGTGATCTAATATTTTGTGTGTATTGTAGTATTCACTCGACCTCCTCCAGAAGTAAATCTAAGCTCGCTATGACACACTACAGTTAGCATAGAACTTTTGACAGAATTGTCCAAGAAATTAGCTAAAATTGAAAGGCAGGGTGACTGGAGTGGCTGTCACAGTGTACACATCGCCAGATGTGGCTCGCATTTGTATTAAGCCTTTTGATTATATAGTGATTTCCATGAAACTGTTCACTAAAATATGAAACACACCAATTCAGGATAAAATTTTATATATCACTGTCATAGCTGACTCTGTATCAATGTTGTGTAGGCCTGCCTTCTTGCTGAATATACTGATGGAACCTGGCATGAGAGCCCCACTTGGCAGTGTTTAGACCACAATAGTAGTTTCTGGTTGCCTCAATTTTAGTTAACTACATTTCTAGTTACTTTGTGAAAAAATTTAAGTTAAACCATACCCGCCACCATGTCTTCAACTGCTCCAAAATGAGGAATATTCTCCTAAAAACCTTTTCACTTATTTCAAAGTGGTATTCCATTGCCCTTCCAACCTAAAAAATATTCTGAACCATTCTTATGACAGTCCTGCTCCCAGTTTTTCTCATGTGTGACATCTATGTGAAAGACCCAGGTACAAGACTTGCTCCATGCATCCATCTAGCACACTGACTCAAGTTCCGCCAGTGATGCCCATCATCCTATCAGAGGCAGGGTTATCTGTGAATCTTAATGTTTAGAGCAACACAGTTTGACTTTGGCTGCTGCTTCACAACCTCCCTCTAACTGGCATGAGCTGCACAGAAGAAACAGTCTCTTCATTACATCCTTGGTTTCTGCAAAACCTACATCTTCCTGAATCCATGTGCTACACTTGTCTCTGTCCCATCCATGTTTTCAACTTCCACTCTACCCATTCTACTTCTTCCTCTCCCAGTTGTATTAGATTTATGTATCTATGGGTTCTTATCCACACTATTTTCTCAGTGGTTTCCATTTATCTCTCTGACCCAATCCCTGTATTGCTGTATTTGGTAAGCAGTTACTCCTATCACTTTGTGGTATAACTTTCTCTTATTCGGTTCTTCCTCTTGCCTGAATTACAGTGTTAAACTTTTTTTGAACACATTCGCTCACTGTGCAAACCATACAGTGTTGTCTTTACAGATTCCATTGACTGTATTCCTCCGAGGCTTTTCCATTATCAGTCTGCAATCTCGAAGACATGGCTCCTGTATAGATTTTCAGGTTTGCACTAAACCCCAGAAGTAATTTTGTTAAACTGGCTTTGCTTTTTGTGCTTTCTATACAAGTGATGAAGTAGCATACCATGTATCTCTTTTGAAACCCTCGAGCTCTGGGTGATGAGTGCAGCCAAATCAGATGAAAAAGTGCTGATGGTGTGTTGGTTGTGCTGTGCTTGCAAACGCAGACCTAAGTACCTCAGGGGATGTGAGGGGTGCTGTGGCAATGCTTGACAACACTGTTCTCATATACGAGCATTGTATGTAAACACCCCAGGTGAGCCATCCAGGAGTGAGGGGGGAAGCAAGGAGCAAGCTGACAAGCATTTGTCCCCAAGAAGAGGATGAGACAAGCCCTCAACACGTCACAAGGATGACTGGAGGTGCAGGCACAAGCTGCACAATCACATCACAACACTGGCAGCTGCTACCATGGCATGACTGATGGAGCAGTTTGTGGTCTCAATTTGCGACACTAAGGTGACTGCGTGAAATGCAACCAATGGTGGCGACATCAGCAGCTCTGATTGAGGCTTTTGTTAGTTTCCCTTGACAGCAAGGCAAATGTTGGAGATGTCACCTTTAATACTCTCCAAATAATTTCCTAACACAACAAATAAATGAACAGCACTAAAACAGTACAATGCAGCTAGAACCTTAGGCCCGATAGAGCGGATGTGAGCTGTGAGCAAAGTAATTATTTTCTGTGCATTCTATCCTTTGTTTTAGTGTGGACTATAGAGAATTTTGAGGCAAGAAATCAATATGTGAAATAATGAATTAGGTCATTTCCTTGCTCTATGAACCCATCAACTTAACCAAAGTTTGAAAAAAAGTTATAAATCAAGGTTACATAGGCTCACTCCTATTTTAACAATTTTGCAGACAGTCATAAGAAAATTTAACTCTGATTTGTACAGAAAGCATGAATTACTGTGTGGTTGTGATAAGAAAAACACTTTATTTTGTTCTTCTGTTTCTCGTTTGGAGGGGAGTCCCTGTGAACAATACAACGAGTCCGTGACATTCCACACATCCATGACAAAATTAGAAAACAAAACCTTCTTTGGTCTATGTGAATAACATTTTGAACATGTTACAAATAGTTTTCTGTTGCATAGGCAGAGGTAAAATAGTAATGAAATCGCACTAAGAAGGTGGATGAAGTGAATATGCAGAGGTCAAATGGTAATGAAATCACAATACAGGAGGTGGACCAAGGGAATACACAGAGGTCAAAAGGTAATGAAATCTTACTACAGAGGGGAATATGAGTTCATTGGTTACCTTAGAGTACCGTACTTAACAAGATTTCACAGAAATTAGGCAAAAAGTTAAGGGCAAAAAAGATAAAGCCAGCATTCTTTATCCCACAAAATCTGTGCACCTTCTGGCGGACTGGGGGCATATTCCAAAATACCATGTGGCTGCTATGGACCGCATGAACTTTGCTTTCTGATGCTCAGATGTTATAGCTGTTGTGTGTTGCAGCTGGTGTCCCTGGGCACCATAGCAAAAACGATTGCCACACTGAGTGTCTACTCATTGGAATTTCCAATCAAGGGGTGTCAATACCATTTTCAAATATAGAGAAGATATTATTAAGCACTTGAAGAATATGATCAGTGGGGAAAAACTGCGTAATGAGAATACCGTATGAGCCAGCACCTTAGCATTGATTTTGGACAATGTTTCATTTCCTGGCTCTTATTTTTTCATAAAATTATGATTCATGCCGATATTTTATATATAAGCTACAGAAAAGGAATATTGACCCACTTACATACAAAATCAGCCATCAACTTTTGAGGATGACGTTACAAACATTAGGGATGGAATGACTGAAAATTCAACAGTATCATTAAAGAGTGAGAGCTGACGATGTGTAATCTACTGCAGGATGCAAAAGAAGTGTGGATGTTGTAGGTTACAAAGCGAGAGAAAGATTTAAATTTACTGGACACCTAGTTGCAACCTCTCTCTTTCTATCAGAGAAATTCACCACTTACTCTTCTAGTTTTCCAGTAGTGATGGGGAGCTCATGAATGAGTCGTTCAAATGAATGCTTCACTTCCGTGAAGTGTGAACTAACCACGCAATTTCAATGAACTGGTACTTCAAACTCTTCACATATAGCACACTCCACACTTTTTTCTAGTTCACTCACTCTCTTCCCCTCTCCCTCTCCCACTACATTGGCGCTACATCACTCATCCTCCCTTCACTTCAGTCCTCCCTCTGCTGCCTGTCGACGAATCGCGAGGGGTTTGTGGGGAACGATAGGTTTACGAGTGGTTGTGGTGGTGAGGGGCGAGGGGAAGGCAGCGTCAGCTGCTACGTGCAGTGCTGACATTACTTGTGACTATTTGTGCAGTTAAACTTCGCGTCTACGGGTAGCCTACCGTTGGCAGCGCTTGCAGACAAATGAATATTAAAGATATAAACGAAGGGGCTGGCTGTGTGAGCACGCACAGCCCACATGAAAATAAAAGGTTTGTTAATAACACTGAAAGAGGGATTTTACCTGAAATCGTACCAATGACTACAGGTGACAGTTTACATTTTGAATCTGGAGGGTTATTATTCTCAACAAAAATAAAATCTACAGGAAAACTTCTGAATAATTACTTAACGTAGGTATATAGACTGTGACAGTGGTAAACATACTCATTCTATTTTGGATTAAATTTTACAAGGAACATAAAATTGGACTGCATCTACATTTATACTCCGCAAGCCACCCAACGTTGTGTGGCGGAGGGCACTTTACGTGCCACTGTCATTACCTCCCTTTTCTGTTCCAGTCGCATATGGTTCGGGGGAAGAACGACCGTCTGAAAGCCTCCGTGCGCGCTCGAATCTTTCGAAGTTTTACTTTCGTGATCTCCTCAGGAGGTATAACTAGGGGGAAGCAATATATTTGATACCTCATCCAGAAACGCACCCTCTCGAAACCTGGCAAACAAGCTACACCGCGATGCAGAGCGCCTCTCTTGCAGAGTCTGCCACTTGAGTTTGCTAAACATCTCCGTAGCGCTATCACGCTTACCAAATAACCCTGTGACGAAACGCGCCGCTCTTCTTTGGATCTGCTCTATCTCCTCCGTCAACGCGATCTGGTACGGATCCCACACTGATGAGCAATACTCAAGTATAGGTCGAACGAGTGTTTTGTAAGCCACCTCTCTTGTTGATGGACTACATTTTCTAAGGACTCTCCCAATGAATCTCAACCTGGTACCCGCCTTACCAACAATTAATTTTATATGATTATTCCACTTCAAATCGTTCCGCACGCATACTCCCAGATATTTTACAGAAGTAACTGCTACCAGTGTTTGTTCCGCTAGCATATAATCTACATCTACATCCATACTCCGCAAGCCACCTGACGGTGTGTGGTGGAGGGTACCTTCAGTACCTCTATCGGTTCTCCCTTCTATTCCAGTCTCGTATTGTTCGTGGAAAGAAGGACTGTCGGTATGCTTCTGTGTGGGCTCTAATCTCTCTGATTTTATCCTCATGGTCTCTTCGCGAGATATACGTAGGAGGGAGCAATATACTGCTCGACTCTTCGGTGAAGGTATGTTCAAGAAACTTTGACAAAACCCCGTACCGAGCTACTGAGCGTCTCTCCTGCAGAGTCTTCCACTGGAGTTTATCTATCATCTCCGTAACGCTTTCGCGATTACTAAATGATCCTGTAACGAAGCGCGCTGCTCTCCGTTGGATCTTCTCTATGTCTTGTATCAACCCTATCTGGTACGGATCCCACACTCCTGAGCAGTATTCAAGCAGTGGGCGAACAAGCGTACTGTAACCTACTTCCTTTGTTTTCGGATTGCATTTCCTTAGGATTCTTCCAATGAATCTCAGTCTGGCATCTGCTTTACCGACGATCAACATTATATGATCATTCCATTTTAAATCACTCCTAATGTGTACTCCCAGATAATTTATGGTATTAACTGCTTCCAGTTGCTGACCTGCTATTTTGTAGCTAAATGATAAAGGATCCATCTTTCTGTGTATTCGCAGCACATTACACTTGTCTACATTGAGATTCAATTGCCATTCCCTGCACCATGCGTCAATTCGCTGCAGATCCTCCTGCATTTCAGTACAATTTTCCATTGTTACAACCTCTCGATACACCACAGCATCATCTGCAAAAAGCCTCAGTGAACTTCCGATGTCATCCACCAGGTCATTTATGTATATTGTGAATAGCAACGGTCCTATGACACTCCCCTGCGGCACACCTGAAATCACTCTTACTTCGGAAGACTTCTCTCCATTGAGAATAACATGCTGTGTCCTGTTATCTAGGAACTCCTCAATCCAATCACACAATTGGTCTGATAGTCCATATGCTCTTACTTTGTTCATTAAACGACTGTGGGGAACTGTATCGAACGCCTTGCGGAAGTCAAGAAACACGGCATCTACCTGTGAACCCGTGTCTATGGCCCTCTGAGTCTCGTGGACGAATAGCGCGAGCTGGGTTTCACATGACCGTCTTTTTCGAAACCCATGCTGATTCCTACAGAGTAGATTTCTAGTCTCCAGAAAAGTCATTATACTCGAACACAATACGTGTTCCAAAATTCTACAACTGATCGACGTTAGAGATATAGGTCTACAGTTCTGCACATCTGTTCGACGTCCCTTCTTGAAAACGGGGATGACCTGTGCCCTTTTCCAATCCTTTGGAACTCTACGCTCTTCTAGAGACCTACGGTACACCGCTGCAAGAAGGGGGGCAAGTTCCTTCGCGTACTCTATGTAAAATTGAACTGGTATCCCATCAGGTCCAGAGGCCTTTCCTCTTTTGAGCGATTTTAATTGTTTCTCTATCCCTCTGTCGTCTATTTCGATATCTACCATTTTGTCATACAACAAATAATATTTCATTTGGCAGATAAAGACTTTTTTGGACGCTTCATGAGAAAATTTCGAGCAAGATCAAATGTAACACCTTCTTTATATGTGACAGGCTTCTCTGTTTATCTTTCCTTTGTCCCCTTCGACCATGCTCTATTTAAGTTAACTCAGACGCTGTAAGAGCGTAAAATGTTGCGTGCACGTTACTGCATAGTTCGGCCATCTGTTGGTAAAATTATGAAGTATTACGAAGCTTCATTGTATGAGCGAGCGTAGCAGCGGCTGAGCGGCGAACTGGGCAACTTCGACAGGCTTCCGTACTTCACGAATGAACTACTTCATTTGAACGCTTCACGGCAAAGAGTGAAATGAATGAAGTAGTTCACTGGAATGAACGAGTTCGAAACATCTCTATTTTCCAGAAACTTCTCTCAGTGTTGCTACTGAAGCTTCTTATGGAAGCAAAGAAACATCAAATGAAACTCTTTAGTGTGTGTATGGAAGAGAGGACTACAGAAGTATGTGCAGAGCAATGAGCTTGATGGATTACATTGCTCTCTACAAAACGAGAACTCGTTTTAGTAACGCACAAGTTGAAAGAGTGATTGAAAAATTTGCAAATGTGAAGGAAATAATAATGTAATTCCTGTCCTAGTGATCATCACAACATCAAACGGAAGAGAGACAATCAAATGGCGTTAACATTGATCCTGCAGAGAAAGGTTAGTAAGGCAGGCCTACTAGTTTTTGCATACACAGAGATGCAATTCACTTTATTTATTTTATTATGCAATGTAATATTTTATACTGTGTACACATTTTGGTGTTATTATGAATAGATACTGCAAGGACATGAGTGAGTGATATGTTTACATCATGGACTACCAAAAAAATGTGCATTACGCCCAGTTTCTGTACTTTGTTGAGTGTTTTCTTGATGAGCAAAGTGGAGCAACATCACTTTTATTCATCACCCACCACTGCAGCCTCATTCATCACCAGCTGCAGCAAAAATTATGTGATCTATGAGAACATTATCTGTGTCCAAGGGATATTATGTTTTCATAACATATATAATAATTTACAAAAGATAAGGAAATGAGAGCAAAAAATTATGCTTGACTATTTCGTTCGCTGTACTATAACATGTTATTAAAATCTGCCTTACTATTTTGTTTGCTGTACTATTGCATATTATTAAAATTTGCGTCATGAATACTTGGAGTCATACTGAAAAAGGGTTGTGTATGTGAGCAGATTTCAACGGCTTTCATTGTAGTTGTGTCAGTATATTAACCGATATAAACTTGTGGGAAGATCTCACAAAATCAGTCAAAGGCGCAGAAATGGATAATCGATTTATTGGTGAATTCTGGAAAAAAAAAATGTGTAGAATCAAAGGAGCCTGAATTGAAAGTTCTCATAAAAACTATTCTTAGATCCTGCTCCACCATTCGGCATCACCACCAGGTCATATCAAAGGATGTTGAATGAATCACATGCGTACTGCTAGGTTTCTAACCAGCTGGGTCATTTAGTCAAAGAGTGTTAAATGATGCAACAACTCAAGAGAAGTGCTAGGATGAATAGAGACAAGCAATTTTTCCCGCATTCTGCCAGAAAGTTAAAGGAAATTTGTAAAATTTATATATAAAGTAAAAAAATTGGTTGGGCAATAATGGTGCAAAGTCCATCAACACAGGCAGTATATAGTGGCTTGCAGGGTATTTTGATGTAGATATAGATGTTAGCTCAAGTTCTATATTCCTTATTCTTTGAAAGGAAATTATTTATATGTAATTTCCATTCCATTACATCATTGTGGCACAGGCAAAATGATGCTAATTGCATTGCTATAGAAACAAATACAAAAACAATCTCAACATGGCTGTTGCGAAATCAGGTAATGCAATCAATGTTGCAGAAGGCAGGTTAAATCTGTGAATTCTTGAGCTGAAACTTTCATCTGTTCATTATCCTCTGACATTGTCTTTAAATGTGATTCATAAGTGTGATTGAGAGGCCACGTCTAAATTAATTTCCAATGCACATTCAGTCTAAGCAAAGGAATATGGCGATTCTTGTCTGTAAATTAGGTATGGTAATCTTATACAGATAACAGTAAACAACTACTTGCAGCTAATTTCAGTTTACTTATCGTACAAGCATTAAATAATCCAGCAGACAGTATGGTGCTTCTAAAGAACTAACAAGAACAAAGATACATACCATTTCAACACACCAGCCCATAATTTGCGCAAGACGAATATTCTCTTCAGTTCGTTGACTCTCTGGAGTAAGCATACGATAAGAATACACAAGAGCCAGTCCACGGTTTTTCTTTCCACCAGGAACATTGTATTGAAGAACCTGTAATTATATGAAAAAAGAATTGTGCATGGAAAAATAAAATAGTGCAGTTGTGTATATGAAACTACTGCCTGCTGTACATAAAATTACAGTTAATTAATGCTGTATAAAAATAAAACATTATGCATAAATTCAAGCCCATCACATATTCGGGAATCCTGCAGTTTATAGAATAAAAAACAGCATTTGAAAAAAGACTAATATGCAAGGCTATCTCAAGCACTAAGCATTTTGATGGCAAGTCTAAATATGTAATTATTATGGTATATTTACTAGTAAGATTTCAGAGCACTTTATATACATCAGACTTCTCTTCCAAAAATCCACACCATGGAGTAAGGAATTACATAGAAAATTTTAAAACTGAGAACAACAGACAGATAAGATTAGTGTATCCTGACAGATTGTCCACTAGCTATATGCTGCTTTTACTCACAAGTGTTTGCTTGTTTCAGAATAATACATTGTTGAAAAGTATTTGGACAAACATAATGAGTAACATACATCATTAATGAGGGATAAGCCATAAAGTTTTAATTGTCATCTCAGAAAAATAATGTTTCATAATTATTTTTAGTTAATTTGCAAGTAAAAGTCTGCATTCCTTGAAAGCAAAGAAATCCCTGTGTTACAGTACAGTTACAGAAGTCTTCATGTCTCTTATGTAAAACTTTCATTAACTTGAAAACTCCAGATAGGAATATCAACAAAGTAGGGAAAGATAGCTTGCTACTTATTGGAAAGAAGACGCAGTAAGTTGAAGACAGGCACAATTAAAAGACACTTATACAAAGCTTTCAGCCACAGTCTTCATCAGCAAAAGAGAAGCACATACCATTCATACGTACAAGCAAGCACACATGACCACCAACTCCAGCAGCTCAAGCCACAATGCCGATGGCATTCTGATCTGAGCTGCTGCAGTTGGCATTCATGTGTGTGTGTGTATGTGTGTCCATAGACCCATTTTTATGTGTTGACACATGAAGGTAGAGTAAGTCAAATCATTTAGTTCATTATTACATTTGTTTTCATCAGGACAATAAAAAAGACTAAGAAAACACATTGAAAATAATAATAAAGTAACACAATCACTAAGCTATAATTACACTCACAGACAGAGGTAAAGATACAATTTTCAGATCTTGTCTAAACAAATTTTTACAGAGTAAAAATGACCATCTTTTTGAGTTACAGACCACCAATTAATCTAATTAAAGCAACAAGATATATTGAATCAGGAATACACAACAATACATGGTAAATAATCTTGGCTATCTCTGCTGTACAATTCTTCCAGAGAGTAGAAACTTTTTTCAAGCAAGAACTCCTTTATCTTACTTTTAAATAGGTTAGGTTAGGTTCAGTCTTCATTCCATAGACGCAAAAAATGAGTTGATTCTCGTGGGTATGGAACATGTCAGAAAGTATAACATAAAAACATAAAACATTTGAATATAATACTCAATACCCTGATCATTTGTCAGGAGACTGTTGAAATAAGTGAATACAATGTGGTAAACGGGAACAGCTAATATTTGCAGAATTAACAATCTGTCAAAATGAAACATTGTTATACACTATACTCTTGACTGTTGTGACCAAGTGCTGTCAAAACTGAAATCTAATAGACATTTTTACTTAAGCTGGCTTAGCAGTCCCTACAGATTCATCTGTAGAGTAGAAATAGATGCCTATCAAAAAGTCTTTCAAACTCTGTTTAAACCACACTTTATCTGAAACCACGTGCGTAATGGTTGCTGGCAATTTATTGAGATTATGTGTTCCTGAATAGTGGCTCCCTTTGTGGACCAAGGCAAGTGATTTTAGATCTTTATGTAGACTGTTTTTATTACTAGTATTGAAAGTATGTATTGAACTATGGGTTGGAAATAAAGATATATTATTTGCAACAAATTTCATTAAGGAATGAATATACTGAGAAGCAGTGGTTAGAATATCAAGTTCCTTGAACAGGTTTCTACATGATGTTCTTGAATTTACACCACAAATGATTCTTATCATATGCTTTTGCACCCTAAAAACTTTTTCTCGGTTTGATGAGTTACCCCAGAATATGATCTCGTATAACATAAAAGAACGAAGGTAAGCAAAGTATGCAAGTTTTGTTATATTTATATCTCCTACATCTGACATCATTCTCACTGCAAATACAGACTTCTTTAGGCACTTAAACAATTCTGTGATATGCCCTTCCCAACTGAATTTAATATTGAGTTGTAATCCCAGAAATGTAAGACTGTCAACCTTTTTGATCTGCATGCCTTCTTATGTTATACACATGCTGGAAGGAAATCTCTTACAAGTTCTGAATTGCATATAGTGGGTCTTCTCAAAGTTTAATGACAGTGAAAATTTGATTAGCAGCTACTTCTAAATCTGTATTTGACTTGCTACTTATTGCAATGTTTGAATCATCTGCAAACAAAACAAACTTAGCATCTGGTAATATAACAGATGAGATGTCATTAATGTACACAAGAAAAAGCAATGGACACAAGATGGAACCTTAGGAACATCACATGTAATTAATTCCCAGTCAGATAAAGACTGACTGCTTACTGCACAGGTATTTTGCGACAACACCCTTTGTTTCCTGTTAGGTAGATAAGACTCGAACCATTTTGCAGCATTGCCGGTGACACCACAATATTCTAATTTACTTAAGAGAATGTTGTGGTTCACACAGTCAAAAGCTTTTGACAGGTCACAGAAAATGACAGTAGCCTCTAATTTATTATCTAATGAATTAAGTACATTCTCACTGTTAAGTGTAAATAGCTCTCTCTATATCAGAACCCTTAAGAAATTCAAACTGTGACTTGGACAATATATTATTTTCAGTCAGATGCTTAAGGAAATGCTTGAACACAACCTTTTCAAATATTTTTGAGAAAGCCAGCAAATGTGAAATTGGTCGATAGTTTGATGATATCTCTTTACCCCTCTTCTTGTAAAGAGACTTCAGCATATTTTGACCAGTCTGGAAATGTTCCGCTGATAAGAGTTTGATTCCATAAATAACTTAAGACTGAACTCAACTCGCTTGAGCATTCTTTAATTAACTTTGTTGATATGTTATCATATCCACAGGAATATTTACATTTTGAAGATTTTATGATGGATACTACTTCTTTGGGAGACGTGTCATTTCCATTTTACTGAAGTTATTTTTAAGGACTGGTCTCAGATACTCCATTGCATTGTTCACTGAACCTGATAACCCCAAGTTGCCAGAGACAGAAATGAACTACCTGTTCAAGAGTTTTCAACACTACATGCATTTGTAACCAATGTCTCATTTATTTTTGAGCTATCTGTTCCTCTTTCTTTTTAGTCCCACCTGCCTCTGTCTTCACTATATCCCAAACAGTTTTTATTTTGTTGCCTGATGTAATTATCTTTTTCTCATAATAAAGCTGCTTTGATTTATGGATTACTTGCTTCAATATTTTAGAGTTTTCTTTGTAATGCTTTACAATTCTAACACCAGAGCTGTTCCTAGATAGTAGAAACAGTCTCCTTTTTGTCCCACATGATATCTTCATTCCTTGTGTATTCCACGGTTTACTTTTTGACTTCTGTGTGATTTAAGTTACCTTTATGAAAAAACAATTTTTGAAAGAGGAGTTAACTTTATTAATGAATGCTTTGTATTCTCCATTTGAGTCAGAAGTACTGTAAACATCTATATCCAGTTCATGTCTTTGAACAATTTCCTGAATTTCTCAATTTTTGACTTATTTATTACCCACCTGTACTCAGATTTAATAGATTTTTTATCCTGACAAGTTTCAACATTTAACACAAGATGCTGCATGCCACGATCAGATAGTCCATTTACTATTGATTTTGTGATATGACTTTTTCCCCTAGATTTGTCTACAAAAATATTATCAATAGCAGTCTCAGAGCATTTATGTAACCTAGCTGCAAAGTTCACAGTAGGAACTAAATTAAATGATAGTGTTACGACTGCAATAATTGTTCCCTGACAGACATTTTCAATAAATCCACATTAAAATCATGAGCAATAGTACCTTATTACCTTATAGACACTTAATATTACTTGGAAGTGCATTGAAGATTTTGTGGTCATGTATTTTATGCGTGTTCGCACCAGAGACAAATTTTTCAGGTCACAGTGTATGTCACATTTCCTTCTTGTGTTATGATGATGATCAGTTTCATTTGTTTAATACCAAGAAGAATTATGAAGCATGAATGTCATGATTGAAAAGAAGTTTGTGAAGTAGTGGTTAGTATTCCAATTTGTTTAAGAATGTTGCGAGATGAGGTACTTGGTGGCACTCCACACAAAATTCGGACAACCTTTTTTTGACTTGTAAAGACTTTTTTCGACAGTGGTGAATTGCCCCTGAAGATTATTCCACAATACATAAATTAACAGAAGTAGCCAAAGCATGCAAATTTTGAGATACTGATGCCTCCAATTTTGGCGATTATCCAGATGGCAAATGTTGCTGAACTAACCCTTTTCAAGGTTTAATGGATGTGGTTTTCCCAGTTAAGCTTGTTATATGTATGCCCAAGAATTTCAAAATTTTACCCTGTGTGGCTGCTGCCTCTTGTGTCCAATGTTTACCTCCTGTGGGCTTTTGTGACCAGAATGGAAATGAACGTAATTGAGTCTGCTGATCTTTATTGATATAGAATTTACTGTGAACCAATTCAGAAAGTCCTCAAGTAATTGGTTGCATTTAATTCTAGATCAGGGGATGTCTTGCTGTCTATCACAATACTTGTGTCATCTGCAGACATTGTAAAGTTGCTTGCTTTGTTAGAGGACAAAGGTAGGTCATTGATATGTATGAGAAATAGTAGTGGACCACGGACAGAACATTGTGAAATCGCATAACTTACTGTTACCCAGTCTGACTCTACCCCTCCTACCTGCGTATTGTTACAATCTACTACTATTTTCTATTGTCTGCCCTGTAGATACAATTTGAGGCAGTTGCCCATTTGTCCTCAGAGTCCATAGTGGGATGCTTTCTCTGTAAGTATTGCATGACTGACACAGTTGAAGGCCTTAGACAGATCACAGAATATGCCCACAGGCAATGTCTTCTTTTCAAGGCATTCCAAAATGTTGTTGGTAAATGAAAATATAGCTTTGGTTGTGCAGATACCTTCTCTGAAAATGCATATATTAATTTTTTGACGACTTCAGAAAATGTAGTCAAAAGAGAGACAGCATGATGGTTTGTACATCTGAGGCATCACCTTTTTTACAGAGTGGCTTCACAATAGCGTACTTCATCCTATCTGGGAAGATACTTTGTTTCAGAGAGACATTTAATATCGTTTCAGAGAGGCGTTGAATATATGAGCTAGGATTTGACAGAACTGATTGCTGCAGACTTTCAGCAGCTTGCTGGAGAGGTTGTCGACACCAGTTAAATTTTTGCTTTTTAAAGAAATAACGGTTTTTATTACTTCCTGTACTGTTATAGGGGTTATACCTATGTGCTCTATTGAAATTTGGAAATGACCTTTCAGTATTTTTAAGGCCTCTTCTAAGGAGCCATTGTGTCCTGTTTTCTCAGAAACACAAAAGGTGCTCATTAATAGTTTTTGCCACAGTCTCTTGATTTTGTACTTGTCTACTGAGGTAATTTTTGCCAGTCTCACTCCTTATCACTTCCCATACTGTTTTGACTTTGTTATTAGATTTATTAATTCTGGAACACAGATACAAACTTTTTGACTTCTGAATAACTTCCTATAGTATTTTACAGTATTTTTATAGTGATTTAGCTGGTTGTGGTTATCTGAATTTTTTGTGGCAATGTACAGCTCTTGTTGCTTTTGCGTGCAATCTTAATACCAGCGGGTATCCAGGGCTTTTGGTATGTTTTGTGGTTTGGGTTTTATATATTTTTTGAGAGGGTACTATCAAATATCAGTGCCACTTCATTACTGAAAAGACTGTACTCGGCATTGGTATTTTTAAAATTATACAGTGGTCTCCAGTGTGTGGCTTGGAGATGTCATTTAGAAGTCTAAATAGTTTCACCATTAATTGTCCTATCTGTTTTCCAATTGGGGCCACTATCATTCTCATAGATACTTGCACTATTTATAGTGAAACTTTATTCGCTATGGTCATAGAAACCATTCAGGATTTGCCTGGTAGTTGTATCACCTAGGGAGGGCATCTAACTTCTTCTATATTGTTCCCTGAAGGTAATCTGTACACTGTTACTACTAATATATGGGAGTTATTCAAAAACAATTCTATGGGACACACCTCCAAATGTTGTTCTAAACAATAATTCTGCACATCAATTGCTCTACATGGGATATGGTCTTTTAACATAAATGGCAACCACCTCTTTCTTTAAAATTTCTACAAAATGATATTGCTAAGCAATAATTATTTAGCTCAAGTTTTTCTATACTAGAATTATTATGGTGCTCACTAAAGCACAGAACATGGGTATAATCTATACCTCATGGCTTATGGATATTGATTATAAGTCCATTGATCTTACTGCAGAGAACTCTAATGTTCTGGTGATAAATTGCCAGTTTTTGTGTAGCAGCAGCAGTTACATCGTTTTCTCTAAAAAATAAGTTTCAGTTGAAGGCCTGTGCACGGTATTTTCCACTGCCCATTTCTCCAATTTGGTCTGTTTCCACGCACTGATAAGACTGGAAGAAGCATGTTTACCTTTTCTTTTCTTTTTTTACCAGTCAGTTGTCCAAAATAGTCTGCCTATACCCAGTCCTACAATTTTCTTGTGTAGTGGCACACTCCTCATTCAAATCTGATAGTCCTTTGTTCCTTGCATTTGCACTTACATCACTAAATTATTGTAGCTACATGATTTTTCCCACACCAGTTGAGGTGAAGTTCATGAGTGGTGTAAAGTTCTCTACAAATTTCTGAGCTTTAATCCTATGAATATTTGCAAAACTGCTGCATATTTCTGCTTAATGCCTATTTTTAGCCATTCCTGCTTACTTACACATGAGAATTGTATTAAGTCATGCATGTGTTGAAGAACAACTACAATGCCGTTAGAATGCTTCAGGTGATTTAGAGCTGTTCTAAACACATTAGCAGCATACAAACCTTCATTTGTGCAGTGTCCATTGACACAGCACAGATCACAATGTACTCTTCCCTGGTTATTTTTTGAGAAGTACCTGTTACTGTTAAAGTACTTGGTCAATGGGAGCACCTGGTTTGATAAAATCTAGGGCACTTACCTCTTTGTTAACATTTTTAATTTCCCAGCTTATCAGCTAGCACTCTGTTCTCCTCGATCAATCTGTACATAATTTCTTGCAGTGAAAAGTTAAAGAGTGAAGGAAAATATGAAGAATTTAAGAAGTTAAAAAAACCCAGCAGAAGCAGAAACAAAAGTTTCTACAGTTGAGTCAACTTAAGCAAGGACTGTTATTAGAAGAAAGAAGAGCTAAAAATTGGGAGTGTTAGAAAACATAGGCAACATAAGCAAGGTACTGTCAACTATACCTGGAAATTTGAAGGTAGTTTAAATTTGGTCAGATGGATGTGCCTCACAGTTTAAAAACAAATATATTACTACTGCTGTACCTCAATTTCAATCATTTCATAATGTGGAAAATTGGAACTTACTTGCGACATCCCATGGTCAAGGAGCTCCGTAGATGGAATTGGTGCAATTGCAGAATAGTTAGTGCGGAATGCAGTAAAAAAGCGAAAATTCATAGTAGGTGATGCATCAATTTTCACTCCGATAGCTGCAAGTATCACAACTATGCACGTTTTTCATGTATCTATTGATGGAATTCGACGAATCAATGTGAAACTTAATCTGGCTCAAATATTTCCTTCAGCACCATCAGTACCAAACATAAAATGCATTCACTGCTTTCAGTGCAAGAACGGGGTACTACAAACATATCTGCTGTCTCTAAAGAATTTTGCTGCTGCAGATCATCATACTGAAGAAACTACAGAAAGTGTGAATATTGGAGACTGGTACAAAGTAGAATATGACAGTAAATTCAATGCTGGAGAAGTACATGCAGTTTCTCGAAATTCTTACTTAATCAGTACAACTGAATGTGCTGGTCACTATTGGAAATGACCTGTAAAATGTGATGAAATTATAAATGATGATGTCAATGCAAGAGGATATTTCCAGTTCTCTGACTTGAATTTACAATTCATTTTCCCATATGTCATGCTCTTATAATTTTTCATAGTGTTTGAAAAGTGAAATGTTAATGTCAAGTTTATATTATTTGGCACATAATGCCATATTTTCATTTCTCTGCTTGCAGGATAAAAGTTTTCCAACAAGAAGTAGCAAGTAACATGAGTCACGTAATATTAGTCACGCACCTTTTTCAATATATTACAATATTTCACATGGTATAAATATTTTTAGAAATCTGTAACTCTGTCATTCGAATGCCTACCTAATACGCATTTTCTGTGATAAAAACCAGATTCATACTCGTTATAGTTTGAGGACACTTTTGACCTAAAATGCACATTAGGAATAGGATGTCCCAAATTTGTAATATGAGTCACAACATAAATTACATTCTTGTTCTTTAATTTTAATGCTCGTCCCTGCTTAAATAACAGTTCACGATCTTTGCCCAAATAACACAATTTATGACGAAGATTTACAAAAGAAAATATGGGTTTATAGATTGATAACAGGTCAACATGATAAAACACTGATTTCAAAATGTAACATGAGTCACCATGAAATCTCCCAGCAGTATTGGAATGACGATGAATGTACAGTAATTCAGGCTGTTGGCTTTGTCTACTACATTGGCTCAGTCAGATAAAAAATTACAGCAGCACTCAAGGCCTCTCAGTATCAGTGGTAACTAACAGCAGTCTGTGCCCTGCACAATCAGCATATTTACAAAACAACAGGACATGACTAGGAGAAAGATATCTCCTTAACTCCGAAGTTAGGCACTTCTACAGGATCTGAGTATATGGTCTTCTCTTAAATTCAGCATATAGTGTTAAGTTACAAAGTGTGAGAAATAACAAGATTTTGAAGTTAAAATGATTGTACCTTGGCAAACCATTTTGTAACTTCCGGAACATCTAAGTGTCTTCCAGCATCCGTCAAATCCCGGACAACATCCGGAAAGAGGGCCATGAACTCCCTGCTTTCATCTTTGGTAACAGCAGTTGCACAAGCTGCAAGTGGGACTGCAGTTGAAGAGTGTGCAGTGGATAGTCCTCTGAAATTAAGTATTAAAGATGGAGTGTGCGAAACTGGATTCCCTGTGTTAATTTGGATAAAGTTCTGTAACATACATTAACAAATTGAATCTACAGTTTTAATATGGAGGCAAGCCACTATATGAATGATGTAATCAAAGAACACTAAATCACAAAATATTATAAACCTATGAAAACTATTGTTCTTTCATACAGTGAACACCAGAATGTTGGTAGAAAGTAGATACGTAACAAAGCTCTCAGCTTTGTCAGTATCTATATGTTCTGCAAAGTGCAGACTGCAGAATTATTTTGTTTCGTCGTACTTGATTTGTATAGTGATCATATTATAATACCTATGACCTGGTTTCTTGAAATCGAAACCGATTTTAAATCACAGCAGGTGAACATCGCACTTGGTCTTTTCGAAAACACATTGCGGGTTGGATTGTAAATTTAGGCATCATACTCGGTGGCTTTCGTCACCCTAATCACTTATCACTAGGTTTTCTTGCTGTGCAGTCGAATGCCCAATGTTTCACCATTAATGCATCCGCAAAGCAATGCCTACCGTAACGTTTGGAAATGGGGAGACTTTTATTCACATTATATCACATTATAGAGTAAGCACACACTGTGCGTAACGTTATCGAAACATCTGCGTCACTGCATTCTTGTGCCGGAATAACCATGCAGTTTATATACGTCGCACCGTTGCGTAGGGAGGGGGGGCTACACACACGACAGAATTTTTGCTAATTCACTGTAATGACTTCGGCAAGTGAAATTTGTGTTTTGGCGGCTGCTGGTTTTTCATGAGACGATGCAGCTTCAACATTGCCAGGTTCTCTTTGCAGTTAAACAGATTAATGCATAAAAAGTAGGTACCGGCAATGCAAAAAAATATGAGGAATTTTAAATCTTTAAAACTGCTAAAAAATGTAAGTCCTGTGTGTTCAAGTGCCGTCATTATATAGTGACTAAAATTTGAAACATTGTGTAGTTGGCTCCTTCTTTCAATAATAGTAAATCATCCTTCATACACTTTCTGAATTACGTACCTTGGATGCCTTCTCAAAATCTCCGTTTTACGGCGAAAGCCATTTTGCTGTCTTGCACCGTAGGTATAACCACTACTGTCTTTTCCTGTAAGTCCATCGTCACTTCTGAAAGCGCAAGACTGTCTAAACCCTCGTCCAATTTCTGGGCTTTGTTGTTTAAACAAGGCTGCACAGCTTCTTCGCAATGTACCAAGCATATTGGCCTAACTAATTTAACACACTATTTGAGTGCATTTAAATGACCATAAACAAAGGCACGGACTGTTTTAATATAAGCGAGTACTGCTGCTTTAGCATCCAACACAACAAACGCCTCCGCCTCGACTGAAGGGACGCTTAGCTCTGTCGCACATTTGTTTACAAGATGAACCCACCGGTTGGGTGGAGACCGGCTGCTCAGCCAATGGGCGTGTACGAACGTCACAGATGTAACCAGCCATTCCTGTGTTTCAGCGCGGCCTTTCAAATCGATCAAAGCAACGTCACAGGTGGAAGCAACAACTACGTTGACGATTGAAACAGTTACTGTGCCAGTATCAATGTCGATAACATGCCAATATCGTCGAAATTCTCGACTTCTGGGATGGATGAACTGTGTCGTATATACATACTCAAGTTTGTACGGAACCTTTAGAGTACAAGTCCTACTCGCACCCAGCCAGCTTTTTTACTTATTATCATTCAATTCATTTCTTTATTTTCATCAATTTTGTGAAAGTCATTCCCTTGGCACATTTCACTGTCTATCTTTATACGAAACGGTACTTTTTAATGACAGAGGTTACCATTTTGCCACAAATATCATCGCCACCCCTTTGTGCAATTAATGCTCTTGGTAAAACAGCGTTGGAAGGTTCTCCACATATTCTGTTGCGTAATTATGGTCACTTACTCTCAGCTACTCACTTTTCCCAAAATCAGGAACTGTACGCCCTCAGGACAGAAACAATTTATTTAGAAAGTTGCCGAGACCACTGAAAGTCGATAATTCTGCGGTAATAAGGCCCTGGCTCTTAACAAACAGACAACACTGATAACTGCACCTAGTTTATTGGGTCTGACTATATCGGATGTAATTGCCAGACCGTTACTCAGCTGCAAATAAATATTACAAAAGATTCAGGTCCCCTATGAGCAGCTTCCTTTTATTTTATTAGCTCACTGCAGCGTTATGTGCATACACGCATACCTGGCGCAGACAAACACATGAAAGATTTGAAAGCAAATAAGCAGGTCCGGATGGAATCCCAGTTCGATTTTACAAAGAGTACTCCACGGCATTAGCCCCTTACCTATCCTGCATTTACCGTGAATCTCTCGCCCAGCACAAAGTCCCAAGCGTTTGGAAAAAGCGCAGGCGACTCCATTAATCGAGGGTTGCCCAGAAAATAATGCACTGCATTTTTTTCTTCGACAATTCTTTATTGAACATAATAAGAATTACACACACGGAAGAATGGTATTTTTATCCACACACCATATTTTTCCACGTAATCTCCATCCCGTTCTATGGCCTTTCTCCAGTGCGGAACAAGGGCGTGCATGCCCTGTCGGTACCAATCCTTGTCCTGGTGGCGGAGTTAGTGCTTCACTGTGTGAAACCTCGCCTCATCGTCCTCAAAATGTCTTCCACGAATGGCATTCTTTAATGACCCAAACAAGTGAGAGTCCGAGGGGGCTAGGTCAGGGATGTCAGGTGTGACAACCGTGGATGGTCTCCCCGACCGCTGCAAATCGTGGAGCTCTGCCAAACCTCCTTCTGATGACCTCACCCTCCGTGCCCAGGGACTAACTGTACAGTATTTTCGTCGACAGCAGATGCTCCATAGATTTTACTCAATCGTTTGTGAATATTCCCCACAGTTTCTTTCTCTGCAGTGAGAAATTTAGTAACTGCACGTTGCTTCTAGCGTACATCACCTACAGAAGCCATTTTGAAACTGTTCTACAGCTACGCTATCACTCGGAAGTGACGGAAACTTGGCTTGCGCACTCAGGAGACTTGAAATGACATAGTTACATACGTAACTTTTCGCATTCGTAGCAGTGTTTACAGCTGAGAAAAAAAATTCGGTCCATTACTTTCTGGGCAACTCTCTTGCAACAAACATAAAAGAACGGACTTGCAAAATTACATGCCAATATCCGTAACTTCTGTTTGTTGCAGAATCCTTGAACATATTCTCAGTTCGAATATAATAAACTTTCTTGAGACTGAAAAGCTTATATCTACAAGTCAACATGGTTCTAGAAAGCATAGCTTGTGCGAAAATCGGCTTTCCATTTTCTCATATGATTTACTGAGAACTATGGACGAAGAGCAAGGGGCGGATTCCACATTCTATATTTCCGGAAAGCATTTGACATGGTGCCCCATTGCAGGCGGTTACGAGCATGTGGAATAAGTTCACAGATATGTGAGTGGCTCGAAGACTTCTTAAATAATAGATCCGAGGATGTTGTCCTCGATGGCGAGTCCTCATCAGAGAGAAGGGTATCGTCAGGAGTGCCTCAGGGATCTGTGCTAGGACCACTGTTGTTCTCTACGCACATGAATGATTTCGCCAACAGGATGGGCAGCAATTTGCGGTTGTTTGCTGATGATGCCGTGGTGTACAGCAACGTGTCGAAATTGAGTGACTGTATGAAGATACAAGACGACATAGACAAAATTTCTAGTTCGTGTGAAGAAGGTGGAAAAATGTAAGATGCAGATGAACAGGAAGATCAAACCTGTAATGTTCGGATACAGCATTCCCAATGTCCTGCTTGACAGTCAGGTCTTTTAAACATCTGGACGTAAAGCATTATCCACACGCACCGTTTTGTCGTCAGTTTTGCATGATCATGCCAGATTTGTGAAATAAAACGTTACGTGTAGACGGAAGTTTGACAGTCTTGCATGAACTCAATGAAGCTTGAAAGATTGATGGGCTGGAGTTTTGTGGACATGCAAGACTGCCGACCACTCAGTGCATACTGGCGCACGTCAGTCGTATCGTTCAAATCTAGCTCCACTGTCAGTCTACTATTTGTCCACGATAAACAAATGTACCACTGGAACCCCTAAACACGTATAATTGGCATCGCCAACCACGGAAGTGTGGCATGAATTTACCAATAGATTTGTTTCACCAGAAGGGAAAGTCTACTGTTATCGAATATGTGACTGTACAATAGACAAGATATGTTCGAAATTTGCATACGACAGTCTCTGAAAGTTTTTAATATAAGTAAAGTCCTCTGATTTTAATTTATTCAACAGCATTTCTTGATAACATCAACATGTACTCCACTGCATCATTTTCATCAACCTAACGTTTCTTTTCTTCTGTCTCTTTATTTTTGTGTTTCATAACGATTTTTATTCCTTAATAATAATGCAACAACGTTGGCGATTACTATGGTTTTTAAGCACGACAATGTAAACTTCCACTTGTCTATCTGACAACACGACTGTAGTGGAAGCACTTCTGCAACTAGTACTTACTGCAAGTTCCTGAAATTAATTTGCTCCAACGGTTTCAAGAAGTAAATCTGAGTAAGTCTTTTTGATGTAAACACCTCTGCAAACGCATGCAAAAGTTATTTGCTAGTGGATACAAGTCTTTCAATGTGTACAGTTAATACTACGCGTCTACGGGCGGCTTAAGTTCGCAGCGCTCGGAGACAATTGAGCGTCTTTCAACTAGTGCTGATTTGCTCCACTTCTCGCAGCACCAGCAAAATCATCAAGTTGTCGTGGACAAATAGCACTCTCGGTCACTAGGATGTGAGAACTGTTATTTTATTGTGTGTAGTGGCGAAAGAAAATGGCGAACTTACGACACTGGACTCATGAATTTTTCAAGGATTTCATAGAGCTGTACCAAAGTTTTCCTTGCCTCTGGCAAGTAATTTTCCCTCCTGCCCCCTTTTTGAAACAACACTTTGCAAACCAAACTCGTATCTGTCCCCACCGAACAGACAGACGAATCAATTCAGAATTAGTGTCAAAAAAAAAGCCAGAAGCACGTGCACCCATAGTTACTCCGTGAAATCTCACAACTATTTCGTCATTCACCGTGAAAATAACAAAAGCCCCGCACCCCCTCCCGTTATCCTTCCCGATCAAAGTGCATAGACTTGAGACCAAAAAAAGTTTTGCATCACCCCAGTCACTTCTGAAGACAGACGTTGTGGATATTCTATCACAGACACAGTCCCTTTGACTGTTCAGAGATGTCACTAAACCCGCGCAAAGATGTAAACAACCATGCATCAGCAGCGCCTATTAGACGGAGGGGGTCCGACAACCAATCAGTTCCAGTCATTCCACCAGGAAGGAGGTACACGGCTCGTGTTGTCTGTAGTTCAACCGTGTCTAGACGGTCAATACCGCGGTTCGATCGCGTCCGCATTGTTACTTTGTGGCAGGAAGAGCTCTCAACAAGGGAAGTGTCCAGGCGTCTCGGAGTCAACCAAAGCGATGTTGTTCAGGCATGGAGGAGATACAGAGAGACAGGAACTATCGATTACATGCCTCGCTCAGGCCGCTCAAGGGCTACCACTACAGTGGATGACCGGTACCTACGGATTATGGCTAGGAGGAACCCTGAGAGCAACGCCACCATGTTGAATAACGCTTTTCGTGGAGCCACAGGACGTCGTGTTGCGACTCAAACTGTGTGCCGTAGGCTACATGAAGCGCAATTTCACTCCCGATGTCCATGACGGGGTCTATCTTTGCAAACACTACATGACTACGCCATGCAGAGGGGTACAGATGGGCCCAACAACATACCGAATGTACCGCTCAGGATTGACATCACGTTCTCTTCACCGATAAGTGTCGCGTGTGCCTTCAACCAGAAAATCGTCGGAGACGTGTTTGGAGGCAACCCGGTCAGGCTGAACGCCTTAGACACACTGTCCAGCGACTGCAGCTAGGTAGAGTTTCCCTGCTGTTTTGGGGTGGCATTATGTGGGGCCGACGTACGCCGCTGGTGGTCATGGAAGGCGCCGTAATGGCTGTACGATACGTGAATGTCATCCTCCGACCGATAGTGCAACCATATCGGCAGCATATTGGCGAGGCATTCGTCTTCATGGACGACAATCCGCGCCCCCATTGTGCACGTCTTGTGAAGAACTTTCTTCAGCATAAAGACATCGCTTGACTAGAGTGGCCAGAATGTTCTCCAGACATGAACCCTATCGAACATGCCTGGGATAGACTGAAAAGGGCTGTTTATGGACGACGTGACCCACCAACCACTCTGAGGTATCTACGTCGATTCGCTGGTGAGGAGTGGGACAAACTGGACCAGCAGTGCCTTGATGAACTTGTGAATAGTATGCCACGATGAATACAGGCATGCATCAATGCAAGAGGACGTGCTACTGGGTATCAGAGGTACCGGTGTGTACAGCAATCTGAACTACCACCTCTGAAGGTCTCGCTGTATGATGGTACAGCATGCAGTGCGTGGTTTTCATGAGCAATAAATGGAATGATGTTCATGTTGATCTCTATTCCAATTTTGTGTACACGTTCCAGAACTCTCGGAACCGAGATGATGCAAAACTTTTTTTGATGTTTGTAGGTACCAACAGCCGTAACTTATTTAATAGTTTTATTTAGCTGCCTCATTGGCACCACCTTCAGACCCCTGTACACGAAACTCTGTAACTCATTTAGCCGTTTGTGCTATTGTAGGGTACCTCATCCAACTGGATTCCGTAGATTTTAAAAAATTCTCATTTGACGTGGACCCTCCACACTTCTATCGACGACAACTGTCATTAGAGGTGTGAAGAGGCTTTTAGACATTGTGGAATCCAGTTGGATATACTACTTGTTATAATAGCACAAACGACTACATGGAGTAACCTAGGCCGGCCGTTGTGGCCGAACGGTTCTAGGCGCTTCAGTCCGGAACCGCGCTGCTGCTACGGTCGCAGGTTCGAATCCTGCCTCGGGCATGGATGTGTGTGATATCCTTAGGTTAGTTAGGTTTAAGTAGTTCTACGTCTAGGGGACTGATGACCTCAGATGTTAAGTCTCATAGTGCTCAGGGACATTTGATCCATTTGAATAACCTAGTTTCGTGTACAGAGTCCTGAAATGGCGCCAATGAGGCACCGAAACGCGTTGCTCAATAAAATTATTAAACAAAGGTACGTCTGTCGCTATCTTTTTTCTTTAAGTCATCGACCAGCTGCAGTCCCGTTCCACTTACACAAGATGGAACTACAGAAAGAAAAATCTGGTCTGGGGCAAGCTCTTCATCGTCTTATTTTAGATTTCTACGGTCGTTCAGATGGAAAAACAGACTGTAAAATGCAAAATACCTTCAGGGGTATATGTGAACTTTGACTACAGCTGTTCAGTTCTGAAATGCAGATTAAAACTGAGGAAATTGCAGAAAGGTAATAAATGAAGGAGATGGGCCAGTCCAAGTTGAAAGAACTAGAGGTTGTTGGGGTTTCAAAGGGAGCGTTGGACACCTATTGCCGAAAAAAGAGAAAGGAACACAATATAAGACGAATGGTTAGCTTCGAGAGATGATACATTGACGGCCGAAGAGGAATAGATAGACAAACAGGCAGAGCCCAGTAGAAATCCTTGGATAACACATGAGATAGTAAATTTAACTGACAAAAGGAGAAGATATATATAAAATTCAGAAAGTGAAGCATGCAAATGGAACAGGAAATTCGGAAAAAAGACATTGTCAGTGTGGTGTCACCGCCAGACACCACACTTGCTAGGTGGTAGCTTAAATCGGCCGCGGTCCATTTAGTACATGTCGGACCCGCGTGTCGCCATTGTGTAATCGCAGACCTAGCGCCACCACCAAGGCAGGTCTCGTGATACGAGAGAGCACTCGCCCCAGTTGTACGAGAACCTAGCTACCGCCCAGTTGTACGAGAACCTAGCTACCGACCAGATGTACGAAGCCTTTCTCTCTCATTAGCCGAGAGACAGAATAGCCATCAGCTAAGTTAATGGCTACGAACTAGCAAGGCGCCATTTGTATCAGTGCCTATAGCTTACGAGTATTCAAGAGAGATGTATTCCAAGGACTAATAAAAAGATAAGTAATAAGCATCTACATACTTTTCTTCTTATTCATTTATAAGTTCTCATGTTCCAGACTTCACGCCCGTCTGCTTTAGTCTTGCGTGCATTTTCAGCCATCTCAACTTCACGGTGTCGGCCCAGCTACCGACACAACATTGGCGACGATTTAAAGTGTTCTGATTGCTTACATTTAATTGTGTCATGGCTTCGCCACATTCTCCAGATGTACTGTCCGAATTTTATCGCTTGCAGAATCAGCAGACGCAGGCGTTACTGGATGCCCTTGGACAGCTCGTCCAGGGTCAACGTACCATTCCAACCGATGCGGCCGCCGCCGCTTCTTCGCTACCGCTGCCACTAAACGCTGTTGCACCTCCCTTTCGACCATACGTGGCAGCCGATGAGACCTGGCACGAGTGGTCTCGCCAGTTCAACTTTCACCTCGCTGCCTACAGAATTCAAGGTAATGAGCGGCAGCCGTTTTTGCTTTCTTGTGTCGGTGTGTCCACATACCGTGTGATAGTGAAATTGTTTCCCCGACGCGACGTAGAAACTCTGTCCTACGAGGAAATTTTGTCTGCATTAGATGCCTATTTCAAAGAAACAGTTAATGTGGTTGCAAAACGGTATACGTTCTTTCGTACAAAACGTACGGCCGGTCAAACTAATAGGGAGTGAGTAGCAACATTGCAAGGACTTACTAGGGACTGTGCCTTTGACTGTGACTGTGGTCTTTCTTATTCAGATACAATGGTGCGTGATGCAATAGCACAGAACGTTTCTGATGTTCGCATACGGGAGCAAATTTTGAAACTAGTTAATCCCTCCCTTCAACAAGTGATAGACATATTGGATAGACAGGACACACTTGACTGTGCTCAGGAATCTTTTGAAACTTCGCCAGCCGTGTGTAACATTAACCGGCCCGCTGGACGCGCTGCGCGGCCCGGTAACCGGGCCTCGCGCACGTCCGCACAACTGCCATCGCACAAACAAACGCAGCTGCCGCCGCGCGCTAAGCCACGTGTGCCGCGCCAGCCCACAAATGTAGTGAAATCGTCCCCGAGGTGTGCTACTAGACATTCGCGTGAACATTGCCCGTCACGCCAAGCTATTTGCTTTTTCTGCAATAAGAAAGGACATGTTCAAAGTGTTTGCCAGAAAAAGCTCAGATCAGACAATCACAATCATTCCAGGCCCTTTGCTTCGCGCCGGAATCGAACCAAGGACACTCAGGCTCGTGGACCTTCGCCTATGGACATTCATGTCGTTAATTCCACTTCGTCCAGTGACACTTTCTCTAACAGTAACTGTGTTCGTCCCACAAAAACTGTGCGTCGACGTCGCCGGAAATCACGTCAATTAGCAAGTGATTCTGTACCAGTGTCTGTTCCCATTGCACAAAACAGTCGCTCTTGTCGTCAGCAGGACAATAAACTTTTTGTGGACTTAGACTTTGAAGGCAAAGTGATACCATTCCAGCTCGATACCGGAGCTGCAGTTTCATTGCTCAATCACGACACGTACAAACAACTGGGCAAACCTCCGTTGCGTTCAGCAAATGTTAAGCTAACTACATATTCCGGACAGACAATTCCTGTGTTAGGACAGTGCAGCCTTCTTGCAACATACAAGGGACAAACAAAACTTGTGTCATTTTACGTTCTTCGTTCTTCTTCTGCAGTGAACTTGTTTGGTCTCGATTTATTTAAGTTGTTTAACATGTCTATTGTAAATCAGGTCCTCTCAGTGAATCAGACTGTGCCTTCAGACAGTGTTCCTAGTGTCTGTGAAGAATTTGCAGACATTTTTGCACCGGGCTTAGGTTGCGCTACAAACTATGAAGCACATTTGGGACTGCAAGTAAACGCGCAACCGAAATTTTTCAGAGCGCGCAATGTTCCCCACGCATTGCGTCAGGAGGTCGCAAGAACATTGCACAATGTAGAATCACAAGGTGTGAGTGAATGTGCGCAATGCCTCTTCTCTTTCAGCTCCGCTTCATCGCGTACGCCGTCCAGGTGTTCCGTTCGTCTGGACGACGGAATGCGAACGCGCCTTTCGCCAGTTGAAATCGGCGTTGCTTTCTAATACTTGCCTTACGCCATTCGATCCCCGGAAACCCCTTTTGTTGATGGTAGATGCCTCGGATTTCGGGATCGGTGCTGTGCTTGCGCACAAAGTTGGCTCGCCTGATCGCCCTATTGCCTTTGCGTCCAAATTGCTCTCGTCTGCGCAAAGAAATTATTCACAGATAGAGAAAGAAGCACGTTCGCTTGTGTTTGGTGTTACTAAGTTCCATGATTTCTTGTATGGTCGTCACTTTACCATCATCACAGACCACAAACCTTTGACATCGCTTTTTCATCCGACCAAGCCTGTACCTCCACGTACAGCGCAGAAATTCATTCGCTGGTCTATTTTCCTCTCGCAGTACCGCTACGATATCTTGTATCGGTCCACTGCTAAGCACGGAAACGCCAATGCGTTGTCCCGTTTGCCTGTTGCTGAGGATAAAGCATTCGATTCTTCCGAACTTGCTTGCATGTTCATTGATACGGAAACCGATGAAGTGGTCGAATCGTTTCCGATTGATTTTCGTCGTGTCGCTACAGCCACAGCTGCTGACCCTGTCCTTGCTACTGTTTTACGTTTTGTTGCTACGCAATGGCCTTTGTCAAAGTCTCGGATCGAGGATCCGTTGGTTCGCCGATTTTTTGCTCACAAGGAGAGACTTTTTGTTCGACGTGGTGTTTTGTTGTTGCGTTCTGATAATGATCAGTCCAGAGTCGTGGTCCCACGTTCGTTACAGTCCTCTGTTTTACGGCTTCTTCACCAAGGACATTGGGGTATAGTGCGCACGAAACAACTTGCTCGTCAGCACTGTACTTGGTTCGGAATCGATGCTGCGATTACGAATATGTGTTCTGTGTGCAGGGCGTGTGCCGAACAACAGTCCGCACCGCCGCGGAAAGTCTTTGCATGGCCAAAAGCCACTTCCCCTTGGCAACGCTTGCACATTGATTTTGCTGGTCCATTCTGGAATGCTCGATGGTTGGTTCTGGTCGATGCCTTCAGTAATTTTCCTTTTGTTGTCCGGATGTCTTCCACGACATCCTCCGCCACCATCCAAGCGTTGTCTGCTATCTTTTGCATTGAAGGTCTTCCGCAGACTATTGTTTCCGACAATGGCCCACAATTCATGTCCGCAGAATTTCAGTCATTCTGCCAGGCCAATGGTATTCAACGTCTGACATCCGCGCCGTTTTCGCCTCAGTCCAACGGTGCCGCTGAACGATTGGTCCGGACTTTCAAGTCACAGATGTTGAAATTGAAAGAGTCGCATTCTCGGGAGGACGCATTGTTGCTCTTTTTGTCTTCGTATCGCTCTCAACCCCGAGATGGTCGCTCGCCGGCTGAGTTGCTCCACGGTCGTCCTCATCGCACCTTGATGTCTTTGCTGCATCCGCCGCATCAGGTTCCTGTGCAGCGGCAGACTCCTGCTTTTGCTCCAGGCGACGTTGTATTTTATCGCAACTATCGAGGTTCACGGCGTTGGCTCGCAGGGCGCATTCTTCGCTGCCTCGGCCGCGCGATGTATTTGGTTTTGGGGGCCTCTGGTGAGGTGCGTCGGCATCTCAATCAGCTGCGCCTCTGTCGTCGCTCGGGTTCTGCCGCTCCCCGTCTGCTTTCAGCGACGGTGCCGTCCGGTCAGCGCCCTGGGGACCCATCTACTGGCTCGCCTCATCCCCAGGTGTTACCGACGATGCCTTCCATTTTGCCCCATGGCGACGCGCCGCCGCCGCCGCCGCAGCAGCAGCAGCCGCCGCCGCCGCCGCTTGTTCTCCCGCCGGCGCCGCCCGCATTCGACGCTTCGTTGCAGCCGCCAAGCGCCTCCCAGGGTCACGCGCCGCCGATCGCTTCCCGTGACCAGCTGTCCTCCGCCATGGCACTCCCGCCCGCTCCGGACCACATGACGTCATCGCGCGTCGGCTACCCCGACGCAATGGAGGTTGATCATTCGGTCCCTCCTGTCTCTTTACGGGCGCATACACCGCATGTTGACGTGCACCCTGGACTAGTTTTTCAGGCGTTTCCTAGCTCCCCCTCGGACCGTATGGCCGGGTGCGGGTGGCACAGCCTCGCCTGTTGTTAGGCTCCCCACCTCATCGCATACGTCAACATGTGGTCCTCCCCACGGCGGGCGGAAGCCTTATCACACGACCGTTCGCCGATTTGCGGGGGAGGAATGTGGTGTCACCGCCAGACACCACACTTGCTAGGTGGTAGCTTAAATCGGCCGCGGTCCATTTAGTACATGTCGGACCCGCGTGTCGCCATTGTGTAATCGCAGACCTAGCGCCACCACCAAGGCAGGTCTCGTGATACGAGAGAGCACTCGCCCCAGTTGTACGAGAACCTAGCTACCGCCCAGTTGTACGAGAACCTAGCTACCGACCAGATGTACGAAGCCTTTCTCTCTCATTAGCCGAGAGACAGAATAGCCATCAGCTAAGTTAATGGCTACGAACTAGCAAGGCGCCAT
Organism: Schistocerca serialis cubense; assembly: GCF_023864345.2. Classification (NCBI taxonomy): domain Eukaryota; kingdom Metazoa; phylum Arthropoda; class Insecta; order Orthoptera; family Acrididae; genus Schistocerca; species Schistocerca serialis. The sequence continues at coordinate 389,202,309 of NC_064643.1, read as the reverse complement.
TTGTATCAGTGCCTATAGCTTACGAGTATTCAAGAGAGATGTATTCCAAGGACTAATAAAAAGATAAGTAATAAGCATCTACATACTTTTCTTCTTATTCATTTATAAGTTCTCATGTTCCAGACTTCACGCCCGTCTGCTTTAGTCTTGCGTGCATTTTCAGCCATCTCAACTTCACGGTGTCGGCCCAGCTACCGACACAACAGTCAGGAAGTGTTATACGGTAAGAGGCGAAATGCATAGCGGGAGAAGTATTCATAATGTAATGACTCGTCGGAGTGGAAGTCAACACCGAGACTAGTTCTAGATAGGCCGCCCACTTCTGGCCCAGTATAACGTGGGCAGGATCTTTGGGTTGGGATAACCCCGTACTATGGCGAGCGCAGACTTAAGAATGTTCGTTGAAGAACAACATTCTTTGTAAAACAAGGCTTCCATATAAGAGGTTAACGTCCGTCCCAGGAACCGAGCGGCTACTGTGGACAGCAGACCAGATGCAAGGCTGAAATCAGCTCAGACACGAAGAGGGTGCAGCTGGCCCTGGTATACTGTAGACAGCTCCAGGCAGGTCGGCGTCGAACTCAGGATGGGGATGGCAGTTATCGCTGAAACAACCGTTTTTCGGTTATATCGCCAGTTTAAACTGACTATTAAAACGGCTCACAGTAACAGGTTTCTGAAATTCCCGATTTTCGGTTTTTTATTCCTGTTATTAGTTGCAATAAACGTAGAAATCGAACAAAGATTGAAAATCTTTGACTCACTCAGTTTAAAGATACACAGGATCAAAATATTAAATTACATAGGCATATAAAAAAAACTTAGTCCGTCCACTGTTCGCTGCTTTTTTCGAAAAGTGGTAAGCAGTTGAATACTACAAAAAAATCACCAGTTTCTCCTACTGATTATAATTTCTTGAAACTCTGTTCAAAAATCATGTTGTAATTGGGGATCATACCACTATTTGGGCATTGCGAGTAGTCAGTGCTATAGAGTGAAACCTGAAGCTGAAGAACTCTGTCATGTTAATTTGTCCGTTTTCGAGGGGTTGCAGGAGAAGAGGAATATCATGTAGGCACAGGCAGCAGGTCAGCTACTTCCTTTTTTATTGTATGTTATGAATGAATTGTTGTTAAGTCTTTAATTCAGTACTGTTACCGTAACTTCCTACCTCATTTATTATTTCGTAACAATGGCAGACAAATCCTTAAAATCCCGCCGGAGATTCGAGTCCTCCCTCGGACATGGGTGTATGTGTTGTCCTTAGCGTAAGTTAATTTAAGATGGTTTAAGTAGCGTGTAAGTCTAGGGAGCGATGACCTCAGCGGTTTGGTCCCTTAGGAATTCCCCCCCCCCCTCTTTTATACAAATCTTTTATCTTCTAAAGCGAATGAAGCATCATACTTCATTGCTACGTCACTTGGCAAAAATATTTCCAGACTAGGGCTGGGGCCACTCTGTAGTCAACGGATGTCCGGAGACGACAGCGAGAATCTGTCGTATAGACCAGGTGAGGCAAGTCTTGCACACTGCACGTACACATATACCTTAATCCACGACACATGGCAACAGCGACATTATTATCTCAGCAGTACTGTGCCAATCCTTATGCTATGTGTTTGTGGCTCGTTTCTGCCGGCATTGTTGTTAAAATAGCATTGATTGCTTTTCCTATTTTCTATAATAAAGCAGTCTTTCAAACCAAAGAAAATTTTACGAATAAAAATTACTCCTTCTTGTAAAGAGGTTTATTTAAAAACGAAAAATATTCGCTCCTGTGGCTAATTGGTATTTGAGTTTTTCTACTCGGTTATTTGTAAAAGATAAGAAACTCACATGTTGTGTCCAAACAAATACCGAGAGATTCCGGTTATTCAGAACTGAAATCTGTTTTAACTGGTTAGTCTTTCCCATTCTTAATCCAGGACCCTTGGAGAGAGCTGGAATGTCAGGTAATGACACCCAGGGAGCGATCTCCTCTCGGCATTACCATTACGAGATTCGGAACCATCGGGTCTAGCTGGCGGCTCGTAGATCATCAACTTCGCCTAGCTGATTGAACCTATGGCTGGCGTGGAGACTATCCGAGCACCAGCAGAAATTGGAAGTCCAAGAACAAGTGCTGCTAACGGCTGGGCCGCAACGCTTGTACATTTATACAGTGTGGCGCAGATAGCCCTTGTAACTATAAAGGAAATGCGACGGGATTACAAAAACGAAGAGCTGAAATGGACTTACCATTTATTTACAATGAAAAATACACTTACAGAAGACAAGAAATGTATTCGCAGTTGCGAATACGGACAACGATCAGCTGTATACTGGAATGTCGACAGTGAAAATCTGTGCCAGACGGTGACTGGAACCCGGATTTCCCGCTTATCGCGAGCCGAGCTGTTGCCTTACCACTTGGCTATTCGCAGAGCACTCAAGGCCCGCCCCAGACTTCTAGATGTCGCCAGCCATGTGTCTGCTACCAATATTCGAACATCCATTATGCGTGCTCCTGTACAGGGGAGATATTTTACTTGAAAGTCACTTGTCTGGTGTCAGCGGATAAATACGATTTTGTAGTCCCTGTGTTATTCCCAATTACGATACAATGTTCACATGTCCGAAGGAACAGGCACTGCGGCGACTACAGCGGTTATACACGAAATGTATTCCAGTTGCTAATATGGACAACCATAGCTGTAAATGGAATGAAGACAACGAAAATTTGTGCCGAACCGGGACTCGAACCCGGACTTCGCGCTCATCGCGAGCAGTTACTTTACCATTTGGCTGCAGTCGCCGCTGTGCCTGTTCCTCGGACATTCATGCATGTCTGAAGGAATATTGGATCGTAATTCGGAACAACACAGGCATTGCAATAAAATGTTTACCCGCCGACACCGGGCAAGCGACTTTCAAGTAAAATGTCTCCCCAGTATGGGAATGTACATAATGGATGTACGAGTATAGGTTGTAGACATATGGGGAAATTTGGGTGTGGTCGTGAGTCGTGCTCAGATAGCCAAATTGTAAGGCGACCGCTCGCGATATACGGAAAATCCGTGTATACCATTGTCGGCACAAATTTTCACTGTCGTCATTCCATTATACAGCTGATAGTCGTCCATATTCGCAACCGCGAATACATGTACTGTATTTCATGATGACTGTAGTCGTCGCCATTGCATCGTAATTCGGAATAACACGGACACTGCACTATCGTATTTATAGAAAATGTTGACAGTGAACCCCTGCAACATCAATTCACAACTGTGAACATCTAAGCGTGTTTAGATCTCGATGGTACAAATTCACGGCTGATGTTGTCTTTCAGTTCCAGTATTGTGCCGTGCGGGATTAGCCGAGCGGTCTAGCGCGCTGCAGTCATGGACTGTGCGGCTGATCCCGGTGGAGGTTCGAGTCCTCCCTCGGGCATGGGCGTATGTGTGTATGTCCTCAGGATAATTTAGGATAAGTAGTGTGTAAGCTTAGGGACTGATGACCTTAGCAGTTAAGTCCCATTAGATTTCACACACATTATCATTATCCAGTATTGTGTGTGTATTTGTTTCATAGACATCGCTGTTCAAGTGTTCCCACAAGAAAAAAGTCACATATTGTTAGGTTTGGCGAACGTGGTAGCCATAAATGTTTGATGACAGTGCGTTCCTCAGTAAAGACATTATGGACTCATTCCAGGGATACCCGAATTGTGGCATGTTGGCCATCTTGCTGGAAGAAGCAGTGTTGTCTTTCATATTCAGTAAGTTGGGCACAAAATTTATCAAAAATTTCCATATATGCAACCGTGTTGAGAGTAGTGTCAAAAAATATGGATCCAGTGACGCACGTTCCTGTTACACCACGCCAAACGATAATTTTTTCATCACGGAGTGGTTGCTGACACACAGTCTTAGGGTTCTCTGTCGCCCAGTGCCTCGTGTTTCGTGAATTCATTCGGCTGGAAATATGCAACTACGCTTCATCACTTATGATGCAATGGAGAGGGTCTAACAAACCATCGTTGATGTTACTCAAAAGCCACGTGCAATAATCTACACGTTTCTGACTGTTATCGTTACATGATTTGGCTTCAAATTAAGACTTTTCAATATCAAAAGGCAACTCCTACTTAGGTGCGTCTGTCGGGCCGGTTTACTCGTAGACTTCCTTGGACACTGAATAATTCTTCGGCGAATGTCTGCTATAATTTTTAGTGTGTGAACTGAAGGAATTCCTTGTTGTTTAACATTTTGCACAGATCCCTAGGTGCGCCAGTTTTTATACAGACTCTGTATTGCTCACTTTGCTGCAGTCCTCTATCCAGATATTTGTCCCCGAAATTTCGCGTGTGTCCTGAGTCGAAATTGTTTTCACATATGCATCCACGATTTCAATTCTTTCTTCTATCGAGAAAGTCATTTTGCAGACCGCAAAGAGAAACGTCAAACTTCACCGATGAAATAAACTGAAATGCTGACAGAAGAATGCTAACAATTGATTGTGGCATAAAACTGTCCATTGTTGTAGCTGTTTATTTCAGAAGTCAAAATATTCACCCCGTTTACGTGGGGCTTACAAAACAGGATTTCGTAAACCGATGTTCCAATACCACTTCTGGGTGATCACGTAAATACTTCAAAATTGATTCTGGAAAGCCGCTTCTGGTTCCCGGTTTTCCAATCCCGTAATCGATTTTCGCTCCCATGTAAACTCAACCGGTTTTGAAACATGCTTGGCCTGTCAGGTTTCGTGTTGTTTTTAAAAATATTCGGCTAATATGGTTCAAAAATGGCTCTGAGCACTATGGGACTTAACATCTGAGGCATCAGTCACCTAGATCTTAGAACTACTTAAACCTAACTAACGTAAAGACATCACACACATCCATGCCCGAGGCAGGATTCGAACCTGTGAACGTAGCGGTCGCGCGGTTCCAGACTGAAGCGCCTAGCCGGCCAAAGTGGCCGCGCGGTTCTGGCGCTGCAGTCTGGAACCGCGAGACCGCTACGGTCGCAGGTTCGAAACCTGCCTCGGGCATGGATGTGTGTGATGTCTTTACGTTAGTTAGGTTTAAGTAGTTCTAAGTTCTAGGGGACTAATGACCTCAGCAGTTGAGTCCCATAGTGCTCAGAGCCATTTTTTGAAGCGCCTAGAACCGCTCGGCCACACCGGCCGGCCGGCTAATATGGACGGAGAGGATATTTGTATAGTTTAGGATAAGTAGGATTATTAGACTGAAGCTGTTTACACTTCGTCTAATTGAAGAGAAATAGAGACTGTGCTGACTAAATCATGAGCTGTAAAAGCTGTTTCCCAGGCGCCATATTTAACTGGGCTAGCAAATCCCCTTCAGACATATAAGCACGGCAGCATAAAACGGTTTTCGAAATTCGGTTTTCGTCTTTCAGGAGATGTGTCACATGTAAACGTAGTGATTGTATCGCGGCTACTTTTAAGTGCGCCACCCTGTGTTAGCCGGGCCCGGGCGTGTTGTGATGAGTACCTGCTACCCGTCACGTAGACAGCTGCGGAAGCGCGGCGTTGTGTCACGGATGGAGTAGCCCAGCCCAGCACCTGTACGTTGCAGAATGCTACGACAGCATTCTTTTAGCGCCCAGCTGTAGTGCTTTGTCGATGACGGGCCTGCACATCCCTCTGCTGTCCCGAAATTTTCCCTGCAACACTTCCTCCCTCCTCAGTAGAGTTCGATACTCTGAATTTCAGGATGCTTTTGAACGCGTGAAGTGCTCCGCACCTGCGGTACCTCTTTCATCCTCCTTTATACATTTTACATTTAAGTGACAAAAGCCATGGGATAGCGATATACAGATACTGTGATTAGCCAGAATATTATGACCATCTTCCTAATAGCCGACATGTCCACCGTTGTCACAGGTAACAGTGGCCACGCGTCGTGGCATGGAAGCTATGATGCCTTGGTAGGCTGCTGGAGGGAACTGGCACCACATCTGCCACACACAAGTCACCTAATTTTCGTAAATTCCGGGGAGGGGGGCGATGAGCTCTGACCCCAAGGTCAACCATATCCCATAAGTGTTCGATCGGGTTCAGATTCGGCGAGTTGGGGTCCAGCACATCAACTGGAAGAACTCGCCACTGTGTTCCTCGAACCACTCCATCACACTGCTGGACTTGTGACGTGGCGCATTATCTTGTTGAAAAATGGCACTGCTGTCGGGAAACATTATCGTCGTGAAGCGGTGTACGTGATCTGCAACCGATGTACAAGACTCCTTGGCCGTCATGGTGGCTTGCACTAGCTCCATTGGACCCATGGATGCCCACGTGAACGATCCCCAGAGGATATGGTCCCGCCACCAGCTTGTCTTCGTCCCGCAGTGCAGGTGTGAAGGAGCTGTCCCCCTGGAAGACAACGGAATCGCACGCCCCTATCGGCATGATGAAGAAGCCGCGATTCATCAGACCACGCAATGGTCTGCTACTGCGCCGAAGTCCAGTGCTGATGGTCACGTGCCCATTTCAGTTGTAGTTGCCGATGTGATGTTAACATTGGCACATGCGTGGGTCGTCAGCTGCGGAGGACCATCATTAGGAGTGTTCGGAGCACTGTTCAGACACACTTGTACTCCGCCCAGCATTTAAGTCTGATAGTTCCGCCACAGTCCGCCGCCTGTCCTATTTTGCCAGTATGCCCAGTCCACGACGTCCGACATCTGTTGTGGGATCCTGTCCACATGCGTAATATAGGGTGCCTAGGAAGCTGTTTTCTCGGATAGCTAGACAAAATGCAAGCAAATCATATTGATGCAGTTTATTGGTTCAAAAATGGCTCTGAGCACTATGGGACTTAACATCTATGGTCATCAGCCCCCTAGAACTTAGAACTACTTAAACCTAACTATCCTAAGGACATCACACAACACCCAGTCATCACGAGGCAGAGAAAATTCCTGACCCTGCTGGGAATCGAACCCGGGAACCCGGGCGCGGGAAGCGAGAACGCTACCGCACGACCACGAGTTGCGGACAAAACTGTGTGCCGGGCCGAGCCACTGCAAGTTATTACAGTAACTGGATTGACAATACTTAACTTTGTTTTACAATGACGTGACGCAAGAAATTGGCGACATGTGAATAATCAATGTCCTTCAATATATACAATTTCCACGCAAACAATTAGTAACAGATGACACAAGTTCATAAGTCACTGCTCGTCTTCTTACCCAGCTCTTCTAGTGCGGCCGAGGCTGGGCGGCGCATCGCTTTTATTCTCTTCGTGTAGAAGCCGCTCCTGTCGTGGTGACTTTCTAGTCAGCGTCGTTTCACACCCCTCTCTGCTGTATCTTTCTTGTCTTTGTTCTGGCGCTTGTCGTTACGCCGGAACAGCTGCAACGAGGGGTGGCCGCCCAACCACACGACGTCTGGACGCGGTTTCATCTTGGTTTCACTACGTGCTGAAGACACTCACCATAGCATCCCTTGAACAGTCGACAAGTCGTGCAGTTTCCGAAATTCTCGTGTCGAGCCTACAGGCCACCATACTCTCCCCTCGGACAAACTCAGGTAGATCGTACTTCTTCCTCGTTCTACACACGGACACACTCTCGCTGATTCTACATGCACCATGCGTGTGTCTGACTAGTAGTCATTCCTCGCCAGGTGGCGCTGAAATCGCTTGAAGGGGTTTATATTGGTAATAAGTCGGTGGTCATAATGTTCTGGCTGATCGATGTATACAGATGGCGGGGGCGGAGCTGTCATATAGATTCAGGTGATTCATGGGAAGAGGTTTCCGAACTGATTATGGCCGCATGACAGTAATTATCAGATTCTGAAAGAGGAATGGTAGTTGGAGCTAGACGCATGGGACACTCCTTTTCGAAAATCGTTAGGGAATTAAGATTCACAGTGTCAAGAGTGTGCTGAGAATACCAAATTTCAGGCATTACCTCTCTCCCAAGTTAACGCAGTGACTGATGGTCTTCACTTGCGACCGGTAGCAACGCCGTTTGCGTAGAGTTGAGACAAGAACACTGCATGAGGAAACAGCACAAATCAATGTGGGACATACGACGAACGTATCCGTTAGGACAGTGCTGCGAAATTTGGCGTAAATGGGCTATGGCAGCAGATGACGGACGCGAGTGACTTTACTAACAGCAGCCGGCCGCTGTGGCCGAGCGGTTCTAGGCGCTTCAGTCCGGAACCGCACTGCTGCTACAGTCGCAGGTTTGAATCCTGCCTCGGGCATGGGTGTGTTTGATGTCCTTAGGTTAGTTAGGTTTAAGTAGTTCTAAGTCTAGGGGACTGATGACCTCAGATGTTAAGTCCCATAGTGCTCAGAGCCATACTAACAGCACGACATCGCCTGCAGCGCGTCTCCTGAGCTTGTGACCGTATGGGTTGGACCCTAGGCGACTGGTCAGATGAGTCCCGATTTCAATTGGTAGGAGCTGATGGTAGGGTTCGAATGTTGTCCACCCCTACGAAGCCATGGACTCGAGCTGTCAACAAGGTACTGCACAAGCTGGTGGTGGATCCATAATAATGTGAGCTGTGTTTGCATGCTACAGGCTGGTTCCTTTGGACCAACTCCACCGATTATTGACTGGAAATGGGTATGTTCGGCTACCTGGAGACAACTTGCAGCTAAACAACGATGTAATTTTCATGTATGAGAATGTGCCATGTCACTGGGCCACAGTTATTCACGATTGGTTTGAGGATCATCCTGGACAATTCGAGCGAATAATTTGGCCACCCATAATAGCCTGATATGAATCCCTTCGAACATTTATGCGACACAACTGAGAGATTAGTCCGTGCACAAAATTCTGCACCGGCAACACTTCCGCAATTATGATGGCTGAATATTTCTGCAGGGGACTTCTAACAAGTTGTTGCGTCCATGTCACGTCGAGATGCTGCACTACCCGGGCAAAAGGAAGTGTAACACGATACTAGGAGGTATCTCATGACTTTTGTCACCTCATTGTACTTTGTCTGTCACATTGTGTCTGACGACTGGTACACTCACAAAGTTCAATCTTTGTTGTCGAACCATAGACTGGGAGATCAAGCTGGGGGTCGGCTGTCTACCGATAATGAACGTAAGCCACACAACGATGAACGGAATTAAGAAAATTCTCAAACACAAAATTCCCATTATTATGACCCCGTGCTGGTACCCATTGCAGTATTGTCGAATGTGCCGAAACATCTGTTGAAAGGATAATCGGTTAGACAGAGCAGAGGATATCTTTAATTCAAAGCCAAAGTCCCTCTTATTGTTGTTGAAAGCCGAAAGTCGATCTTGGGATGTCATATTAAGTCCTGTTTAGCAGTAACTACCAGTCACATAATTCCAGTCGTTCCGTTTCCCCTGAACGTCCTTGGCTACAGCCAATGAGCGTGTATATACACTATGTGACCAAAAGTATCTGGACACCCCAAAAAACAAACGTTTTTCATATTAGGTGCTTTGTGTTGCTACCTACTGCCAGGTACTCCATATCAGCGATCTCAGTAGTCATTAGACACCGCGAGAGAGCGGAATGAGGCGCTCCGCGAAAATCACGGACTTCGAACGTGGTTAGGTGATTGGGTGTCACTTGTGTCATACGTCTGTACCCGAAATTTCCACACTCCGAAACATCCCTAGGTACACTGTTTCCGATGTGACAGTGAAGTGAAAACGTGAAGGGACACGTACAGCACAAACGCGTACAGGCAAACTTCTTCTGTTGACTGACAGAGACTGCCGAAAGTTGAACAGGATCGTAATGTGTAATAGGCAGACATCTACCTAGGCCATCACACAAGAATTCCAAACTGTATCAGGATACACTGCAAGTACTATGACAGTTACGCAGGAGGTGAGAAAACTTGCATTTCATGTTCGAGCGGCTGCTCATAAGCCACACATAACGCCAGTAAATGCCTTAGTGGGTGAGACTTGTGGCCCGTATCTTCTGCTGAACTAAGAACCAGTACCAATTTCCAGCCGCACCGACAGTGGAACGGCATATCGTGTCAGACATATCGTGTATCACGAGAGTGAACTTATTCACCCTGAGTTGGCCACCTGATGTTTGACAATTTCAGCACGCACCGTCATGCCTGTGATTCAAATTGGTTTGGCCAGCCCAGCGAACAGACGCAACTGACACCGAAATCTGACGGGATTTTAGGTCTCTCCTACGGAAGTTTCCCGTTCTGATGATCAGAGCGCCACACCACGTAGTCTGGAAATTTTCGTCGGCGCGTCAGATCACTGCAGCTGCCGCAGCGCCGCTCCTCGCCCACAGCGCGCCGTTTTCTGCTGCCGTCTGAATCCAGGTGAAAGGGTAAAATACTGCTGCACCGCTGTAGGGTTGTTAAATGATATGTACAGCTCCCTGTTCTCGGATGAACCATAGTTTGTGGTATACTTAGTCGTAACTGATTCCATTTGAAAAGAGTTTGGGCCTCACAGTGGATTCATGTAAACAAATTTAGATTGCGTTGTAAAAGAGATTAATTGAGGGGAGAATTTGTATAGTTTCCAACCCTATGCATGCTTTGCCAATCAAACACCATTCCTTTTCTGATTTGTGTTTGTCATTTTTGTGTAAGATTTATCAGCCAGCAATTACATAAAGATGAATAATACCTGGTATTATTTTGTAAACTTAGATACGCCATTGTTCTCTTTCATACCACCTCAACAATTCACTGTTTTTATTTTATTGTGGTGGTAAATGGGGACACCAGAAATTTAAGGTTCAATCTTATTAAATTAATTAATTTGATTATTAATCTGACTTCTGAAACTGACCATAGGCATAGGCAACTAAAGTGCCATGAGTATATATATAATTAAGGGCGTAGCTAACGAATTGATGGTTACTGAGAAGATAATACCTTCCTTTACGTAAAATTAATAACATTTAACATCACTCAGACATATAATTATAATTAAAGCAAGAGACGGCAAATAAAAATCACTGTGTTCTCTGCTACACAGTCTTCCTCAGTCGATTTTGAGGAAACTATTTGGTACAAAACTATTTTCGCATGTCTTGCAGCCAACAGGTTTTCTTTCCGTTATTGCCTGTAGCTATTGTGATGCTTCAAAGTAAAGTACAATACCACACATGTAAGGGGCATTCAGTAAGTAATGCAACGAATTTTTTTCTGTAAGCAAGTTGGTTTTATTTAGCATTTCAATACACCAGACTATTCCCCACTCTTTGGCTACAAAATCCTATATTTCAACATAATCTCCATTCAATGCGATGGCCTTACTGGAAGGGCCTGTATCCCTACATGCAACCACTTTACTGGTCGACGTCGGAGCCAACGTCTTGCCGCATCATCAACGTACTGCATCCCACGGAGTGCATACTTCATTGGGCCAAACAGCTGAACGTCAGAATGTGCGCGATCCGGGATGCAGGATGGATGAGGAAGAACAGTCCAATGCAGTTCTCTGAGCTCCTCTCGGGTGAGCAGACTTGTGTGAGGCCTTGCATTGTCATGGAGAAGGAGAAGTTCGTTTGCATTGTTGTGGCGACGCTGAAGTTGTTTCTTTAACCCTTTCGAGACGCGAGGCACGTATACACGGCCCTATTGTCGCGTCACAAACCCAGCGCTGCATCTACGGACTGGCTTGGAGGATCGACACGGGACGGGGCGCATCCTGACAAAAGGGTAATTGTTCTGGCTAATTTCAGTTGGGGATCGTCAACGCTTTCTTGCTATATCATAGCGTACCGTTGATGGAACGTGTCGGAATAGGCGCGGCAGTGTACAGGTATTAGAAATTTGAGGGGAAAGAATAGAGTTGCCGGAGTTGATGATGAAACAGATTCTATTTTTCTTCGTTGTTATTTAGCGGACCGAGAATGATATTGCAGCAGTAGGTTACATTATCGGAAATATAGCGGAAACATTGCGTGGTGACACTCTTTAAATTTAAATTCAACCAAGAGCCATACATTGTACGACCTGCCGTTTAGTAGGTTACCGAGTATCGGACTAGATTTACGACTGGATTTTAGACTTCTCTACAGAGAGACTTCAACACATCACTGTTAACGGAAGGAAATCGACAGATGTAAAAATAATTTCAGGAGTCCCCCAGAAAGTGAGATACGGTCATTACTGTTTACAATATACACAGACAATCTAGCAGGGAGTTTCGGAAACTCCATAATGCAGTTCGCAGGTGATGCTGCTATCTGTAGGATACTAACAACAACAGAAGACTAGCGATTTGCATGAGGACCTTGGGTCAGAGGATTGATGAATGGTGCAGTGACTGGCAGTTGACGCTGAACGTAAATCAGACTTAATTTATGCAGTGAAAGCTGTGTCCAAGCAGCAACATAACACGACGCAATATTTACAAACGAGCAGAAGAAAATGTGGGTAAGTATTGTGAAAATGCGAAAAGTGATCCTCGGACAACAAATTACACGGAATAGTTCCCTATACCTAATCTTCACAAAACTTTTATAGATGTCCACAGATTCAACATAACTACACGAAAACATGTTTCGTACGTAAAACCAAACTTGTCACGCTAAGGACTAGCTAAATACTACAATGGTAAGACCAAAATTGGGCATATGCCATGAATTTTGACAGAACTTACATTTTAAAAATTGGATAATCAACAAAAAATTCAATGCAGACGATTTTCTAACATTCCTCACGCTTGCAAATGAAATGGTGTACTAATTTAGACCTGTGGATGATTTTGGTTTGCAGCTACAGGACACACGCAACGTAAAGTAAAAGGTAAACTGCTCATACAATTTAAATGACAACAAAATCTAATGTATCATATTCCTTAACCTGAAAAGAACCTGTATGTATGTTTTTCAGGAAAATAATAAAGAGAACCCCCTGAGAATGCTATAACTGCCGTGAAACGTGTTTGGGCGATAAAAGAAAACAATTATTTGTATACTTGTAAAACGGCGGACCCATCCTTACTTCATTATTAAATGAATGTAGCATATTGTGTATAGACGTGAGAAAACATCCACTACTGTAAAACTACACTATTGATCACAAAATGGTACAAACATTACCTGCCGTAAGTAATCTAGCAGTAACTGTCCAAAGTAATGTGAAATGGAATGAATGCAAAAAATAAATAGTCGGAAAAGCAGATGCCAGACTGAGATTCGTGAGAAGAATCTTAAGGAAACGTAACTCATTCACGAAGGAATTCGCTTACAAAACACTTATTCGACCCAGTCTTGAGTATTGCTCATCACTCTAGGTCCTTTGCTATGCTGGATTAGTAGAAGAGATAGAGAAGATCTAACGAAGGTAGTGCCACGTTCCACCACGGGCTGTATTACGAGAGAGTTGTGCGTCGGAAAGCATATTACATCATTCCACACGCCTGTCGCGAAATGACCACAACGAGAAAAATCGATAAATCGCAACTAATGTAGAGAGAGGTTTACCTACAGCAATTCTTCCAGTGCACCATCGCGAGTGGAACACGGAAGGGGGAATAAGTTAGTGGTACCAGAAGTACTCGCCGTCGCACACCGTCAGGCAGCTTGCGGAGTGCTAAAACGTAATGGTGTGCAGAGCTAAAGGACGAAAGTAACTTTGGCATGGTGTGTCACTGCCAAAGAGCATAGCTCGATGAAACTTGGACCATAAAAAGAAGGGACTGCTACGGTATAGTACAGAAGGTAACTGAAAGAAATACGCAATAAGACGACCAGAAATGACGCTTTTATTCAAAGACAATAATTACACTGACGTCACTGTGATTCGTGATGGTCCTCTGGACATTACAAAAGGTGGGACATGGTTCGTAATAGGGTGAGTGATCACCACGGACAGCTATGAATTCTCTGCAGCGAGTGTGGTTGGTAACTTCTGGATGGTCGTTGGTGCATGTGGATCTGTTGTAACACTTCCTCCCAACGCATGCCTCGCTTGTTCAGTGGGATTTAAATCGGGGGAGCGGCCAGGCCAGTCCCTTCGCCAAATCACCTCTCGCCCTGAACATCTTCATGTGCACTGTTCGATGCTGTCGCGCATTGACGCCCATAAAAATGATGTCAAGACCGAATGTACATAATCAGAGCAAAATGCCTCGGACCTTTGGAGGTGACGGAGTCCCACCTGTAACTGACAAACCAGCGACTCCTAAGATACGACTCGGCAAACAAATGTTAATGAGATGGGGAGCTACAAGTATTTTGGACAGGTCAGGAAAATTGCATGTGAATCCTGTGGATTCCTTGGGCAGATGGAGGGAATATTTTGAAGAGTTGCTCAATGTAGGTGAAAATACGATCAGTAATGTTTCAGATTTCGATGTACAATGGGATAGGAAAGAGGATGGAAATAGGATCACATTTGAGGAAGTGGTGAAAATGGTCAGTAGATTGCAGTGCAATAAAGCAGCTGGGGTGGATGAAATTAAGTCGGAACTCATCAAATACAGTGGAATGTCAGGTCTTAAATGGCTACATAGGATAATTGAAATGGCCTGGGAGTCGGGACAGGTTCCATCAGACTGGACAAAAGCAGTAATCACACCAATCTTTAAACATGGAAACAGGAAAGATTGTAACAACTATAGAGGTATCTCTCTAATCAGCGTCGTGGGTAAAATCTTCTCAGGTATTGTTGAAAGGAAAGTGCGAGTATTAGTTGAGGACCAATTGGATGAAAATCAGTGTGGGTTTAGGCCTCTTAGAGGTGGTCAGGACCAGATCTTTAGCTTACGGCAAATAATGGAGAAGTGTTAGGAATGGAACAGGGAATTGTATCTATGCTTTATAGATCTAGAAAAGGCATATGACCGGGTTCCTAGGAGGAAGTTATTGTCTGTTCTACGAGATTATGGAATAGGAGACAAACTTTTGCAAGCAACTAAAGGTCTTTACATGGATAGTCAGGCAGCAGTTAGAGTTGACGGTAAATTGAGTTCATGGTTCAGAGTAGTTTCAGGGGTAAGACAAGACTGCAACCTGTCTCCACTGTTGTTCATATTATATATGGATCATATGTTGAAAACAATGGACTGGCTGTGTGAGATTAAGATGTGTGAACACAAAATAAGCAGTCTTCCATATGCGGATGACTTAGTTGTGATGGCAGATTCGATTCAAAGTTTGCAAAGTAATATTTCAGAGCTAGATCAGAAATGTAAGGACTATGGCGTGAAGATTAGCATCTCCAAACGGAAAGTAATGTCAGTGGGAAAGAGATATAAACGGATTGAGTGCCAAATAGGAGGAACAAAGTTAGAACAGGTGGACGGTTTCAAGTACTTAGGATGCATATTCTCACAGGATGGCAACATAGTGAAAGAACTGGAAGCGAGGTGTAGCAAAGCTAATGCAGTGAGTGCTCAGCTACGATCTACTCTCTTCTGCAAGAAGGAAGTCAGTACCAAGACTAAGTTATCTGTGCACCGTTCAATCTTTCGACCAACTTTGTAGTATGGGAGCGAAAGCTGGGTGGATTCAGGTTACCTTATCAACAAGGTTGAGGTTACGGATATGAAAGTAGCTAGGATGATTGCAGGTACTAGTAGATGGGAATAATGGCGGGAGGGTGTTCACAATGAGGAAATCAAAGAAAAACTGGGAGTGAACTCTATAGATGTAGCAGTCAGGGCGACCAGGCTTAGATGGTGGGGTCATGTTACACGCATGGCAGAAGCAAGGTTACCCAAGAGACTCATGGGTTCAGCAGTAGAGGGTAGGAGGAGTCGGGGCAGACCAAGGAGAAGGTATCTGGATTCGGTTAAGAATGATTTTGAAGTAATAGGCTTAACATCAGAAGATGCACCAATGTTAGCACTGAATAGGGGATCATGGAGGAATTTTATAAGGGGGACTATGCTCCAGACTGAACGCTGAAAGGCATAATCGGTCTTAAATGATGATGATGATGATGATGATGACCGAATGTACCCCTGAAAAGACGCACATGGGGAAGGAGTACAGTGTCACAATAAAGTTGATCAGTGAATCTACCGTGTTCAAAGATTTGGAGCTCAGTACGCCCATGCAACATTTTGCCTCCCCACACCATATCACATGGACATGTTAGACAATGTCGAGGAGCACGTTATGCACCCAGGAACAATGTAGAACACAATCGTTTTGGTGGTTCAGGCGTATGGGGAAGTATAATATTGAGTGGGCGTACTGACTTCCAAATCTTTGAACACAGTATGCGAGGTGACGGGATGGAGAAGAGTTTGTACCTCTTTAATTCGGGCGAATTTTGCATGAGAAGTGGACATGCACTCGACCCTCTCCTTACCTACCACCTACTTGATTATGCGCACAACGGTAACGAAAGGAAATGATGGTGGACCCTGCTAGTTGGTAAAACAAGGAGTGCACACTCACAATAATTTAATAAAAATCATTATCTACTCAGTAAAGAAAATGGGAATTTTATTATAATAAACGATAGGAAATGGGATTCTACAGCTATCTATGAAATGATATGCGGATTAAATATTACAACGTGATTTATTACAAATCAGAACACAAAGGTACTTGACTGTCAATACAAACTGTAGACTAAAGGGTAGGTCATACTAAACTATTGTTAGAGTAAGAGTTGGCTCGAGAACAAAGGACTCCTACTCTCTTTGATGCAATAGATTGACAATAGTGTCTGGATGTTCTAATGAATCAAATATTACTCCCCCGACTATATTGCAGTATCACGATTAGTAGTGAGAGCTCACATGGAGAAACAAACAAGGTGAACTTGTAGCAAAGCGAGCGCGCATGCTACTGAGGACTTCAGTATAAAACTGACAGGTCCAACAATGCCGGAGCCGCAAAATACTTTACCAGTCCTGAAACCTGTAGCATGTCGTCCGTAGGCAGCGTTCGGATGATGTAGGCGCCGACTTCTGCTGTGCAGCAGCTCTGTTTCAACCCGTGGCCTCGAAGGCTGTCCGAGAGTTCTAAGCTCTGCCAAAAAAGTGCGACTAAGTCGCAAGACTGTCCGGCTCGTACGAAGTTCAGATCCCCAATGCCCTGCGCCTGCGCCTGCGCCTGCGCAACGCAACAGCGACGCTAATGTTACTTCAACTCCCCACTACCCTCGAGAAGCCGCGAATCAGCATTCAGTGATGATTCCAAATTTCCCCCAAACTATCTCAGAACATCATTCTAGCCAATAGCAACAGTCCCTCCAATTTCGAGCAGGGCTTTATGTCGTCAACTGGCCTCAGTTAAAGTTGGCCAATCATGCCTCTGCTATTTAGCTCGGGGCACTGAACTTGCCGTTTGACTGGCTGCGAAAACCACATGCCTAGACAACCGGCCATCTGGCACCAGACAGTCGCACCCAGAAGGGCATGGTCCACAAGTATTCTCAGAATCAAAAGAACAATGCAGTCCTTCGGCGCTAGCAGTCTTACAAGGGGAGGCCGCCAATTGCGAAATTCAGAACCGATTCATACTGCGCATAATAAAAGCTCATGGCCAGAGGTGTAATGGGGCAAAGCACCAACATGCACTTCTCAGCCGTTCTCGAGAAAATCGACAGTTAAAAGAAACCGTTGCGGTGAAATACTCTCTACGATTAGCAATTTTCTACAGCGTGGTGGTGCAGCGGTAAGCGCTGGGGTTCGTAATCCGAAGGTCGCATATATATATAATTCCCGGCAATCAGTTGCAACAATTATGCATATAATAAGTTGTTGAAAGTCGTTTGTCGTGGAAAAACTGGCGACTTCGAACATCATTATGTTTTCCGCAAACAAAGTTGTATTTCACAAATGTTATTAATTGTCTTCATAATGTTAACCACGTATAGTTAACGGAAGACGTAGAAACGAATACGTATAGCGTAAGTCAAACGTTCGAATTAGAATAGACCCCACGAACACAAACTTGCTGTGGCAGGTATGAAATATAAACTCCGTTACTCGCTCGTTACACTTGAAGGACAGATGTTGAATGGGCCGAAACGAGCCGCCCCATAACAGCGTAGTTGCCTGCTAACTTCGAAAGAAGGTAGATGCGGTCCCTAGCGCAACTTATAACATCGTCGAAAATCGGTGCGGACGGGACACCTTTGGTACACCCTGTTAAACAAACGGAAAAATGGAGGCGGTACAATTGGAGAGCGATCCGCCTTCACCAACATGCATAAGCAATTCATTAATAGTTATATATATATATATATATATATATATATATTTGAATTGCAAAAAACTAATAATAAAAAAAATATTGCATGGCGCGAGATTCGATCCGGCGACCTTCGGATTACGAACCCCAGCGCTTACCGCTGCCCTATGATGCTGTAGAAAATCATTAATGGTAGAGAGTATTTCACCGCAACGGTTTCTTTTAACTGTCGATTTTCTCGACAACGGCTGAGAAGTGCATCTTGGTGCTTTGCCACATTACACCTCTGGCCATGAGCTTTTATTGTGCGCAGTATGAATCGAATCTGAATTTCACAATTGGCGGCCTCCCCTTGTTAGTCCCAGACGCGACGGAACAGTAAACCCATAAACTGCGGCGACACTCAGACAGCTCGCCGGCCGTTTCGCCCTGCATACAATAGGCGTAACTCGACCGACATCAGTCGTCCTGCCAAGCGCTCAAGCCCACTGATGTACGATACTCTCAGTATTCGCGGAAGTACAGCCCCTACCCCCGGAAACGCAGTGTACCGCGTCCTCTGGTGCTCACCTCGCAACAGACCACCCAGGGAAGTAACAGAGGAAACATACAGTTCCCAACATACATAGCAATCAAGTGAAAAGTACTTTGAGCTCTCAGTAAAAATACTCTTTTTAGAATAACCTTATACAGTCTGTTATCACCGCGCAGTGACATAAAACATTAATAAAATGAGAGGCGACATGCAAAAGAGGACATGGAACCTCTCAAGTACACTCACCGATCAATGTTAAGGTGACACTGTACCTCATCCCCATGTGCATCTTTTCAGGGGTGCATTCAGCCATGACTTCATTTTTATGGGTGACAATGCGCTACTGCATAGATAGCGCAGGTGAAAGAGCCCCAGAATGAGGAATGTTTGGCAGATGTACTGGCCTGCCCGTTCCCCAGACTTAAATCCCACGGAGCACGTCCACATGGGCCAACGAACTTCCAAGCAATTGGCACTCGTACTGGTGGGGGAATGGGATGCCCTGCCACAAGAACTCCTTACCAACCTAGTGGCCAGCATGGGAGCACGTTGCAGAGGCCATCCATGGTGGCCATACACACAATTAATAACCATGTCCAGCTTTTTATAAGCTCAGGGGAAAACCATGAATCGCGTTGACCACAGTGTAATTATTAACTTCAAATAAAAGCACCATTTTTGTTCATCTCTTTGTGTATTTCTTTACGTTACCTTCTCCACTACAGGCCTACTCCGGCAGTTCTTTCTGTGTATGGTCCATGTTTCAACGAGCTATGTTACTTGGCAGTGACACATCACGTGAAAGTTAATTTTTTCCTTAAGTTTTGCACACTAGGGTAAATGTAAGAGCCTGACACAGCGTCAGTTAACTAACTGTTGTGCAATACTGTTTTGTATTGCCCCGTCTGTGAGTATACAAGAAAACAAAGGAGCAAGTAGGTGGTATTGTTCATGCATTATGGCCAGCCATTTTTAACTCTACTAACTAAATAAAGGAACTGTTGACAGGTCGACACGTCGGTGTCCGTTGAAGCATTTTCAAACATTCCAGGGTGTTCACACAGGTGTTAATGAGAAAAATGGCTTTATGATTCTTGATGACGAAATTATCGCCGTTTGTTTGTTTGCAGACAATGATTACTACGTAAATTGAAGAAGGACGAAAGGAAAGGGTAGGGATTATAGCTATCAGTTGTATCAGGACTTCGTGTGGCTTAAGTGGCAACAAGTGAAAAACGTATGCCAAACCAGGATTCGAACGCATGACTCCTGCTTACTATGCAGCTGTGTTTACCGCTGCACTACCTTGACACAGTCTTTATCACAACTGCGCTGACTGTCTCGGCATGCCTCACAATTGATCCACATTCCCTCCTAACGCCACCTATCTGCAGTCTCTGTCCATGTCCCGGATGCTCGCTACTTAGAGATTCCCGCAGAAGATCAGACGTAATTGTGCATGCGCATTGAATGCGGTGGATCCATTGCCCACTGAGTTGAATCAGTTATATGAATGCATGTGTCTGTTCTTTTGTACATATACGAAACAACAGACACCACGCGGAATCCGCAACTGTGAAATACACTCCTGGAAATGGAAAAAAGAACACATTGACACCGATGTGTCAGACCCACCATACTTGCTCCGGACACTGCGAGAGGGCTGTACAAGCAATGATCACACGCACGGCACAACGGAGACACCAGGAACCGCGGTGTTGGCCGTCGAATGGCGCTAGCTGCGCAGCTTTGTGCACCGCCGCCGTCAGTGTCAGCCAGTTTGCCGTGGCATACGGAGCTCCATCGCAGTCTTTAACACTGGTAGCATGCCGCGACAGCGTGGACGTGAACCGTATGTGCAGTTGACGGACTTTGAGCGAGGGCGTATAGTGGACATGCGGGAGGCCGGGTGGACGTACCGCCGAATTGCTCAACACGTGGGGCGTGAGGTCTCCACAGTACATCGATGTTGTCGCCAGTGGTCGGCGGAAGGTGCACGTGCCCGTCGACCTGGGACCGGACCGCAGCGACGCACGGATGCACGCCAAGACCGTAGGATCCTACGCAGTGCCGTAGGGGACCGCACCGCCACTTCCCAGCAAATTAGGGACACTGTTGCTCCTGGGGTATCGGCGAGGACCATTCGCAACCGTCTCCATGAAGCTGGGCTACGGTCCCGCACACCGTTAGGCCGTCTTCCGCTCACGCCCCAACATCGTGCAGCCCGCCTCCAGTGGTGTCGCGACAGGCGTGAATGGAGGGACGAATGGAGACGTGTCGTCTTCAGCGATGAGAGTCGCTTCTGCCTTGGTGCCAATGATGGTCGTATGCGTGTTTGGCGCCGTGCAGGTGAGCGCCACAATCAGGACTGCATACGACCGAGGCACACAGGGCCAACACCCGGCATCATGGTGTGGGGAGCGATCTCCTACACTGGCCGTACACCACTGGTGATCGTCGAGGGGACACTGAATAGTGCACGGTACATCCAAACCGTCATCGAACCCATCGTTCTACCATTCCTAGACCGGCAAGGGAACTTGCTGTTCCAACAGGACAATGCACGTCCGCATGTATCCCGTGCCACCCAACGTGCTCTAGAAGGTGTAAGTCAACTACCCTGGCCAGCTAGATCTCCGGATCTGTCCCCCATTGAGCATGTTTGGGACTGGATGAAGCGTCGTCTCACGCGGTCTGCACGTCCAGCACGAACGCTGGTCCAACTGAGGCGCCAGGTGGAAATGGCATGGCAAGCCGTTCCACAGGACTAGATCCAGCATCTCTACGATCGTCTCCATGGGAGAATAGCAGCCTGCATTGCTGCGAAAGGTGGATATACACTGTGCTAGTGCCGACATTGTGCATGCTCTGTTTCCTGTGTCTATGTGCCTGTGGTTCTGTCAGTGTGATCATGTGATGTATCTGACCCCAGGAATGTGTCAATAAAGTTTCCCCTTCCTGGGACAATGAATTCACGGTGTTCTTATTTTAATTTCCAGGAGTGTATATTATGTAAATTGAAGAAGGAGGGTGAAGAAAGGAAAGGGATTATTGTTTTTTTCAGCTGCATCAGGACTTTGTGCTGCATTGAGTGTCTAGGTGGTGCAGTGGTTAACGTAACTGCCTAGTAAGGAGCAGGAGATCGTGGGTTCGAATTCCAGTCCAGCACACATTTTCACTCGTCGCTACTAATGCTGCACGAAATCCTGATGCAGCTGTTACCAATAATCCCTTCATTCCCTTTCGTTCCCGTTCTTCCTCTCCTGCTCCAATTTACATAATACGTTTCGCAGCTGCAGATTCCATTTTGTGTCTGTTCTTTCGGGCATGCCCACGTAGGTGGTGCTAGGTGGGAATTTGTGTTGGCTGAGAGGCCGAGGGTTCGATAAACACCGTGTCCGGGTGGTGCTGTGCTTAACAGAACTGCCTAGTAAGAAGTAGATCCCAGATTCGAATCATGGTCTGGCACACATTTTCATTCGTCGTCGCTGATGCGGCACAAAATCCTGATGCAGCTGATACCAATAATTCCTTTCCTTTCCTCTCTTTCCCCTCCTCCTTGAATTTACATAATGTGTTTCACAGCTGCAGATTCTGTGTGATGCCTGTTCTTTTGGACGTGACCTAAAGAACAGACGCCATGCATTTATATAATCACATAAAAGACAACGATTATAATGATAATGTATTTGCTGACGATGTAGGTGCTCGATCTGAAGGCGTTATGTCAAATACAGAGGTAACAAAATAGTAGTCTGTTTGGAGCGCTAGGCACCAACTACTTTGTCCTAAATAATGTTGGTGAGACTCTTGCATGGTCGTGCTGTACATACTAGTCTGCCTCAAAAGGAACTTACGTGTAATTTTAGCGTGAAAAGCTCATTGAGATTTTTTAAAATCTTATCCATGTTCCAAAGGCAAGACATGTGGGACGTTTAGGCCATTTATTATGTTAAAAACATGTCTCGGGTTGTTGTCATTCTAAAAGCATTCTCAGTCAATATTCTCATAAAATCTTTGTTATTTTTATGTAGTTAAAGCTTAAAAATCATTAAACTGCAATATTTGGTCACATGATCTAAAACGCTCTGTCACTTGCTGAAGCTCTGTTAACGTCACAGGCTAGGAGCGGAGCCCACGAGAAATACGGTTCCTGCAACTAACTTATGATGTCGCACTAGTCGCCTTGTTAGCCATACTTCGCAAATGTTCGGCTCTATGCAGGGCCCACAGAGAATCACTATGTCAATGAAAAGGTACCCACTAAAGATCTTAACTTTGTCGTGTGCTGTGGAGAGCCTGCATGTATTTAAACGTGCAGTTAGCAATTATTAATCTGGAACAGTTACCCACTCCCCGCCGGAGACGGCTGCTGCACTCGTAAGACCTGCAGTGTCACGTGCTGCGCCGCACGCGCCGCTGTCTGTCCTCTCGTGGGCCTCGGCTAGGAGTAAGACGAAGCTATACGTGTTTTATAGGAGTGTTAGCTGGAATTACTTGTGTTTTCCCGTACTTGTTCTGCAAGTATTTTAGTTATTTAGCGATGTTAAACGCAATTACAACTTTCAAGCGACTACGGAAAGGAATTATGTGAACGCTGGTTAGGGAAACCTTCCAAATGTAGATGCGTTTATGGTCTCTTAGTTCTTCAAAAATAACCCGAGTTTTTAAGGTCCTGAAATAAGAAACGTGAAAACTCAACTGCATGCCGACTGGGACGGAACTACTGCGACGCAGCAAGAAGTTGCAGCCGGCCAGTGTGGACGCGTGGTTCTAGGCGCCACAGTCTAGACCCGCGCGACCGCTACGGTTCGAATCCTGCCTTGGGCATGGATGTGTGTGATGTCTTTAGGTTTACTTAGGTTTAAGTACTAAGTTCTAGGGGACTGATGACCTCGGAAGTTAAGTCCCATAGTGGTTAGAGCCATTTGAACCATTTGAAGAAGTTGCAAAACAGACTTAAAACTGAAGGAATCTGGAGCTAGATTATTTGCTCGAATCATGCTGAAAAGTTTTTCCGAGGCAACTTGTGAAAGCCTACACAATAAAACACAGTGGAAACTTTTTCATTCAAAAAATAATCTTTTTTGTTAATTGCTCTGGTTGTTGCCAGAGCTATTACTGTTTTCCAGGTACCTTTTTACTCAATTTTCAACCTGAAAAGAAGAGCACTTAAGATTACTGTGAACATTATGCTGCAAACCTCGCCTTCCTACCTATCCCTGTTCCTGAAACACAAGTATATGTGATCATTTTGGAACTCCCAATATGTGTATAGGAGAGCGTCTAAGCGTGCTTGCTGCTGGTTTATTAAAATCTATTTATTTCCAATCAATCGAATTTCTCCGGAGATAAAAAGGTCCAGATTTACCTCGGACCGTTTTACAAGAATACCCCCGCCCGTTTCGTAGCAGAACGTTACCGGATACCCTCAAAACTAGGGTAAATCTTGGAGAAGCTGGGTGTATGGCAGCCCTAGAAGGGTGTACAAAGTTGAGCGTAATAATTCCCTAAGAAGAAGAAAGGACCATTGCCACGTTTTAGCGACAGTTTGCGTTCCGTTTTGCAGAAAAGGTGTGATGACCGTTGTAAATTACAATAAAAAATCATTTGAATCTAGCCCGCAAACACTTATCCAGCCTTTTATTTGTGTGGAAGATGTTCTGTACAGAGAATTACGTCACCGGCTACATACATACAAATCACATCCAAAACGTTTTTACATTTGCCAGTCTGTGAAAAGCAGCATGTATAGTAATTCGCAGGTATGAAGAAGGACTACTCACATTCACACATTGGCATTTAAGTTTCACAGTTAAGCCTGCCTGTGAACAGTCTTTAGCCAAGTTGGAACACCTCTGGAACGCTGGGGCCGACTACTGGACTCGCCTGACCACCGGTGGATTCAGTTCTGAGCGGAAACAGTCGATTCTTTTCTTTATTGTTAAATTATTATTGTTCGCTGCACTCTGTTGACGTCGGTCGTCTATCGTTGTCGTCCCACTATTTGTGAACAGTGTGATTACGTAATAATGAGCGACCTTGTGTCTGCCGCCTGGATCAAAATGCCAAAAAGCTCATTTTCTTGTGAATTTTACTCAAAAACTGACACAGATGTTGCGGTCTGCTTGATCTCTAAAAAGGAAATACGTTCCCACGGTTCATCCAATAATCTAATAGACCTCTTGAAAAGGAAGCATCATAAGTTCTTAAACACTGCATGTGTGGATAATTCGTCAGAAGGTACAACAGGCAGTCAACTCGTTCCATCCGCTGCTGGCACGGTGTCTGTCTCTGCCGTCTCTGGCACGACGATGTGTGCATCTTCCTCTGCTGGCAATATTCACGGATGTAGCAGGTAAGTCCAGCATACCACCTCATTTCACAAAAAGTTTTATAACTGAAACAACGGTAGTAAACCAACCATCCAATCGTCCAAGTACTACAGTCCCTCAGGTGGCGAGGAAAATTCCACGGCAGGCGACGATTATTGGCACTATGAAGGTAAAAGAGCTATCCAGAAGTAAAATTAAAGAGTTTGACAACTTCCTCGTTGACATTGTGGCTAGGAGTTACCTACTATTTTCTTTGGTTTGTAATACCAAATTTAAAACAAATTAAGACGTTAGAACCCCATTATTCTTTGCTTTTTAGGAAGATCCTGATAAGCAAACTGTTAAATGATGATTGTCTCGAAATTTGGGGAGTTATTGGCTGAAACCAAATGTGTTGCATTGACTGTTGACATGTGGACCAAGACAGATATATACAGGGGCTTTTGACATGCACACTACGACAAGTGCACTTTCTTGGGCAATTCTAAATACAGTTTCCTGTTCTGGCTATTGTGCACGCCACTGATCGGTACACTTCCAAAAACATTAACGAGTGTGTTAAAACAGTTGTTTCTGAGTGAAGAATAACTGACAGTGTTTTCTCTTTTCAGTGGCAATGGAAGTGCTATAGTGCATACATCAAGGAGAATGAATGTTGTTCATTTGGGTTGTGCTACTCAAATATTTAATTTAGTAGTATCAGATATGTTCAACCGTCTTGAATCAGCTGTAAGCTCCTTGAGATAGAAATGTCGTAAAATCATCGGCTTTTTCAGACGCGGTACTGTAGATATTGCGAAACTGGTAGACCGTCAAGTTAAGATGAATAAAAAACAGTTGCAGCTAAAACTGGAGACGTCCAGGAGGTGGAGCTCTATACTTCTTATGATGTAGCACCTAGTGCCGGTCAAAGAGGCTCTTGTAATGGCATTTTCATATGCTAACTGTGAAGCTTTTTCATATTCAGTATTCACCTTTTCCTGTCAGTCTTCATGATAGCAGGACTGGCTACTCCCATCATCATTCATTTAACGACTCAAAACATGTATATTGTATGCGAGGAAATGCTTAGGGATGGGTTGCTCATGTGCTGTAATTACTGAGAGAACATTTATGACTCCTGCACCTTCGAAGTCACTGAGCTCTCCTATTTATCTACAGGCAACACAACACTCCCCTTCTCCTTTTACGCAAATAAGTTCGCCTCTTGTGACGTCTAGTGGTCAATTGCGTATTACATCGGGGAGTCAGTACACTTGTGATCAGAAAGTGTAGTTCTGGTTAGCAAGCGGTGTAGGAAAATTATTAGAAACTACCTGACTATCAGCAGCAAACAACTTCAGCTCTGAGATCTCTTGGCTGAAATTTAGACGTATTGCATGCGACGTATTAGATAAATTGGATCAGTGGAAGTGTGGTAGCTTTCCCTATCTGATGCAGGGATCGTACCAATAACAGGGATGGCATGTTGATATGACAATGTTGTTTTATTGCTCATCACCTGACTTGCAAGACATACGCGTGGTGCAGGGTCCTAAACCAAACTGACTTCTCCTGCAGCACCGAGCACTGGGAAGCTGTGGTTGGTTGGCTCCGTTGAGCGGGTGGGTCGTGCCCAGATGCGCTGGACCAGTGTCTTTCAATCTTTTTGAATACGCGACCCCTTTCCAAGTAAAAATACTCTGGCGACCTCCAGAACAATAATAAAAGTAAGTCAACGATTGCAAAGGCAACGTATTTAATTTTCTTTCTATTGATATTATACTGATCGAGAAATCGAGTGCAATGTGAAAAGAGGTGGCAGTGCTTTGCAGGCAGAGATATAATTATATTCTTAGCCGTGGTAGAGGCGTGGTGGTGGGAAGAGGTCAGCGGGGGCATAGTCGCGCGTTTCCGGTCACTACAATCAGTTGTCCGAGTACGCCAGCAAGTACGGACGTGGTTATTGTCTTCGCGCTTCGGTCTAAGCGAGCGTAAAATGGACAAGTTTCGTATAAGATCAATGCAACCCTACATACCTGGTACAAGTGGAAGCGAATCAAAATCGAAAACAAAAAAGAAATAGACTTTATGACGACAGTTATCTTAAGTATGGATTTACTGTCATGAACAATAACCTCAATGTGTAATTTGCGGCGAAGTATTGTCACTTGAGAGTATGAAACCATCAAAGCTTCTGCGTCACCTCTCAACTAAACATTCCAAGAAAGCTAATAGGCCGGTCTGTGTGGCCGAGCGGTTCTAGGCGCTACAGTCTGGAACCACGCGACCGCTATGGTGGCAGGTTCGAATCCTGCCTCGGGCATGGATGTGTGTGATGTCCTTAGGTTAGTTAGGTTTAAGTAGTTCTAAGTTCTAGGGGACTGATGACCTCAGAAGTTAAGTCCCATAGTGCTCAGAGCCATTTGAACCAAAGCTGATAAACCGTCGGATTTCTTCGAAAGGAAACTAAAAACACTTTACCAGCAGCAAACTATTATGATTCAGGTAATAAAATAGTAATGTTATTCGGCCGATTTTTTATACGTTTTTCTGATTTAACAGTATTTTTGTCTGGTTTTGGGTATCTAGTGTCAACGAGAAAGCTTTACTAGCTAGCTACTGAGTCGCTAAAGCAGGGAAGCCGCATGCAGATGCAGAGAATCTTATTTTGTTAGCAGCCCTGGATATAGTTGAAATTATGTTAGGTAAGCAAGAGGCAACAACCTAAAACGCACTCCACTTTCTGATAATACCATTGAACGCAGAATATTCGATATGGCCGGTGACA
Organism: Schistocerca serialis cubense; assembly: GCF_023864345.2. Taxonomy (NCBI): domain Eukaryota; kingdom Metazoa; phylum Arthropoda; class Insecta; order Orthoptera; family Acrididae; genus Schistocerca; species Schistocerca serialis. The sequence goes on along the minus strand of NC_064643.1, from coordinate 389,174,556 downwards.
TTCGAGAACAGTTAGTCGAAAAATTTAAGAAGAGAACACATTTTGCTTTGCAGTTTGATGAATCTACTGATGTTTCAATTTGTAGTATCTGTGCGCTTTGAAGCAGATGAAAGTATCAGGAAGACATTTTATTTTGCAAAGTACTCCGTGCGAACACTACTGGCCCGTGTTTGTACGACATGTTTTTAGAAAGTACTCGCAACTACGAGACTGGACAAAATGTATCGCCATTTGTAGTGATGGTACTATAGCTATGACTGGCAGTAAATCTGGGCTCGTCGCGAAGTTAAAATCAATAATGCCAAATTTTTCGTGGACACACTGCTTTCTTTATCTACGAATTCTGGCAGCCACGAATAAATAATGTGTTTAAGAGATGAACGAAGTTGTAAAGTCTATTACAGGTAAAGCTTTGCAACCGCGACTTTTTAGGATCATTTGTGAAGACATGGATTCGCTCCATCAAAATCTTCTTTATCACGCAGAGGTCAGGTGGCTCTCCAAAGGAAAGGTATTGACACGAGTTCCGGAACTAAAAGCTGAATTGTTAATGTTTTTACAAGATTCTAAATCTGGATAAGCAAATTACTTTTGTGACCCTGTTTGGCTATTAAAATTAGCATTTCTCGCGGAGCTTTTTAATCACCTAAATATTTTAAACAAGAGCCTCCAAGGGAAAAAGGAAAACATTATAACAGCTAAGGATAAAATCAAAGGGTTCCTCGCTAACTTAGTTTGTGGTCAACGTTTTTACAAAAGATGACGTTTGAGTCTTTCCCTTGCAGTCAGACGATTGTCGAAGAAATTGCAATGGACCAGTCGGTGGTACTAAGTCTCACTTTCCTTGCATGATATAGAGCTTGCATAATTTGGAACAGAAACTGTTAAGTTACTCTCCAGAGCTGAACTCTGACGCTGACAACGGTCATAGATGGATACTAAATCCTTTTTTATATAATTATCTCAGTACAGCTGGCTGATCTGAGCACGATGACGAAAGAAACACTTATAAATCTAGCAGATGACGGGGTGCTTAAAATGGAATTTAATCCGCAAGATATTGACGTCTTCTGAATGAAGAGAAAAGAAGAGTGTCCACAGCTGGCAAAGGAAGCTTTGAAATTATTAGTGCCATTCGCCACTTCATACCTTTGTGAATTAGCGTTCTCTTCAATGATGAACGTAAAAACTAAGAAGAGAAATAGACCTCAACTAGAAAATTATTTGGTAATTTGTGTCTCAAAAATAGAACCACGATTTGAAAAATTATTAATAAATAGACAGGCACAGCTTCTCATTGAAACTGTCGTATTTTTATTGTAGTCTAGGACCTATAACCCTTGCTTACTTTCATCTGGCTAAGTGGTAACCGAGGCAGATATCGCTGATGTCGCCCTGTGAATAATAACTGTTCAAAGCAATAAAATCTTAATAAGCGCCAAGTATGTTTTTTAATAATACAAATGAGAGACATTAGTCATAAGGCATCAAACTGCAGTTGTGCCGATAAAGCGCTGTGCATTTATGTATAATAGCTGGATCGTACCATTATTGTTATTGACTTTACTCTTAACGGTATGGCTTATGCTCCGAGGTAAAGAAATGACAATGAAATAAGACAAAACGCGAAGGAAAAAAAGAGCGTAATGTTTAACATCAGTGCTATTATTATTACGACGAACAAAGTACATTAGACGCTCCGACAAAGACGACGCCGAAGACAATGCAGTATTCAGCTGTACTGTTAACGACGTCCTCGCATTGCAATTACTGTAACCGATACCTCAGCTCGGGTCTCCTTGACTATGTTGCCAAATTCTCTGTGACGGTGTTGCAAGCAAGACTCATGTTACTTCGTAGCCTTGAAATATCTCTACATGAATTCCATTTTAGATATGTCGCCGTTAACCAACACGAATTCAATAAAGCTGCGCGTTAACCAATACATTCAGCTAGCCGTCTTCTGTGTTTATGACTCGTTTTGAAGAGAAGGTAAAACAATTTTCTTTAGACGACTTCTTGTAAAAAAGGATGTACATTTTATAAACTGTTTTAGTACTTTTACGGAATGGAATGCATTATCCTTTTTTTACATGAATTCCACCTGAAAAATGTGTTTCGCATAACGAGTATTTCGCAATGCAGGAAAGACTCAGAAGTGAATTATCCTCTTTAAAAGAGGTACCATTGTATGGTCAGTTTGTAAACAAGAACATCTTTTTCGAATTTCTCACAGTTACTTATTGGATCTTCTTCATTTAGTTACTGATCGGTTTCTGAACACAGTTTTCCAGTTTTGGGTTTATTGATCGTTAACGACAACATTTCTTTTTAATTAATTGCGAGAATATGTAATATACATTTTTACAAATAATGGTACTAGTTTTTTGTAAGATATTTATCAACTCTTTTACGAAGCACTATCAAAACAGCAAAGATTCACTTCACGACAATCACCACAATTGACTACACAAAAGAAATGAGAAATTATCTAGGTGACCAGCAACGACGATTTTTCAGGAATCCCGATGAAGCCGTAGAACTAGGAAAACAGAAACAACGTCAACATGCAGTGTGTGAATTAAAGTCTGAGTTGAGCTCAGGCATCCTAGATCCACTCGGTAGAAATTGCTGTACTTCGTGCCTTGTCTCACTGCTGCCAATCCTAGCGACCTATTTTTTGGTTCGAAGCTTGTTACTGAAACGCATTCTACTAGCCGTGGTGCCAAACCTTGCACGTGAGCTGTGTGCGTGTTGTTGCAGCCATTTTGTATCACATTTGAACGTGAGCATCTTTTAAGTGCGCTTTCATAAATTGTTCTCGTTCCTTGTGATATTTTTGTCACAATAAATGATTGGCACGTAAACTAAGTCGTCAGTAATACACAAGACGCTGCCACTGCACCGCCGTTCCAGCACGAAAGTTTATGTGGTCCTTTCCCTTTCCCTGCAAACCTCTCAGAGGTAAACACTATCTGTACAAGACTTCCGCAGAAGCGGGAACAGATCGATGAACATCGTGTTGCTTCTCACTGCTACAAGTGTTTATGTATTTGAACTCTTCAACAGGTTTAAATTAAATTCGTATTCATTATTATAAATAATTACGAGATCTGAAGGTGAGCGAATTTGCAAGGTGCTTTCACAAAACGTTGTCACTTCCGTGTGACATTTATACCATAGCAGATGATCGTCATGAAACATACGTAACCAGCCCTGCTGCAACTGCTTTCTGCCGCGACCGCGACCCCCTGAGCAAGGCTTTGCGACCCCCCAGGGGGTCGCGACCCACTGGTTGAAAAACACTGCGCTAGACCAACCGTGTCGTGGCCGGCTGCTGAGCAGGACGTGAATGGACCATTTCTTGGTATAAGTTCAACGTGATGAAAGTGTCCAACAGTGCCATGTCTGACTACATAGCAGGAGGTAGTCGGAGCGTATCTCATGATGGGCTGTCTCGCAGCGCTCATGCTGTACAGATGATACGTTGCCAAATGTTGAGGCGGTCGGCTGTACCTAGATTGGACTGGTGCAGGCAGTAGCGGAGGCTGGGGCGGCTGGGATGTTCGCTGGTAGGAGGGTCTGAAGCGTTTTTTGACGTGGTGTGTTGTAGCTGTCGTTGTTGTTTCCCTAGGACTGTAAAAGCGAGAGCGCCCTCTCGTGAGAGATGCAAAGATATAGCGGCATAAACGATGCTCATAAGTAGCTGATACGGATGTGTGAGTTGTCGAGCTACCGTCCTGTTATCTGCTACACGACTGTCATGCTAGGCGTCCGCTATAAGATCATTGTCTACAAGTTTCATTGATGTTCTCTGGATTAATGTTTGATAAAGACTGGGCCTTAGAATGTGAATTAGCCATCTGCATGTCGAGGGATAGATAACCGTATAGATTGTTCAAATGGCTCTGAGCACTATGGGACTTAACATCCCTAGAACTTAGAACTACTTAAACCTAACTAACCTAAGGACGTCACAAACATCCATGCCCGAGGCAGGATTCGAACCTGCGACCGTATGGGTCACGCGGTTCCCGACTGAAGCGCCTAGAACCGCACGGCCACACCGGCCGGCTATAGATTGTTGTTTGTTTCCTTATGGACCGCGTCAGGTGTAGCTGTGTGTTCGCACAGAATTCACGCATATTTTAAGTGGCATAAAGAGACTGTCGTTGCTTTTCTGTTGAGTAAAATTTAAAATGTGGAAGTGTCCTGTAGACAGGCCCGAGTAGGGTGGCTGTAAAGCTGGCCGGACAATATCTTCCCTTAGCTTGAAGAATTCACATTTACATGGTACCCTGTGCACGAAAATTTTCAGGCTGGTATGTGAGGCAGCTCCTGGTACGTTCCTCTTCACCTGCTTGGCCAGCGCTGATAAGTCTGCTAGTTCAAGGAGCTGAGTCAGTAGAACGATCTCTGCCGAGAGTGTGAGTGATTCCCATACACGATTTCTGTTAGTGGTCGGAGTATATCTTCTTTGAATGCTGTACAAACTCCTAATAGTACCCATGGCAAGATTTCCATCCACAATCCTCCTTAGCACATGTGTGTAGCTTTTAGGGTTCTGTGTCACTGCTCCACAAGCCTGTAACTCTTGGAGTGGTATGCAGTTGTACTATTATGCATAATGCCATAGAGGTAGGAGATGCCTCAAAGAGAATGGTCTTATATAGACTGCCATAGACTGTCATTATCGTTTCAGGGCAGCCGAATCAAGCTATCCAAGCAAATGAACGCATAATCTGTTGACTCTGCTGTAAGGTCTTTCATTGGGACTGCAGCTAACAGACAAGAAACTCGTTCAGTAATCGATAGTAAGTGTCTGCAACCATTCAGTTCCTGAAAGGGGCCGACGAAGTCTAGATGCACGTGTCAGAAACGTGCTCATGGTATGTCAGAGTGTCCTCGTTGAGCATGACGACCAACTTTGCTGCGCTGACACGCCAAGCGAGCTTGTACCCAGGCTCGGCAGTCATTTTTAATGTCTGGCCTAACGAAACGTTCAGTGACAAGCTGTACTGTTTGCCTAACCCCAGAGTGTGCCAGGTTGTGTAATTATTCGACAATGTGCGGTGCATAAATGTGGGAACTAGTGGCCCAATTTTGTTCTGAGATACGTCGCATAGAATTTGGACGTTAGTCCCAGGGAATGTCCGCTGTTCTATGTGAAATTAGTGGAATCACTGTCCCTGTGGCCGAGCGGTTCAAGGCGCTTCAGTCTGGAACCGCACGACTGCTACGGTCGCAGGTTCGAATCCTGCCTCGGGCGTGGATGTGTGATGTCCTTAGGTTAGTTAGGTTTAAGTAGTTCTAAGTTCTAGGGGACTGATGACCTAAGATGTTAAGTCCCATAGTGCTCAGAGCCATTTGAACCATTTTTAGAACCACTGTTAAGTAAGCCCATAATGGTCATGGTATTGTTCTGGTCTTCTGCTACTTTGCCATTATCTAATTGTTGAAAAATAACATTGATCATTGATAGTTAGCCCGCGAGTTTGTTATTGGCGACATGTGACTTTTGAAGTCAATGTCTGCTGGCGACAAAAATTCTGTTCTGCGCATCTGAATGCCCCACTCCAAATACGGGGGATGGAAAAAAAGTATGGGAACACCAAAAACACACCTCATTATCATGCCAAATACTGTGTAGGAAACTTCCTGGCAATCAAAATAACTTCCAGTCCTCTCCGAATGCATATAGACAGTTCCTGTATGATTTTCAAGGGTATCTTATCATATTCATCCTGCAAAACAGGGGCAAGTTCCGGTGATGAAGATAGAGGTGGCTACCGATCAGGAACCCTTCTCTCCAAAGTAGACCACAAAGATTCAATAATATTGAGATCTGGTAAATGCGGTAGCCAGGGGCTGTGTGACAATTCATCCTCGTCCTCACCAGTCCCAGACAATGCGAACTGTGTGATCAGGGGCCCTGTATTCTTGGAACTCAGCACCACCATTGGCGAACAGATTTTCTATCACGTGATGGACCTGATCAGCCAAAATGTGCACATTGTCCTTGGCAGTAATTCGATCTTGCACAGTAACCATGGGGCCCATGGAATATCGCAATACGGCTGCCTAAATCATCACCGACCCCCCCCCCCCTCCCACCCATATTTTACTCTTGGCAGCAAGCAGCCTCTGTCGTAGGCCTGGGACGACGTATGCGAGACGTAAACCCGGTCAGAAGTTGGAAACAAGATTCACCCGACCAAATGACTGTCAATAAAAATTCTCAGGTTTCAAGCCGCGCCAAGTGGTTTTACTGCCCACGAGTTTTCGGCAGAGATCTCCTCTGCCATTGTCAAGAAGTGGATGACTGTCGTGTGGTTGTTATTGCCGTGCTTATATAGCTCGTGACGTCACGGCTATATAAGCACGGCAATGAACCACATGACAATCATCCACTTGACAATGGCAGAGGAGATCTCTGCGGAAAGCTCGTGGGCAGTAAACCACTTGACGCGGCTTGAAAACCGAGAATGTTTTATTAAAGGATATCGTCGCGAAAGCATGCATTTGTACAAATGACTGTCTTCCTTCGCTCCCTAGTTCGGATTTTACAGCTTCGGGCTTTTGCATCACTGATGGATGGCTTCGATTTCCATCTGATCCTGCTTATGGAGCAACCTTAGTGTTGTTTTGCTGCATACATGGCTCGCGAGTGCGACATTCAGTTCTCCTGCAATGACTTTAGCAGCTGTAGTTCTCGTATTTTTCGTCACAATCCTCTTCAGTGACTGTCGGCTACGATCACTCAACACACATTTTCGTCCGCGTTGTGACTTGCGGATGATGTTTTCCGGCATTCCCTGTATACGGTATAAATCTTCGATGTGGTGTTTCTTGAAATACCAGACACTTCGAGTACCTTGGTTACGGAAACAACTACCACACGAACACCAACACTTTACCCACATTCGAATGCTCTTAGCTCCAACATAATGCACTCACAACTACTTAGAACACTGTTCTGACCACATATGACACTTGCAATGTGCTGAGGACATTGCACAAATGCCGTTTGCGGTCGGATATAACAGCGCCACCTGCAGGTTTGGCTGGCATCTGCATTTATGTTCAGACACGCATTTCTCGCAATGTTCCCTCATATTTGTCCAACCTCTGCATATTACCACGTTATGTAAGCAGGTAACTACTTTTTTGGTTTTAATTTCCAGAGGTATTATATAGGTATCACTTATGAAATTGTGCCCACATCTTCTTGAAGCTTTCAACGGGAGAATGTTTTGGTAAGTCAGTACATTTCTCAGTAATGAGATAATTTCTTGCTTATAAATACCAGCCCACCGAGCGAGGTGGCGCAGTGGTTAGCACACTGGACTCGCATTCGGGAGGACGACGGTTCAATCCCGTCTCCAGCCATCCTGATTTAGGTTTTCCGTGTTATCCCTAAATCGTTTCAGGCAAATGCCGGGATGGTTCCTTTGAAAGGGCACGGCCGATTTTCTTCCCCATCCTTCCCTAACCCGAGCTTGTGCTCCGTCTTTAATGACCTCGTTGTCGACAGGTCGTTAAAAAACACTAACCTAACCTAGAAATACCATGGAACATATGAAAGGCTTATTTCAATAGTGGTACAAGTCCATTACCTCCTCTTTTCTGCCTATAATGCTTCTGAAATTAATGATCCAAACAAACAGAAAGATTAGATTGGATTAGTACTTGTTCCATAGATCATGAATACGACACTTCGTAATGATGTGGAACGTGTCAGGTTAATAAAAGCTGTCTATACAAGATATTACATTACACAAAATATTATATGACACTTAATATTTTTAGTTTCTTTTTTTGTGAGGATTGGGGAAATTACCCACTTACTATATCCAAAAATTCATCCAATGAGTAGAAGGAGTTGCCATTAAGAAATTCTTTTAATTTCCTTTTAAATGCTATATGGCTATCTGTCAGGCTTTTGATGCCATAAGGTAAGTGACCAAAGACTTTTGTAGCAGCATAATTTACCCCCTTCTCAGCCAAAGTTAGATTTAACCTTGAGTAGTGAAGATCATCCTTTCTCCTAGTGTTGTAGCCATGTACACTGCTATTACTTTTGAATTCGTTCGGATTGCTAATAACAAATTTCATAAGTGAACATATATATTGTGAGGCTACAGTGAAGATCCCTAGCTCTTTAAATAAGTGTCTGCAGGATGATCTTGGATGAGCTCCAGCAATTATTCTGATTACACGCTTTTGTGCAATGAACACTCTTTTACTCAATGATGAGTTACCCCAGAAAATGATGCCATACGATAGTAGAGAATGAAAATAGGCGTGGTAAGCTAATTTACTGAGTTGCATAAGTTCATCTCTAGCAAGAAGCCATATGCTTGAATATTTGTGGTATCTCAACTGCAGATTTTTCAGCGCTCATTTAACTTTAGGACTCTGTTTCTCAATATGAACAAAAATGGACTTGCATCACTATTGAAATAAGCCCTTCAATTGAAAGTATGGCTGCGAATGATGGATTTGAAAGAAATAAGGCATAATACATAGTAATAGTCCAATGTATTAACAATAAACGTTATACATATATACAAAAACACTGTTGACAGTCTTTACATATTACTTATGTCGAAGAAATGAAATGAAATGATAAAGACATTATTATTAACACTTGAGTATATAGTATTGCATAATTCTTTATAAGACAGAAGAAGATACTATATTCAGTAATTAAGGCAACTGGCAATATCGAGAAAAGTAACTTTTATTTGTGGCCATTCTGAAGCTGGATATGCGCATTACGTATCCAGGTGAGATTGACCCATAGCCTCATGCGACGCAGGCTGTTCATTCGCAGGATAATTTTGCAGGAAGTGCGCAAGTCATAAATTTTATGAACTGGTAATCAAACGACGACTTCGGCAAAGAAGGTGAAAGAACAACACTACGAAATTTGTATGATGCACAAACTTTTATTTTCAAAGCCTCCCACTCCTGTTGTCAGTTTTTCTGTCTTTTACCCTGCCGATCTTCAAACGTGTCTGTCACTATACCAAAAGCCACAACCTATTTTCGACCAGACACGTAAGCTAGAAAATGGGGACCAAAATTAGAGATTCTACGTATCGTCTAAAGTAGGTGGCTGCCGCAAACCATGTGAGAGGTTCAATTACAAGTTTTTATGTCTTAATAATGAGAAAACCATTTAGGAAACTTGCTAGAGAATTCATCAATTCTTGTCTGGTAGCGCATCTTTCCATCATATACGCCCTGCACCGTTGAAAGTTTAACTCCGCTATTGATCTAGGGGTCTCAATGAGCACTGTACGATCACAGCAGACAGTGGCGGACGAGACAGCGGCCGCTGCGCGGCTTCAGGGGTCCTTGACGTAGATCTTCTCGAGGAACTTGAAGAAGAGCTTGTGCGGCAGACCGCGCGAGATCTGCTGTATCTGGGTGCAGAGCAGCTCGTAGCTCTGCTCCTCGTAGCTCTTGTAGGTGGCGGGCAGGCCCAGCTCGTCGTACAGCTGCCGCACCGCCTCCACCTTCTCCGGCTCCTTACTGCCGTAGCACTCCTGTAACAGCGGTGACAACTCTCAGGTACCGGTACAAGGCCCCGAGGACACAAGTTAATAAATAATGATAATGGTGTCTTTGTTTTCTTTTGTGTGGTGCAAGGGACTATACTAAGGGGTTGGCCAACAGGGGGTGCACAAACTGCCAAAAGGAAAGAAAAATAAAGAAAGATGGGATTATATCCAAGTATTGGGGCACATCGAAGTTGCAGACGCATTTCGATGTATATCAAACGGTGGACTCCCGAGATGATGACAAGACGCACGACGAAAGACGAACGTATTGAAAACAAAAAAATACTACTTGGTATGAACGACACGACGTACATCGACAACCAGTCACTACATGAGTTTTATTTCATTAACGGAAGTGGAACGGTTTCATACAAAGTGTCATGATATACGAGTACGTGTTTTGCAGGAACCTAAGAGTACAGGTTGAATTACTATGACTGAAGCGATCAATAAACATATTTCTAACATTGTTTGTCAAAAACTTTTGTCACGGTGTCCGGTAACAAACTTCTAAGCTTGTTGCTCTCAGCCGACGTTCCGCTGTTGAAGTATAAAACAAGACGTGTATTTCCCGCTTCGAGACTTGACAGTGTCGAACGTTCGATACGTATCGCTTGCAGTGGGTCTGCAACTTCGATGCGCACCGATTCCTGGACATTATCGAGAGATGGTTAAGAATTAACTGGGAGAGATACGTGAGTTCTCATTTCCCTCAGGTTCCTACCATCTCCCTACGAGGAAAAGGCTTTCCCTCGGCCTCTGACTCTAAACGAACACCGTTGTCAGTGCAGTATCTACAGTCATTTAGTCCAATCAGCATCAGGCTGTATCGCTAATATGGTTTTGTGGTAAGAGTGGTTGGTTCACACGACTAGGTTACGTTCAACAAGGGAGTTCTTGCTCCAACTTCGCTACGGGTTTGAACATGGAACATCACATCGGAATACAAACCATGACATGGACGAAAAATTAAACAAATGTATTTCCATGTCTTGAATGACTGTAAGACAATTGCGGAGAGTAGTATTCAAACCCCATAATGGAGCATGACTAGTCTCTTCACTCATTTTAAAACAAGGAAAGAAAACGGAGAACCGTAAGTAAAGCGGTGTTTGGTAATATCTGCGGCATAAATGCTTGCTTAGGTTGCCAGTGTGGAAACGCGGTCGTTCAGCGATATCTTACGCAACAATAGTTCATATCACTCCCCCCACAAACCACTACCTGAAACAGCGACGTTAAATTGTCTGCATAATGCCGATGCGGAAAACACAGCACTTAGATGCACTTGGTTTAACTAATTCTGTTAGAAGTTGCTAAAACAAGTGCATCTAAGTGCTGTGTTTTCTATACTGGAAAGTAATCAATCCGGTTCCTCATAGAATCAGTTCTTATACAACGCTGGAGCGATGCGATCAAGTAGCTGCACCTGCTTCAAAACGTAAAATGCCTGTAAATACAGACCATCTGTAGATGAACCTTCGGTGGCTCACAAGCTAGTTAATGGAAGAATCACTCTGTTTAAGTTGTTGATTGTAATATTAATTCAAGGCATTCGCTATTTTAACCATAGCTGCAGATTCAACACCAGTCATGTACGAAATAAATTTAAAGATCTTGATAAGATTTCAAATTGGTCCAAATACTGCAATTTGTTTTTAATGTTAATCACTCTGAAACTGTCCATTTCACGAAACGAAAAAAATGTAGCGTCTTATGATGACTTCAATCAGTCAACACAAAAATATCGGGTTGTCGCAATTTGCGGTGATAAGAAATGGAATAATCAAGTATTTTCTTAGGAAACTTAGGCTCATTGATAGGAAACTGGGTTAATGCTACTAGTCTGCAAAGGAGATTCCTTACAAACCACTCGTGTAGTCCATGACACACTGGAACGACAACGATCTCCTTCAGAGACGTGACAAAACAGTCTAGGTCACACCTAATATTTATTTATTTGGTAACTAGTTCCAGACAAAAATTTACCAGCTGCAAATCACATTGGCAAAATAAACAGCCAAGCAAAGGTACTTAGAGTAGCGTGCGCCCGTATGATAACCTTTGGCGTCCTACTGAAGTATTCTTGTTTGGCTGTTCGTATCGCCTATGTTACACTCTCTGGCAAGATGTAAACGTTGTAATAGTTATTTGTAATGCACAAAAGGGGCAGCTTCTTCAGATTCTAGCCGCTAACATCGGAATTTTTAAATTTTTAATGTCCTTTTAAGTATTTTAAATATATTTGTGGAGTATAATCAATGTTATATTATGTTTACACGTACAATATGAGGTTAGTCTCTATTGTGCACACGATGTTTGCTAGTTTCTTTGCTCACTGCTGTACTCTAATTATCACGTGTGGAAGGGTGAACGGAGCTTTCTCATTGTAACTCCTAGCATCTACATGCTAGTCGGCAAACGTTGACTAGTAGCTTCTGGTACGTCCAACAGCTCCGTATGTCGTCTCTTCAAGTCACCAAGGATACATACATATTTTATCATGTTGCTGTAATTTAGTTTGTATGTTGATTAGCTTGAAATACTTGGCCCATTTTATCAATTTTAGAATCAGTTGTCTCAAGATGATCATGTTTGACTTAAACCAAGTAGCAAAATATGAGCAAATAAACATTAGTTGCGATCGAGACTGACTGTCTTTGTTATACCATCCTATAATAGTGCTCAAGAGTGTGGGACCCATGCCAAACAGGACTAACAGGAGATATCGAATGTACACAATGAGCACAGGTTTTTTGTGCTTGGGAAAGCATCACAGAGATGCCGAAAAAATACTGATTTGGCAGACGCTTGAACGAAGATGTAAACTGTCTCACGAAAGCCTTGTTACAAAGTTTCAAGAACCTTCATAAGTGAGGAAGAGTTATCGAAGCAGTCTTGGCAACATGTTGGCGAGCACTGTAAAGCGAGGCCGTTGATTGCTTTGGACGAAGAGCTGCACGCCAGGGTACAGTCATTGTTCCGTAGGCAACCGAAAACATTTTTCCATGAAGGCATTGGCCATCTTGTTTCACAGTGCGACAAATATAGTAACATTTATAGCGATTACTTTTGAAATAATAAACACATTTACTTATTTGTTTTCCATCTGTCTCATTTTCATTTGACTGCCCCCTTACACTACAGAAACCTAAGTATCGCTCCTGTAGTGACCGCGAGGTCAAAATTACATTAATTACACTGAGGTGACAAAATTTGGAAATTTGGGGTAAGTTGCTATGGGACAAAACTACTGAGTATAGCGATATGCACATACAGATGGCAGTAGTATCGCGTACACAAGGTATAAAAGGGCATTGCATTGGCGGAGCTGTCATTTGTACTCAGATGTTTCATATGAACAGGTTTCCGACGCTATTATGGCCGCACGTCTGGAATTAGCAGACTTTGAACAGGGAATGGTAGTTGGAGCTAGACGCAAGGGACATTCCATTTTGGAAATCATTATGGTTTACAATATTCCGAGATCCACAGTGTCAAGAGTGTACTGAGAATATCAAATTTTAGGCATTACTTCTCACCACGGACGACGCAATGGCCTACGGCCTTCACTTAACGACCAAGAGCAGCGGCGTTTGGGTAGAGTTGTCAGTGCTAACAGACAAGCGACACTGCGAGAAATAACTGCAAAAGCTATTGTGGGCCGAACGAAGAACGTATACGTTAAGACAGTGTGGCGAAATCTTACGTTAATGGACTACGTCAGCAGACGACGCGACTGCTTTCGCTAATAGTACAACATCGCCTGCAGCGTCCTTCCTGGGCTCGAGAGTATACCGTGTGGACCCTTCAGGACTGGAGAACCATGGCTTGGTAAGATGAGTCTCGATATCATTTGGTAATTGCTGATGGTAGGGTTCGAGTGTCGCACAGACCACATGAAACCATGGACACAAGTTGTCAATAAGGCAGTGTGCAAGCTGGCTGTGGCCCCATAATGGTGTGAACTGTGTGTACAAGGAATGGACTGGATCTTCTGGTCCAACTGAACGGATGATTGACTGGAAATGATTATGTACGTCTTTTTGGAGACCGTTTACAGCCATTCATGGACTTCATGTTCCCAAACAACGATGGAATTTTTATGGATGACAATGTGCCATGTCACTGGGGCACAATTGTTCACGATTGGTTGGAAGAATATTCTGGACAGTTCGAGCGCGTGATGTGGCCACCCAGATCTCCCGACATGAATCCCTTCGATCGTTTGTGGGACATAATCTAGAGGTCAGTTGTGCCGAAAGTCCTGCACTGGTAACAATTTCGCAGTTAGGTTATAAAGTCAGCATGGCTCAGATTCCTGCAGGGGACTTCCAGCGACTTGTTGAATCCATGCCACGTCGAGCTGGTGCAATATGCCGCGAGAAAGGAGGTCTGATGCTATATTAAGTGGAGGACTTTGGTCACCTCAGTGTATTACGTCCGCAGAAATCCAAGCAATAATCTTCCCGGGCCCGTTACACAAACAGACCGTAATAATAGTGTCTGCAACATTCCACGCAACATGATTTGCCATACCGCGAAGGTACTGACAACAATTCTGTACATCACTGCCTCGGTATTGCAGGGAGTACTAGGTAGGAAAGTATGAGGGGCGTTTGAAAAGTCCGTGCAAAGTCCGAGAGTGGCACCACCGGCACGTATCGAAGTCATGTTTAGTTAGTAGCATCTTCGGAAAGAGCGCACACCAAGTTACAGCCATATTGGTCTATTTCTTTGTGTCTGGCATTAGTGCGCATCTAGGAAGTCGAGTGATTGTCAAAAAATTGACGAAAAAGACTTTAGTGTGGTGATTAAACATCACCTTATGAAAGACAAAACGCCTCAGGAGACTAAAGAGAAGCTTGATAAACATTACGATGACTCTGCACCTTAGATTAGAACAGTTTATAAGTGGTTTCAAATTTTCTGAGCGGCCATATGGGCACAAGTGATGCTGAACGTTCTGGACGCCTTGTGGAGGTTGCGACTCCAGAAATCATTGATAAAATGGTATGGTGATGGATGACAGAAGAGTTAAGATGCTTGAGATTGGTAGTGCTGTGGGAATCTCGAATGAACGAGTACGTAATATTTTGGATAAACTTTTGGACATGAGAAAGCTATTCGCAAGATGGGTTCCGTGATTGCTCACGCTTGACCAAAAACGGAATCGTGTGAAGTGTTGCAAGGTTGGTTTGCAGCTGTTCAAGAAGAATCCGCAGGACTTTAAGGGTCGTTTCGTCACTGTGGATGAAACATGGATACATTACTATACTCATGAGACCAAAGTACAGCCTAAACAATGAGTTACCAAGGGAGAATCTGCACCAAAAGAGGCGAAGACCATTCCTTCGGCCGGAAAGGTTATGGTGATTGTCTTTTGCGATTTGCAAGGGATAATCCTCATCGACTATCTGGAAAAGGGTACAATTATTACAGGTGCATATTATTCATCGTTATTGGACCGTTTGAAAACCGAGCTGCAAGAAAAACGCCGGTGACTGGACCGCTAAAAGTCCTTTTCCATCACAACAATGCACCAGCACACACCTCAGCAGTTGTGGTCGCAGAATCAATCGAAATAGGATTCCAACTCGTTTCACATCCTCCCTATTCTCCAGACTTGGCTCCCTCGGACTACTATTTGTCCCCCAATTTGAAGAAATGACTGGCGGGACAAACATTTTATTCAAACGAGGAGGTGGTTGCAGCAACTAATAGCTATTTTGCAGACTTAGATAATTCCTATTATTGGGAAGGGATCAACAAATTAGAACAGCATTGGACGAAGTGTATAAGTCTGAAAGGAGACTATGTCGAAAACTAAAAAAGATTTCCCCCAAACATGTAAGTAGTTTTTATTTTTGCGCGGACTTTTCAACCGCCCCTTGTACAGCAGCTGTGCGCACCTGCATGAAGCGGCGCTGCTGGTCGGACGCCCTCTGCAGGGCGACGACTGCCAGCCAGGTGCACTTCCCGTCCTGGATGTCCGTGCCGGGGCCCACCAGCGCGGGATCGCCGTAGCAGTCCAGGAAGTCGTCCTGCAACAACGACGTCTCAGCGTTCATTTTGCAAAATAAGCTCTTACATTCGTGTACCGAGACACTGACAGAAGTGGAAAGTATTACGTAACGAAGCAACAGTCCAACATTTAGCGAAATTTATGGAAATGTACATGCCGTAGCGAGTATTACATTAAGCTTTCATTCCGCTCCAAACTAATGTCCACCATTACCAGTATCAGTATTGGCCATCCTGAGCTTACATTTCAGGAACATAATATCGGCCTTTACACGGCGAGAGTTTCTACTGCTTGTCTTCGTGCTTTACAAACCCTACCTTGGCCAGCAATGTCGGTGGATCTCTCCCGAACTGAGAACGTTTGGAGCATTATGGGAATGGTCCTCCAACCAACTCGAGGTTTTGACGGTGTAACGCTCCAACTGAACAGAATATGGCGAGATGTCCCCAGAAGGACATCCAACAACTTTATGAATCAGTGCCAAGCCGAATAACTGCATGCATAAGGGCCAGAGGTGGACCAATGCGTCATTGACGTGCTCCATCCTCTTGAATAAATTAACCAGTTTTTCTGAAATTGCAATCATTTGTCTGTCTGTGCGCGTATACTAAGTCTAGCGATTTCCGTCCCAGTCAGATAATTCCTTCGCGGTGCGTCCTTTTGGTTCAAATGACTCTGAGCACTATGGGACTTAACATCCGAGGTCATCAGTGCCCTAGAACTTAGGACTACTTAAACCTAACCAACCCAAGGACATCACACACAGCCATGCCCGAGGCAGGATTCGAACGTGCGACCATAGCGGTCGCGCGGTTTCAGACTGAAGCGCCTAGAACCGCTCGGCCACAAAGGCAGGCGCGTCTTTTTCTAGCGTCTAAATTAATTGCTGTTCCTTGGGCTCTAGGTAAGACTTTTCAAAATAAATCTAAATTTGGTGGATGTGGAAAAGCATTGTTTTCGCTACTAATTATGATAAACCTTGCGTATAAATTTTGCACTATGGCCGCCTTTGGCCCCTTCTCAGCCTGACGTCTCAAGCAGCCGCTTGTGCAGCTTGAACCTTAAACCGACCATGTGCATTATCTTGCTGGAATGTACCATTTGGTACGCTGATAACACAGGGGTTGTCTCAAGGGTTCCCCATTCCTCCTACATACTGGTGAACATTCAGCCATTTTTCAACAGTTACAAAACCAGCGCTGTTGTCAGTTCCAATAGCTCCCTACAAGTTGATTCCAGGAGTTGGATTTGAGAATCGCTGCTTCATGTGACCTTTAACCGGACCATCTACAGACACGCCGTTCAGTGGCCCACTTCGCTGCGACTGTACAGAACGCAAGTCATTGTTGTGTGTGGCTTGGCGTGAGTTCTAAACGACGCGTCGTAACTCGAGATCTTGACCCAGTTTCCATTAGTTTGTTCCCGACTGTCTGTGGTGACATTCTGCCAGTATTTCAGATGTAGTCATCTGTCATTTTGTTAGGAGCAGTAGAGCAATCCCACGATCTTCTCGTGGCGCATTCTTTGAGAAAGCTCCTGTGCCTACTCTTCTTGCCACACGTCCTGAGTTCATCTCGTTACCACTCTTTGTACTGCATTGCACTACACACAGCTGTCTGTCTAACCTATGGTTCTGACGCACCCACGCCCATGAGGATGCCCTGTTGCGACCTCCTCTGAAAAGTTCTATTAACGTCAGGCACACATGAAGGCCATAGCGTACTTGTACTATTCTTCATCTTTAAGGAATGGCCTTTTTCTCTCCTGAAAATAAACTAGCATAAAAAAGTAAATCAGTTATCCACCTGAAAATTGTTTTGACCACCTCAGTGCTTTAGTAGGCATGGGCAGGAGGCGGTGTGCCATTGCCTTCCTCGTACCTCTGAACTGAGCCAGTTGTCGGTGGTTGAACGTGGAATCCGAACCACGGTTCAGCCTGGCATTTTTAATATCAGCAAACATTGCCAGAGATGAAAGAAGTGACAAGTGACGGATAAAAATTCTACAGTTGATCCAGGATGTAATCCGAGGCCTTTGGATTTGCAGCCAGGTACTTCACCACTGAGCTACAGCACCACAGCCAAGTTAGCATAAGCATTAAATTTTAATCAACATATCCCACAGGCACGGAAATTTTGGTAGCGTTCCGTCAAGTCGTTCAAGATGTAACACTTCCTATTTCTGCCGATGTATACCAAATATGACACTTCGTATAGAACTACGCTTTGTAAGAACTGGAGATGGTAAAGCTGTCTTCAACACGAGGGTCGTTTTGAGCAACGCAATGCTTTAGAAGACGTGGTCCTAATACCTCCAACACTTGAACTAATTTGAATAGCGAGTTATAGGGGGATCTAAAGTTAACGTGGTCCCCAACTACGGTGCAAAATGGCATCTGTCGCCTTAACAGATACTTGCCAGATGTGAAAGAAGGTAAGAATAGATATTATGAAATGTAATGAACTATACTTTACTTCTTCTTTGACTTATCTGTATAGAGACAGAAATAGACTGCACCCTCTCCACTTCCCTCTGCCCCGTGTCCTATGCTTCTCCTTTAACCTAATAATAACTTCCTCCTTTTTTAGCAGCATTCAGCATTCCAGTCTTTCTTCTTCCTTTCCCTGTCTTCCTAACAATCTTTCTTTCGATTATTCTTTTTTGTGGGCAATTTCTTCTCGATATATGTCTCATCCAAATTTTTTCTTATCTTATTCTAACTCTCCTATTCTCAGAAGCACTTCTTTATTTGTCATTCTGTCAGTCCATTTCACTTTTAGCGCTTCTCTCCACAAAACCCTATCAAACTATCCAACTCCCCCAAATAATTTTAGAAGTTCCAAGGGAATGTTATTTATGCCTTCCGCCTTATTTGGTTGCAAGTCTTCAAAAGTTGTGTTAAACCCTGGATCTCTTCCATACCACTCCCATTTCTTCTTCTGTCACGTCATCCGACAGTCCCTACGCCTCCTAGAGGCCTTCGATATACTCTTTCAACCTATCCGCTCTCTCCTCTAATAGCGGAATTCTCATGCCACTCTTAATGTTGGCTTCCTAGCTTTTTAATTTCATCGAAGATTGTGTTGACTTAAAAAAGTGTGCTGAATCAGTCCTTCCAATGACCATTTCATTTTTTATTTCTCCGTATTTTTCTTGAAGATACTTCACCTTGTCTTCCCTTACATCCTGTTTATTTCATTCCTTCTCCTCTGTACAAACTACAATTTTTCTACTTTAAGCGTCGTGTTCATTATGCGAGACGTGTGTGGGAGAAGCCAGTATGTTTCTCGTATTATTCAGGAATGTGGATCTCAGAATTCTATAATTAAGACTCTCCACAACGCATATCGTCGCCTATTCCAGCTGGTTGAGATTTCAGATACGCTCATGCTGACAGAACAAACCAGCGTGGATATTCTAGCTCTCCTTTGTACGAGGGTTTGCTGAAATGCCTCCGAATTTTTTATGTGAAAAATCGTAATAACAAATGTTATTAAAATGCAAAATCTTTATTCTTGAGGTCTACATATTTATTTCTCAATACAGTCATCCTGGCAACGAACACATTTCTCCAACGAGAGACAGGTTTGTTAAGGCCGTCACTGTAGATTGTTTGGCTTTGTTGACGGAGCCACAGCCTCACCTTTTCTTGCACCGTTTCATCACAATCAAAGTGAAGTCTTAGAAGAGGTCCTTTAAGTGTTGGAAACAGATGAAAATCGGATGGGGTCAAGAAGAGACTGTGTTGAGGATGATCGATGACAGTAAACCCAAGGCGTCGGATTATTGATGATGTCACGGCATTCCTGTGTGGTCTGGCATTTTCATGCAGAAGGAGAGAGTGTTCCATGTGCGGACGAACTCTTTGAATTCAAAACTCGATTACAGCACGCTGTTTCTTACGCACTGACGTAGTTACGTTACACACCGCCATATTACACGCTTCAGTTTGGAGCCCTGTAGCGAGAGAGGGCTACAAATATCTGGACATGAAGAATAAAGATGTAAAATGTTAATAACGTTTTTTTTATTTATAAAGCTTGAAGAGTTTTCACATAAAAAATTCGGAGGCATTACTTTTCAGCACGCTAGTGTATTTCTTATTTCTTCCACATGGCTTTAATTTTCTATTGTCGAACTCCACTTCCTATGTACCCAAAAGATTTCGCCAGTTCTAAGTTTTTTTTTCTTTTCAATGATATTACGACGCCACAGTTCCATTGGCTGATTTACATCATCTTAGTCTTCACTTCATTTATCTTCATTCCATACTCTTTCTCTCTAACACTTGGCGACCTCTCCATCGCAAATTGTACTTCCTCCCAAGATTCAGCCAACAACGCTTGATCATCTGCATACTCTCGTAACTGTAGCTATCGCTTCTCTTCGTACTGTTATGTCTCTTGTTTTACCAGTGCACTGTATTGTGCATAGCGCTGTAGCCAGTTGTGATATTGCCGTAATTTAGTTTAACCTCTCCGATAAATAAGGTGACCTCTGATTAATACTGGCTGTACAGAAGAGTAAATGTTACCCAAAAACCCATCTACTTTGCAAAAATATTCTAGTAGGACACTTATATTCGCAAGAGCGAGAGACTACCATATGACTAGAACAGAGGAATTTGAAGGTATTATTATGTAACAGTATTATCATTAAACTTAATATTATTAAGTAGTTTTCATGAAGTGATCTCTTATTTAATGTTAAAGAAAAAAACACACTCATAATATTTAGTTCTTATAGATTTATTAAACGATCTGAACTTGAACAAAATATTCAAAATGTTTTGGCACGCATATGATAGAGAATTTGTTTCAAAAAACAGCTGTATACCATTAAAGAGCTATCATCTGAAACTTTAAAAGTTCTGTCTAATAGTGAGGAAAGCACATATTTAAGAATTTCAGTACACAGAACACCTGAAGAATACAGATTGACGTAAATCATGACTTCTTTTATCCTAGATTTGTGTAACTGAACAGACAGAATTTGAAAATTTTCCAAAGTGGTCAGATACCTACCATGACCTGGTAGAATTTTCCCATCTCCATCAAGATTGTCTTAGCCTGCCTGTGGATCTCCGGGTCCTGGATGCCAGCCTGTTAAAAATATGACAAAAACTGATGAGAATGGTGCTACAGTTGTTGCGTATTTCTTTTGGAGATATCTTGAATAGCGGAATCACGGTGAATTACATGTGTAGGATGTAGCGGCATCGTAAATTAATCGTCACATCATTACATACAACAGTAAATGACTCTATTCCTGTCTATTCAGAGTTGTCCACAAATCACACAAACATTATCTCTCGTTGAATCATTATACTTAACCAAATTAATAAATATAAATGAATATTATCAAAATTTTCAAATGTAGAAAATATTACAGGAATATAAAACCAGAACGCTGCATACATATTGTTTGCACGATTTGTGACTATTGTTAGAATGCTTCGACAATTTTCAGACTGATTTGGAGGGATTTGGAAATAGTTGAAGATAACTATATTGTATAATTGCTAACATCCTGACTTCTTACAGTTTTTTTCATTATTATCTTTCTGTACAGTCGCAAAGTAATGATGATAAAATAAAGATTTAATAATCATCGAATCATACAAATTAAGCTGTTTATCTCATTGTAATCTTTCTAAATAATCGCGAAATTCTCAAGATAAAGTATTGACTATTGTCTAAACAGCCAAATAGGCAAAAAATGAGAAATGCTGTAACTGTATTAGAGTTAGTCTCAATACTTGCAACTTATTTACTGATTAAAATCCTTGAACAAAACCATATGTATTATTCAAAGAGACTAAATACCATTGGCAATGTAATGATGCAGATTTTAAGAATTAAGAAGATCATAATCAAGGCTAGTAAGTGAATATACTTTTCATTATGCTGGGTAGCTATAATTAAACTTTCACTACCTGAGAAGGCATCCATGAAAAACTCTGTGGAAATATTTGTAAGGATATGCAGAAGAGAAATAACGTTGAAACCATTGAAAGAAACGTGTTTTAATTTCTACTGGAGAGAGTAACATTGGTTAACTGCGTACCATGTTCACGTTCCAGGTTACAACCGTTGCTCAATGAGAAGGCCATCTGCATCCAGGACAACCTGGAACCGCACTGGAGATACCATTTCACAACTTCTCGCAGCACTTTTCGAACGGTGGACCATGGAATGTTCAACTTTCGTATCACAGCTCGTTCACTACTTGCACGTCACACATTGCGTCCGGCATTCTCAGCCATGGCACAGTAACTTCTTCAACAATTTTTTCCGCAGTTGGCTGTCGACCTCTTCTAGGAGCAATACCCAATTCGCCATTTAATTCGAACTTCCGAACCACGTTCGTCAACCCGGGCGAGGAAAGGGAAACTCTAGTATTCCTTTAATGAGTCGATATTTGCGAAGAGCAGCAGCACTACTGATGATGTTTTGATGAAACAGCGTTACGAGCTGAGTGCTGCTCACCTTGACCAGACACTTGTTGACTGCAACTGTAATGCACACTGACGCTTGTGTTACAGCGCCACGTCGCCCTACCAGTAAAGGCCGGTTCCCACTAGGGCTGCCGCGCGTCAAAACCGCGCGTCAGCGGCGTGGTTGCCATGGAAACGGCGTCAGCGGCACGCCGCGGCGGGCTCTGCGTCGCGGTTTGACCATGTCGAACCGCTTCCGCTGCCGCGTGCCGCGCTCCAGGTGCGCGCCGCCAATCACAGAACGCGCTGAGCGTGACGTCAGGAACGGAACCTCTGGCCACACGAACTTTCGCCGAACCGCTGGCGCGGACGCGGCGGCAGCAATGAAATACTTATCATCCGATTCCAAGGAAACTATTCGGCAGAAAAATTTGATTCTTGGGTATGTTACAGCCTGATATCTTCTCTCGATAAAGGACCGAATTTATTTTCGTTATTCGTTGTGGTTACTTGCTGTATCGCATTTACGTAAACCTTTACACGAAATTTTAATGAGTGTGCAGAGGTAAAAATACATTGCGTGGACTTTGCGTACAGTTCATTTTAGGTAATACATTATTGCGTATGAAATTTAGTCAACATATCGAAATTGTTTTTAAAGCTGAGAGCAGATCGATAGCTATCACCGTTCTCGAGATATTGGATGATATGTCGGCGGACGGGCTGTGCGGTAACCGCGCGCGGGTCGCTCGCGACGCGACCGGTACTTCGTCCTGCTCGTCGTAAACCATGTGGTTGTATCAACCGCAAATTTCGTAAACGGTTCAAGAAATCGAAACGTGTTTTTTTGCAAACGATAACTTGTGAAAAGTCATGTATTTCGTCGCATGATAAATATCCTAAATCTGTTTATCTACCGAGATATGAAAGTAACTACAGTTTTTCAGAAGGGATAGATGAATTTTTTTAAACAGCATTTAATAGCATGTGGAATGAGAAGTTAAACTGAAACTAATTTGCTTGGAATGTCATAAGATGTAATTTACTAAATATCTACATCTATTGATTATTCCCTTAGGTAAGTAACAAACTTTTTTTTCTTTATCCAGTGTACTTCACTGATTGAAGACGCGTTTCGCCTTTTACTTTAAGGCACATTCGGTGGAATCTAGAATGATTCAGTTTTGTTTTGATACGTGATACTTGCAGATTATGAAACAGTTCACATCTTTTTTTACGTGAATGACTGATTACTTACAGTGAACCGAGTTTTTGGCGGACAGGCGGACATATACGTTTCCCTTCACCTGGTCACATGCTGGAGGTTGAACTAAAACTTAGATTATGGAACATAAGCACATTTTCATGTTCGCTCTGTTTTTTTCTGTCACTAGCACTACGCGTTTTACCGAAAACTCTGATTTGAAGTCGTAACTACAGTGTGTTCACCTCATGTCCCTTCCTGTCTGGTTTGTTTATGTACATGTTGCCAACCTGCAGAATTATATGCTGAAAACTAATGTTTGTTTATTTTTGTTCTCCTTATATCTGTATGTGCGTGTGGCTAGTCAGTGATAGTTATAGAAAGTTGAAAGTGAATCCAGTAGTTGTCAGACAGTGGTTGAAAGATTAGGTGTTCAGCTGATTTCAGTTTTGGTTTAAATGTTTTGTGGAGGAGTGCATGGAAGAGTAAATTCACTGCTTACATTAATAGATAAAATAGTAGAATAGCATTTCAACAGATGATTATTATCAGAATACTATCACCCAACCCCTTTGTCCTCACTCTTTGACGCCTCATAATATGTCCTGTCAACTTACCCCTGTTGTAGTCAAAGTTGTGCCGTAATTTCCTCTTCCTCCTCCATTTAATTCCGTACCTCTTCATTAGTTACACGATCCTCATATCTAATCTTCAGCATTCTTATTGATCACCACGTTTTGAAGCGTCCATTGTCTTCGTGACAGAACTGTTCATCGTCCACGTTTCACTTACATACAAGGCTGCAGTCCACACAAATACCTTTGTAAAATAGTATCCAACCATTATAATTTATATTCGATGTGAACAAATTTTCTTTTTCAGAACGCTTTCTTGCTATTGACAGTCTTCATTTTATGTCATCTCTACTTCTACCATCTCAATTACTGCTTCCCTTTCAAGTCATTAAAGTCTTAGAAATGCAGTTTGGTTTCTGTACAAGTTGTAGATAATCTTGTGGCCCTGTGTTTTATCGCTGACATCTCCAGAGCTTCAAAGAATGTTTTCATTTAGATTGTCAAAACCTTTCTCTAAACATGCAAATGCTATTAACACAGTTTCGCAGTTCTTCAGCGTGTCTACTTATCTAAGTGGTAGGATCAGTATTGCTTTGCGTGTTCAGACATTTCACAGGAATCTAACATTGTGCTTATGTTAGTTTGCACAACCCCTCCCACTCTCCTACCTACATATTCCTTCCACTTTCTAGCCTTCTCTTATTTGCTTAGTTCTGGCTTGCCAAATGAGTTCTTGACAGTTGCTTCTCCTTTGAGGAAAGTTTTCTTTGTTCTTTCTCATTTTCATTCCGCTATGTTCTCCAAGTGCAAAATCGTGTTGCAATTTTGGACTTTCTGTCGACGTCATGTTTAGACATTTCTGTTTCCCATGGTCTACTTTATTTGCTGCATTTTTATAATTTTCCCTCTTGTCAAATTTAATATATCACGTTTTATCTAACGATTTCTACTGTACCTTCTTCCCGTTAACATACTCTGCTGCATTCACCACTTCTTCTCTCAAAGATATCCATTCGTATTCTAGCGGATTCCTTCCTCTGTTTCAGTCAGTCGTTGCATTACGGTAAATAAGATTATCGAATAACTGTGGGTCTTGACTTATTCAAGTTCCATTTCCTTAATTTGCTATCGTTTACTGTATTTTTGGTTGTAAACTGCAGATTGTAACCAATAAAATATTGTAGGTTTGCGTCTGCACAGGGAAAATGTCTTATAATTTAAAATCTGGTTTCGAAAACTTTGTTCCAAATATGTATTATTCTTTCATGAGTGTTAAGCAAGGTGCCGGCGATCATTACATTATGCTCTGTGCGAAATTCTACCAGGTGGCTTCCACTTTCATCCCTTTGCGTTCTTACTGTTTTCCTGTACCTGCTACTGTATCAAATTTTAAATTTTTTGTCTCGCTTAACTATCTGAATAATCTCTTTTGTCGTACATTGATTGTTTCAATGTGTTTATGGTGAAATGAGAAAACATGAATAATGAAATATGTGAAAGAGTACATTCTACAGAAAATGAAAATTTGGTATGTCTTCACCCAACTTCGTCTTTCCTTCTTGTAGGTGTAAGATATAGTTAATCAAACGCACCGGGCGTTTCAATGGGTCCCGCCCCGTACCTCAGTGGCTGTTCGTCATTGGCTACCGCTAGCGTCTGCCGCTTCCAGATGGGAACGCCAATTCCGCGAGCCGCCGCGTCAAAACGGAAAACGCTTGCCGCCGCCGTTGCCGCACGCCGCGCTGCCGCGCTCTAGTGGGAACCGGCCTTAAAGGCCGGTTCCCACTAGGGCTGCCGCGCGTCAAAACGGCGCGTCAGCGGCGTGGTTGCCATGGAAATGGCGTCAGCGGCAAGGCGCGGCGGGCTCTGCGTCGCGGTTTGACCATGTCGAACCGCTTCCGCTGCCGCGTGCCGCGCTCCAGGTGCGCGCCGCCAATCACAGAACGCGCTGAGCGTGACGTCAGGTACGGACTCCCGGGCCACACGAACTTTCGCCGAACCGCTGGCGCGGACGCGGCGGCAGCTATGAAATACTTATCATCCGATTCCAAGGAAACTATTCGGTAGAAAAATTTGATTCTTGGGCATGTTACAGCCTGATATCTTCTCTCGATGAAGGACCGAATTTCTTTTCGTTATTCGTCGTGGTTACTTGCTGTATCGCATTTACGTAAACCTTTACACGAAATTTTAATTAGTGTGCAGAGGTAAAAACACATTGCGTGGACTTTGCGTACAGTCCATTTTAGGTAATACATTATTGCGTATGAAATTTAGTCAACATATCGAAATTGTTTTTAAAGCTGAGAGCAGATCGATAGCTATCACCGTTCTCGAGATATTGTCTGATATGTCGGCGGACGGGCTATGCCGTGACCGCGCGCGGGGATGCTCGGCGACGCGACCGGTACTTCGTCCTGCTCGTCGTAAACCATGTGGTTGTATCAACTGCAAATTTCGTAAACGGTTCAAGAAAACGATAACTTGTGAAAAGTCATGTATTTCGTCGCATGATAAATATCCTAAATCTGTTTATCTACCAAGATATGAAAGTAACTACAGTTTTTCAGAAGGGATAGATGAATTTTTTTAAACGGCATTAATAGCATGTCGAATGAGAAGTTAAACCGAAACTAATTTGCTGGTATGTCATAAGATGTAATTTACTAAATATGTAGAGCTATTGATTATTTCCTTTCTTTTTTCTTTATCCAGTGTACTTTACTGATTCAAGACGCGTTTCGCCTTTTACTTTAAGGCATCTTCGGTGGAATCTAGAATGATTCAGTTTTGTTTTGATATGTGATACTTGGAGATTATAAAACAGTTCACATCTTTTTTTACGTGAATGACTGATTACTTTCAGTGAATCGAATTTTTGGCGGACATATACGTTTCCCCTCACCTGGTCACATGCTGGAGGTTGAACTAAAACTTAGATTATGGAACATAAGCACATTTTCATGTTCGCTCTTTTTTCTTCTGTCACTAGCAGTAGACGTTTTACTGAAAACTCTGATTTGACGTCGTAACTACAGTGTGTTCACCTCATGTCCCTTCCTGTCTGGTTTGTTTATGTACATGTTGCCAAACTGCAGAATTATATGCTGAAAACTAATGTTTGTTTATTTTCGTTCTCCTTATATCTGTATGTGTGTGTGGCTAGCCGGTGATAGTTATAGAAAGTTGAAAGTGAATCCAGTAGTTGTCAGACAGTGGTTGAAAGATTTGGTGTTCAGCTGATTTCAGTTTTGGTTTAAATGTTTTGTGGAGGAGTGCATGGAAGAGTAAATTCACTGCTTACATTAACAGATAAAATAGTAGAATAGTATTTCAACACATGATTATTATCAGAATAGTATCAACCAACCCCTTTGTCCTCACTCTTTGACGCCCCATAATACGTCCTGTCAACTAACCCCTATTGTTGTCAAAGTTGTGCCATAATTTCCTCTTCCTCCTCTATTTAATTCCGTACCTCTTCTTTAGTCACACGATCCTCGTATCTAATGTTCAGCATTCTTATGAATCACCACGGTTTGAAAGCGTCTATTGTCTTTTTGACAGAACTGTTCATCATCCACGTTTCACTTATGTACAAGGCTGCACTCCACACAAATACCTTTGTAAAATAGTATCCAACCATTAGAATTTATATTCGGCATGAACAAATTTTCTTTTTCAGAACGCTTGTCTTGCTATTGACAGTCTTCAGTCAGGTTTGCGTCTGCATCAGGAAATGCCTTACAATTTAAAATCTGGTTTCGAAAACTGTTCGAAATATATATTATTCTTTCGTGATTATTAAGCAAGATGCTGGCGATGATTACATTATGCTCTGTGGGAAATTCTATCAGGTGGCTTCCACTTTCATCCCTTCCCCCTAGCCTTTGTGTTCTTACTGTTTCGTGTACCTGCTACCGTATCACATTTTAAATTTTTGTCTCGCTTAACTATCTGAATAATTTCTTTTGTCGTACATTGTTTCAATGTGTTAGGAGATAGTGAACAATCGTGAACGGTAGTCATGAAATCTGTTCATGGTGAAATGAGAAAACATGAATAATGAAATATGTGAAAGAGTACATTGTACAGAATATGAAAAATTGGTATGTCTTCACCCAACTTCGTCTTTCCTTCATGTAGGTGTAAGATATAGTTAATCAAACGCACCGCGCGTTTCGGTGGGTCCCACCCCGTACCTCAGTGGCTGTCTGTCATTGGCTACCGCTAACGTCTGCCGCTTCCAGATGGGAACGCCAATTCCGCGAGCCGCCGCGTCAACGCGGAAAACGCTTGCCGCTGCCGTTGCCGCACGCCGCGCTGCCGCGCTCTATTGGGAACCGGCCTTAAAGGCCGGTTCCCACTAGGGCTGCCGCGCGTCAAAACGGCGCGTCAGCGGCGTGGTTGCCATGGAAATGGCGTCAGCGGCAAGGTGCGGCGGGCTCTGCGTCGCGGTTTGACCATGTCGAACCGCTTCCGCTGCTGCGTGCCGCGCTCCAGGTGCGCGCCGCCAATCACAGAACGCGCTGAGCGTGACGTCAGGTACGGACTCCCGGGCCACACGAACTTTCGCCGAACCGTTGGCGCGGACGCGGCGGCAGCTATGAAATACTTATCATCCGATTCCAAGGAAACTATTCGGTAGAAAAATTTGATTCTTGGGCATGTTACAGCCTGATATCTTCTCTCGATAAAGGACCGAATTTCTTTTCGTTATTCGTCGTGGTTACTTGCTGTATCGCATTTACGTAAACCTTTACACGAAATTTGAATGAGTGTGCAGAGGTAAAAACGCATTGCGTGGACTTTGCGTACAGTTCATTTTAGGTAATACATTATTGCGTATGAAATTTAGTCATCACATCGAAATTGTTTTTAAAGCTGAGAGCAGAACGATAGCTATCACCGTTCTCGAGATATTGAATGATATGTCGGCGGACGGGCTGTGCGGTGACCGCGCGCGGGTCGCTCGCGACGCGACCGATACTTTCGTCCTGCTCGTCGTAAACCATGTGGTTATATCAACTGCAAATTTCTTAAACGGTTCAAGAAATCGAAACGTGTTTTTTTGCAAACGATAACTTGTAAAAACTCATGTATTTCGTCGCATGATAAATATCCAAAATCTGTTTACCTACCAAGATATGAAAGAAACTACAGTTTTTTCGGAAGGGATAGATGAATTTTTTTAAACAGCATTTAATAGCATGTGTAATGAGAAGTTAAACCGAGACTAATTTGCTGGTATGTCATAAGATGTAATTTGCTAATTATCTACAGCTATTGATTATTTCCTTTGGAAGTAACAAACGTTTTTTTCTTTATCCAGTGTATTTTATTGGTTCAAGACGCGTTTCGCCTTTTACTTTAAGGCATCTTCGGTGGAATCTAGAATGATTCAGTTTTGTTTTGATATGTGATACTTGCAGATTATAAAACAGTTCACATCTTTTTTTACGTGAATAACTGATTACTCTGAACGGAATGGACAGTGTCTTGAAAGGAGGATATAAGATGAACATCAACAAAAGCAAATCGAGGATAATGGAATGTAGTCGAAGTAAGTCTGGTGATGCTGATGGAATTATATTAGCAAATGAGACACTTAAGGTAGTAAAGGAGTTTTGCTATTTGGGGAGCAAAATAACTGACGATGGTCGAAGTAGAGAGGATATAAAAGTAGACTGGCAATGGCAAGGAAAGCGTTTCTGAAGAAGAAAAATTTGTTAACATCGAGTATAGATTTAAATGTCAGGAAGTCGTTTCTGAAAGTACTTGTATGGAGTGTAGCCATGTATGGAAGTGAAACGTGGACGATAAATAGTTTAGACAAGAAGAGAATAGAAGCTTTCGAAATGTGGTGCTACAGAAGAATGCTGAAGATTAGATGGGTAGATCACATAACTAATGAGGAGATATTGAATAGAATTGGGGAGAAGAGAAGTTTGTGGGACAACTTGACTAGAAGAAGGGATCGGTTGGTAGGACATGTTCTGAGACATCGAGGGATCACCAATTTAGTATTGGAGGGCAGCGTGGAGGGTAAAACTCGTAGAGGGAGACCAAGAGATAAATACACTAAGCAGATTCAGAAGGATGTAGGCTGCAGTAGGTACTGGGAGATGAAGAAGCTTGCACAGGATAGAGTAGCATGGAGAGCTGCATCAAACCAGTCTCAGGACTGAAGACCACAACAACAACAACTGATTACTTACAGTGAATCGAGTTTTTGGCGGACATCTGCGTTTCCCCTCACCTGGTCACATGCTGGAGGTTGAACTAAAACTTAGATTATGGAACATAAGCACATTTTCATATTCGCTCTTTTTTCTTCTGTCACTAGCTGTAGACATTTTACCGAAAACACTGATTTGAAGTCATAACTACAGTGTTTTCACCTCATGTCCCCTCCTGTTTGGTTTGTTTATGTGCATGTTGCCAATCTAAAGAATTATATGCTGAAAACTAATGTTTGTTTATTTCTGTCCTCCTTATATCTTTATGTGTGTGTGGCTAGCCAGTGATTGTTATAGAAAGTTGAAAGAGAATGCAGTAGTTGTCAGACAGTGGTTGAAAGATTTGGTGTTCAGCTGATTTCGGTTCTGGTTTAAATGTTTCGTGGAGAAGTGCATGGAATAGTATATTCACTGCTTACATTAATCGATAAAATAGCAGAATAGCATTTCAACAGATGATTATTATCAGAATACTATCACCCAACCCCTTTGTCCTCACTCTTTGACGCCTCATAATATGTCCTGTCAACTTACCCCTCTTGTAGTCAAAGTTGTGCCGTAATTTCCTCTTCCTCTTCCTGCTCTAATTCCGTTCCTCTTCTTTAGTTACACGATCCTCATATCTAATCTTCAGCATTCTTATTGATCACCACGTTTTGAAAGCGTCCATTGTCTTCTTGACAGAATTGTTCATAGCCCACGTTTCACTTACTTACAAGGCTGCACTCCACACAAATACCTTTGTAAAATTGTACCCAATCATTAGAATTTATATTCGATGTGAACAAAGCTTCTTTTTCAGAACGCTTTTGTTGCTATTCACAGTCTTCATTTTATGTCCTCTCTACTTCTGCCTTCTCAATTATTGCTTCCCTTGCAAGTCATTAAAGTCTTAGAAATGCAGTTTGGTTTCTGTACAAGTTGTAGATAATCTTGTGGCCCTATGTTTTAGAGCTTCAAAGAATTTTTTAATTAAGATTGTCAAAATCTTTCTCTAAACATGCAAATGCTATAAACACAGTTTCGCAGTTCTTCAGTGTGTCTACTTAACTAAGTGGTAGGATCAGTATTGCCTTGCGTGTTCAGACATTTCACAGGAATCTAACATTGTGCTTATGTTAGTTTGTACAACCCCTCCCCCTCTCCTCTCTACATATTCCTTCCACTTTCTAGCCTTCTCTTATTTGCTTAGTTCTGGCTTGCCAGATGAGTCCTTGGCAGTTGCTTCTCCTTTGAGCAAAGTTTTCTTTGTTCTTTCTCATTTTCATTCCCCTGTTTTCCAAGTGCAAAATCGCGTTGCAATTTTGGACTTTCTGTCAACGTCATGTTTAGACATTTCTATTTCCCATGGCCTACTTTATTTGCTGCATTTTTATATATTTCCCTCGTGTCAAATTTAATATATCACGTTTTATATAACGATTTCTACTGTACCTTCTTCCCGTTCACATACTCTGCTGCATTCACCACTTTTTCTCTCAAAGATATCCATTCGTATTCTAGCGGATTCCTTTCTCTGTTTCAGTCAGTCGTTGCATTACGGTAACTTTAAGATTATCGAAAAACTGTGGGTCTTGACTTATTCAAGTTCCGTTTCCTTAATTTGCTACCATTTACTGTCTCTTTAGTTGTAAACCGCAGCTCGTAACCAATAAATTATTGTAGGTTTGCGTCTGCACCAGGAAATATCTTATAATTTAAAATCTGGTTTCGAAAACTTTGTTCCAAGTATGTATTATTCTTTCATGATTCTTAAGCAAGGTGCTGGCGATGATTACATTGTGCTCTGTGCTAAATTCTATCAGGTGGCTTCCACTTTCATCCCTTCCCCCAAGCCTTTGTGTTTTTAGTGTTTTCCTGTACCTGCTACCGTATCACACTTTAAATTTTTGTCTCGCTTAACTATCTGAATAACCTCTTTTATCGTACATTGTTTCAATGTGTAAGGAGATAGTGAACAATCATGAACTGTAGTCATGAAATCTGTTTATATTGAAATGAGAAAACATAATAATTAAATGTGTAAAAGAGTACATTGTACAGAAAATGAAAAATTTGTATGTCTTCACCCAACTTCGTCTTTCCTTCATGTAGGTATAAGATATAGTTATTCAAACACACCGGTCGTTTCGGTGGGTCCCACCCCGTACCTCAGTGGCTGTTCGTCATTGGCTACCGCTAGCGTCTGCCGCTTCCAGATGGGAACGCCAATTCCGCGAGCCGCCGCTTCAAAGCGGAAAACGCTTGCCGCTGCCGTTGCCGCACGACGCGCTGCCGCGCTCTAGTGGGAACCGGCCTTAAGGCGCCTAGCGGCAAGTCATGACACTAAAACTACTAACAATACAAATCCTGTGCCGCCCAGTCTGAACATCATTTCTATAAAGTTGGGTACCAATACAATAAAGAGTTTTCCGTGTACTTTCCCTCAAGTAGCGAAAGTTTAATTTGAAGAACCACGTATTTGGGAAAGCATTTAAAGGAAATATCTCATAGGTACCAAGAAATGGCTTTCTAATGTCAGTGCATATTAATGTTTTCTTTTCTCGAAAGTTTATTGTACCAGTCATAAAACAACTTGGTATTCTTACAGATTGAATGAAAACGGTCTAAGGGACAGAACGTAATGTAATGTTATCTAATAGCCAGTAAGTATTAACGAGGAGTTGTTGTACTTTCATATGGCAGAGTTTACTTCAGGTTCAAAGAATTTGACCGATGCTGTCTGTAACAGTTCTTGAAAGCTAGTAGCAGTGGTTTCGTACAGGTCTCCAACAAGAACATGTTAAATGTTAGCAGGTAACTGACGGAAGTATTACTGAGGTTTTACAGAAACGACTGGAAGGTCGACGTGTGCGGCCTTGTTTATTTGGCAGATAATAGAACGAAAATAAATGGCTAGCTTTGGCATATTTCCTAAATCAATGTTCCTGTCATGGATAGAAGGATTATTCCTTGTGATGCTACTGTGTGAATATATGTAAAATATTTTGAGACAGTGATGTATTTGTTTTCGAGATATTCTGTGGCACGAAGAATAAAAGTAGCTGAAGTTAGCTGTGTGTGAAACTAGAAAAAGGCAACCTATTACCTACATAGCGGTTCTTTCTGCATATTGAGAAATGTATTCGTTTACAGGTTAGAGCAAATCACAACGTAAGTAGAGCGACGCCCAAGCTGTTGGTTGGCAGAAAGAAAGCTGGTTGTTTAATGTAAACTAAGAGCGCTGGAACGAGAGCCGAGCTACGGCAGCTAGCTGGCCAATTGAGGGGCTTCGTAGCGGTCCACCGGCCACGGCGTCACTACAGCCTCTGCGACCTGCATGAAGAGAGAGGTGTTTACAAACACCGAGGCCTGTCAAGGACGCACGCCACGTGCTGTGGTTTACAAACAACTGACGCTGGCCCGCGTGGAACGCAGCTGCTGCCGTACGAATTTGGAGGCGGCCTCTCACTAGTAACTCAATCGTTAACTCATATTAGCATGAAACAATTTTCCACGCATCTTTGTTTCACTGTGGAACATTTGCAAGCCACACATGAGCGTATTGTAGGGACGGGTCAAGTTCAGAAACTGCGTGAATTTACCTGCCTTTTTCAGGTGACTGCAAGTTTTAGTTGCTTCAAGTACAGGGCGTATCAAAAAGAATCATTCCATTTGGCATGTCTATATTTCTGAAACTGCTAAAAATGTGCAATAAATTTTGTTTTTTGATGAACAGTCCGCAGCTCGTGGTCGTGCGGTAGCGTTCTCGCTTCCCGCGACCGGGTTCCCGGGTTCGATTCCCGGCGGGGTCAGGGATTTTCTCTGCCCCGTGATGACTGGGTGTTGTGTGATGTCCTTAGGTTAGTTAGGTTTAAGTAGCTCTAAGTTCTAGGGCACTGATGACCATAGATGTTAATTCCCATAGTGCTCAGAGCCATTTGAACAATTTTTGATGAACAGGAACCTCAAAAAGTTTTTTTTCATACTTTTTCATAGATGTTCAATATGACCCCTTTTGCCGGTCGGTGTGGCCGTGCGGTTCTAGGCGCTTCAGTCTGGAACCCCGTAACCGCTACGGTCGCAGGTTCGAATCCTGCCTCGGGCATGGATGTGTGTGATGTCTTTAGGTTATTTAGGTTTAAGTAGTTCTAAGTTCTAGGGGACTGATGACCGCAGATGTTAAGTCCCATAGTGCTCAGAGCCATTTGAAACATTTTATGACCCCTTTGAGATGCTCGGCATATGTCACTGCAGCATTCAAATTGTTCCCACAATGCAGCGAGCATGTCTTGAGTTGCATCTTCCACAACTGCTGTTATGCAATGTTGAGACACTGATTGTGGTTGGTAATGGAGGAAGAGTGGAAGAAAACTATCATCCGCCATCTTGCCAAGAATGAAATTACAGAACTCCACACTTTGTCGTTTGTCACCTTGACAAAGAGCTTGCAGCAGCAGAACTTTGTATAGTTTCATGTGTAAACGTCGACGCAACATACGCCAGACGGACATCGGGGGCATGTTGAGCTGTCGAACTGCACGGCGAACGAATTTCTGCGGACTGCTTGTGAAACTATGGCGGATGCGTCCGACCGTCTGTGTCAGACACTCTGGGACGGCCCAGTGATTTACCTTTACACAAACAACCTGTTTCTCGGAACTGTTCATGCCATCATCTAATGCTGTAGGAGGATCGACACCAAACCTAGTACGAAAGTCGCGCTGAGCGGTTACCACTGACCGGCACTTACGCAAAGCGTAGAACACAAAAAGCCTCCTGTTGTCCTGACACCGTTTTTACTAGAATTGAAGTGGACGCACACTGCTGCTACCTAGCGAGAACCATGTACAACTCGAGAGTTTGCTTTTTCCAACAGTACATTGTTCACACACGTATCTCAAATAACATAATAGTTATGAGTTTTTAAATCGGATGATTCTTTTTGATACACCCTGTGTGGAAAAAAAACCTCAAGTGTACTGCGAAATGCCTTGTGGAAACTGACACAAGAACATTATATGAAGAAGAATGTAAAAAAATAGGGCGTACAAACAGATGGTTCAATCATTTATCGTAGGCATTCCAACTGTGGGTCAAAGTTTTAGAAAGAACTGAGACAGGTGCAGGTGTCTGAAAGAAGCGAAAAAAAGGGGTGGATGAATTGTTTAAACCAACACTATGTACTATGTTCATTACTGTATAGCCATAACTACGTTATATCCATTATTTTAGTGTTACTGCGAATTACTGCACTTTACAAACGATCAAGAACTCGCACTGTACAACGTATTTTCGGCGAGACACAGTCGGCACTAGTGTAGTTCGTCGCCTGCAAGCTCTGGCCTGTCGATCATGAAGCTGTTCTGGGTCCACGGATAAATCACGATAATCTGTCGAGTTGCCGTCCGACAGGGAGGGATGCGACCTCTGGGCGTGTCTGAGACCCTAGATCCGGCGATGGCCCTTCACATTAGTGGAAAACGAAAGGCCCCGACATCAGGCCGGATCTGTCAAAAGTATTCGCGGAACTGACCTGCGGTTCTGGCTCGTGACAGAAATTCGCAGGTATGTGACCAGCTGTCTCCCTCCGTAACCGAGCGCGCTTTCCGCAGCGCTTCGGCGAGGACGTCTTGTTTACGTCCCGTCTGCGCGGTCGCGAGTACCCGTAGTTGTTTACTACTGCATTGTCGCTAGTTTAGAGTCCATCACTACCGACGCAACATGGCACATTCATACAGAGAAACCACCATCAAGATCAGTTTTCAACCCGATCATGCACGACCGCGAGCTTTTGAAGTGGAACATTTTCTACGTGACGACGTTAAAATTGAACCGCGAGACATAATTGGTATCCATCTCTCTATCACGAGCAGTGTTGTCTACGTCAAGCTAGTAAGTGACGAGGTGTGCAACAGAATCGTGCGCGCACATGCGAACGATCTTAAATTCAAACATTCTGATGGCCATATTGGGGCGGTCTCTATCGATCACGCGGGGCTTGGCCTCCGTACGATACGCGTCTTCGAACTCCCGTTCGAAGTACCACCGGACGTAGTCACCGCGGCTTTCCAGCCCTACGGCAGAGTGATCAGCCATATGGCCGAAAAATGGACCACCTTTACAACGTACCCCGTTCTTAACGGAGTGCGACAGATTAAAATTAAACTGACCAAACATGTTCCGTCATATTTTGTCATCGGCGGATGTAGGGCGATCATTATGTATGACGGTCAGCCACGCACTTGCTCTGGTTGTGGCCAAGAAGGGCACGTCCGGTCGAATTGTCTCCGACGACGGCTTACTCAAATCCCGACAGGTGAATCTATGACTCCTTCTACGGTGACGACCCTTCCTCTCAATTACGCCGAAGTTACACGGGCAGCAACCCTTTTCGATGCTGACCACATTAGTCCGATAGCCGCCCCCGATAGCGAGACCGTGATGGCTTCTGCAGTACAGGATCCGGCCTCTACAACGGCGCCCCCACCTGAAGATAATCACCGGCCGACCTTGCAAGAAGGCGTGGATGCCAGGATGGACATTGACCCACGGGTTGTGCCGACAGCGGCTTTTCTTCCAGACACCGGAGCAGACACCGGAGCAGCAGATACTGAAACACACGTCCGTAAACAGCGTTCCCCGCGAAAACACAAGAGACGGCGGCGTGCTCCATCGGGCGATTGTTTGCAGCGGTCGTCTGACATGGACTGTGGAAATTCCGACGACGGTACCGGCGGTACAGAGGCCGCTGTAACATCAAACTCAACAGATCGCCATGGTGACGGCTTCAGCCCCTCCGACCCCACAGAACAGCAGGATCACAAACAGACAGCCGCTGCCGATTCCCAGCCAGCAGAGCCGATGGAGTCAGCGCCGAGTGCCGCAGCAGCCACTAACAGCCACCAACAGCAGATGGTATTTCATGGCGACTGGGCGGACGACTGTGAGGAACACTCCTTGCCCATCGTGTCGGACTACATGGGGGGAACTTTACCCCACCAGTGTTGATCCTTTCCCGCCATCAGTTACAGTGACGAGACAGCCTTACAAGGGTACTGATGGCCAACACGGATGCTGTGGATAGACCTCAAACTTATCGCGTTGCAACTATAAACATCAACACTATACGGACGCGCGCTAAGTTATCCTTGCTTCAGGATATGTTGAACTCTGCTTCCATCGACATAGCCCTTCTCCAGGAAGTGTACGTCGACGACTTCCCAGGCATGTACGGTTACGATACTTGCGTCTCTCCAGCTTCCCCAACAGGCAGCGATGTCGGTGTACTACTTCGAGAAGGGATAGTGGCGGACGATATCCTGTTTCTGCCTGGGGCAAGAGGAATGGCACTCACAGTACTGGGTGTCCGTCTTACCAATATCTACGCACCTTCCGGGACGGACAAACGTCGCGAACGTTCACGATTCTTTGCGGAAGACGTCGCCCCGCTCTTTCAAGGCCGCCACGACCATCAACTCGAGACGCTAATTCGAGACCTGCAGATAGTGGACACTTGGGAACATCTTCACGGCCACCGACCGGGATTCACGCACTTCACGAGTCACTCTTCCAGTCGTATGGAGCGGATTTATGTCTCACGCTCTCTCGCCGCTGGAACACAGGATGCGGAACTGTGGCCTGCAGCATTCTCGGACCACACAGCTTACATTTGTGCCGTCACCCTGTGGCGGCAACAAGTGTGGAGAAGCCGCAGCCCGTGGAAATTAAACATCGCTCACCTGTCGTACCCGGATTGCCGCCAAGCCGTTGAGGATACGTGGCATTCGTGTGAAAATCGCCTCCGTGCGTATCCCACAACGATCCGCTGGTGGTTGGACTGCGCCAAACCGGCACTGAGGCGAACGTTGATAACCTACGGTCGCGACCACGCTACTTGGCGAAGACATACACTCGACTTTTACTTCCGGGTCCTGCGCGACTGCGATGCTATGGCGCCGTCTCCGGAACGACAAACGGCGGTCCAACGTGCTAAGGCTCAGATCCTCGCTCATATGTGACGCCACCTAGAGGGGGTAGTCATCCGCTCGAGGACGCAGGATCGGATACCGAGCGAACGCCCGTCAATGTTCCACGTCCTTCGTGAACGTAAACGACGCCAACGAGCGCTGATACGCTTCATCGACACGGAGGACGGTCGTCGCCTTACCACGCAACAAGACCTAAACACAGCGTTCTACAATCATTATTCCCAACTCTATTCCGCTCAGACCCCTGATCCGACAGCACTGGAGGCCGTCTCTCAGACGATTTACGGCACCGTCACTCCGGCAATGGAAGCGGCCTTGATGGACGAAATTACAGAAGAAGAAGTGATCGACGCCATTAGAAAAGGAGCTGTCAACAAGTCTCCGGGTCCTGATGGCCTCCCCTTGGAATTTTACCGGACTTTTCTATTTATTAGCCTCCCGATGGACGGACATCTGTCGCGAACTACTATCCCCGGACGTGCCGCTCCCTGCGGCCCTTGTGGAAGGGATGATTATTCCTATTCACAAACCGTCCGGTGGCTCACGACTGCAGGACTACCGCCCGTTGACGCTCTTGAAATGCGACTTTAAGATCTTTTCTCGACTGTTGGCGGCGCGGATACGCCAGACCTTACGAAATGTTATCTCACTCGATCAAACGTCAGTAGGAGGCGACAATAATATTCAAACAGCACTCAGTGAATATCGTGACTTGATCTCACTGGCGAGGGCATGTCGTCTGAAGGGTGCACTGGCGGCAATCGATTTTAGTCAAGCTTTCGACCGAGTGGACCACGACTATTTGGAAGCGGTCCTCCAACATATGCGGTACCCACAGCCATTCGTCACTGTCGTCATGCGACTACTCCGTGGCGCGATGTCCAAGGTGATCGTCAACGGCCGACCTTCGCAACCCCTCACCATTTCTCGATCGATACGCCAAGGCTGCCCTCTGTCCACTTTACGCTGTGGCCATGGAACCTCTCCTCTGCGGCCTGCGCCAACGACTAACGGGTATGACGTTACGAGGCCACACTTTCCAATGTAAAGCATACACTGACGACCTGGTGATTGTCATCCGCAAGGGTGACGACACCGCTAGCGCACTGAATTGGATAGCGAAATATGGCATGACCACTGGTAGTCGTATCAACGTCGCAAAATCGGTGGCGATGAACATCGGGGTCGGATTGTCTGAGAACAGTGTCACCCCTTTACAGCTCAGAGATAGTTTGAAATGTCTCGGCATTGATTTTACAGACGATATACGACGGACCGCTGCTCACAACTTTCGACGGCTTTTACGAAATGTTCGGACTGGAATTGCCAACAACCGCCTATGAGCCCTGGACATCGTCCAAAGGACCCAGTATGTTAACACACATTTAGCGTCACGCATTCCGCACATCGCCCAGATATTACCTATACCGGTGATGTTAGCTCGCCGTATACTTGCGGCTTTTGGGTCCTTCGTGAGTTCAGGAATGCTTTTTGTGGTGTCATCGCCAGACACCACACTTGCTAGGTGGTAGCTTAAATCGGCCGCGGTCCATTTAGTACATGTCGGACCCGCGTGTCGCCACTGTGTGATCGCAGACCTAGCGCCACCACAAGGCAGGTCTCGAGATACGATATAGCACTCGCCCCAGTTGTACGGACGACATTGCTAGCGATAATACGGACGAAGCCTTCCTCTCATTTGCCGAGAGACAGTTAGAATAGCCTTCTGCTAAGTCCATGGCTACGACCTAGCAAGGCGCCATTAGCCTTACCTAGTTTGAGAGTTATCGTATAAATGTCTCAAGAAGAACGCTGTATTCATCAAAGAATAAAAGATAAGTATTTGAGGAGCTGCATACTTTTCTTATGAGAATTCACTACTTATCCTGTTCCAGAATTCACGCCCGTCTGCGTTAGATAGCGTGCCTATCGGCCCCCTCAAAATAACACTGTGTCGGCACTTCTGTCGACACATCATTTGGCGACGAGGCTTAAAGGAAAAGTGTTCTTTCTGATTGCTTACATTTATTTGTGTCATGGCTTCGCCACAATCTCCAGATGTACTGTCC
The DNA here is from genome assembly GCF_023864345.2 of Schistocerca serialis cubense. Taxonomy (NCBI): domain Eukaryota; kingdom Metazoa; phylum Arthropoda; class Insecta; order Orthoptera; family Acrididae; genus Schistocerca; species Schistocerca serialis. The sequence goes on along the minus strand of NC_064643.1, from coordinate 389,134,469 downwards.
GAATTTTATCGCTTGCAGAATCAGCAGACACAGGCGTTATTGGATGCCCTTGGACAGCTCGTCCAGGGTCAACGTGCACTGCAACACGATGCGGCAGCCGCCGCTTCACCGCTACCGCAGCCACAACTCGCAGTTGCACCGCCTTTTAGGCACTACGACCCGGCGCACGAATCGTGGCCAGAATGGTCCCGACAGTTCGGCTTTCATCTAGCCGCCTACAGAATTCAAGGTAATGAGCGGCAGCCGTTTTTGCTTTCTTGTGTCGGTGTGTCCACCTACCGTGTGATAGTGAAATTGTTTCCCCGACGCGACGTAGCAACTCTGTCCTACGAAGAAATTTTGTCTGCTTTAGATGCCTATTTTAAAGAAACAGTTAATGTGGTTGCAAAACGGTATACGTTTTTGCGTACAAAACGTACGGCCGGTCAAACTAATAGGGAGTGGGTAGCAACATTGCAAGGACTTACTAGGAACTGTGCCTTTGAATGTGACTGTGGCCTTTCTTATTCAGATACAATGGTGTGTGATGCAATTGCACAGAACGTTTCTGATGTTCGCATACGGGAGCAAATTTTGAAACTAGTAAATCCCTCCCTTCAACAAGTGATAGACATATTGGATAGACAAGACACACCTGACTGTGCTCAGGAATCTTTTGAAACTTCGCCAGCTGTGTGTAACATTAACCGGCCCGCCGGGCGCGCTCGCGCTACGCGGCCCGGTCAACTGCCCTCGTGCACACCAATGCAGCTGCCGCCACGCTCTAAGCCAGGTGTGCCGCGCCAGCACACAAATGCAGTGAAATCATGCCCGCGGTGTGCTACTAGACATTCGCGTGAACATTGCCCGTCACGCCAAGCTATTTGCTTTTTCTGCAATAGGAAAGGACATGTTCAAAGTGTTTGCCAGAAAAAGCTCAGATCAGACAATCACAATCATTCCAGGCCCTTTGCTTCGCGCCGGAATCGAACCAAGGACACTCAGGATCGTGGACCTTCGCCCATGGACATTCATGTAGTTAATTCCGATTCGTCCAGTGCCACTTTCTCTATCAGTGACTGTGTTCGTCCCACACGAACTGTGCGTCGACGTCGCCAGAAATCACGTCAATTAGCAAGTGATTCTGTACCAGTGTCTGTTCAAATTGCACAAAACAGTCGCTCTTGTCGTCAGCAGGACAATAAACTTTTTGTAGATTTGGACTTTCATGGCAAGGTCATACCATTCCAGCTTGATACCGGAGCTGCAGTTTCATTGCTCAATCACGACACGTACAAACAACTGGGCGCACCTCCGTTGCGTGCCGCAAATGTTATGCTAAAAAGTTATTCAGGACAGCCGATCCCTGTGTTAGGACAGTGCAGCCTTCTTGCCACATACAAGGGACAAACAAAACTTGTGTCATTTTACGTTCTTCGTTCTTCTTCTGCAGTGAACTTGTTTGGTTTAGATTTATTTCAGTTGTTTAACATGTCTATTGTAAATCAGGTCCTATTAGTGAATCAAACTGTGCCTTCAGACAGTGTTTCTCGCTTATGTGAAGAATTTGCAGACATTTTTGCACCGGGCTTAGGTTGCGCTAAAAACTATGAAGCACATTTGGAACTGAAAGTCAATGCGCAATCGAAATTTTTCAGAGCGCGCAATGTTCCCCATGCATTGCGTGACGAGGTCGCAAGAACATTAAACGATCTAGAATCACAGGGTGTAATTGAACGTGTGCAAGCTTCTCTCTGGGCATCACCCTTAGTAATTTTGCCAAAACCTTCCGGAAAATTGAGACTTTGCGTGGACTTCAAGGCCACAGTGAATCCACAACTAGTGACTGCTACTTTTCCTTTGCCCCGCCCGGAAGATCTTTTTGCTAAACTGTGCCCGGGAAAATATTTTTCAAAGTTGGACCTCGCCGATGCGTACTTGCAAATACCGGTGGACGACGAATCCCAGCGCGTATTGGTGGTTAACACGCATCTTGGATTGTACAGGTTCAAAAGACTGCCGTTCGGGTGTGCATCCGCCCCTACATTGTTTCAGCAATATTTACAAACTATTTGTGCGTCGGTCCCTACTGCAGCAAACTATCTGGACGATATAGTGATCTCCGGACAGACAGAAGAAGATCATCTTGCGAACCTACGAACGTTATTTCAGGTCTTGCGACAAAATGGTCTTCGCTTGAGGAAGGACAAATGTGTGTTTTTGCTCGTGACTTACCATACCTGGGCCATGTCATCAATGCCCAAGGCATACATCCGAGTCCAGAGCACCTCCGTGCCATACAAGATTTGCCTTCCCCTCAAAATGTGAAGCAGCTGCAGAGTGTGTTGGGTAAAATTACCTACTATCATCGCTTTCTGCGCAATGCCTCTTCCATTTCAGCTCCGCTTCATCGCTTACGCCGTAAGGGTGTTCCGTTCGTCTGAACGACGGAATGCGAACGCGCCTTTCGCCAGTTGAAATCGGCGTTGCTTTCTAATACTTGCCTCACGCCTTTCGATCCCCAGAAACCCCTTTTGTTGATGGTAGATGCATCGGATTTCGGGATCGGTGCTGTGCTTGCGCACAAAGTTGGCTCGCATGATCGCCCTATTGCCTTTGCATCAAAATTGCTCTCGTCTGCGCGAAGAAATTACTCACAGATCGAGAAAGAAGCTTTGGCTCTCGTGTTTGGTGTTACTAAGTTCCATGATTTCTTGTATGGTCGTCACTTTACCATCATCACAGACCACAAACCTTTGACGTCGCTTTTTCATCCGATCAAGCCTGTACCTCCGCGTACAGCGCAGAAATTCATTCGCTGGTCTATTTTCCTCTCGCAGTACCGCTACGATATCTTGTATTGGTCCACTGCTAAGCACGGCAACGCTGATGCGTTGTCCCGTTTGCCTGTTGCTGAGGATCAAGCATTCGATTCTTCCGAACTTGCTTGCCTGTTCATTGATTCGGAAACCGATGAAGTGGTCGAATCGTTTCCGATTGATTTTCGTCGTGTAGCTACAGCCACAGCTGCTGACCCTGTCCTTGCTACCGTTTTGCGTTTTGTTGCTATGCAATGGCCTTTGTCAAAGTCTCGGATCGAGGATCCGTTGGTTCGCCGATTTTTTGCTCACAAGGAGAGACTTTTTGTTCGACGTGGTGTTTTGTTGTTGCGTTCTGATAATGATCAGTCCCGAGTCGTGGTCCCACGTTCGTTACAGTCCTCTGTCTTACGGCTTCTTCACCAAGGACATTGGGATATAGTGCGAACGAAACAACTTGCTCGTCAGCACTGTACTTGGTTCGGAATCGATGCTGCGATTACGAATATGTGTTCTTCTTGCATGGCGTGTGCCGAACAACAATCCGCGCCGCCGCGGAAAGTCTTTGCATGGCCAAAAGCCATTTCCCCTTGGCAACGCTTGCACATTGATTTTGCTGGTCCATTCTGGAATGCTAGATAGTTGGTTCTGGTAGATGCCTTCAGTAATTTTCCTTTTGTTGTCCGGATGTCTTCCACGACGTCCTCCGCCACCATCCAAGCGTTGTCTGCTATCTTTTGCATTGAAGGTCTTCCGCAGACTATTGTTTCCGACAATGGCCCACAATTCATGTCCGCAGAATTTCAGTCATTCTGCCAGGCCAATGGTATTCAACATCTGACATCCGCGCCGTTTTCGCCTCAGTCAAACGGTGCCGCTGAACGATTGGTCCGGACTTTCAAGTCACAGATGTTGAAATTGAAAGAGTCGCATTCTCGGGAGGACGCATTGTTGCTCTTTTTGTCTTCGTATCGCTCTCAGCCCCGAGATGGTCGCTCGCCAGCTGAGTTGCTCCACGGTCGTCCTCATCGCACCTTGATGTCTTTGCTGCATCCGCCGCATCAGGTTCCTGTGCAGCGGCAGATTCCTGCTTTTGCTCCAGGCGACGTTGTATTTTATCGCAACTATCGCGGTTCACGGCGTTGGCTCGCAGGGCGCATTCTTCGCTGCCTCGGCCGCGCGATGTATTTGGTTTTGGGGGCCTCTGGTGAGGTGCGTCGGCATCTCAATCAGCTGCGCCTCTGTCGTCGCACGGGTTCTGCCGCTCCCCGTCTGCTTTCAGCGACGGTGCCGTCCGGTCAGCGCCCTGGGGACCCATCTACTGGCTCGCCTCATCCCCAGGTGTTACCGACGATGCCTTCCATTTTGCCACATGGCGACGCGCCGCCGCAGCCGCAGCCGCCGCCGCCGCCGCCGCCGCCTGTTCTCCCGCCGGCGCCGCCCGCATTCGACGCTTCGCTGCAGCCGCCAAGCGCCTCCCTGGGTCACACGCCGCCGATCGCTTCCCGTGACCAGCCGTCCTCCGCCATGGACCTCTTGCCCGCTCCGGACCACATGACATTCATCGCGCGTCGGGTACCCCGACGCAATGGAGGTCGACCCTTCGGCCCCTCCTGTCTCATTACGGGCGCATACACCGCATGTTGACGTGCACCCTGGACTAGGTTTTCAGGCGTTTCCTAGATCCCCTCGGACCGAATGGCCGGGTGCGGGTGGCACAGCCTCGCCTGTAGTTAGGCTCCCCACCTCTTCGCATACGTCAACATGGGGTCCTCCCCACGGCGGGCGGAAGCCTTATAACACGACCGTTCGCCGATTTGCGGGGGAGGAATGTGGTGTCACCGCCAGACACCACACTTGCTAGATGGTAGCTTAAATCGGCCGCGGTCCATTTAGTACATGTCGGACCCGCGTGTCGCCACTGTGTGATCGCAGACCTAGCGCCACCACAAGGCAGGTCTCGAGATACGATATAGCACTCGCCCCAGTTGTACGGACGACATTGCTAGCGATAATACGGACGAAGCCTTCCTCTCATTTGCCGAGAGACAGTTAGAATAGCCTTCTGCTAAGTCCATGGCTACGACCTAGCAAGGCGCCATTAGCCTTACCTAGTTTGAGAGTTATCGTATAAATGTCTCAAGAAGAACGCTGTATTCATCAAAGAATAAAAGATAAGTATTTGAGGAGCTGCATACTTTTCTTATGAGAATTCACTACTTATCCTGTTCCAGAACTCACGCCCGTCTGCGTTAGATAGCGTGCCTATCGGCCCCCTCAAAATAACACTGTGTCGGCACTTCTGTCGACACATCACTTTTCAAGATCAAATATGAGACTCTCACCCTTCCCCCGGATCGGGGAGGGCTTGGCCTTTATCACGTTCATGACAGAGCGGTCGCCCTATTTGTGAGCACATTAGTCAAACTATGGCACCGCCGTCCGGACAGTCTGACCAGTTTGTTAATAGAAGAACTAGCACCGTCCTCCCTGTTGCCGCCTGTGCCGATACACCATATCCCCTCCTCGCTCTTCTACATCGGTGTCTTTTACCTCGAACTCAGTTACGTTCGACTTGCCTTACCAGCGACTCAACTGGCGACGGCAAAGACGGTTTATAGGGTCCTGCAACGTGGACGACCCGATAACGTCGTGGAGAGGAAGCACCCGAACGTCAACTGGCGAGTAGTGTGGAGGACAATTCACCACGTGACACTGGACACTGACGTCACGGCGATGTGGTATATCACTGTCAACGGTAAGCAGGTGGCCAGATCAAGGCTACATGCGATCCACGTAGTAGACTCACCCACGTGCACGAGCTGTGGCGTTCAAGACATCGATGAACACCGTCTTAGCTGTGGTGAGTCTACGGCAGTGTGGTACTTAGTGAGGCAAATGTCAGCATACTTCCTTCGGGTAACGCCGAATCATATCGACCCCAAGACTATCCTATTCCCGGATGAGACGTATTACCCACGCACTAAAACTAATGCAATGACGTGGCTTCGTGGACATGCAGTGAATTATTTGTTTCAAGACGGCACTAAGGACACTTTAGACTTTTGGAACTATTTGCAGGAACGACACTGCAAGATCCTCCGTAACCCAAAGTATCGACAATATTTCTCCAATTTTTTGTGGAGTGCGTTCCACGACCCTCCACGTAGCTGGAACATCACGGGTAAGAGAAGCTAAGATTACAAGACGATGATAGAACACTACACGGTACAACGTGGGATCTACTTTCATCATTACGAGAAGTCATACTTGGATGATACAGCAGATGGAGAGTTTCGTTGTGAACCCTCACACTCTGTAGCAGTATTTGCCCCATTTCCTCTTTTTGTCCCCGGTGCGAATAGGTCTTCGCAGTTTTTGTTTTCCCATCCAGTGCAAGATGTAGCACTGGTTAATCGTGGTATGGATTCCACCCTTCAGTTTCGTTTCATGGTTTCCTTCGCCCCGCACTTTGCTATCTTTCTTTATGCCTAAAAAAAAAAAAAAAGAAGAAGGGTGATGGGCTTCTACGTGAAAGGTTATGGATTCAAACCTTGTGTGGAGCGTAATATTTTCATTATTTAAAAACAATATCGAAGTGCGTTACTTCACGAATTATATTCGTTTGAATGCAATTTTTTTGAAATTTCTAGTGCTTTGTCTTATTATTTAAAATAAAGCCAAACGTGCTCAGTGCAAATAAAACTTTTGTTACAGTCGCGAAAGATGGAATAATCCTAAAAAAAAAAAAAAAAAAAAAAAAAAAAAGAACGCACAACGCGATAGACCCTCATGCCGGGGACCCTGGTTCGATTCCCGGTACTGACAGGGATTTTTTCCTAGGTGGTAGGACTGAACCAGGGTCCACTCAGCCTCGGAGGCCAATTGAGAAGCTAATTGATTGAGAGGTGGCGGCTCCAAGGCCTGGACGTCGACGACGGCCGTCCGATGCCGAACCATTGAGGGTGATAACGGCAGTTAGTCGACTACCGCATCGTCTTTAAAACCTGATCGCAGGGTTCCTTTTTTATTTAGGAAACCAGCTACTGCGTTTCAAGTGTTAGGAAGAAACCAAAGCGTAAATGGGACGAGTATTCGCGATCCGTGGCTGCAGGTTTGTGGTTTTTCGTACTCCGCTGAGACTGATTATGGTGGTATACTTTTGTGTAAAAAGTAAAATAAAATTTCGAAGATACTGCACGTGGATGCTCAAACCGGTTGGGATGTGTATTGAAAAATGAGCGGCCCCCTTCCATACGGTTTGAACTTCTTCGCCAATTTCTACTCCAGTTTCGTGGACAAAAATAGGCAAGATACGAAAATCACTGAGAAGGTGAAAATCCACCAACACAGTGAATAGTAAAAGACACGGTGACAGTATTAATGCGTTTTGCAATCTGCGGTAGTTTCAGTGCTGCAGGACTGTTTCTTATACAACTTTTTAACGTCACTACAAGAACGATGCCATACAGGGTCATGTAAATAATGTTACGATGCCTGATGATAGGCGGTTGATGGAAACTGGTAGAGTGAATCAGCAGCTCTTAATGGATCTTAGACACGACTTTCTTGAAATATGTACGAGCTGTGGGGCACCGCCTGTACTAACTATAAAACCTCTAGTGTTTGTATAGCGCTTAAAACAACAGCCCGTGTGTGATATTACTACTTAGAACTCTCCGCACCGCCGCTTCCGTCTCGCACCGCTTGCTACGGCGGAAACTGTTCCGTTACACTGCCATCGAGGTCCTTCGACAGAGCGCATTACTTGTGACGGGCAGCTCTTCATAACGGTGAAATACTTCTCGAGCAACGGCCCTTAGTCTTAGCATGACGTGATGAGGAATGTAGATAAAGGTGGGAGACTTCTATCAAAACTAAAGGGGCACGCCAATGCATATGCATTTTAGGTGGACGGGCGCTGATGACCGCGCAGTTAAGCGCCCACAAACCAAAAATCTTCATCATCTGTGATCTGAGGCTTTCCCGGCGAATGTGCTGTATCCAAGGTTCTCGGGTGTCCAGCCGGATCCGATCGTCGAAGTTCCACGATATTTCGGCGAATAACCGTTCCACCATCATCAGGTGGTGCTGATGGAATCCATTCGCCGAAATATCGTGGAACTTCAACGATCGAATCAGGCTGGACACCCGAGAACATTGGATACATCGTCATCATCATTATAGGTAGAAAAGCGCAAAAACTACCTTTTGTCCCACACTACTTATTTCTCATTAACCAATTTTCGGCATATTAGATCATTGCCAAGTTACAGCTCTTCGGTCATGACGTAAGTAGTAGAAAACGTCACATCAAGTGCTCCGAGGCCCACGAGGAAAACCGGGAGTGCCGCGTACGTCACAGCACGTGACACTGCACGTCTTACGAATGCCAGCAACCGCCTCCGGCAGGCAGCGAGTAACTACACTACTGGCCATTAAAAATGCTACACCACGAAGATGACGTTCTGCAGACGCGAAATTTAACCGACAGGAAGAAGATGCTGTGATACGCAAATGATTAGCTTTTCAGAGCATTCACACAAGTTTGGCGCCGGTGGCGACATCTACAACATGCTGACATGAGTAAAGTTTCCAACCGATTTCTCATACACAAATAGCAGTTGACCGACGTTGCCTGGTGAAATTTTGTTGTGATGCCTCGTGTAAGGAGGAGAAATGCGTACCGTTAAGTTTCCGACTTTGATTAAGGTCGGATTGTAGCCTATCGCGATTGCCTTTTATCGTATCGCGAATCTGCTGCTCGCGTTGGTCGAGATCCAATGACTGTTAGCCGAATATGGAATCGGTGGGTTCCGGAGGGTAATACGGAACGCTGTGCTGGATCCCAACGGCCTCGTATCACTAGCAGTCGAGATGACAGGCATCTTATCTGCATGGCTGTAACTGATCGTGCAGCCACGTCTCGATCCCTGAGTCAACAGATGGGGACGTTTGCAAGACAACAACCATCTGCACGAACAATTCGACGACGTTTGCAGCAGTATGGACTATCAGCTCGGAGACCATGGCTGCGGTTACCCTTGACGCTGCATCACAGACAGGAGCGCCTGCGATGGTGTACTCAACGACGAACGTGGGTGCACGAATGGCGAAACGTCATTTTTTCGGATGAATCCAGGTTCTGTTTACAGCGTCATGATGGTCGCATCCGTGATTGGCGACATCGCGGTGAATGCACATTGGAAGCGTGTATTCGTCATCGCCATACTGGCGTATCACCCGGCGTGATGGTATGGGGTGCCATTGGTTACACGTCTCGGTCACCTCTTGTTCGCATTGACAGCACTTTGAACAGTGGACGTTACATTTCAGATGTGTTAAGACCCGTGGCTCTACCCTTCATTCGATCCCTGCGAAACCCTACCTTTCAGCAGGATAATGCACGACCACATGTTGCAGGCCCTGTACGGGCCTTTCTGGATACAGAAAATGTTGGACTGCTGCCCTGGCCAGCACATTCTCCAGATCTCTCACCAATTGAAAACGTCTGGTCAATGAGGCCGAGCAACTGGCTCGGCACAATACACCAGTCACTACTCTTGATGAACTGTGATACCGTGTTGAAGCTGGATGGGCAGCTGTACCTGTACACGCCATCCAAGCTCTGTTTGACTCAATGCCCAGGCGTATTAAGGCCGTTATTATGGCCAGAGGTGGTTGTTCTGGGTACTGATTTCTCAGGATCTATGCACCCAAATTGCGTGAAAATGTAATAACATGTCAGTTCTAGTATAATATATTTGTCTAATGAATACCCGTTTATCATCTGCATTTCTTCTTGGTGTAGCAATTGTAATGACCAGTAGTGTATTTCAGGTGAAGTTTAATAATTCTTGCCCGCGCGTTTAAATGCACGCAACTCTCGATAGCACACGACAAAGTTAAGACCTCTAGTGGATACTATTTCAATTGCATATTGATTTCCTGTGGACCCTGCATGAGCCGAGCGTTCGCGAATTGTGGCGGACAAGCCGACTCGTGTGACTTCACATGTTCGTTGCGGGGCCCGTGTTTCTCGTAGGCCCCGCAGAGCTCTTTACCACAGTTTAATATCTAATATTTCACAACTAAACTTCACTTGGAAGTTTTATTTACTTACTACGGTTTGGTACATATATTGTCGAAATAAACAAGTTAAAAGTGGATAAAAAACGCAGTATGACTGTCACTATACTGGGAGGGAGTATGCGGGGAAGCACTAAATTTCATAAAAAATATCACACGATTTCCAGTTTCTGTCTCCTTTAGTATAAGAGCCCACTACTCACAATAAGACCGAACGTCAACCCGAATGTCATTGTTCATTGTGACTTTAATCGTTAACGATTCAAGGCTCACGTTCCAACATATGTTCTAAAACTGTACACGGGACGAACAAGTGTGTTACTATGCCAATATGACGACGGTAAGTAATTTCGAAGGAATGTAGTAACCAGAGTGATCATTCATCAGACCGGACGAATTGGCACAGGGGTAAGGCACCGAACTCGCTTTCGGGTGATTTCTCTAAACCACTTCACGTAAATGCTGGGCTGGATCCTTTGAAAAGAGCACGGCCAAATTCCTTACACATCTCTCCACAATTCATACTTGTGATCCGTCTCTAATACCCTACTGTTTAAGAGAGGTTAAACCCTAATATTCTTTTCCTTTTCCTTTTATCAGCATATTACATTCACCAGATGCCGATATGACAATGGCCAATTACACGACGGTCACAACGTCTACGTTTCCTTCTCTGCCCAACAGGAAACACCTTGTTCTTTGATGTGCTCGTGTGACAGGAAAAGACACCTACTTACCAACAGTTAGTCTCATTGCTTCCGAGGTGCTGGAAACAATAGACGTCAGCTGTGAAATATTTTGTTATCAAGAACGAAGGCTATTCTCTTACTGGTTTTCCTCTCAGCTCTGTTTATTTAGTTTTAGTTTAATTGCAATGGATTTCGAAGCAAACTACGGCATCATCTACAGGCACTGTACCACTATGGTGCTGTGATACACGACAGTAAATAATCCTTTTGCTCTAGCTCAGCATTATCTAATGTGATAAGTGTGAGTATCAAAGTTACCACGCCAGAGGATACTGAGGCACATTAACAGGATATACTTTGGCCAGCTTAGCATACACAAGACATTGCTAAAGTGCCTGAAGATGACGGCGTAGTTTGCTTCTAAATCGATTACAAATACATTAAAACAACAAACACAGATGACTGGAAAGTAAGACAGTAATTCTCTGTTCTCCATAACAAAACCTTCGAATCTCACTAAGGAAGTAAAAATAAAACGTGGACAGGGAATAAAGCAGCCTCGCAAACAATTCATCATAAAGTCGGAATTACTAATTTTAGTTCTTGGGTAGTTACACAAAACGAGTATTTTGTGATTTTAACATCTGAGGTCATCAGTCTCCTAGAGCTTATAACTACTTAAACCTAACTAACCTAAGGACATCACACACATCCATGCCCATGGCAGGATTCGAACCTGTGACCATAGCAGTCACGCGGTTCCGGACTGTAGCGCCTAGAACCGCTCGGCCTCCGCGGCCGGCAAAATTTATTTCACCGAAAGCGATATGTCGTTTTAACTTTGTCCCAATGACGTCTTCGTGCTCCTCGATACATTTATTCTGTCTTTTTCTTCAACAGTGTATTTACGTGTTATAATAACACTGTTTGTCTTGACCACAGTATTCTGTTGACTTTGCTAGACCTTACGCGTTTCGGCGTTACGCCATTTTCAAAGGATCTGCAATGAGAAATATGTGATAACATCTAAAATAGTAAGTATACAATGACAAGCGAATGAAACTTGTCATGATGTACAATGGCGAAACGCCGAAACGTGTAAAGCAAATAAAATACTGTGGTCAAGAGGAACAGTGTTATTATAGTACAATTAAATCACCGCAACATCTCATAGAACATTTATGCAACATATTTCTGTATTTACGTGTGTTATTTTAGGGTATGGTAGACCGAAGATTACTACAGGTGAGAAAAGTACAATCAGTTCATGTTAACAAATATCTAAAGCAAAGTATTCTTTTCAACTTGTATCAGTACAAAAGCATTACCCTTCGGTGTAATTCAGTTCCATGCTTCCAAACACTGCCCACGTCAAAGTCGACCGGCAAGTGCAACACGAGGCGACTTCAATATCCGTGACGTAATCCTTGCTTGGCAGAGGATCGTATCGGGTGATATGCAAATGCAGTCGTTCCGTAATGCAGACTCGGAACGACTGACAAACAAGTCTTCAACACCTGCAAGAGCTGCTTCGCACGATTAAAATGCTGTGGTTTCCATTATCACTACACTTGGCGCTCTTAAAATCGAGACAACTCCAGCTCGATTCTAGAATGGGTGTAAATAACAGGAGTTTCTGTCACGGAGAGAAAACAGGTAGGAAGTTTTAGAATTTAACTTTTTGTCCTTCAAAGTGTCATTAGATACAGAACACTACATCAGTCGAACAAAAATGGACGAGCGATCTAGCTATAGCATTCTGAGGAAACCATCTAGCCTTAACAATACAACTCCGCAATTAAAGTGGCCGCACTGAAATATGAGCAGCCTTCCTTGTAAATAATAGTGCAGTGTCTTAAGCACCGAGCACCTCGGCCTAATTTTCGAAGGTCTTCTTTCCATAAATCTGTATACATTATATCACTGTCGGCCTCTTTCCTAAGTATGGAATTCCGGTAAATAAAACCACACGATTCTATTTTTAAATCAGCCTGTGCGGCTTTAATACAGCGAAGAATAAAAGTTACTTTAACGCTACTACTGCAAAACACTTGTCCCTACACGATCTATTATTGGGTGATAAAATTGCTCAGATGCCTTGAACAGTCGAAAGATAAAAGCACCAGAGAAGCAGTTCCATTTAACACTGGATAATGGCGAGCAAGACTTAAGAAAATTAAAAAACGGTCAAAATACCTGTCGTCGTAAAAAAAGTCGTTCAACATCTGAAATTCTGAAGATGCTCAAAATTTTCAGGAAAACAGGGGCAAGCTTTAGGAGAAGACGAATAATATACAAATTGTACAAAAACGAAGAGAAAGATAATGGAAGACCAAGAACTGAGAGCTCGATTAAAAAAGATATAACACAAGTATATAGTCTTTCGTCCTTTCTGTTCAATCTACACATCGAAGAAGCTAATGGCAGAAATAAGAGAAAGGTTTACCTACAACTGTACCCAACAAGCCACTGTACCAAACGTGGCAGTATTATTTTCCCGTCTATCTCTAGCGCATGGGAATAAAGGCTGTTCGTGTCTCTCTGTTCTCTCTCTTATAAGTATTCTGTATGGCTGGATACCACTCGTCACGACTTCCTCTGATGTGTCAACTTCTTCTTGTCAGAGTAGCACTTGCACCCAATGTCCTCAAATATTTGTTGGATATATTTGGGTCTCTGTCTTCTCCTACAGTTTTTACGCGGAGCATATCTCTCAAGTACCACAGAACTCATTCCTTGATGTCTTAATACAGGGCCCGTCATCCTGTCCCTTCTTCTTGTCAGGGTTTTCCCTACATTCCTTTCTTTTCTGATTCTGCGGAGAACCTCCTCATTTCTGATCTTATCAGTACACCTAATTTTCAACATCGTTCTGTCGCACCACATCTCAGACTCTCCGATTCTCTTCTTTTTCGGTTTTCGCACAGTCCGCTTTACGCTTCTACTCAACTCTGTGCTCCAAACGTGCCTTCTGAATACGTCTTTGTATAGTTAGAGGCGATGGTTCAAATGTCTCTGAGCACTGTGGGACTTAACAGCGGAGGTCATCAGTCCCCTAGGCCTTAGAACTACTTAAACCTAACTAACCTAAGGACATCACACACATCCACGCCTGGGGCAGGATTTGAACCTGCGACCGTAGTGGTTGCGCGGTTCCAGACTGAAGCGCCTAGAACCGCTCGGCCATTCCGGCCGGCTAGAGGCGATGTTTGATACGTCTTTTGGCCAGGAATGCCCTCATGGCCTGTGATAGTCTGATTGCTATGTGCTATGTCTTACTTGCTTCGTCCGTCATGTGCTATTTTCTTTCAAGATAGCAGAATTCCTTCACTTCTACTTCGTGGTGCCTAGTTCTGATGTTAAGTTTATTGTTAATCTCATTTCTGCTATTGTTTGTTACTTTCACCATTCTTCAGTTTCCTTTCGGTACTTAGTGTGTGCATATTAAAGTGTTCATTCCACTCAACAGGTCTTTCAATCGTTCCTCAATTTTACTGAGGACGGTGATGTCACCAATGAATCTTATCACTGACGTCCTTACACCCTGAATTTGGAATCCATTCCTGAATCTTTCTTCTTCCATGTATACATTGAACAGTAGAGACGAAAGATCACGTCCATGTCTTATAACCTTTATAATCGGAACACTTCGTTCTTAGTCTTCAATTATTATTTTTCCTTCTTTGTTCCTGCAGCTTCCTACAGCTTACGCCAGCTTTCCGAGAATTTCGAACATCTTCACCATTTTAATTTGTCAAGCGCTTTCTCTGGGTCAACAACTGCAGTTACCGTTCTTGATTATTCAAGTCTTTCTGCCAATATCAAGTGCTACGTCAGAACTTCTCTGGTGCCTTTACCTTTCCGAAAGCCAAAGTAATCATTATCTAACAGATCTTCAATTTCCATTTCCGTTTTGCATTCTTCTATATTCTTGTCGCCAACTTGGATGCTGATTGTGGATAGCTAGCGCACTTATTTGCACTTACTAGCTTCGGGATTGTGTTGAAGATATGTTTCCGAAAGTATCCAGGCTCATATATTCTACAAACCAACGTGAATAGTCGTTTTGGTTGCCACTTCCGCGAATAATTTTAGAAATTCCTAAAGAATGTTCTTTATGTCTCCCACGTTCCTTGATCGCAAGTCTTCCAAATCGCTGGTAAACTCTAATACTGGATCTCCTATAGTTTCCATATTGGCTCCCATTTCTTCTAACGCCTCATCGGACAGTTTCTACCCCTCTCGGAGGCCTTCAGTGCACTATTCCCGCTCTCTCCGCTCAGTGTAACAGTGGAATTCCCATTATACTGTTAATGTTGACGCCGTTACTTTTTAATTTCACCGAAGGTTGTTTTGATTTTTCTGTATGTTGAATCAGTCCTTCCGACGACCATTTCACTTTCTGTTTCTTCACAATTTTCCGGAAACCACTTCGCCTTGTCTTGCCTGACATCCTATTTATTTCATTCCCTCCCCTCTTTTCTCCTCTTCAAAACATTCTGCATAATCCCTTAAACACTTGATTCAGAAATGTTGCTCCGTTGGTGTCTGTGACGTTGATGCACTACGGCCACGCGTCCACTTCTTAATTTTGTCTGCTGACAAGTCGAATGCACATCTGTTGTTTACAGCCGGCCGGGGTGGCCGAGCGGTTCTAGGCGCTACAGTCTGGATCCGCGCGACCGCTACGGTCGCAGTTTCGAATCCTGCCCCGGGCATGGATGTGTGTGATGTCCTTAGGTTAGTTAGGTTTAACTAGTTCTAAGTTCTAGGGGACTGATGACCTCAGAAGTTAAGTGCCATAGTGCTCAGAGCCATTTGAACCATTTTGTTGTTTACAGTTGACATATTGTCAGTTCAAGCTAACGTCGTTGTTACTACATTGAGGTCGCTTATATGCCACGAACAAAGTCAGTCCCGGAACTTTTTGGGCAGACAGTGTGTTACTACTTAACCTAAAAGATATAAAATATGCAGAAAAATTATTGAACACATCTAACTAAAATAGTAGGAGAGAAAAAATGTAGGAAGTAGGAGGGATGTGTGTAAGTCCCCGTCCCTGCAGCCGGGGTTTATGGCCTGGAATATAAATGGTGTCTACAGTGGTGAGGCACATAAATGTGATTTGCAGAGTATCCATGTAGATGCAGATATAGTTAAGAAGTTAAAATTAAAATCACCCATGATAACTGAATCCTTGTGTTTTGAATATATTTGATTCAAAAGTTGCTCCATATGGTTTAGAAAGATACATATTTCCCTGCAGGGGCCCTGTAAACTGCCAAAATTATAACTGGCTTATTGTTTGTAGTAATTTCCGTTCCAATTTTAACATAGGCTGCAGTCCCTCCTTTATAGTTCTACAGTAGCTGGCTGCTAATGAGTGTCCATCAATTTGAGGCATTACAGTTCCACTTATCACATGGTGTTCTGTAAGATATATTACTTGTGAATGCTTTACAGATTCAGCGTCATTAATGTCGCGATTTAGAAGCTCCACTTTGTTTCTGAGGCCACTGATGTTTTGGTGGAACACACAGAGTTTACTGCTGCTGGTATTTCTTGGTTCGTTCGTACACTTCGATAACTTAGCATCTCCCCATAAACTCGGACTGTTTGGTAAATTATTACATCTCGGATTATCACCAGTCTTAACAGCCTAAAAAAGCCTTAGAAACAGATTGCTGATATTCGCCTAACGATATTGAAAGCGTGATTACCTCTTGAGGCTTATTTCCTATTTCACTCAGCGTATCCACGAAGCGATCGAATCTTAGACGTATAGGGTTTACGTGGGAGATATTGTATTTCAGTTTTAGTAAAATCATCTTTCTCGTATGAACCAACGTCGTACGCTCGTGGCGAATGGCTGTTTCAAGCGACAGCCCTAGGCGAAGGCGGCTAGGCAGGCGGCAGGAGCGGCTGGGGGAGAAGGCAGGGGGGGGGGGGGGGGGGGCACAGGGCTCCAATCATTGCAAGCGGAAGCATCGCATCAGCCAGCTGGCGTTGTCTGCCGCTGTAGCGCTGTCTGTAAAGCACTCGGTATGCTGCGGTCATCTACTTCTGAACCTTACTCTGTGAGTAAACTCTGCCAGCCACTGTACAGCTCGTGGGCATGCCGCATGCTACCTCGTGCCAATTTTAGCAGGTGGCAGAAGTAGAGCTCAATAGGCACAAAATGGACGAGGCTCAATGTGGCATCCAGATGAATATAAACTGTGGTGGCACCGGCACATAAATGAGTTAACTAGAAAACTCACTACTGCTACTTTACAGTTGGCAATCTACCTCTTTGAGTCGACCAGCAGTTGTGATTGTTAGCAGAACTATAGCATAGTTCATCCCAAAGCCACTCTTGTTATTAACTATAAATTCAGTTAGGCTGTACATTTGCTGAAAAGTAACTTAAGAATTTCGATATCCTGAATACCCTACAACAAGATGTTGTGATATTACCTTTACATAATATTCTTACTGCAACCTTTTGTAGAATAAGTATTTTTTGGCATTAACTAAATTTCCCCAGAAGATTAAGTCAGAGGAGAGTATTGACAGAAAGTAAGTCAACTGTTAATATTATCCTTTGACATAATGTTCTGAGGAAATTTAGCTAAGGCCAGAAAAATACTTATTCTACAAAATGTTGCAGTAAAAATATTATGTAAAGTTAAGAAGACTCTTCAGGATATTGAAATTCTTAAACTTACTGTTTGATATAGGATAAGCCATGCTTCTCACAACACTACCACAAATAAACATAATTTATTTATAGAATATGCGTCCTTACCTACGATGCAGTGTGGAGTTTTATATTGTTACGCATGTTTATAACACGTTACCGGCAGGCAGAAAATTGAAAATTCCCAGAAAGAGAAACACATGGTAAAAGAATATCTCATGAACCAAACGAATAATGTATCAGAATATCTGGAACCATGGATGCAAATTTCACTTAACGCTAACGTTCGTATTAAATAGGTTTTGACTTTCCCAGTACATAGGCAGCTGATAGCCTTCTGTCTGAAGGGGCATAAAAGCTTTAGTTGAATCACGTATTAGAAATAAGCAGTAGATGAGAAATGCAAGAGGAACAGCAGTCATTTTTTCCCCAAAGCCGCTAGAGTCAGCCAAAATAGTAAGACACTGAAGCGTTATCGTTAGCAATGACCTGAAATTAGCAAAGATGAAAGCAAATGCGGGATGGGAACCATCGGGTACACTTTCAAAAACGTAAGGCTGTTTATCCAACTGCCGTACGGCACTGAGCCAGATGTTCAAAAAATGGTTCAAATGGCTCTGAGCACTATGGGACTTAACATCTGAGGTCATAAGTCCCCTAGAACTTAGAACTACTTAAACCTAACTAACCCAAGGGCATCACACACATCCATGCCCGAGGCAGGATTCGAACCCGCGACCGTAGCAGTCGCGCGGTTCCGGACTGAAGCGCCTAGAACCGCTCGGCCACCGCGGCCGGCTGAGCGAGGTGTCGCAGTGGTTAAAACTACGCAATTCCACCCAGAAGAAGCCTGCTTCAAATCCCGGCGCGGCAACGCAGAATAGGTTTTTTGTGGTTTCTCTAAATTGGTTAGGGCGAATGTCAGAATGACTTTCTGGAAATGGCAGGGCTGATGTACTTCCCTATTCGAGCTTGTGCTCCGCCTTTGATGGCCTCGTCGTCGATGGAACGTGAAATTCTCATCTTCATTTCCACTTTTTTCTGACCCGGCTCATTCAAGAGTATTATCACGCTGTGGTTCTTTGTCACCAGAATAAACACAAGACAGTCGTGCTATTCGCCACTGTGGTCTGTTTTGTTAGAGCAATAGTGGCACATTTACACTCGACGAAGTGAAGAGGGAGACGCTAAGACAGGGGCGTTCTGCATCAAACAAATAAGTGGGCTTAAAATTCCAAGAAAATGAGACTATTGATCTCCATTCATTATATCAAAAAGCAAGCAAAGATCCTTGTTCTGGCCCTTATGGGCCAATCAAAACCGACCGACCGGCGTGCCATCATCCACCAGTGGCGTCACTGGGTGTGGTATGGAGGGACACGGGCTCAGCACACCGCTCTCCCGGCCGTTGACGGTTTCTTGACATAGGAGCCACTACTAATCACTCAAGTAGCTCCTCAATTGGTCTCACGAGGCTAAGTTTAGCCCGTACCAGACCTCCCACAAAGAAAAAAAAGTCCATGGCAGTTCTTGGAATCGAACCCAGGACGGCCGGATAGCGGTCAGAAACGCTGAGTTGTGAACTATGGAAGCGGATAGATCTTGAATACATGTCACGTAATGAACAAATGGTAAGAATAGACACGTTGGCACACTGACAGGGAAGAACAGGCAATCGTACCACGACACACCAATCATAAAGAAACAGGATGGAGGGAGAGAGTGTACTGGTAAACACATGCCCTTCACCACGCATCATGCAGTAGCTCGTGGAGTGCGAATGTGCAGCAGGCGTAAATAATGCAAAAAAACTAATTGACTATACAAGTAGATCTGCTTTAAACACGTGGATTACGTAAGTATAAACATACGAACATGCATATGATACAGCAGTATAACTTTTGAACATCTCTCTCTCTCTTCTTTTTGCGTTTCATACATTGTGAAAGATGGCAGTATGGGCAGCGGTGGAACTCACGAGTGCTGCATCCAGTTCCTGTCGAACATGTTATAGACTTTACGCAGTTTCCTGTTTTTTATCCTAAAGATCTGCCATATTTGAATCTTTGATGATTTCCTTTGCTGGTGTATGTATACGTTAAGATATTTTTCTTTGTTTATTTTAACACTTGCAAAAAAGGTTGAGCTCATTTTGGTTTGTTAATTTCTCTGGACGTTTGAAACCTATTCTTGGGCTGATATTAGTCACTGTTTGTGGTAGCTGTCCTCACATATTTGTTGACTTATCTAACCCATTAGTAGTTTCGCCACATTCTTACTGAGACTGTCTTGGCCAATAGTCAACGAAGCGCGCTAGTTTATAAAACGGGAAGGTGAGCCAGAGTTCTACATCTACATCTACATTGATACTCCGCAAGCCACCCAACGGTGTGTGGCGGAGGGCACTTTACGTGCCACTGTCATTACCTCCCTTTCCTGTTCCAGTCGCGTATGGTTCGCGGGAAGAACGACTGTCTGAAAGCCTCCGTGCGCGCTCTAATCTCTCTAATTTTACATTCGTGATCTCCTCGGGAAGTATAAGTAGGGGGAAGCAATATATTCGATACCTCATCCAGAAACGCACCCTCTCGAAACCTGGCGAGCAAGCTGCACCGCGATGCAGAGCGCCTCTCTTGCAGAGTCTGCCACTTGAGTTTATTAAACATCTCCGTAACGCTATCACGGTTACCAAATAACCCGGTGACGAAACGCGCCGCTCTTCTTTGGATCTTCTCTATCTCCTCCGTCAACCCGACCTGGTACGGATCCCACACTGATGAGCAATACTCAAGTATAGGTCGAACGAGTGTTTTGTAAGCCACCTCCTTTGTTGATGGACTACATTTTCTAAGCACTCTCCCAATGAATCTCAACCTGGTACCCGCCTTACCAACAATTAATTTTATATGATCATTCCACTTCAAATCGTTCCGTACGCATACTCCCAGATATTTTACAGAAGTAACTGCTACCAGTGTTTGTTCCGCTATCATATAATCATACAATAAAGGATCCTTCTTTCTATGTATTCGCAATACATTACATTTGTCTATGTTAAGGGTCAGTTGCCACTCCCTGCACCAAGTGCCTATCCGCTGCAGATCTTCCTGTATTTCGCTACAATTTTCTAATGCAGCAACTTCTCTGTATACTACAGCATCATCTGTGAAAAGCCGCATGGAACTTCCGACACTATCTACTAAGTCATTTATATATATTGTGAAAAGCAATGGTCCCATTACACTCCCCTGTGGCACGCCAGAGGTTACTTTAACGTCTGTAGACGTCTCTCCATTGATAACAACATGCTGTGTTCTGTTTGCTAAAAATTCTTCAATCCAGCCACACAGCTGGTCTGATATTCCGTAGGCTCTTACTTTGTTTATCAGGCGACAGTGCGGAACTGTATCGAACGCCTTCCGGAAGTCAAGAAAAATAGCATCTACCTGGGAGCCTGTATCTAATATTTTCTGGGTCTCATGAACAAATAAGGCGAGTTGGGTCTCACACGATCGCTGTTTCCGGAATCCATGTTGATTCCTACATAGTAGATTCTGGGTTTCCAGAAATGACATGATACGCGAGCAAAAAACATGTTCTAAAATTCTACAAGAGATCGACGTAAGAGATATAGGTCTATAGTTTTGCGCATCTGCTCGACGACCCTTCTTGAAGACTGGGACTATCTGTGCTCTTTTCCAATCATTTGGAACCCTCCGTTCCTCTAGATACTTGCGGTACACGGCTGTTAGAAGGGGGGCAAGTTCTTTCGCGTACTCTGTGTAGAATTGAATTGGTATCCCGTCAGGTCCAGTGGACTTTCCTCTATTGAGTGATTCCAGTTGCTTTTCTATTCCTTGGACACTTATTTCGATGTCAGCCATTTTTTCGTTTGTGCGAGGATTTAGAGAAGGAACTGCAGTGCGGTCTTCCTCTGTGAAACAGCTTTGGAAAAAGGTGTTTAGTATTTCAGCTTTACGCGTGTCATCCTCTGTTTCAATGCCATCATCATCCCGTAGTGTCTGGATATGCTGTTTCGAGCCACTTACTGATTTAACGTAAGACCAGAACTTCCCAGGATTTTCTGTCAAGTCGGTACATAGAATTTTACTTTCGAATTCAATGAACGCTTCACGCATAGCCCTCCTTACGCTAACTTTGACATCGTTTAGCTTCTGTTTGTCTGAGAGGTTTTGGCTGCGTTTAAACTTGGAGTGGAGCTCTCTTTGCTTTCGCAGTAGTTTCCTAACTTTGTTGTTGTACCACGGTGGGTTTTTCCCGTCCCTCACAGTTTTACTCGGCACGTACCCGTCTAAAACGCATTTTACGATTGCCTTGAACTTTTTCCATAAACACTCAACATTGTCAGTGTCGGAACAGAAATTTTCGTTTTGATCTGTTAGGTAGTCTGAAATCTGCCTTCTATTACTCTTGCTAAACAGATAAACCTTCCTCCCTTTTTTTATATTCCTATTAACTTCCATATTCAGGGATGCTGCAACGGCCTTATTATCACTGATTCCCTGTTCTGTACATACAGAGTCGAAAAGTTCGGGTCTGTTTGTTATCAGTAGGTCCAATATGTTATCTCCACGAGTCGGTTCTCTGTTTAATTGCTCGAGGTAATTTTCGGATAGTGCACTCAGTATAATGTCACTCGATGCTCTGTCCCTACCACCCGTCCTAAACATCTGAGTGTCCCAGTCTATATCTGGTAAATTGAAATCTCCACCTAAGACTATAACATGCTGAGAAAATTTATGTGAAATGTATTCCAAATTTTCTCTCAGTTGTTCTGCCACTAATGCTGCTGAGTCGG
This sequence comes from Schistocerca serialis cubense, assembly GCF_023864345.2. NCBI lineage: Eukaryota > Metazoa > Arthropoda > Insecta > Orthoptera > Acrididae > Schistocerca > Schistocerca serialis. Next base: position 389,112,395 of record NC_064643.1, on the reverse strand, counting down.
GAGGTCGGTAAAAGGAGCCAATTATTAACCTAGTTCGGTTGTTTAGTGTAACCTCCACCCATAATAATTCACAGGAACTATCCACTTCTACTTCACTACAGGATAAACTACTACTAACAGCGATGAACACTCCACCACCGGTTGCATGCAATCTATCCTTTCTAAACACCGTCTGTACCTTTGTAAAAATTTCGGCAGAATTTATCTCTGGCTTAAGCCAGCTTTCTGTACCTATAACGATTTCAGCTTCGGTGCTTTCTATCAGCGCTTGAAGTTCCGGTACTTTACCAACGCAGCTTCGACAGTTGACAATTACAATACCGATTGCTGCTTGGTCCCCGCATGTCCTGACTTTGCCCCGCACCCGTTGAGGCTGTTGCCCTTTCTGTACTTGCCCAAGGCCATCTAACCTACAAAACCGCCCAGCCCACGCCACACAACCCCTGCTACCCGTGTAGCCGCTTGTTGCGTGTAGTGGACTCCTGACCTATCCAGTGGAACCCTAAACCCCACCACCCTATGGCGCAAGTCGAGGAATCTGCAGCCCACACGGTCGCAGAACCGTCTCAGCCTCTGATTCAGACCCTCCACTCGGCTCTGTACCAAAGGTCCGCAGTCAGTCCTGTCGACGATGCTGCAGATGGTGAGCTCTGCTTTCATCCCGCTAGCGAGACTGGCAGTCTTCACCAAATCAGATAGCCGCCGGAAGCCAGAGAGGATTTCCTCCGATCCATAGCGACACACATCATTGGTGCCGACATGAGCGACCACCTGCAGATGGGTGCACCCTGTACCCTTCATGGCATCCGGAAGGACCCTTTCCACATCTGGAATGAGTCCCCCCGGTATGCACACGGAGTGCACATTGGTTTTCTTCCCCTCTCTTGCTGCCATTTCCCTAAGGGGCCCCATTACGCGCCTGACGTTGGAGCTCCCAACTACCAGTAAGCCCACCCTCTGCGACTGCCCGGATCTTGCAGACTGAGGGGCAACCTCTGGAACAGGACAAGCAGCCATGTCAGGCCGAAGATCAGTATCAGCCTGAGACAGAGCCTGAAACCGGTTCGTCAGACAAACTGGAGAGGCTTTCCGTTCAGCCCTCCGGAATGTCTTTCGCCCCCTGCCACACCTTGAAACGACCTCCCACTCTACCACAGGTGAGGGATCAGCCTCAATGCGGGCAGTATCCCGGGCAACCACAGTCGTAGTCCGATCAGGGGATGCGTGGGACGAGCTGGCCGTCCCCGACAAACCCCCATCCGGACCCCCACAGTGATGCCCATTGGCAACAGCCTCAAGCTGTGTGACCGAAGCCAACACTGCCTGAAGCTGGGAGCGAAGGGATGCCAACTCAGCCTGCATCCGAACACAGCAGTTGCAGTCCCTATCCATGCTAAAAACTGTTTTGCAAAGAACGTCTGAACTAATCTACAGAGAGCGCAAACAAATCGACAAAATTTAAACGGTTATTACAATACAAGATTGCCTAGTAAATTCAGTAATGCTGCTACTTGCGCACTGCTGACACTGCTCGGCGGCGGAAGGAGACTAAGCGAAATTACACTATTCAGGTACTAAAACGCGATGCTACAACTCTCAAATACTATAATACGCCCGAAATTTACGAATTAAACAATGCAAGTACCAAAAACACGCAAAGAAATTAAGAATTAAACTATGTAACAAATGAGTGAGCTAGGAGTATACGACTTGCTGCTGCAGCTGCTTATCCAACGGCGGCAGGGAGCACACTGACTGTGACCAACCGACACTGGCCGTTCAAAACAAAAACAGTAGACAAACGACTACGCGAATTTACACTATTCAGGTACTAAAACGCGATGCTAGAACTCTCAAATGTTATAATACGCCCGAAATTTACGAATTAAACAATGCAAGTACCAAAAACACGCAAAGAAATTAAGAATTAAACTATGTAACAAATGAGTGAGCTAGGAGTATACGACTTGCTGCTGCAGCTGCTTATCCAACGGCGGCAGGGAGCACACTGACTGCGACCAACCGACACTGGCCGTTCAAAACAAAACAGTAGACAAACGACTACGCGAATTTACACTATTCAGGTACTAAAACGCGATGCTACAACTCTCAAATACTATAATACGCCCGAAATTTACGAATTAAACAATGCAAGTACCAAAAACACGCAAAGAAATTAAGAATTAAACTATGTAACAAATGAGTGAGCTAGGAGTATACGACTTGCTGCTGCAGCTGCTTATCCAACGGCGGCAGGGAGCATCTAATCCGAGCGATGAATTAACGACCGTCGGTCTAGCACAGCCTGAGTATCTTTGCGTGACTTCTCATATTTGTTTTAGCTCGAGCTGCGCTTTATGCCAATCTCAGGCTCAGAAAATGCGAAATACAGTCAGTTAAAATTCGATAACATGCGACTTTCCTCTCTTTCGTAAATTGGCGGTCCAGTGACCATGAGGTAACGCTGGAAGATAAACTGAATGAGAGGTGCAGGTGCGATTGCTATGTTGGAGAGAGAGAGAGAGAGAGAGAGAGAGAGCGACAGAGAAGGAGAGAAGGGCAAGTATTCCTGTCTCAAGGGCGAATGGACACGTTCTGCGTGCCTAGTGATTGGAGTATTCTCAGAGATCAGCAGCATGACAGTCGAGTAATGACAAGAGGGGAGAAATCAGCACATACGATCGCGACTAAATCGTAGATGCCCGAAACGTGAGAGATGAGACCTTCTATCTCAGAATGTGGTGTCACCGCCAGACACCACACTTGCTAGGTGGTAGCCTTTAAATCGGCCGCGGTCCGTTAGTATACGTCGGACCCGCGTGTCGCCACTGTCAGTGATTGCAGACCGAGCGCCGCCACACGGCAGGTCTAGAGAGACTTCCTAGCACTCGCCCCAGTTGTACAGCAGACTTTGCTAGCGATGGTTCACTGACAAATTACGCTCTCATTTGCCGAGACGATAGTTAGCATAGCCTTCAGCTACGTCATTTGCTACGACCTAGCAAGGCGCCATTATCAATTGCTATTTATCTTGTGATGCATGTACCGTCAGACCGATGTTCACCAATTATGGATTAAAGTTAAGTATTCCAGAAGCTCCGTATTTTTTTACTAGACTCAACTCCTTTAACTGTTCCAGACCTCACGCCAGCCTGCGTGAGCTTAAACGCGTGCCTTTCGGTTTCACCTCCTAGTGGCTTGGCTGTCTTGCCAAGTCACAACACAGAATACGTGCACTCAGCAGCCTTTCCACGTGCCACTGTAACAAGGGGGGTGTTACTCACACTGCTGGAGGCGTCTCTGCTACACGCTACTAATCAGCTCTCATGATTGTTGTTTTCTGGAACGCGTAGACACGGAGAGTGATCCAGATTCTGCGTGGCTGTCACTACTGAACACCCTGCAGGCTAAATTAATTTCGTCTGTCTCCGTGACGTTTAGTTTCAATTGATGGCCTAGAAAGAGGTCAGTGACCTGCTGTCGCTTGTGTTTGCGTAACGATCACCCAAAGTTCAAGGTGACCTGGTCGGATGGCGTGGCATGAAGAGCTGGTTCCCGACACAGGGATGTGAGCCAGACACGATAGGATTCCGAGAGCCAGTTTAACGACCGACTGTCCGCCACGCCAAACAGAACAGACGTCCCAATGTCGAACACTTAGAATACACTTACTCTCTGTTCGTCAAGTTAAATGACAAACGGAGAGGAGATAGGATCCCAAATGACCTTTATTTTCCAACTAATTTAAAAAACCTACCGAAAATAAATCCGTTCCGGTGAAGGTAGCCAAAATCTTGTATTCCTTCGTGATCAAGAAGTTCTTCTGTGGATATTCTAGTGCTGGTCAAACTTCTTTGCTCAAGAGCCAATACTGACATTGTGGAACAGCCGCACATGCCCCGCTCTTATTATTAACTGGTAATGTACATAAGTTAGTGTGTGACGAGACTCCGAGAGACTAGCTATAGTTCGGGTGCGATAAGTTGACCGCCAGCCCCCGAATACTGACCGTTAAAAGTCGGCAGTATTTCGTTTCGACTGTTCTCTGTTTCAGACTGCTGCCAACCTCAGCGGTCTAACAGTTGTGCCACTATAGCAGTATGGTGAAGTGTTCTTGATTTTACTATGTTTAAATGCATTGTTGAATATAGGACACGATCACAAACGTTTTGTAAATGATTTAACGCCAGTTTTCGTGTACTCACTGCGTTTTATTACAACAGCCTTAGTTAATTAGATTTTACTTGTTACAAATAAGTATCAAAATTGAGCCAAATTCGATTTGAGGTGAATTCATGCATCCCCTTCCGTGTAAAAATTTATACCATAAATCGTACGAGTCTCACACTCCCGAAATTTGTCAGTGCTGGAAGACAAACAACACAAGGTTCCGCTCTCACACCCTATAACCCCGCAGTGGTTGTGCCATTTCCTTATTGCCCCTGAGGTAAGCAGCCAACTTCAGTTAGCTCATTCCCGAATTCACCAACATCAATTAATATTAAGGACATTAAAATATTACTGTAAGTATTTTTGTTTGTTACTCAGCGGGAAAACAACACTCTTACGAAACTGTTAACGTTAGCTGACGTTCTTTGGAATCGGTTGTTGCTTGCTACATGCTTACTATTGTAGAATGTGGCTGACAACCGCGGACCGCGGGCCACAGTCTGACGACCGCTCTTACCTGTAAGCACACACTGAGAAATTTAAGATTCTTCGAGAAAGTAATGATGTGTGACTACCAGAAACTAAAGATATGTATTATTTGTGAAATGTCATAATTTATTAGATCTAAATTTTTCGCGTCCTGATACTGATGAGTCAATCTAGACCGACCGATCTCCGTGTCATCCTCTACCATTGAAGTGACTGGATGCGGTTTGGAGGGGGGAGGGGGGAGGCAGTACACCGCTCTCTTGGCGTTTGACGGCTTTCTTGACCTTGGAGCCGCTATTTCTCACTCAATTACATCCTCAGTTGGCTTCACGAGACTGACCAATCATCTCACCAAGGAAAAACTCCCTGCCAATACTGGGAATCGAACCGGGGTCTTCTGTGTACCAACCAGACATCACAGCTTTTTTTACTTCTTTCTGGTTCTTAGTCGTTTTTTCATCAGTGTTCTGTGCAAATGTCGCATGACATCTTTCATATTCCATCGATGAGAATTTCTCTCAGGTTTATATACATATAACAGAGGATCCGCAGTCCTGTGACCGCACACGCTGAGCTACCGTGTCGGCCCCACTAAGCCGTGAAGACGCAAAAGGAGAGCAAGAGCTACTAGCCACTAGCAGTGACATGGCGCCGTATACAAATGAAAAAAATGTGGGAACTTCAATTCCACGCCCAAAAACAATGTCAATCTATTTGGGGACACGAAAATACCGCACCATATTTTTATCTCGAGGATGTAATACAGGGCGGTTACAGTTAATCTTTCGCTACTTCAGACGGCCCTCTTGAAAAACGAGTGATCGTGGGACAATGAAACTTAGTGGAAATATTTGTAAGGCATGCGGAACGGAAATAACGAACAAACCATTGAAATAAATACATTTTAATTTTCACATGAGAGGGTAACACTTGTTAACTGCGTTCCATGTTTACATTCCAGGTTGCAAACATTGCTTAATATGATAACCACCTACATCCACGACAGCCTGGAACCGCGCTAGAGACTGCTCTGCTGCTACCCGAAACATCTCAGGTACCTCCCTACCTATGCCCATCTCCATCTTCCAACGTGCTAGTGTACTGCTGATAAACCCCGTTCTTCAGGTAACCCAACAGCCAGAAATCAAACGGGTTCAAATTTGATGATATTGGTGGTCATGCAAATTATTGTCTGTCCTACCTGGTGCTACTTCCCCATTCGCAGATAAAAACAATTTTACTTGGAAATCTTCTGTCCCCTGACTGTGGCAACATCGGATGATGATCCTAAGGCAGGTGTTTCGGCCAGAATGAACGACATAAAATGAGACAGTGTAACGGCCATAAAGCAGTAGCGCAATTAATTAATTGAATGGTTATATACTGAACTTTTAGAAACACATTTGAATGAGAGGTTGTCTTGTTTTAGCATGGTATCACACTAACCTACAATTCTGGATTGTACATTGGACAGCCGGTCTTCCATAGGAAAATAAAAAAAAACCAAATAAGACGATAAAAACAATATGAATGAGAAATAAAAGAGCGCCCAGCCCCTAGAGGATCATGACTAGTGGAATGAGAGAAACTATTAGAAGTGATGCAAATGGGGTACAATGATTGGCAACGAGACATACGAGATATAGATACAAAGGGGAGTAACTCGGCATTCTTACCCCATGCAGCATTGGTCGGTGCATGGTGCAGACAGCTTGCAGCGTAAGCCATGTTCTTACGTAAGTATGGCAGGCATGAAGACATATGCATATTCTTTTGGCATGGCCTAAATCCTATTGATGTGACTTAACACACAACAGATTCCAAAGTAATGTTAATTAAAAACAGTAGCGACTTCTGCACTAACAATGAACACGGTTCTGCATCCAAATGGCCGGGTTAAAAATCTTCAACCGACAGTGCTACGCCAGAAACCTGAAGAGAAGCTCTCCATGATTTTATTTTCTCGGAGCATACACGTGTAAATGTCCATGCAGAGAAAAATTTCCTGTATTCAGTCTTACTGAGGGGATAGCGCTGACTGTTCCTGCGGATTTTGTACCGGAGGGACAGGGAAAACTTCCTGGCGCTTGCGATGGACACCCTGTGGTGGCGTTAGATGTCTGACTCTGCCTGAATCGTAATCGCCGAGATGCCGCGAGTAATGAGGCTATTGAGCAGGGGCACTACACCAGTAGTGTGTGGTATAAGCTGAGAATAACGGGAAGCGTGCTAGAGTGGTCCGTGTGGTTGTGGTGACCGCACGGCGTAGTGTTCAGAGAATCTGCCTAGTAAGCAGGGGACCCGGGTTTGAATCCCGGTCCAGCACAAATTTTCAATTTGCCCCTTGATATTAATCAATGGCCACTGGTAGGTAAGGCCTGTAATCCCTTTGTGTATTAATTAATTAAGTATTATTCCTTTATGAGGGACTGGACTACAAAACCGCTGAGGCCTCTCAACGTGTGGGTGATACTTCGCGGTGAAGTCTAACGTTTACAGTGGGATATTAAACCCTAAATTCCTTCCTTCACTTGCAATTGCCATCGACATTCCGACGGCGTCGGGAAATACTACCGTCGCAGTTACTTTGCTCAGCACAGTTACAGGCCAAGATTAACACGAACGGGTCCTTCTGTGGCCATCAATCTACACCGAAAGACGTTTTAAGGAGGCTGCCCGACGGACAACCCTGGGGCGCTGCAGATAAGGAACACGTGCGGTTAATGGACAGCACGGAGGTGAGCAGCACAGTGTCGTGAAGTGGAATGCGGTATGATAAACAGCCGTCACGACAAGGTGTACAGCCATCGGCTTGTGAGAAGAGAAAGCGGCTACCGTACCAGTCAAGTCTGCAGTTGCCTTTTAGTTGTGTTACACGAGCTGATACTTGTCTCAACTGTGACAAGTACGTCAGTTTTTGATAAATAACTTGTCTAGTGTCTCCAACAAAGAAACTAAGCCGACCGGAATTCTTGTTTAGCTTGTTGAGCTGTATTTTTAATTCCTAAATGCCCAGTTTTTCAGTATAAATAATTTTTTAACTAAAACTTTATGTACGTTATAAAAGATAAACATCGCCGTTTATTGTTGTTGACTCATTTCTGGAGGAAGCTACGTTGCTGACCAGCCTTAAAATAATACTGTAGTAGGATGTCATTGACGACAGAAAGTATATTTTACACACATTTATTAAAAAAAGTCGTCTCTCTTAGTTGCAGACCGAGGCGCGAACCGAAGAACTGCAGCGTTCTTTTGGATCCTTACTGCAAAGTACACTCCATAATAAAAGAACTTTCTCTGGTCAAAATTTGCAGAGTTCAAATTTGCACCGATGCCTACCATTTGCTTGCTTGTTATGGCCTGTGTAATCAATTGACATATGTTGTTGCAGCGCTCAAAATTAATGGTTGAAACAATGGCGCAGTGATTTGCGGATCAAAAGTGACAGAAGATTGTTTCAAATGGCTCTGAGCACTATGGGACTTAACTTCTGAGATCATCAGTCCCCTAGAATTTAGAACTACTTAAACCTAACTAACCTAAGGACATCACACACATCCATGCCCGAGGCAGGATTCGAACCTGCGACCGTAACGGTCGCGCGGCTCCAGACTGAAGCACCTACAATCGCTCGGCCACTGCGAACCGCTCGGCCACTGCGGCCGGCGTGACAGAAGAGATCGTGAATGTAAAATATGACATGTGGATTGTGCACGTTTTGTTTACATGCGTATGTTGTACTCTAGGCTTAAACGAGATTATCGTGAATATCACCTAAAATTCAAGTTTCTTCAGGTTCGCTATATACGTATGAAGCCATTCATTAGTGATTGTATCTTGTAGAGTTACCAAATTACAGAGCTGATGACTGCAATATCTCACTTCCTGTTTCGTATACGTAGTCCCAGCCATCTTCTGCGGGTTTAAGACAGGGTCATTTAGCGAGCCAGTCGAGATGCAGTAGGTTAGCCGAGTGTTCGTCGCCGGCCGCGGTGGTCTCGCGGTTCTAGGCGCGCAGTCCGGAACCGCGTGACTGCTACGGCCGGAGGTTCGAATCCTGCCTCGGGCATGGATGTGTGTGATGTCCTTAGGTTAGTTAGGTTTAAGTAGTTCTAAGTTCTAGGGGACTGATGACCACAGCTGTTAAGTCCCATAGTGCTCAGAACCATTTGAACCATTTCGAGTGTTCGTCAGACCAGGAGCGTATGCGTGCAGTTCTGTCTACAGAGCTGTTGTCATCTTGGAAGACGGAAGAAACCACAGCATACCGTCATGAAGATGTAGAAGAAAGGGAAACACTTAGTCGGCGGAAATGTTGAAATAAACATTGCGGTCACGTTCACGGTAACCTGAATGAGTGGGCCATGCAACCACCTACGACCCGAACTACACCTCCTGTAACACGGAGACATTTTGAATCCATACAGCGCACGTGGCGACGCCGCAACGGCTGTCCAGTCCAGTCCAGTTCCCCTCACAAAGAAAGAAATCTGAATAAAATTAATTTCGTAATTTCAGTGGCACATTCGAATTGCTTGCGAAATTCCGATTTCATTGATAGTAATCACGGATCTGACTGCCAATTAATTAAAAAGTCTGCCAATTTTTGTAATAAGGTGAATTTTCTCTGGGCAATGGACACCACCGATGGCTTGCCTACATTGAGGACTTTCGATTGGTGGGGGCAAAATAATTTTCACGTTCACCATCTAATTAATTTAAAATGTACGCAAGATAGCGAAAATCCGTTAAGTTTCAGGTCATTACTTTCGAATTTAACTTGGAGCCACACCGATGGCGAGGAGGCTGGCCGAAGTGGCCGCGCGGTTCTGGCGCTGCAGTCTGGAACCGCGAGACCGCTACGGTCGCAGGTTCGAATCCTGCCTCGGGCATGGATGTGTGTGATGTCCTTAGGTTAGTTAGGTTTAACTAGTTCTAAGTTCTAGGGGACTAATGACCTCAGCAGTTGAGTCCCATAGTGCTCAGAGCCATTTGAACCATTTGATGGCGAGGAGCAAAGGGTAGAGTACTGGTCGGCCACGCACGTCTGATGAAAATGTCGTGCGTATCCGAGATGAATTCAGACGGAGCCCTGGACATGCAGCAAAATTGGCTCGTTCCTCAGTTTCACGAAGAATCCAATGATTTCATTTTTATGCATGGCGGGACTCCGCCTCGCCTTCACGTTGATGCGTGGCATTATCTTAATACCACCATCCTACAACGTTAGAATGGGAGATGTTGACAACAAGGTCTTGTTCATTGCTTTTGGCCTACCAGGTTATCAGACGCCACACCTAGCGATTTTTTCTGTGGGGTACATAAAAGACAGAGCCTTTGTCCCACATGTGGCAGTGACCCTTCAGGAGCTGAGAAATCGATTTGTTGAAGCTGTGGATTCAGTAAATAGGGACCTGTTGGTTCGTGTATGGGATGGAATGGAATGGACTGCCTTTCTATCCTCCTCGAGCAACGCATTGTACACTCGTTGAGTGTATATTTAGTGTCTGTGCGAATATAAAACTTTGAACCTTCCTGCATCCAGTGACATGGGCGATATGTCTCTTTCTTTCATAGTTTCTCTGTAATGAACAACTGAGATCTGTTCTTTCTTTTTGAATCACCCTCTATATTTCCGTAACAGCTAAGCAATTATGCATGTGATGTCTGAAAGCAGGCCTCTAGAATCCAGATATAGATTACATGTCGAAATCCCTGTATCACAGGCCCCCGCGCTACAGGCCACAGCCACTGGGAAGCTCGCCTCACAAGGCGCAGTGTGCAAGACGTGAGTGCCGTCAGCAGCTGAGCGGCTCGACTCAGCACACAAAAACCGCCTCCGGTTTCAAGGACCGCGCACACAAGCCGGCGAAAGAACGGAAAATGTAGGCGAAACAGGAGATGATGTTTCGCCGTAGCAGTACGCATGTCTTCGCAGGTCGATGAAAGAAAATAGTGATCCACAGTTGTTAGGCAACCAGAAGCAACAAATGTACGTTAACGCAAAAAAGTTGTTGAAAGTGTGGCTCTTTGGTGAGAAGAGACAGCAAATTCAGCAGAATCTTTGTTTCTGTTTTCAGTTATTCTACATTACGTCTATCATACGGAAGTATTTTACAGGATTTTAAACGACGAGTATAACGGGAGATGACGTACAGATTGTCTCTGAAAGGAGTTAAACGTGATCATTATCAGCCTGGGGCATCCAGGAAAACATCCACTGTTCACAAAAAGAAAACGATATTGCAGTAGGTTTTTCTCAAATTGAACATTCGATAAATTTTCCGATTTTTATTTCATTGCATCCAATTTAATTCAAAGATACAGTTTAATGACTTGGCTTTGGCTGTCACCGTTAAGAGAAGAATATTTCACTGGAACAGGCATGTTTCACGGTGTCGAGCATTGGAATTCTTTTTCCTTCTTTTTTATTTAATGCAGAAACGATTGAGATGAGCTGTATTTGAAGGAAGGACACCGATGGAGGATTTCTTTTTTCATCTTAATGTAGTCCATCACTAAGTGATGAAATGTGATGCGGGCTAAACATAGGCATGGAAAAATTTCTATGTATTCTAGTTTTCTTTAAACTGGGTACTAGACATCGAGAGACCATACAAACATCTAGAGTTTATGCCGGATTTGTACACTTGATTGCACAAGTGTTCTTCAACATAGGGACTCAGAACGACAAAGTGCAAAGAGCTGTACCTGGAGCTCTGTTGGGCGTGAACCAAGACGGGCAGATGTCATGTACTTCCTTCACGTCTCTACTTATCCATTCCGTAGATGTAGCGCCAATATAAGCAGACAAACAATATTGCGCAGAGGCGTATGAACCGTCATTCTTCTCGCGATCTATCCGTGAATGGAGCGGAAGGAATTCTTAACACTCAGTACATTATAGATTACCTCCTGTCATGCACCTCACAGTGGATAACTTTGCATGTAGATGCAGATTATAAACGTTGCTGTGGACGTTAGAAAGAGCATGTAGAAGACACAATTTCTCCCTCAGCGAGTACTGTATTGTCTTAAGATAGTGGTTACTCACACTACGCACGACAATTATTGTAAGGAAGTTACATTTCCACAACTATTCATGCGTAGCAGAGATTTATATGCAAGAAATTAAGAATACAAGTTACATCTCTGTCAGCGTTAGAAGTCGTCTTGGCGAATTCTGTTTTCTTTATTATGCCGAGACACTTTCTTGCTAAGACCTAATTTTGTTTGAAAACAAAACAGCGTTCCTTATCCATAAGAGAAAAGTAACGAAATTTACAATTAGAAATTTATAAAATGCAAGTATAATAACAGCACGGAGAAATAGAGCGCTGGAAGTTAATACCTGTGTTTTTTCTTATTTTTTTAAGAAAAGAAAACTAGCATTACCAATAAAATACCCGTAATGTTTTCTAAGCTTATAGCTACAAATTAATATCCAGTATTCAGTTTGCCACAAAAGCATTTCAGCTTAACAAGGTACCCTTACTTTTAGTGTTAGTAGATCTGGAACGCTAAGCTTCCTTACTTTACAGACACTGCTCCGAAGCAAACTGTCTTTAGCACAAAGCATATTCCCGCCATAAAATGTATACTGCAATTAGATCGAAATTCGTTCTTTTCAGCGCGAGAAGTACTGAAGTGTAATCACTACTTATTATTGTGATTTCTCAGGTTTTTTCGGCGTCATTGTTTACTGTAGTAGTTTCTTTCAGCTGCTCAGCCGAGTTGTTGGTTCCATTTTAAGCACAAAATTTCGACGACCGGCCCTGCCGACTTCTGCAGATACTACGAGCAGAATTAGACATACTCGCTGTCTGGTCTGCAAGCAGACTACAGTCTACATGAAATGTATTCGCAGGTTCGAATACGAGCAACCATCAGCTCTGTGTAAGGGAATGACGATAATGAAAATTTGTGCCGGATCAGGTCTCGAACCCACATTTCCTGCTCTATGTGAGCGGTCGCTTTATTCGCTTGGCTATCCGTGCATGACTCATGGCCAGAACCAAACTTCCATATGTCGTCGTTCTTGCATCACAACTTGTACTCGAAAACACATTACGTAATAGTCGATGCCTGATATCGAAGGATAGGTACGATGTTGCAGCAGGGCCTGTGTTGTTACGAGAAGAACCATGCGGTGTTCCTTCGGTCTGGCACAAATCTGTACTGTTGTCATTCACTTACACAGCTGATGGTTGGTCGTATTCGCACCTGCGAATACATTTCACGTATTTCGTAACAGCTGCAGTCGCAGCAGCGCCTCTTCCTTCTGAGATGCATGCACGTCCCAAGGAACAGTACATCGTTCTTCTTAACAACACAGGCACTTCGTTTTATCCGTCGATAGCAGGCGCTACTTTCAATTAGAATGTCCTCCCCTGTACGAGAATTACATAATATGTGTACGAGTACAGGTTGCGATGCAGAAATGACGACATAAGCAAATTTGAGTCTGTACATGAGTCGTACACAAATAGCCAAAAGCGTAATACGGGAAATGCGGGTTCGAGTCGCGGTCCGGCACAAATTTTCACAGCCGTCATTCCCTTACACAGCTGATGGTTGTTCGTATTCGCAACTGCAAATACATTTCACGGATTTCATAACGGCTGTAGTTACCGCAGCCCTTTTCCTTCGGATATGCATGCATGTTCTGAAGGAACATTACATCGTTCTTAACTACACAGGCAATGCGATATGGTATAGATTGAAGTACTGTGAGCATAGCGCCGCTTGTTTTTGCCGACTTCGAATCCCGATACCGGCTATGTTCTTTGAAGCTCATTTGTTTGTCAGAGCCTGCACTAATATTCCGTGAAACGCACTCTCAGTGTGATGTTTTTTTCTGTAAGAAGTAGTTTACCTTGTAGCGAAATTGTAGTAGATAGTTCCTGTGAATTATTATGAGTAGAGGTCATTCTTGGCCACTGGAACAAAACGATCAGTGGATCATTTTATCGGCCCCCCAACTCAGATGACAGAGTTGCTGAAAGGTTCAAAGAAAACTTTAGTCTAATTTTAAACTCGTACCCGCCTAATACAGTTACAGTTGGTGGTGACTTCAGTTTCCCCTCGATATGTTGGCGAAAATACATGTTTAAATCCGGAGGTACCCATAAAACATCACCCGAAATTGTGCTAAACGCATTCTCTGAAAATTATTTCGAGCAGTTAATTCATGAGCCCACTCGAATAGTAAACGGTTGTGAAAACACACCTGACCTCTTAGCAACAAATGATCCTGAGCTAATAACGAGCATCAAAACGAATAAGGGTGTTAGTGTCCACAGGGTTGTCGTAGCGAGACTGAATACCGTAACTGTCAAATTCTCCAAAATTAAAAGAAAAATACACCGTTTCAAAAGAGCAGATAAAAATTCGCTATACGCCTACCTGAGAGACAATCTCCACTCCAACCAAATAACAGTGTAAGTGTAGACCAGATGTGGTTTAAATTCAGAGAAACAGTATCGACTGCAGTTGAGAGATTTACGCCAAATAAATTAACAAACGACGGAGCTGATCCCCCTTGGTACTCAAAACGGGTCAGAACACTGTTGCAGAAACAACGAAAAAAGCTTGCCAAATTTAAACGAAAGCAAAACCCCCAAGATAAGCGATCCTTTCAGAAGCTCGAAATTTAGCGCGGACTTCAAAACGAGATACTTATAATAGTTTCCACAACGAAATATTGTCTCGAAGCTTGGCAGAAAATCCAAAGAGACTCTGGTCGTATGTGAATTATGTAGCTGCAAGAATCAGTCAATGCCTTCTCTGTGCGATGACCATGGAAATACCATCAATGACAGTGCTGCTACAGCAGAGTTACTAAACACAGTCTTCCGAATTTTTTTTTACCAAAGAAGACGAAGTAAATATTCGAGAATTCGAATCATGAACAGCTGCCAACATGAGTAACTTAGAAGTAAATATCCTCGGAGTAATGTAGCAACATAAATCACTTAGCAAATGCACGCCTTTCGGTCCAGACTGTATACCAATTAGGTTTCTTCTAGAGTATACTGATGCAATAGCTCCATACTTAACAATAACATACAACCACTCGCTCGACTGATGATCCGTACCCAAAGACTGGAAAGTAACACAGTCACACCAATATTCAAGAAAGACAATAAGAGTAATCCACTCAATTACAGGCCAATATTATTAACGCAGATAAGCAGCAGTGATTAGGATTCGTGATTTTGTGTCAGAAATGTTACAGTTCTTCGTAACTGTCGGAAAGTCATCGAGGAAAACAGAAGTGATTCATGGCATTCCCCAAGGTAGTGTTATAGGCCCTCTGGTGGTCCTTATCTACATAAACGATTTAGGAGACAATCTGATCAGCCGTCTTAGGTTGTTTGCACATGATGCTGTCGTTTATCCTGTAGTAAAGTCATCATAAGATCAAAACAAATTGTAAAACGAGTTAGAAGAGATATCTGTATGGTGCGAAAATTGACAATTGAACCTAAATAAGAGAAAAGTATAGGTCATTCACTTGAGTGTTAAAAGGAATCCGTCAAACTTCGGTTACAAAATAAATCAATCAAATCTAAAGGCCGTAAATTCAGCTAAATACCTAGGATTTATAATTACGAACAACTTAAATTTGGAAAGAACGCATAGAAAATGTTGTGCGGAAGACGAGCAAAAGACTGCGATTTATTGGCAGAACATTTAGATGATGTTACAGATCTACTAAAGGGACTGCCTACACTACGCTTGTCCGTTCTCTTTTGGAGAACTGCTGCGCTGTGTGGGATCTTCACTAGATAGGATTCCCGGAGTACATCGAGAAAGCTCAAAGAAGGGCAGACATTTTGTATTATTGAGAAATAGGGGAGACAGTGTCACGGACATGACTCAGGATTTGGGGTGGATATCATTGAAACAAAGGCGTTTTTCGTTGCGGCGGGATCTTCTCACGAAATTTCAAACAGCAACTTTCTCCTCCGAATGCGAAAATATTTTGTCGACGCCGACTTACGTTGAGAGAAACGATCATCATAATAAAATAAGCTTCCAAGGAAATATATATGTGTTCGTTTTTTCCGCGCGCTATTCGAGAGTGGAATAATAGAGAATTCCTGTGAAGGTGGTTCGATGAACCCTCTACCAGGCACTTTTCCATGATTTGCGGAGTATCCATGTTGATGTAGGTGTAAATGTAGACGTTCCGTTGAGATCGTAATACATTCAGCGCTGGACCTCAAGCCCTGTTTAAATTGAAACTTCCGTCGCGGTTTATTAGATTTTCCGACGTCTTCATTTCGATAGACTCCTTAATTATGCTATCCCAGGAGTTTGGAGTCCGTATGTATTTCATCTATCGAAACAAAAATTTGGGAAAACCAAATATTACGAGACGGAGGTTTCAATTTAAACAAGGCTTGGGCTCATGCTCTCAATTTACTAAAATTTCTCCTACCACCTCATCCATCAGAGATGGAAAATGCTGAGAGAATGTATGGGTTCTGAAAAACAAATATGCATCCCAGTGCATAGATGGAATTTCATGAAAGTTGTTAAACGAAGCAAACTTTTCGCGATGGCAATGCAAAGTCAAACTTACAAAGTCGAGTCCTGCGAAAATTTAAGTACCAAGAAACCAATCAAATAAAATGTATCTACCGTCCTTCTCCAATCGGTTTTAAAAAAATGTTTATCAAAGATCTGGCCGACGCACTTACAACGAAAACATGCATTTAGATTGTGGATACTCTGCTGTAGAATATGTTTCGCTGGCTTGAGAGAAATAACTCAGCATCGTTTACAGTTTACGTTATTCCTGTTGATTCTGTAGTTGGCTGATAAGCCCGACCGACGTGTGTCAACTGAATGGAAGATAAACGTGTATTTGTAAAAGAGGCGTATCTATATCAAGGTACAAACAGTTTACATGCAACTGACCACAACAATAAAAGTGGAAATAAAATATTAATAGTTCTTGGACATATGCACCGCATCATTCTTTCATAATTATCCTATCCGACGTTTCGGACTTCTCACTGAGGCCTTCTTCTAGGAAGAAATGTCGGAACGGAACATTCTGCAAGAATGACGAATTATAGCGAATTCAGTCAATCTGAATTGCAGTACATGTTGTGATACGAACCACAACTTCGTAATCCCGACCTGACTCTCTACTGCTCACCTGACCAGTCAATGTACTTGAAAGCTATACAGTACTGAAATGAATACCATCATCACAAGTCACTATTCTCATTGCTGGGCGTCGTGACCCCATGAACGAAGCGCCTTTACCCTGGGCGGTTAACCCTCTCTTAGAGCTTCCTGACGAGGCAGACCAGAGATCTTCTTTATTTGACTTATCCATCCGATCGCTGCTCTCCCAGTCAGTCTTTTGCCCTCGATCTCTCTTTCGGTGATTATTTTTTTCTAAATTTTCTCCATCACTTCTCACAATATTCCCAAAGAACTGGAGAGTTTTTTGGTTGACACGAGAAGAAAGTCGGCTGGAGATACTGTGTTGCTCAGTAATGGACATATTCGTTCTTCTTTCGATCCATTTTACACGCAGCATTCTACGCCAGCAGCAGAGCTCGGCTGCATCAACACGCTGCTTGTCCCTTTCTTTAAGTGTGCATGTTTCGCACTCGTGAAAGAAGACGGAAAATACGAGTGGTTCCACAAATCGGATCTTTGTGCTGATCGTTATCGTCCTGTTCTACGAAAACTTGATGAGCTTCTTCAAAGCCACTCGGCCGGCCGCGGTGGCCGAGCGATCCTAGGCGCTTCAGTCCGGAACCGCGCGACTGCTAGGGTCGCAGGTTCGAATCATGCCTCTGGCATGGATGTGTGTGATGTCCTTAGGTTAGTTAGGTTTAAGTAGTTCTAAGTTCTAGGGGACTGATGACCTCAGATGTTAAGTCCCATAGTGCTCAGAGCCATTTGAACCATTTGAAAGCCACTCGCCCTAGTGTGACCTGTCCAAACTTCCCGTGTCACAGACGGTTGACCCAAAAGAGATCAATGAATACAGACCTCCAGCTCCACTAAGGTGCTCTACTTTCGTTAGCAGATCAGCAATTTCATCTTCGCCACCGCCTATAGACACGATGTTATCAGCAAATCGGACGTTGTTAATGGATCTTCCATAAATTGAGATGTCTTTATTCAGTCATCAAGAGCTTTCCTAATGACATGTTAGGTATAGATGTTGTATAGGTGGGGGGATAGGACAGAACCCTGTCTGATGCTTTTTGATAAATTGAATAAAGCAGACGTGCCACCACTTGTCTTCACAGCTGCGAGGAGATCACTGTATGGACTTCTTCAAAAATGGTTCAATGGCTCTGAGCACTATGGGACTTAACATCGGAGGTCTTCAGTCCCCTAGATTTAGAACTACTTAAACCTAACCAACCTAAGGACATCACACACATTCATGCCCGAGGCAGGATTCGAACCTGCGATCGTAGCAGCAGCGCGGTTCCGGACTGAAGCGCCTAGAACCGCTCGGCCACAGCGGCCGGCGTATGGGCTTCTGATCAATGCTATCAAGTGTGGTAGAACACCGAACTTTGCAGGAACCTGCCAGAACATTTTCCAGACAACGCAGAGTATTTCCTGCAGTCAAGGAAGCAGAAGAAAACAGGAAATGTATACAGTTTTTCGCGGTACTCTTTCCACCTTGTAGGAGCATCTTGCTTGCCTCCGGTAGGATTGCCTTTCTCATGAATAAATATAAGAAAATAACTGAAGTATGGTATTACAAGAGACTGTCGAACATCAGATGATTTGATCAAGGAAGAAATGAATACATCCTGCAACGAATTAACGAGAAAAATTGTCTAATAAAGGACGCACTGGAAAGAAAATAGAGAGTAGATGTGCACACACTACGAGATGAGTTGTTGGTGGAATTTATAGTGCAAGGCATGATGGAGGGAAGGAATCGGAGAGGCGAGCCTAGATATCCTCGATAATGTGGAATGTAGCAGTTATGCTAAAATGAAGAGGGTAGTTGCGCAAAACTTGAAAGCTGCATCAAACCAACCTTATAACTTTATTGTTTATAAAAAACAGCATATAAAAAAAACCACTAATGTATCTGTGCTGGAACAATGACAGAAGGAGAGATCTTTTGTTAGTACCGGACGAAAAACGTTGTACTTAAAAAGGCGCTCATTGAAACTGATCTAGGCGCTCAGTCCGGAACCGCGGGACTGCTACGGTCGCAGGTTCGAATCCTGCCTTGGGCATAGATGTGTGTGATGTCCTTAGGTTAGTTAGGTTTAAGTAGTTCTAAGTTCTAGGGGACTGATGACCACAGATGTTAAGTCCCATAGCGCTCAGAGCCATTGAAACTGAGGATCGACCAATTATTGGTATAAAAATACGTAAATAAGTTAGAGAAACGGGAGTCTATCACTGAATAAAATTACGTTGCCTTGCTACGAGCATTTTTTATACTGACTCAGTAAAAATGGAAATGTCGTGTGACTAGAGCCTCCCGTCGGGTAGACCATTCGCCAGGTGCAAGTCTTTCGAGTTGACGCCACTTGGGCGACTTAAGCGTTGATGGGGACGAAATGTTGATGATTAGGACAACACAACACCTAGTCCCTGAGCGGAGAAAATCTCCGACCCAGCCGGGAATTGAACCCGGGACCTTAGGATTGACATTCTGTCGTACTGACCACTTTTTTTTTCTCTTTTTGTTCGTTGTTGATCGTTGTGTTTGGTCGTTGAGGACGTCACATGACATCCGTTCAAGTTCGTTTGTTGATCCTTCCACTCAGTTTTTTTTATTACAGAGGCCAACCAGCTCTCTGACCGAACACGCTGAGCTACCGTGCCGGCGTGGATGAAATAATGATGAAGACAGCACAACACCCAGTCCCCAGGCGGAGAAAAACCTCTCAGCTACCGGGGACGGACATAATGACTCAAAAAAGCCATAGTAGCAACTAATTTTTTGATTCATTAACATTGTTTCAAATTTGAAATTTACAGTAATTAACATCCGCAGTGAAATCCAAAAATTAAGATAAATATCTTCCAGAGTAATTAGATTAGGACCATCTCGAACCCCTCAGATAAATTACTTTCAGGAGTCAACAAGGAACCACAGGTCTTTCAAACTAAACAGCTCAAAAAAAGTTTAGCACCGCCTGTACACCTGCGAACATGTGTGGGCTTGGGTGGAAGGAGATAAGGCAATTGAATAATACACTTTATGAGTCAAAAATTG
Organism: Schistocerca serialis cubense; assembly: GCF_023864345.2. Lineage (NCBI taxonomy): Eukaryota > Metazoa > Arthropoda > Insecta > Orthoptera > Acrididae > Schistocerca > Schistocerca serialis. The sequence continues at coordinate 389,092,501 of NC_064643.1, read as the reverse complement.
ACTTTGCTATGAAATAAATGTAAAACCATGAGCAAAGTAAAAGTAGTCCGTCCGCAAGTGCACATTTGTGGAATCAAAATATGTTGTTGTGTAACATTCGATCCCGAATCGCTCCAACAAGTTCACTGTAACAATGTTGGATCCTGCTTTGGTTAGAGAATTTGATGCTCAAGACTGTCTCACTCTTCGACTTTGGCCCTCTGAGATTATCCACTGTGCAGGAGAGTTTCTGAGACTACCGGTTTCGACTGATGTCAAGCATTCTTAATCGAGTTGATGTCAACAGATACCGCAGACTATTCCATTTGGTTGATTCCTACCCCACAGATAAAGGTGTTCACGAGGTGGGTGCATTGTGTTAGTACATTATCGTCTTGAAAGTCCGACGCACTGCCGAGTAGTTGACTGTCGATCTTGAGTGTATGTTGTAGTTGCTGTCCCAGTACTGTACAGCCCTCAGATTAAACCTCAATAGTAATTAGAGTGGTCCGACATTCGCACATGATATCATACCAGTGGATGACAGACCCAGTCCCTCCCGATCCTTGAGATTGCATGTCTGAGTTGCGCATTGGTACCTGGCTGCCTTCACACTCTTCGACAACGATCACCAGGCGTCAGACAGATCTGCACTCGTCGTTAAAGAGATCCCGATGCCGTTGATGGAGGTTCTATTCCACATGTTCTCCCTTGCCCACCTTCTTCGCACGCCACTGTGCTGGGGAGGGTGGGGGGGGGGGTGTATCGTTGCTCGTAAAGGAAGATTAGAGGCCAATATACGCCATTCGCCCATAAAGTTCCGCGACTTATTTTATTCCTGGCGTATAAGCGACATCACAGCAGTAACTACGGTGGCAGCTTGAACTAACAACTGTACACAAGAGATGAGCATTCGAACAGTCAGTTGGGAGCAGGCAGTGTTGAGTAGTGGGCGTGCGAATGTACCGGCAGGTTGTCAGCGTTGTCGCATCACAATTCGCACTGGAGCAAAGTCTCTGAATCAAGTGTTCAAGAGAGAATATTCTGTCGAAAGAAAAGTGTTTATAGAGTTTGTTCTGTGCTTTTTGATTCCCGAGCAAAACCAACGACGTGTGGACATCTCCCGCGACTTGACTGAATGCGAGAATTGGTGTTATCAAATCACAAAACGACAAAGTGCAGAAGTTCAAACGAAGGATCAACGCTTTGACGGTATAACCGGCATTCAAGCAAATGTGACGCGTGAGATGAACAACATCCCAAAGGAGGACTTCTGTAACAGCTTCACATTGTTGTAGAAACGTTCCGTGCATTGTATTCAAATGGGGCGAGGCTATGTAGAACACCTGAAGCATTAAAAACACTGCCACCTTGATGTACCTCTAATTTTTATTAATCCAGTCTCGAAACTTTTTAGGCTAACTTGTTACCGTTTGGAGACGGTTGTGTTGCATAGTGTCCAGTGTCTACACAGTCTTGTTATTTCTTATCAGGGTAACTACTGATCAAAAATTGTAGGAAGCAGGCATATCTGTTTTTTCTCATGATAGCGGATGAATGTTCAAGTGTGTCGCCATTTCAGTAGACAATTTCCCATGGTCACAACCCATTTTGCCTCAAAGGGACAATGAGGACGCGGTCTAAGGTTGAGATAACCCTTCGGAGTATGTTGACAAACTTACAGAAATACACGCGCTCCTTTCCAACCTCACTCAGGATCATCTGCACATTCACACCAGCTCACATCCATTACGACAGCGCTAAGGTTGGCAGATGTTCTAAAACTGGCAATTGAAACAGAAGTAAATGTGATTGACTGATGAATAAAAAAAGTACATGAACCAGCCATCCTGATAACGTATTAAAAATTTCTCCCTAAAATTTTAAGGAACAGTTGAGGCATTTCACGAAACTTTGAAAGTCGTACCACATTCGTGTAATTGTCAGTTAAAATAGAAGACAAACCTGTTAACAAATGAGCTGCTGCCCTCTGGTCAGAGTCTACTAAAATGTGGCATATCGTGATCTCCATGTCACAAGCACCATACATTGGAGGGTCGTTTCGCTGGTGCAAGAAGCCGTGAGTAAAAGGGCAGTGTCCTATGAGAAGACGAGTGAGATGGACCTCATCCCGTCGCTGTGGCTGAAAGGAGGTACGCCACGGCCGCGTTGCTGATTTCAGTACGTGCAGCTGATTGTCCGTCACTTACAGCCACTTTTCTTCACATCCACGCACGACTGTGCCTCACCAGCGAGGTGATAGCATCTAGTGAGACGACACGCTGCACTGACTGAGTATCACAATGCACTTTCTTTGCTACAAAATCCACCATTTCGCTTCCCTTACTACTCGTATGCCCTAGTGCCCAGCAGGAAGACATCTCCTTTCCCGGCCGTCGTACATGGGGGAGGTCTACCTGAATATACACAATGGCTCTACTCATCTGTATTGAGGGTACAGATTTCCGACCAAAAAATTAAAACAAAAAGTAGTGCAAAACTTTTCCTGTGCATATTATGTAAAATGAAAGTGGAGTGGGGGAGATCGAAAGAAAGTGAAGGAACTATTTATGTCAGCTACATCGGGACATTATGCGGAATGAAAACGTGTGCTGGGCCGGTATTTCTCCCTACTAGGAAGTTGCGTTAACCACTGCGCCGCCCAGACACAGTGTTTGTTCATCGTGATTGCGCCGACTGTCCCTCACGCCTCTCGTTCTACCCGCATTCCCACCTAGCGCCACCTATCCGCATTCATCTACAGGGTAAACATTAATAAAACTGACAAACTACGGGGACGGATTCTTGAATTGAAATGGAGGAAAAAAGGTCATATGAACGATTGTCCGGAAATGGACGGTATGCGCGTACAACGACGAAAAATCGTCTCGAAACACGGTACACAGGTACATCGTATCCACGTCACAACAGACGTTCAAAGTGACCTCCATGGTAGCGGTTGTCATGCAGGGTACACGATCATACTTTGGTTTACACCGTGTTGCGGGCCACTTGCCGGGAACTTGTACTAGGGTTTGTCTGAATATCATAGCAATTCTGTCTCCAAATCTGCTGTACCCACAATCCACCGCCTGTCTGAAAGGACCCATTATCACTCAAGCGTCCAAAAAGGGCTTGTAATGTACTGTAATGTGCTTGTTGTCTGTGAGGGTACTTGTTTAGGAACAGCCGTGCTGCCCCTCGACCGTTTCCATCAGCTTGACCGCACACAAACACCATCTCGACTTCTTTTCTATTTGAATACCGGATCATGCTGTTGCTTACAGTACGCTGCGTCAATAACATAGCCTGCAACAGACAAGGAACACACGGCACGTGGTAAGAGGAATATTTATTCGTCAGCGCCATGTACCGTGGCAATGACGCATTTCAGGACACGAGTTCATAGGATCCCCAAGGTAGTGTTATAGGCCCTTTGCTGTTCCTTATCTATATAAACGATTTGGGAGACAATCTGAGCAGCCGTCTTCGGTTGTTTGCAGATGACGCTGTCGTTTATCGACTAATAAAGTCATCAGAAGATCAAAACAAATTGCAAAACGATTTAGAAGAGATATCTGTACGGTGCGAAAATTGACAATTGAACCTAAGTAAGAGTGAAGTATAGGTCATCCACATGAGTGCTAAAAGGAATCCGTCCAACTTCGGTAACAAAATAAATCAATAAAATCTAAAGGCCGTAAATTCAACTAAATACCTGGGTATTACAATTACGAACAACTTAAATTGGAAGGAACACATAGAAAATGTTGTGGGGAAGGCTAACCAAAGACTGCGTTTTATTGGCAGGACACTTAGAAAATGTAACAGACCTACTAAGGAGACTGCCTACACCACGCTTGTCCATCCTCTTTTAGAAAACTGCTGCGCGGTGTGGATCCTTACGAGATAGGACTGACGGAGTACATCGAAAAAGTTCAAAGAAAGGCAGCACGTTTTGTATTATCGCGAAATATGGGAGTGTCACAGAAATGGTGCAGGATTTGGGCTGGAAATCATTAAAAGAAAGGGGTTTTTCGTTGCGACGGAATCTTCTCACGAGATTCGAATCACCAACTTTCTCCTCCGAATGCGAAAATATTTTGTTGACACCGACCTACATAGGGAGGCACGATCATCACGATAAAATAAGGGAAATCAGAGCTCGAACGGAAAGATATAGGTGTTCATTCTTTCCGCGCGCAATACGAGATTGGAATAATAGAGAATTGTGAAGGTGGTTCGATGAACCCTCTGCCAGGCTCTTGAATGTGACTTGCAGAGTATCCATGTAGATGTAGATTTTTTTTCCTCCATTTCCAGTCAGGAATCTGTCCCTGCAGTTTGTCGGTTGTATTAATGTTCTCCCTTTATAACTGATTCCTCTCAGTGGGCATTGAGTCCAGCACCTTCACTACAGTTGCACAATTATGTTCAGCCTTCTGCGGGAATTCAAAGTAGCGAGCATGGAGAACGTGGACGGGCACTGCGGATAGATGGTGGTAGGTGGGAGCGTGGGTCGGCCGTGACGCAGTGACGGTGAACAATGAGTCCAGATGGTGCAGTGCTTAATGTAGCTATCTAGGAAGTAGGAGATCCTGGGTTCGAATCATTGTTGGGCACATATTTTTCTCTCATCGCCGCTGATTCCGCATAATGCTCCGATACAGCTGACATCAATTTTTCCTTCGCTTTCATTTCTCCCCCCCCCCCCCTTCACCTTCAATTTACATAACATGTACCAGAGCTGCGGATTCCGCGTGTCGTCTGTTCTTTCCGACGTGTGCGAAAGAACAGACATCAAGCATTCATATATAATTTTCCTGTGCAGTTTACATTCTCTAGCGAATAAAAAGCAGCGGTACTTGCGACCTGATGTTAGAATGGACTTACCATGTAGAGCGCCAGTGAGACGGGCATCTGGAAGGTGTGGTAGGCAGTCTTGTACTTGGTGATGAGGTAGTAGCGGTCCATGGTGAACAGCTTGAGCGAGCGGTCCCTCCGCGTCTCGATGTCCAGCAACTGGCCGATCACCGCCTTGTGGCTCACCTGCAGCCAAAACACACAACGACAACTCAGCCTGACATCTAAATACTGATCAAAAGGCCTACAACGTGATTTAAAGGAAACGTAAGTGGACCATTTTTACAATTACGTCTCGAGAAGAAATATTTAACTACTCGATAACTTCTTTAATAAATAACGTTGGTTAGAGTAAGAAGAGTGTTAATGCTGACATACCGTGTAGTTTCAGTCTCTGGCAAAAGTCACTTGAAGAATGTATAACACGAAACAATATTGCTGTTTAACTATTATGTCCGTCGTTCAGGACCTACATCGACAACTATACTAAAAAGTTCGCTGATATATCTAAAGAATCTGTCATTACAAGCCACGCTATTGCCCACGCACTTACTTACGAAAGCAGTCACTTACGCTGATGGTCTTTTAGTCGTAATGGGAGGAAACTGAAGAGAAAGTGTGACACAAAAATGAGATACTGAAATTGGTCTCGTCAATCCCGATACAAGGAAAACAAACAGCAAACAATAGGAAATAAAAGCACATACCTGTTGCTAAAGGATTGTCACAGAACAGGAACCGAATGCTCAATCTACGAGAAGAAATAAGTCAATAAAAAGCAAGGTAAACTGGTATTCGGGCCGGTTCTTAGAAAAAAGGCCGTATTTTAATATTCATGTCAGCAGCATTTCTGCAAAAGGAATTTATGCTATGAATAACAAAAAAAAAAAAAACACGGTTAATTGGTGTACAGTATTGATACCGCATACACACTGAGTCATTAACAAGCATATCTGACTTACTGAAAGAGTGATATTATACTACTTTGGTTAACACTGTCGATATGCCACGTCGGTGTAGGGGAATTGACTGAATTATAGCGAATTTGTATTGCAGGTATGCGCGACGCTGGACAGTTCTCCTAAAGAATTTCCCTACACGTGGGACATGCGTGTCAGCATTGATGTTGTTGGACCAAGACAGGGGCACGGTGTTGTTCGTTCTGGCTAGAGGTGGACACGACGTAGTGACTGCAAGATGGGCGAGAATATCCTGTTATCAGCCATTGTTGATCGGATGACAGCTGCGGAACAAATTAGAATCTATGGCACACTCAGAGTTTAAGCGGATTATATCTGCCACTGTTTCCTGGTGTAAAATTAGTTTTAGCAATGAGACGAAGAACCTGCTTTGTTGTCATTGACGGACGTTTGAGAGTGCCGCGTCATTCGTTGAACAGACAGCTTGAGGCATATTGTATTATAGGATACAAAGATCGCACAGTTCCGATGTTTCTTGAGCTAACACTGAACAATGAAGATGCACCCAAAACATTATCCAGACCATTCCATCGCCGTTTCTCCAAGGAGAGTGTGACGTGCTCTTCCAGCAGGATAATTGGCTCTGAGCACTATGCGACTTAACTTCTGAGGTCATCAGTCGCCTAGAACTTAGAACTAATTAAACCTAATTAACCTAAGGACATCACACACATCCATGCCCGAGGCAGGATTCGAACCTGCGACCGTAGCGGTCACGCGGTTCCTGACTGAAGCGCCTTTAACCGCACGGCCACATCGGCCGGCAGCAGGATAATTCCTCTTTAGCTTACACGTTAATTCCTCTTCTCTGTACGACCCACCAGAATTGTTCCTAACTTATATATGAGACGTGATGAAATTCTCTAGTTCAGTCTGCATTATCGGCGTCATATATCATACCTTGACCAATTGCAATAAATGCAGTGGACAGGTAAAAATAGCACCAGAGAAGGCAGTTGACACCTATGTGATCGTCCCTATGCATGATATAAGGACTGCTTTACAGTTAGTGGAAGGTATACAAGATGCTGAAAATGTTATTCAACGCGGTCAGTACAGAGATATATGACTCTGTGATTATGATCATTTACAAAGGAAAACTATCCTCGAACCATAAGCCTTGTCGCCATGGGGTATCTTCTGTTTCTCAACATTACAGACAGCTGAAAGACGGACATCGATAAAGTAAAACAAGGGTAATGGAATGCAGTCAAGTTAAATCAGGCTATGTTGACCGTATTTTGGTTAGAGAATGGGGCAGTTTCGCAATTTGGACAGCAAAATAACTGGTAACGGCCGAAGCAGAGTGGATGTAAAATGCCGACTGGCAATAGCAGGAAGAGCATTTCTGAAAAAGAGGAGTTTGCTAACACTTAACGTAAGTTTAACTGTTATTAAGTCCTTTCTAAAGGTATTTGTTAAGAGGTAGCTTTGCACAGAAGTAAAACATGGGCGATAAGTGGCTCAGATGAGACTAGAATAGATGCTTCGGAAATGTGGTGCCATAGAAGAATGCTGAAGGCTAGATGGATAGATCGAATAACTGATGAGGAGGTAGTAAATCGAAATGGGAACAAAGAAGTTTATGGCACAACATGACTATAAGAAGGGATCTATTGACAGGACGTATCCTGGGGCATCAAGGAATCGTATTGAACGGAGGACGCTGGGTGCAAGTGTCGCTCTGATATGAAGAGGTTGCCACAAGAAAAGAATTAATGGCAGGCGGCATCAAACCAGTCGAAAGAATGAATACAGGTCATAGTTCTCAGATGTTGCGCAGATGTCTGGAGCCTTGGGCTGCCTACTCCGTTACTCGTGTGATCACAGGTGGTTCCTAAAAACCGGGTGAGCGGCCCCGAAGTAACAGACTCAACTGAGCCGCTGGCGCCGCTGCGTTCTCCACGGCCGCGTCGCGTGGTGCAGCGGTAACTGCGCACATTGAGGGAATGTGGGCTGCCACTGTTTACACTGCGCAGCTGGCGACCCGCATTCTCCCTGCCACTGCCGTAATGGTTCCCGGAGACAGGAACGTAAGTGGAGAGATCTTCTTGACAGACCGCGAGGGAATGGAAGTACTACACAGAGACCGAACTCTACCACATCGATACCCCAGTATTTCTATGCATGTGGGATATATTGATCAACATTTCATGCGAATTCATGCTTGTTTTCAGTACAGAAAATACCATTTCTACATATGAAAAACAACGCTGTTGTTGTTGTCAACACTCCAAAGACTGGTTTAATGCTCCACTCCAAGCTATTCTGTCATGTGCAAGTGTCCTCTCTCTGAACAACACCATTTGAATCTACTTATTGTATTCGTGCTCAGATCGTCCTCTACAATTTTTACCCCTCACCCCCCCTCCTTTGCGGAACTGATGATCCCTTGATGCCTCAGTATGTGTTCTATCAACCGTTCCCTACTTTTAATCAAGTTGTGCCATAAATTTCTTTTTTCTCCCGTTCGATTCAGTACCTCATCATTAATTATTCGATGTAGTAATATAATCTATAGCATTCTTCTGTTGCACCAAATTTCAAGTGCTTCTATTCGCTTCTCGTGCGAACAGCTTATCATCTCCGTTTAACTTCCGTGCAAGGGTGTGCGCAATATACCATGAGAAAAGATTTCCCGACACTTAAATTTTTGCTAAATGTTAACAAGTACTCTCTCTTTCTTTTTAGAAATTATTTTCTTGTTATTGGTAATCTGCATTTTATTCCTTTCTACTTTCGCCATCAACAGTAACAGTGCTGCACAAATTGCGAAGCTCCTGTACTACCCCGAGTGTCTCATTTCCTGATCTGGTTCCCTTAGTATCGTTTGATTTAACTCGACTACATTTCATTGCCCCTGTTTTACTTTTGTTGATATTTATCTTATAATCTCTTTTCGAGATAGTATCCATTCAGTTTAAACGCTCTTCCAAGTCCTTTGCCATCTCTGACAGAATTACGATGTCATCCGCAAATCTCAAAAGATTTAATTTTTTCCCCTGAACTTTAATTCCTTTTCTAAATTTCTCCTTGGTTTGCTTGAATTGTTCTTCAATGTACAGACTGAATAATATGAAAGGTAGGCTACAATCTTGTGTCAATCCCTTCACAACCACTGCTTCCATTTTATGTTCTTTGGCTCTTACAACTGCAGTTTGGTTTCTGTGAAAATTGTAAATAACCTTTCACTCCTTTTATTTTATCGCTGCTACCTTCAAAAATTCAAACATTGTAGTCCAGTCAAAATTGCCATTAGCTTTCTCTAAATCTACAAATGGTATAAACGAGGGTTTGCCTTTCTACAGCCTATCTTCTACGATAAGTCATGGGGCGAGTCCCATCTCACGTATTCCTGAATCTTCCCAGATCCCGATCTGATCTTCCCCAAGGTCGGCTTCTACCAGCATTTCCATTCTGTAAATATTTAGTGCCAATATTTCTCGACCAGAAGCTATTAAACTGATTACTCGTTAGTATTCACATCTCTTGAAGTTTGAAGGTATTTCCTGTGTTTTATACGAGGGGCGCCCAAAAAGTAATGCACAACTTCTTTTTCTCGGCCAGTTTCGGTTGAAAAAATGCGAAATTTGTTGTGTGACGTCGTGGCACACTCCCGCTTCAACCCCTATAGTTTTCTAAAGTTCCGATAGGTGGCGGCGCTTTAGTATCCTTCAAAATGGCATCTGTAACGAAGGTGCGTTCCAAGCAGAGAGCTGTCATTGAGTTTCTTTTAGTGGAAAACAGGGCATCACAGATATTCATAGGCGCTTGGAGAATGTCTACGGAAACCTAGTAGTGAACCAAAACACGGTGAGTCGTTCCGTGAGGCGTCTGTCATCGCAAGGTCGCGCAAACATGTCCGATCCTCCGCGTACCGGCTGGCCGCGCACAGCTGTGACGCCCCTCCACCACTTCTACATTTCAATCACAAAGTTATTTAATTCGAACTATAGATCCGCTTTACACCACCAACTCATTGTACAATGCCTGGCGAAGGAGACTACGTATCAGTATTAGCGAGTTTCTGTTTTACTGCATTCGCATGTTGAACGAGAGGAATGTGACAGGACTTGTATATGCCTCCGTACGCGGCCTAATTTCTCTTATTCTTATGACCCGTACCCGAGATACATGACAGTGGCAGCAGAATGGACACACTGTCTACCTCAGATACACATTCTCTAAGTTTACCTAATATTGTTTCCCGACACCTATGTCCTCTTTCTTCCATAGATTCCGACTGAAGTTCCCCGAGCATCTCTGTTACACTTTTGGTTGGGTAATTCTGACCTATAAGAATCATAGCGCCGCGTTTCTGAATTAATTCGATACCTGTAGTCATGCCTACTCATAAGGACTCCAAACGTTCAAATAATATTCCTACTGTAGAACTGATCGCACCAACGTCTTGTGTGGGATTTTCCTTGCAGAAGGGCTGCGCTTTCCAACATCTAGTTCTTCTTTTGCCTTCGCTAATACTGATTTTACTTGATATTTTTGACGTCATCTCTTTCCCTTTCTAATCGAAGAAGATGGAGCTGACTTTTCATTAATTCAATGGACTAGTATTCTGGATGGACTGAGCTAAAACCCGCACCTGGCTTGGTTGTCGTTGTTTTCCATTCAAGCCAAATATCGAGGCGTTTCCTCTACCAAATTCACGTCCTCTTCCTACCTCCATCCACGTCCATTTCAAGCTACATCTTCAGGGCTACTATAAATGGTTCATTCGTTTTCAAAGCTCTATATTTTCCAGTGTCAACATGTACAAATGTGATTGATGCATGAATAGAACCGGAAACCCCACCAAATTCGCATTTTTCACTCTACAGGTGTTCTATAAGTGCCCCTCTGGTGAAGTAACACTCATCTTAGCTGTAGTCAAGTTCGATCCTCTCTTGTGTAGTAACATCCTGTCAATGGGCATCACAGCAGGACTGATGCGTTCTCTGAACTGTTCCAGTGTTCTGGCCCTAGGGGTACGTAAACATGCCATCCCCCCCCCCCCCTCTCTCTCTCTCTCTCTCTCTTCCCCGAAGGAAAAAGTCTCGAGGCGTTACGTCAGGTGGTCTGGAGTCAAAGAGAACAGAGGTACATCTCTTCACCACTAAGCCCAATCCAGGGATGCGCAAGTTCGTCGTTGAAGTAGCGACGAACATCTGTGCTCCAATGAGGAGGTGCTCCTTCTTGTTGTAAAATGAAACTCTCGGAATCAGCAGTTCGTTGTGAGAATAACTACAACTGTAAGATATCAAGGTAAGAGGCACCGGTCACAGTCTTTTCATAGAAGAAAAACAGCCCACACTGCTTCGACTGTGACACTGCACAGAAAACATTAGCCTTCGGGAATGTCGTTCATGCATCACAACTGCATGAGGATTTTCAGTGCCCTGCACTCTACATTGTGGTGATTAATGGAAGGTTTCTTCGACGCTGAAGATCAGCTTGAAGGCCAAATGTTCACCCTGAAGTGCTACCTGAACTGTGATACAAAATTGAAGGTGCCGGCTATTGTCTTCCGGTTGTAGCTGTTGCACGAGTTACAGGCAGTTAGTTTTGAAACGTAACCGTCGTCGCAAAATCTTCCACACAGTTTACTAAGGTTTTCAAATTTCGCGCCTTGTGCGAACTGTCGATTTTCTTGGACTGCGTACGATTGCATCTGGCACACTTTGTCGACCGGTACTTTTCTGTTTACAGCGACAACTATGGTCTCTTAACTGACGATTCCAACTCACTCACAGATCTCTGTTTACGTGGGGTTCTTTTCCAGAATTCTTCCTGAATGTACGTTGCACAGTTACAACAGCTAAGTATCTCGCATATACCAATACAAAAACTCTATTCTTGCTTTGTCGCCTTTTCGTCGGGGCACTGCACTAGTAACGCCAGTTGATGGACGCAATGGAAACTCGGTGAGTTTCATGCATCAACGGTATTTGTTCATGTAATACTTTTGTAAATACTAAACTCTGAAAATGAATGATTCATTTTTAGCAGCCCGTACGTTCCTAATGACCAGGATACCGAAGAGTCATTGACCTTTAAATTCCCCTTCCGTCCATTGTTTGTGTCTGTACTTTGTTGCTGTTCTGCAAGAAGTCTACATGTGCATCTATACTCCGCGAGACATCTTACGGTGTGTGGTTGAGGGTACTTCTGGTACCGCATCTGCTGCCCCTTCCACCCAATCCCCTTTCCCTGTTCCTGTTTCTCTGCGCATTGGATGAAAGGTTGTCGGTAAACTTCCCTATGAGGTCTAATTTTTCAGATTTTTTTTCGTTGTGCCCATTTCGAGACACGCACATGGGACGAAGTAATAAGTTGCTCGACTCTTCTCGGAACATACTATCTCGGTATTTCAATGGCAAACCCCTCCGCAATCCACGACGCATCTCTTGTAATGTCCCGACACTGCAGTTTGTCGAGAATTTCCGTAAATGGTCTCGAGTCGACTAAACGATCCCGTGACGAAACGCGCCGCTCTACGTTGGACCTTCTCTATCTCTTCTATTAACACTGCCTCGTAAGGGCCTTAGACAGATGAGCATTATTAAATCTTCGGTCGAATTAGATTTTGTAAGCCACTTCGTTCGTGCACGAATTACATTTCTCTAAGATTTTTCCTCTGAATCTCAACCCGGCATCTGCTTTTCCTGCAGTCGGTCTTATATAGTCATTCACTTTAGGTTGCTCCATATGGTTACTCGAGCATGTTTTACTGTTTCCAGTGATTCGTCAATGTTGGTGTAATTATTGCACAAGTTGCGTTTATTTAAGTTCAGGTTCACATTCCTGTCCCTACACCAGTTATTAATCCTCTGCAGGTCTTGCTACAGTTTCCTGGGGTTGCTATCTTGCTACAGACAACCGCATCATGCACGAAGAACGTCATGGAGCTTCCGACATCCACTAGCTTAGTTGTATATATTGTAAACAGTCTTCTCCAAACACACTGACGGAAGTGAATTTAGAGTACTGAAATTTCGGGAATACATTTGTCTAGGTAACATGCTTCAGTGATTAACATTGCAAGATCTTACGTTAACGTAAGTTTGCCACTGCAAATGTGAAAAGCCGGTACATTAATAGCGCGTGTGATCACCAGAATGCTGAATGCAAGCATGCAAACGTCCATGTAATATTTAGTATAGGTGCCAGATGACAGCTTGTGGGATGGAGATCCATGCCTGTTGCACTTGGTCGGTCAACACAAGGGCGGTTAATACTGTTTGTGGATGACACAGAAGTTGTCGTCCGATGATGTCCCATATGTGCTCGACTGGAGACAGATCTGGTGATCGAGAAGGCCGAAACAACATGTCAGCACTGACTGGCTGGTTGCATATCGTCAACTAGCCCCCTCCTAACCCCACACACGACCACCACTGGCACTGGGCAGAACCAGCTTTCTTCAGGAAACACCACTGACCTCCAACGCGCCCTCCAATGACCTCTCGCTTGACACCACTGAAGTCGGAAATGGCGGTGGTTTGGGGTCAGTGGAATGCACGCCACAGAGTGTCTGGCTCGGAGCTGTCCTTGAATTGACCTATTTGTAACACTGCCAGTGCTAATTAAGTTGCTGCTGATGATTACGTACGAAGCGTCACAGGCACGCACCGAACACGATCATCTTCGTTTATATGAATGTGTGGTGTCTGTTCTTTCGGGCATGTCCGAATAGGTGGTGTTCGGTGGGAGTGTGGGTCAGCCTTGAGGCGTGCCGAGATAGCCCACGCAGTTGTGATAGCACTGTGTCCCGGATGGCGCATTCATTTATGCACCCGCCTAGTAAGCAGTAGGTCCCGGGTTCGAATCCCGGTCCAGCACACGTTTTCGCACGTCGCCGCTGATTCCGCGTGATTTCCCGATGAAGCTGACATCAGTAAACCCTTCCCTTTGCTTTCCTTTCTCCCCACCCCCACCCCAAATTTTCAAACTATGGTTTCCCTCGCGGTAGCGTCATGTTTTCGTCCGGAGACCGGTCTTCTTGCGACCGTATATTGTTGTGAGCACCGCTGCCAACAATCGTACAGAGGAGCTACGTTCAATGCCAAGTCTCTCTGCAATATCGCAGAAGGAACGCCCTGTTTCTCGTAGCCCTATTACATGAACTCGTTCAAACTCAGTGACGCGTTGATAATCGCGTCGTTGTCCCAATAAGGTATTCTTGACTAGCATCAACTTACCTCGTCCAGTCTCAAAGGTAACTAAAGCTCACGGCCGTTGCAGCGTTTATTTAAAGCAAACCTAATCTACACCGTCATACATCTACATCTACGTGATTACTCTGCTATTCACAATAAAGTGCCTGGCAGAGGGTTCAATGAACCACCTTCAAGCTGTCTTTCTACCGTTCCACTCTCGAACGGCACGCGGGGAAAACGAGCACTACTAGCGCCACTCTTATGAGTCTAGCGCGAAATCTGAATAGACATAATCTTCCTGATGTAGAAACACGGATACCAACTTCCGTTAATGTCATACAACTGCTTCTTGGTGTTACGATGTTTTTTTTTCTTTTTTTTCATCAGTGTAATTTACGAGGATGGAGCCGGGTGACGTCTTCGACAACCGCCAACAGATGAAGACCGTCATTTTTTAGGGGCACAAATGGAGGAAGGAAGCACTGAGCAAGGGAATTTAAAGCCTCGGTTTGCAGAGCCACCACACAACCAAAGAATGACCTTATAAACTAAAAGATGGAGGTTTTTGCTTCAATTCTGCGAGAAACCCACTCTCTCCTTTGTCAAGAAACACAGGGATAGAATTAATGCTATGCTGAAATATCGAAGACGTCACCCGGCTATATTCCCGTAAGTTATGTGAAGATTTCTGGAGAAACTCACGTTTCATAATAACGGTCCGTACTACTGAAATTATCTACAATGAGATGACAGTCATGGAAAAGCGATATGCACATATACAGATGGCGGTAGTATCGCGTAGACAAAGGGTAGTGCTTTGGCACATCTGTCATTGTACTCAAGTGATTCATGTGAAAAGGTGTCTGACGTGATTATGGCCGCACGACGGGAACGAAGAGACTTTGAACGGGGGACGGTAGTTGGAGCTAGGCGCCATGGGACATTCCATTTCGGAAATCGTCAGGAAATTCAATATTCCGAAATCCACAGCGTCAAGAATGTGTCGAGATAGATTTCAGGGGTTGACGCAGTGACCAGCGACCTTCACTTGGCGACTGAGAGCAGCTGCGTTCGCGTAGAGTTCTCGGTGCTAACAGAGAAGAAACATTGAGTGAAACAAACGCAGAAATCGATTTAGGACATACGACGAACGTATGCGTTAGGACAGTGCGGCGAAATCGGGGGTTAATGGGCTACGGCAGCAGACGACCGATGCGAATGCCTTTGCTAACAGCACGACATCGTCTGCGGCGGCTCTCCTGGGCTCGTGACCATATCGGTTGGACCCTAGACGATTGTAAAACCGTGGCCTGGTCAGATGAGTCCCGATTTCAGTTAGTAAGAACTAATGGTAGGGTTCGAATGTGGCACAGGCCACACGAAGCAATGCCTCGGGCATGGGTTTTGAGTGTGTTGTTCTTAGCATGAGTTAGTTCATGTAGTGTGTAAGTCTAGGGACCGATGACCTCAGCAGTTTGGTCCCTTAGAAATTCACACACATTTGAACATTTGAACGAAGCAATGGATCCAAGTTGTCAACAAGGCACTGTGCAAGCCGGTGGTGCCTCCATAATGGCGTGAGCTGTGTTACATGGAATGGAGTGGGTTCTCTGGGCCAACTGAACCAATCATTGACTGGAAACGGTTGTGTTCGACTTCTTGGAGACCATCTGCAGCCATGCATGGACTTCATGTCCCCAAACAACGAATGAATTTTTGTGGATGACAATGCTGCTTGTCATTATGCCACAATTGTTCACGACTGGTTTGAAGAATATACTGGACAGTTCGAGCGAAGCAGATCGCCCGGCACGAAGCCATCGAACATTTATGGGAGGTAATCGAGAGGGCAGTTCGTGCACTAAGTGCTGCACCGATAACGCTTTCGCCGTTATGGACAACTATAGAAGCAGCATGGCTCTATATTTCTGCAGTGAACTTGTTGAATCCATGCCACGTCAAGTTGCTGCACTACACCGGACAAAAGGAGGTCCGACACGATACTGGGAGGTATCTGATGACTTTTGTCACCTCAATGTATAGACCTGTCGATTTACTAAATACTTCAGTCCAATTAAGGTTTATTTGCATCAGTACAACTGCCGAGAGAATAAAGTGATGCGAGTTTAGAATGTTGTGGTGCGGTGCCTGGCTGGAGCGAAAGTAGAGGCGTTCCCAGCAGAGTAGGAGCAAAACACGCACGTGCCGCTCGGCTGGCGAGGTCGTCGCCCAGCACTGCGGGTCGCGGCTACAGCTGGTGCGGCCACTCCTCCGCAGATCGATGCAGCCCGCGGCGGCCCCAGTGACACGCTGTCCAGCTCCCTGTCTCACTACCTTCTTGTTCCCGCACCATCAATATCGTCGTTCGTTATACAACAAACCACAGAAGAAATATTACACTGTAACGTCCCGAAGACGACGACATCATTAGAGACGGAACACAAGCTAGAATGACTTCAGATAACTATGGAAAATAGAACTGTGGATGGCCGCATGAGATTTACAAGTATACCTAACCAAGGGATTTTGATCGGATTTGAATATGTTGGTAGTGTAGAGCAAAATAAGAGACAGTTTTCTCATACATGCCCATACAACCATTGCAAAAAGTGCAGTCTAAGATTTCTGAATGGATACGCTCGGAAACGGTAACAGAACAAAACAGTAAAAATCAAATGAAACTTCTATGGTTTTTAATGTACGCCAAAACGGTGCACCAAGATTTGTCGAAGAATTCATTTTTTCTAAATTCCCTCCTCCTCCTCTCCCCTCCTTCCCCCCTCCCCCACTATTTTGCTTCTCATTATGACATCTGACTAACAGTAAAACGCGTAGCTTCGTTAATACCAAATTTAACCTCATATGATAAAGTGGTATTCCAAAGACGTATTTGTCATAAATAAGCTATAAATATCTCTATATTGCTGTACGCGTGCTCAATATGTGTCCGCTTCTGTGCCAGTTGTCACGTCGGCTTGTTTAATAAGACTTTCCCAGACAAATACACTGAAGGGAAAAAAAATCGCAGCACCAAGACGGAGCTGTGCGACATTAACGGAAGTTGGGTAGGCGTGTTGCTACATCTGAAACATGATATTTATTCAAATTTCGCGCTAATCGCATAAGTGTGGCGCTAGCAGCGCCACTGTGAGAATGTAAATCAGGTTTGCTTTAAATGCACGCTGTATCGGTCGTGAGTGTTGGCTGCTTTTGTGATTGCACGTGCTGAGATGACGTTAGTCATGACTGCCTTGCGGCGACAAAGGCGCCATTATCAACTTCTCACTGAGTTTGAACGATGTCGTGTAATAGGGCTACGAGAAGCTGGATGTTCCTCCAGCAGTATTGCAGAAAGACTTGGCAGGAATGTACCCACTGTATATGTGTTCCGGCAGTAGTGTTCACGAGAATGTACGGCCGCAAGAAGACCGGGCTCTGGGCGGCCACGTGACACTACCGACAGGGAAGTCCACCGTGTTCGGCGCATGGCTCTGGCGCATCGTACTGCATCTGCAGCAGCAATCTGAACAGCAGTTGGCACCACAGTGACACAACTAACTGTTACAAATCGGTTCCTTCAAGGACAGATTCCACTAACGCCAAACCACCGCCATTGGCGCCTTCAGCGGTGTCAAACAAGAGCTCACTGGAGGGCAGCGTTGAGGTCTGTTGTGTTTTTTGATGAAAGTTATTTCTACCTTGGTGTCAGTAAGGGCCGTGTGTTGCTTAGACCAGTTGAGAGCCTGCAACCAACCTCTTTGCGTGTTAGACGCAGACCTCGATCTGGAGTTAACGGTCTGGGGTGCGATTTCGCATAACATCAGGAGCACTGTCGTGATTACTCCACTCACCGACTGCAAAATTGTACGTCAATCTGGTGATTCGACCTCTTGTGCTGCCGTTCATGAACAGCATTCCAGGGGGTATTTTCTAACAGGATAACAGTCGCCCACATACCGCAGTTGTAACCCAACATGCTCTACAAAGAGTCGACATGTTGCCTTGGCCTGCTCGATCACCAAATCTGTCTATAATCAGGCTCATATGGGACATTATTGGACGACATCTCCAGCGTGAAAATGCACTCCGAACTTGGCTCTACGCGTTATTCGCCTCAAAACCGCATGATTTCTTCAGTCGCGGAACCGAAAAGCTACTCCAGCGTTGGCAGACTGCTGTAAATAGTGAGGGTGAATATGTTATTAATGATTAAAGTATCCGTTATGTATATCTGTTGAATCTGTTGTGTTTATTATTTTTATGGAAAAAACTAACAAAATGTATACATGACCGACACCCTGATCTTATTGTACACATGGAGCATGTAAACATTGTTGATACGAGGACAGTATACTCTTAAAAGGAACGATGCTCTGACACACTTCATAGTAAGCTATCCCCTGAAAATGACATGTTTCTGGGCGCTTGACGTGTTCCCACCTCTCGTCATACGAGGCTACGTCCAGCATTGACGAACATTATCGTTTTGGTTATCCTGTCGTTGTAGTGTGAGAAGGCATAATTTGTATGAGGATACTGACCTCCAGATTTTTGAACATGGCATACTCACCGGTCAACTTTATGTGACACTGTAATCCTTCTTTCCAGGGGTGATTTCGGCTCGGACTTTATTTTTATGGATGACAATGCACGCATCGAACAGCGCAGTTGGAGAAGCTCTTGGAACAAGAGGATATTCGGCGAATGGACTGGCGTTTCCGATCCTCCGATTCAGATTCCATAGAGCACGTATAGGATGCGCAAGTGAGATGTATTGCAGCACGTCCACATCCACCAACGACCATCCAACAGTTGTCCCCTGCGCTGGTGGACGAATCGAAGACCCTACCACAACAACTTCTTATCAACATTGTGGCCAGCATGGGGGCACGTTGCAAAACAGGCATTGCCGTCCGTGGTGATCACACATCCAACTAAGAACCATGTCTCCCCTTTTGTAACGCCCAGGGGACCTTAATAAATCGCAATGACTTCAGCGTATTCACAGTCTTTGAATAAAAGTGTGATTTCTGTTCGTCTCGTTGCATATTAAGTTACCTTCTGTGCTACGTCGTAGCCAGTCTTACTATGTATGGTCCAAGTTTCATCGAGCCAAGTTTTTTTGACAGTAGCGTACCATGTGAAAGTTATTTTCGTCCTTAGGTTTTGCTGACCAGTGTATTAGAAGAAAACAAGTCTTATTAATAGAGACTGTAGACAATCAAAATCGCTGTTGGCAAGAGAAATGCACTCAACCCGTGTGATGGCAATTGAGGAACTATTTGGTTGAAAAGTAGCGACTCCGGTCACGAAATCTGACAACGACCGGAGAGCGGTGTGCTGGCCACATGCCCCTCCGTATCCGCGTCCAGTGACGCCTGTCGACTGAGGATGACACGACGGTCGGTCGGTACCGTTGGACCGTCCGAGGTCTGTTCGGACGGAGTTAAGTTGTAGCTCAGTTTAGAATTGTAAAATTATTGTTACCTGTAGTAATAAGTATGCTTCGATGAAAGTGACCGAAGAGCTTAATTTGCACCAGAAGAACACACTTTCAATGAAAACAATGCGACAGATATAAAACATTCACGGTGCAGCCGCTTTTGACACATTTCTCGCACCTACATAAGTAACTAGTTCATTTATTTATTTATTTTTAATGATGGTTCATAGTTGCATGACGGAGGACTAATCAGTGGAAATGTCCAACGAGTGCACTTTTTCCTAAATAGCAAGATGTTTCTGTAGCGGTCACATCGTGATTTTAAGTGATTTCTGTGAACCAAAGAGAGCTGTAGAGGGTAAAAACTGTAGGTAAGGTGAGATTGGAATATATTCAACAATTAATAGAGGACGTTGGGTGCGCCGGCCGGTGTGGCCGTGCGGTTCTAGGCGCGTCAGCCTAGAACCGCGTGACCGCTACGGTCGCAGGTTCGAATCCTGCCTCGGGCATGGATGTCCTTAGGTTAGTTAGGTTTAAGTAGTTCTAAGTTCTAGGGGACTGATGACCTCAGAAGTTAAGTCCCATAGTGCTCAGAGCCATTTGAACCATTTTTTGATGTTGGGTGCAAGTTCTAGTCTCCAATGGGCAACTTGTCACAGGACAGTAAGTCGTGACGAGTCGCGTCAGACAAGTCAGAAAACTGATGACGCAAAAACATGAACACTCTGCAATGAAAGATAACTGGTGAAGGTCTATGAAAGAGGTCCCAACTGTACGCTTGAAATGACCGTGACTAGCTGGATTAACATGACGGTAACACAGGTTATATTCCTGACGTCTGCAATCACTAGCCTTAATCTGTCATTCCAGTACGTACTGGAAAAAAAACTGCGAGCTGATGAACCTCTGCATCTCAAGGAACTGGAACAGTTTCTTTTTGAAGAGGTGTACAATATCCTTTAGACAATTATTTAGAATTTAAAAGTATTAATTTTATGTTATTCTCAGGTTCTCTCTGACCACTTTCCGTTGGTGTTTGTATTATTTTATCGAACCCTGTCTACTCAGAGCTCGTAAAATGGTTCAAATGGCTCTGAGCACTATGGGACTAAATGTCTGATGTCATCACTCCCCTAGAACTTAGAACTACTTAAACCTAACTAATCTAAGGACATCACATACATCCATGCCCGAAGCAGGATTCGAACCTGTGACCGTAGCGGTCGCGCGGTTTCAGACTATAAATTTTTTTTTTGTTCGATATAGTTCGTTGCGTTTGGTCTGGGCGGACGTTACAAGACATCCGTTCAAGTTGATAGTTGATTCCTTGATTCAGTTTTTTTTTTTTTTTAATACAGAGAGCACGCAGTCCTCTGACCGATCACGCTGAACTACCGTGCCGGCAAGCCTGAAGCGCCTAGAACCGCTCGGCCACAGCGGCCGGCCTATTCAGAGCGTCAGAGTTGTCTACGATGCTCTATAGTTTATAAAGGACGCACATAAACATACATCACAAACAGAAGTCACGTGCTATATTACGGTTAGAAGTACTCAAAAGCTCTGTTTGCCATTCCGCAGACCAACGCCCACTTTTGTGTTAAGAGTGATATCTGGAACATTTGTAGGTACACTCTAGGTATAGAAATTAGCTTATCAACGTACGGCCGCGCTAGTTTTACATCGTGACATATCGGTATCATAAAAGTAAATATTGGCAACTGTAAGCTATGGAAATCAGACTGTTCTGAGAGGTATGGCTGTGTGCAAATTGTTTTTGTTCTCCAGCATTGAATTTGCCAGATAAACATTTAGGAATCTATTCCCATGAGTAGGTGATCAAGGCTGTTACACGTGCCGGGGGCGACTGCATAGTAATCACGGAACTGGTTGCTCCTGGAGTCGGACTACTTGAACAACGCTCCAGCTTCCAATCACCGGCATCCCAAAGAGTTTTTACTGTCATTTGTCGCTTTTCTCATCTCGGACAACGTTTTGTGTACATGAAAAAATGCTGAGTTGCATAGCAGTTCGGAGTCCATGGCAGCCGGCCGCGGTGGTCGTGCGGTTCTAGGCGCTGCAGTCCGGAACCGCGGGACTGCTACGGTCGCAGGTTCGAATCCTGCCTCGGGCATGGATGTGTGTGATGTCCTTAGGTTAGTTAGGTTTAAGTAGTTCTAAGATCTAGGGGACTGATGACCTAAGATGTTAAGTCCCATAGCGCTCAGAGCCATTTGAGCCATTTGAGTCCATGGCACTTAATGAAAACAGATGGGACTATTTTCCTGTTCATTATAGGTGTGGGGCTAGGACAAGTCTGAAGGCAGCACGCAGCAAGGATCTGGGACCAGTCAGACGACCACGATCAAGCATGCTAAGATTAGTTATCTTGTTTCTCACGTTGGCGAATGCCTCTTTAGCATGCTCCGAGTGGCTGATTCTTGGTACTGTTCGATTACACCATCGGCAACAAATCGCTGGAAACAGTAAGTACCGTAATATACTAAGGAGTAACTATTCAGAGCGACCTAAACTGGAAGGATCACATACGAAAGGAAGAAAAGCATAGCAGATGGCTGGCTGAGATTGACTGAGAAAATCTTAACGAAATACAATCCATCTGCGAAAGAACTGCCCTACACATCTGTATCTACATCAATACTCTGAAAGCCACCTGACAGTGTGTGGCAGAGGGTAGTTCTGATATCACTGACTGACCTCCCCCCTTCCCTGTTCCTTTCGCGAATGGCGTGTGGGAAGAATGGTTGTCGATAAGCCTCTGTATTAGCTCTTATTTCTCGAATTTTCTTGTCGTAGTTATATCGTGAGACGTATGTGGAGGGAAGTAATATGTTGTCCAACTCTTCCCGGAAAGTACTCTCTGGAAATTTCACTAGTAAACTCCGCCGTGATGCACAGCGCCTCTCTTTTAGCGCCTGCCCTGGAATTTGTTGAGCATCTGTGTAACGCTCTCGCGCGGACTAAACGATACCGTGACGAAAGACGCCGCTCTTCGTTGGATCTTCTCCACCTCTTTTATCATTCCTATCCGGTAAAGGCCCCAGACTGATGAACAATACTCAAGAACCGATCGAACAAGCGCCTTGGAAGCACTGCTTTAGTGGACGAATTATACTTCCACAACACTTTTTCGGCCTGTACTTGTATATGCTAATCAGTCTGGGACCCTTACCTAGTTGGATTAATAGAAGAGATAGAGAACAACCAACGAAGAACAGCGAGTTTCATTGCGGGGTAGTTTAGTCAGCGCGAGACTGTTACGGGGATGTTCTACAAGCTCCGGTGGCAACGTTACAAGATAGGCGTTGTGCATCGCGAAGAGGTTTACTGTTTAAATTCCTAGAAGGCGCGTTTCCAGAAGAATTGGGCAAGATATTAATTCCTCCAACATATGTCTCACAAAATGACCACGACGAGAAAATCAGAGAAATTAGAGCTCATACAGAACATTACCGATAATAATTCTTCCTACGGGCTATTAACGAATTAAATAAGCAACGAGGAAAGATGTGAGATAATGATACCAGAAGCACCCCCGGTCACATGCCGTAAGGCGGCTTGCGGAGTATAGATGCAGATGAGATGAAATGATCGTATGTCGATGCCGATAATGTATCTCTTTTTATTTGACGCCTCTTCAGCGACTTGCGCGTCGATGATGATGTTGACGATGAAGAAACAACATAGGGCCCAGTCACCGAGCGGATTAAATCCGATTCCGCCAGGAATCGAACCCGGGACTCCATGAGCTAGAGGCAGCAAGGCCTCCAAGAGCTTAACTGGCCAGTGGGCAGACACGCCAGGATTAAAACCGCGCTGCGCATTTGGACCAGCTGGTGAGCTCCAGACGACATGAAGGCATGTTGGACATAATGACTGTATAGCTGGACTACCTGACACATGCAGAGACGCACGTAGCTCCTACAGTTTTGATTGATCAGCCGCAAATTTCCCACGTGTTACGCATATCCTTCGGGGCGCTGGGCAACAGCGCGTCGCCGCCACCGCGGCATGCCAGGTGCCCGAGGTCACGGAACCGCAAGTCTTCCGCGGGCGGCAGAAGCTGTCTTGGGCTTGCGTAACACTCCAGGTCTGCGCGCACCAGTCTGGCTCGCTTTCACCGCACAGGAACAATGCACTGCCGCTGTGGCACGCGCCGGCGGCGGGTAACGCGATACGCAGTAAACACCAGACACTCTTTGCGGCGAGTGGCGTCAGCTGGGCGGCTACCGTAATAGCTGTCCCTCCCCCTTCCCCCTTCTCTCACTGTGCATAAGTGCTTGTGTGTGTGTGTGTGTGTGTGTGTGTGTGTTAATTCGAACAGACCTGTTGCGACAATCTGACAGTTCTCAATGATATTCGTCTGTCGTACGGAAACTCTCAGCTGGTGTCCCTCCTCTTTCCTCAACGTAGTATGTCAAAAGTGTGTTTGTGTGTCGCGTAGATGACTTTCATGATTGCTGGTGGTGTGTAGCGCAGTTTTGCTGTAACTTTGTGAACGTTCCACATTCAAGCTTTCCACTTTCAAGCGTAATTAACTCTGACGTTCCGTGTTCGGGTTGCGGTCTGGCACACAGTTTTAAATTGCAACCAAGTTTCAGTCTGCCAGGAAGTTTCAAAACAGTGCACACTCTGCTGCAGAATGAAAGATTCCCTAGTGTCGTAAAGTCTTTTATATAGAGTAAACGACAACTCCACCGACAAAATGTCAGAGGTGGCAGTATTGTACAAAACAAGAAAAAAAGTCTTAAGAGCTATGAGCCCTTGTTCGCAGCAGTGAGACATACCCTTCTACTGCAAACTCTTTGTGTCCCACAAAGGGTGAGTCAGGAGGAAAGGTACAAGATCTGACTCCTCAGGGCTACTCCGGAATCACCGAACCTTGCCTGTCCCTTTCTTAGCTCATTACGCAAGCCAGGTACGCAGTCACAGTAGACTTTGATGCGCATTAGCTGCCCAGTGTGGAGAGAATATGAACAAGGTAACTGACGCCTAAATTGTCCAACCACTGAGGCTGTTCATAATCAGCACTGATAGATTCAATCAGTACAAGTATGTCTCAGATTCCAAAACGATTAAAGAAATGCAATAAAAGTGGGACGAGAAGGTCCAGAACACACTGACGCTTTTCAAGTTTGAATTTCAGAGCAATAATGCAAGTCGATAAACAAATCCGTAGCAGATAGATTACGAACATATGAAATGTAAACTTATCCCTGTAATCAGCTGTGTCTCTGTAATCCATACAAACCGGACACATGTTATACGGAATGTTTTATTCAGATTAGTCTGTACTACTATCTCTTAAAATATTTACTGTTTCCCCTGAAACACACTGTACATGAAATAATGACGGGCAGCAGCACTCAGTGTCTCGGTAAATGATTTTCTTATTCATCAATAACCCAGAAAATTATTTACCATTAATATGTTATATCACAAGTCCGGCTATCTTTTATATTGTATTGTATGTGAAACTGGGGCCTAGAAACCACGGAGTGGCTCCGTCCCCGCCGCAGCCGCAGTGGTCCACAACCCCACGACGACTACCGCAGTCCGCTTCACTCCTCCGCCGCCCCACATCGAACCACTCTTTCATTGTTATTGTGCGGTTCGGCCCCCGGTGGATCCCCCCAGGGAACGTCTCACACCAGACGAGTGTAACCCCTATGTTTGCGTGGTAGAGTAAAGGTGGTGTACGCGTACGTGGAGAACTTGTTTGCGAGGCAGATGGAAAACCGCCTAAAAACATCCACAGACTGGCCGGCCCACCGGACCTCGACACAAATCCTCCGGGCGGATTCGTGCCGGGGACCAGGCGCTCCTTCCCAATCCGGAAAGCCGTGCGTTCGATCGCACGGCTAACCGGGCGGGCTTGGCTATCTATTACTCATATTCAATATGTGACAATAATGCTGAGTCTGCCGCCGTAAGTTCAGGCGGTGGATGTTTTTGCAGCATCATGCAACTAACGATCTTACCTTGCAACCGCCTCAATCCAACTGCCGCCTCGTTCCCGTCTTAGTACAGAAATGGGTGATACCGTAACAGCAATATGTGACTGAGTGCAGCACACAAGTGTCGTGTCTTATCCCCTTCAGACTGTTTTGAGAGCCCGTACTTGCCACTATTCTTTGCTGTAGCGCTCTGCGATGTTTCTACAGTACACAACTCGACACAGGTTTTAACAAATTGCATTCTCCATAAGCTTTTTAAAAATGAAGTAACAAATGAACTACATTCTCTCTAAAGAATAAAGCGGATGATCCTCTGCTTATCCACATTATATGAGTAAATGTTTCCTTACAGATTAGCATATCGCCGATTAAATCACTACTGTTACCCTTTCGATTAACTTGATATGGACATCTGTGTAGACGCCATGACAAAATAATTTCTAATAAATGTTAATTAAATTTTGAAAACTGGTACATCCGCGACACCTCAGCACAAAAAAAGATGATTGTAACGTCTCCTACTACACAGTGGAAAAGAGTTAAAGGGTCACTTTTTTGAAGCCATGTCATTTTCCTCCTTTACGATGCAGAAGTGAGAAATTTCCTCTGTAATTATGCAGAAGCATGGCGTGTAGTGTGACTGCAATTTTCGATCAGGTATGCAGTATCGGATCACTAGCCACCATTCAAAACCATTCGACGAAATTCTAGCGTGATTCGAAACACCGAAGGGTATTTATGCTTTTTTAGATCTGTTTTGCCCGCTAATGTGGCGTAATCTCGAAAGGGAGAGAGGAGCGACGCAACATTTACATGAGCATGGGCAAAATGGCAATGGGTTCCTTTAAGACCCCCCAGTTCGGCAACACCCTTGGTGCCAATCGCACACCATTGTTGAGTACTTTAAAAATATCCCTGTGCAGAGTTAATCCTTGACCGAGACCCAGGCGCCTGCAGGCAGGCAACCCATTCGACACCCCTCAGATTCTGCATACCCACAAGCAGCGTAATGTGACTCAGTTGTAGGGTGTTGAAGGTGTTGGCTGCCCACAGGCAGGAATCCGCCAAGGGTTTTCCCTGATGGGGTTTCAGCACAATAATGTCGCTAGAGAAGGGTTGAATCGTCCAGTGGATGTTGGAAATGTCAAAGGTTGTCATCAAGAACGTCATTCTGTTGCACATCATGCTGCTAGCTGTCGTTATTGACCACGAAATGTGTGTAAATGAACGCGCCAAGGGAGGGCGAGTTTCGTTGACGCTCTTCATGCTACACTTTGAGGTCTTTTTGTGGTGGTTCTGAGCGTCAATGTGTCTGAAATGTTTTTCTCAGCCACTTATAAGAAAACTGAGTGACTGCAGTGCTGGGTGTCACAGTTCTGACCTCCACTGCAAAGGTGTCAAGAGAAGGGGTGTATGACATGTGACACATCCTCAGTGGCATTGTAGCAATGTGCAGCATTGTGGTGAAATTTGGTGCCAATGTGATCTCATTAACCTTCTTACACCTCACATGGAACTCTGAGCTCAGTCCTTTTCTTCACATGCGTCGACATCTTGCTGTTTGAAACTTCGCCAAGACAGACGGCGTCACGCTTCTGCACCATTGAAAAGGAAGTTTGCAGGCGCATTTGAGTCATATTTGAAACTTCTGCATCAGAATGGGGGAAAAGACAGGGTTTCAAAAAAGTGACCCTTTAATTCTTTTGCGTAGTATATTTTCTGCGTGGAAATCATTATTACAAATTTTATTTTATATTTTCGAAATTAGTACCAGTATACATTTTAATAACCTTCAGTTATTAGAGGAGGTAAGGGCAACAGTGGGTTCCTTGGTTACGGCAATATGTTATGATGCCTAGTACAACGCTACGGCTTTGATGCTTGGAATATAATGTCGATTGCCTTGAGATCAGAGAAGACATGTGACCACCTGTGTTACAATTTGCACGTGTTTCGTAATGGTATTAGCACCCAGTAATGGAACTTTAACTTTGGGTACCAACAAAACATGTCCAATAATATACAGGGTGTTACAAAAAGGTACGGCCAAACTTTCAGGAAACATTCCTCACACACAAATAAAGAAAAAATGTTATGTGGACATGTGTCCGGAAACGCTTAATTTCCATGTTAGAGCTCATTTTAGTTTCGTCGGTATGTACTGTACTTCCTCGATTCACCGCCAGTTGGCCCAATTGAAGGAAGGTAATGTTGACTTCGGTGCTTGTGTTGACATGCGACTCATTTCTGTGAACGTTTGTGCAGGCATTGTTGGTGATGTCTTGATTGGGCCCCATATTCTTCCACCTACGCTCAATGGAGCACGTTATCATGATTTCATACGGGATACTCTACCTGTGCTGCTAGAACATGTGCCTTTACAAGTACGACACAACATGTGGTTCATGCACGATGGAGCTCTTGCACATTTCAGTCGAAGTGTTCGTACGCTTCTCAACAACAGACTCGGTGACCGATGGATAGGTAGAGGCGGACCAATTCCATGGCCTCCACGCTCTCCTGACCTCAACCCTCTTTACTTCATTAATGGGGGCATTTGAAAGCTCTTGTCTACGCAACCCCGGTACCAAATGTAGAGACTCTTCGTGCTCGTATCGTGGACGGCTGTGATACAATACGCCATTCTCCAGGGCTGCATCAGGGATTCCATGCGACGGAGGGTGGACGCATGTATCCTCGCTAACGGAGGACATTTTGAACATTTCCTGTAACAAAGTGTTTGAAGTCACGCTGGTACGTTCTGTCGCTGTGTGTTTCCATTCCATGATTAATGTGATTTGAAGAGAAGTAATAAAATGAGCTCTAACATGGAAAGTAAGCGTTTCCAGACACATGTTCACATAACATATTTTCTTTCTTTGTGTGTGAGGAATGTTTCCTGAAAGTTTGGCCGTACCTTTTTGTAGCACCCTGTATATTTGTGCTTGTGACTTCAGAGGCTGTGTATCTTACAAAGCAACTATATGCGGCGATACTGAAATCACTCTGTCAACCGAAATCTGTTTAGATATTTAGAGCTTAAGGACGTGTTTGTAATATAGTGTGGTCAAAAACAGGCTGAAAAGCTTGTAAGGGTGTCGCAGGGTAGGTTGTGCTGAGAAATAACTGTCAAGAAAAAAATTCGACTCGCTGCGCCCTTTCCGAGTTAATTAACATTGAAGTTAGCCAGTCAGTCCGTTGCGTACGGAATTTCAAGCGTCTCACCAGAGACGGTGTCGCCAAACGTGTTCTTCTTTTGCTTTCCTAAAATCGAACAAGAAAGCGATACAAAAATTGGACATGAGACGATACTAAGAATCGAACCAAAGCCAAACGCTGAGCAGTCTCGTGCGCTATTATCTACGGTATGAAACCAACTGACACTAACTGTATCCGGCGCGCCGCTCGAATTTGCACGCGCAGTGGCTTGATTGGCTGACTTCAGTGCTAATTAAGTCGGAAACGGCGCAAGGTATCGAATTTTTTCACTACAGTTATTTCTCAGCACAACTTGCCATGTAACAGCCTTACAAGCTTTTCAGACTGTTTCTGACCGTCCTGCATATCGTGAACGGAATGTGTGAATTTAGTTACTTTGTCAGCAGGAGATAATATTACGCTGCACTGAAAAGTCGTTTCCATTTCCTAAGCCACTTCTTTATTTTTTTAAAAATCAGCGTACTTGCGCGCATACATACATTAATATATTTTGAACCGTTCATTATGTAAATTCCTTGACATTTATATCTTGAACTGAAATTTAACTGTCAGTTTTTGAAATAATCCGTGTTATTCCGAACGCTGTCGAAACATATGACTCTCTAAGAGGAAAACCGCAGAGATGTGGCACGGAGGATTTGTGGGACATTAATGGCTAACGAGACCCGATAAGAAGCTATTGGTATTGACTGCGCTTTACAGCTGCAGCTTGTTGAACGGGCACTACAGATAACGGCCAACAACGGCTCCTAGCTAGGTGGAAGGTACACTATCGCTGATGTTTATTTATCGGTATGGTTGTGCAACAAACCACACTCAGCTAAGAAAGACTAACTGGTGAATGCTGCGGGTGAAGTACCATCAATTGCTCCAGCTTTACATATGTAGTACACGAAATAACGCTAACTGTGGCGCGAACCGTTACCTCTAACCTCGTTTGATGATTACATCCATTGCAAATGGACTGTGGTTAACGTCTCTGAATTATTCCAACTTATCTTCATGATAAATGTAAGACAGTAGAAATGTTACCGAAAGATGTAAGTAAAACAGCTACTGTCTTGTCCGGAACTGCGCTGCTGCTACGGTCGCAGGTTCGAATCCTGCCTCGGTTATGGATGTGTGTTATGTCCTTAGGTTAGTTAGGTTTAAGTAGTTCTAAGTGTAGGGGACTGATGACCTCAGCTGTTAAGTCCCAAAGTGCTTAGAGCCATTTGAGCTGCTGTCTTACGATAATTGACATTTAAGCAACATTTTCTTCAAATGGACTCCATTCCTGCTTTCAGACATTTGTATCGATGTATGTGTAGATTTTCAAAATACTCACACAGCTGTTTGTCACAACTAGCATTCGACAACTGTGTTTTCCATCACTCCCACATATCTATCTGAACAATCTACAAATGCAAGATCGTGCAAATGGGATGAATTTTAGTGTAGTAACACATGGAAGAGTAGCGTACAGCAGTATTCTATACAAATCAAAATAGGCTGCTCACACTGCTAAGGAACTATTTTTCCTGGCTAATTAGCAACCTACAGTTTCTATACAAGAAGTGTGTCTTTGCGCTGTGGTAAGTTTAGTCCAATTCAGTCGAGTCAGTGGCAGTTGAGTAGAACTTTGCCGCACATCTACGTTTACATATATACTCTGCAAACCACTGTAAAGTTTTCCAGAACATGCAGAGAAGCAAAGATTATTATACAAGTAAATTTGTTTACTTCCCATTAAGAATGTAGAAACGTTTATGTCATTGTTGGCAACCGTTTGTGAGTTGTTTCAGTCGTTTCCTACCCTTGAAACAGGTTAGTTTTCTGTATTGTTCAGTGAAAGAACATAATAACAACAGTATATTTAAGAGAAACCACATAGTAACTGCTGTAGTTTGTAGATTATTTATGAAATAGGGATGCCTTTCAAATTTACGACAGAGGAATACGCCGATATGGTGGTTTTCCAAAATTAGATTCTCGAGAACTTCCGTTGAAAACTTTTGTGCAGTTGTCTGGAATTTAAAAAAACAAATTGGGCCAAGTGGTTAATAAATTAAGAATATTGCGAAATTGCGTCTTTGCTTCTCTGGATGTTCTGGAAAACTACTGTAGATACACGTCTGGGAAATGTTTTATTAGATTCACCAGACCAATAACAACAAAATAAATCGAAATCGTGCTTTACTTTAACCTCGTACAGTTTTGCTATGACTTCATATTAGCGAAGTTGCTAAATTTCAGGCAAAATCTTTATTAGCCGTAAGTCCGTAACTAAACACTTACGGACCTATGTTTACATAAACTTTTTTCTTTAGTTTTACTTGTAGAATAACATATTAAAATATTTGCATATCATCGTGAATCACCCTGTATTTCTAGATTCATCACTTAATACCATTTCTTAAAATTTCTTAAGAAGCATTTCGCGTTATATTTCAGTAACGCTGTCCCAAGTCAATCGAACTGCCTTTCTTTATATACTTTCAATGCCCATTGTTAGTCGTATTTCATTTTTGTCCCAGACACTTGAGCAATACTGTAGGGCAAATCGCACAAGTGTTTTCTAAGCATCTCCTTGGTAGACTGAGTTCATTTCCCCTGTATCCTATCACTGGACCGAAGCCTGCTACCTGGTTTGCCTGTTATGTGTTCCCAGAAATTCTCACTCCCCACTTACTTGCATGAACTGACTAATTCCAATTGTGACTCATTGATATTGTGCGAGGGACATTCCGAAAGTAAGTTTCGTCATTGTTATTCACACGGAAACTTTATTGTCAAAAACTAATAATGTACTGGATTATAGATTGTAATGTTTGTTATCACACACATTTACAGTTCAAGATACACTGTCTGCCCTATAAATAGGATAAATGTAGAGCCCTAACTGAGTTCCAAATTTGACCATATTATGCGGTATGCAAGACAAATTATGACCAAATCTAAATGTAAATGTTACGATGTATAACACATATTCGTTAATCATAGTATTACAGGGCCACACATTCACAAAGTGATAAGTTATCGCGGATCACTTTTCAAAATTATAAACGTAGGCTATTCAACACGAATAATTTTAAAATTAAGTACTTAATAGTTGTAATGGTATGCGTATTATATCTTTCTCCTTTTCTTGTAGTAAATATTGTTTACTCTTTTTTACTTATCGGGTCCAAGTTCTGACAGATGAAGCAGAATAAAGAAACAAAAACTTTTGGCAGATTGGTGTTGTTCCTTTAAAACGGCGTGTCTCTTATGGAAGCTGTAGTGCACGATTTGATGGAGATTGTTATAGTTTTTGCACTTACACTATAGGAGCTTTTCCGTCACTTTGAGAAGTTGGCAACCTCCTTATTTGTCACAAGACGTCCAAGCACATGATATCGTGGCCTGCTTTGCAGGGTGGTGAGGGTGGTAGCAGTTCGGAGCCTGCAGGCCGTCCCCACGTGTGGATCTGCTGTCTGCCTTCACGGCTCTCCCCGAGACCTTGTCCAGACGGCGGTGATGTAGCGCCAAGGTCGCGTCGCTGACCGCCTGTTTAGCTATAAACGCGAAGTGGCGAGACTTGTTCCTGCTACTCAATAACCTTATGTTGCCTGGAATCCGCACTTGACTCTACAGCAGTAGAGGAATGCGAAAGACAATGGCGGGATGCAGTTACGAGGGGACTTCATACGTAAGTTACACTTTATTTTGAAGTCCCAGGTAGCTTTTATTGAATGCTGCATTACATTTCAAAGTGACGCAGATACATGATACTGTTTCACCATGTACGAGATCTGTCCCAAAAATTCCGGAACATTCGCAATTTCTCTCTGATAATGTGTTGGAGCGAAATGCGGTTGGCATCCCTGCAAAGGCTTGTGTTTAATGTGTAACTGCTGTAAGTTTCTTTGTTGGGCGTTTGTTAGTTGTTGTTCAGTGCCGTATTGAGTAGAACGGTGTGTCGCCCAGTTTGCGAATTTCAATGTGGCTGTGTTAGAGGAGCAGCGCGCCTGCATTAAATTTTGCGTGGAACTCAAGGAAACCTTTACAAAGAAACACCAAATGACGCAGGAAGCCTATGGTGATAACTGCTTCAGCCGTGATCGGTGCTGCGTGTGGTTCACGCGGTTTAAAAATGACCGGACGGAAGTTAGAGATGATCCTCTTTCAAGACGCCCTTCGAAGCCCACGTCAGGAACGTCAACGAAATTGTGCTTGTTAATCGAAGACTGACTGTCCGAGAAATTGCAGAAGAATGTAACATTTCAGTCGGATCATGTCATGAAGTCCTGACACAGCATCTTGGCATGCATCGTGTTGCCGCCAAATTCGTCCCACATCTCATGAGTCAAGACCAGGAAGTCCTTCGCCTCGCAATCTGTGAAGAGCTTTTGGATCATGCAAATGAGAACGAGATATTCCTTAAGAGAATCATAACGGGTGATGAAACGGGGTCTACGGTTATGATATTGAGACCAAGGTTCAATCTTCACAAGGAGTCGGAAAAGGTTCTACAAGACCAAAAAAAAACTCTTCAGGTCAGGTCAAATGTCAAAGCCATACTGATAGTTTTCTTTGACTTTAAAGGATTAGTAATGAATTCACGACACAGGGTCAAACTGTTAATCGATGGTACTGTCGGGACATGTTGCGGCGCCTGCGAGAAAATGTGAGGATGAAAGTGCCTGAAATGTGGCGAGACAATTCATGGCTCTTGCATCGCGATATGGCATCCGCACATTCATCCCTGTTGGTGGGTGACTATTACACAAAAAACAAAATCACTGTGCTGACTCATCCCCCGTACTCTTCAGACCTGGCCCCTGCGGACTTTTTTATTTCGAAAGTTGAAAACCCCGTTAAAAGGACGGAGATTTGCAACGAAAACCGAGATAAAATACAATTTGCAGACGGCGCTTCGTGTGATCCAGCAAGTGGCGTCCCAAGACTGCTTCCGAAAGTGGAAACGGCGTTGGGAGCAGTGTATCAATTGTGGAGGAGAGTATTTCGAAGGAGACCATACACAGTAAGTAAGAGGTGATAAGCGTCGAAAAATTATGTGGACAAAGTTCCGGAATTTTTTGAACAGATCTCGTGGTCACCAAATCTCCATAAACAACGGTCGGTACGTTCTACCTATTGTTCAGTTCCTCGATGATGTGAATCTGGTCCTTGGTCAGGGAGCCATTTTAGAACCGCTGTCTGAATGTCCTCATCGTCGGAAAATCTGCGCTTGCTGCGAATCACGTCCTAGCCTGGCTGGACGTTGTGGTATGTGGTCGATGTCAATGGCTTTCCTTGCCGATCAGCATCGTCCCCGCCTATGCGGCCTTGGTCAAATTGTTATCACAACATTGCTATTGACTGCACGCGACATTGCAGTTGGTCCTTATACCGCCAGAAGTTTATGTGAATCTCTGTGCGATTTGGACGTTTTTCGCAACAAGAACGGCATTGCACGCGTACTTCAACTTTGGAGAAAGTTTCCGGGTACCGTGCCAATACACTCCCATCCTGGGGTGCACCTGTTACTCGTACGCATCAGAACTGCGTCTGCAGCGTACCCAGAACATGTACTCTCTTCTGACAACTTGTGCTTAGCGTGGGATGACATATATAACTCACTTTCTGAAGTCCCCTCGCACCAGTATGCTTCCCATTAAATACAGTTCGACAGTGAAACAGGCCTGAATTTGGATTCTATGTGGTCCGTTCTTGAGCATAACTCGAGGACAGGACACCTATAATACAGTGGCATGATGAAGAGATCGAGAAGGTCGAGAAACAGGACCACAATGTGTAAAGTGTGCGCAAAATTTTCAACGTACACTGTTAGGAGAACTCCGCAGTAAAGCAGCTTTCCGTTGCAAGATATGAATGTTGTGCTTCACGTGGACATTAGTGTGATGCATATGTGTGGAGTGTCGTGTTTGTGCTCTTGATCCACTAGTGGAAGAAGTACCACCAAGTGGTTTAGCCCAGCTCAAGTTACCAGTCATGTCACTTGCGTTAGTATCAGAAAGGAGAGGATTGCAATTTCAAAAGAAAACGGAAACTGATGCATGGTCTGGAGAGCAAGACCTTAACATCGCCGCTATTTCTCTATCCGTCGATGGAAATTTCTTTCACCACAAACATTTGAACGGGCAACCTCCACGCCTTGCGTATCCTTAATACCGTAAGTTAATGACTATACCTAACAGCAGTATGACTCTATATCTGCAGCTATACGCTGGTGAACTTCGTGGAAAGCTGCCCCCGCAACATGAGTCCGCACTTGTCTCGCGGCAGTACTCAGCTTGACTCAGGCTAACATCTTATGTGAACAGACTCCCCCCCCCCCCCTCCGACGGTTACACTCAACAACACGCTATGACGGCCTTCACAAGCCAGTCACAATCGTCTCACCTTAAAGGTCCTTGTCCTGCTGAACTTTTCCAGTCTCTCTCTCTCTCTCACAAGTTATTTTTGTCTCCTTGTTCTTCAATCTACTTTGTCCTTGACCGAAATAGGTGTAATAACACTACGTACAACTCCACTTCTGTCATAGGTGATGCTATTACAGCCCGTCGTAACCTAGCATCACCAACGTATTTTCCATAAGGATTATTATCAAAGGGAGGGGAGGGTGATACTCTATGCATATCACAAAAAATT
This sequence comes from Schistocerca serialis cubense, assembly GCF_023864345.2. Taxonomy (NCBI): domain Eukaryota; kingdom Metazoa; phylum Arthropoda; class Insecta; order Orthoptera; family Acrididae; genus Schistocerca; species Schistocerca serialis. The sequence goes on along the minus strand of NC_064643.1, from coordinate 389,057,253 downwards.
AAAAAAAATTCGTTAAATTTTGTTATGTTGTATTAAGAATAAATTTTAAAATAGGCACTGATTTGTAGGTCTGATTCAGAACCTGAAAATTTATTTTAGAACCATTTTAGCGGTACCAACGCATTTTCCATAACCAAGTAACTGTTCTTTATGACCACTATAAAAGAATTTGAAAAACACAAGTTTCGTTAACTCTTCATGACTGATATTCACAACATACTGTTTAAAGTCACACTGTTATATTGAAGGGTCCACAACATTAAAATATGAAATGAGCTGCGAATAGTCACATGTACTACTAAGGCTTAAATTTTTGTGTTAAGTTTTACTGAAAAGTTTAAAACAATTCCGGAAAATGGTAGAAGATGTCAGAAAAACAATAATATTCTTTTTAAATTGAAAATATAAATATAAGGTTCATAACTAGATAAAAATATTTTGAAAAAGTGGGCTTAAAGTCACCCCCGTCCCCATCCCTCAGCCCATCGGTGGTATTGTAAGGGTTAATTAACGTAGCTGGTATGTACTTACAATTATGAGAATATAGAGACAACATTCCGAGCGACAATGAATTCTCATTCTGTTTTGTAAATTTAGAACTACTACTACTACTCCTGGTTCCATATAAAGATGAAGTACGGTAGTTCAAAAAATATTAAATGTCTGTTCCGGCTACTCTGGAATGAAAACTGTCATTAATTAGACACATTAGATTGTCCTCGTAGGAGACATTAGACAAAAACTGCTAATATTGTAGAACATTCACAGGTCTCGTGCTTTACAATTTTAAAATGTCGCCTCACATCAGCCACCTATTTAGAGTGAAAAAAAAAAAACTAGAATTTTTGTGTTTCGAAGGTCAACCCTTCATCTTCAGAGTTACTGTACAAGAAACTTCTAAGAGCAACCATATGAAACATAAATAAGAGTAATAAAAATAATAAAGTAAAGTAGCCAAGTTATTTTATTATTTTTATCGCTCTTGTTGTGTTTTACACTGGTTATGTTTTACACTGGTTTCTTGTACAGTAGTTCTGAAAGTGATGGCTTGACCTTCGAAACGGGCAAATTATAGTGCTTTTTACAGCGTAAATATGTGGGTGAGCCGACATTTTAATAATGATTTTTACAATCACGACCTCGTATCCATTATGGATAAAATCAAAGGTTCTGCTTCACAGTTATACATGAGCACATCAGACAAAAAATTAGTCTCTGCCGGGAGACATTAAGGTAATACCGTGTAACATTGCATTTGACATTGATAACGGCCTCAGTTCAGAAATGAAGATAGTCAACAGGTATCTTGAAGTAGCCTATGTAAGCCAGCTGATATCATGCACTGAGTGAATGAGTGATTTTTTAGCAACGCTGAAAGGGACTAAATATCGATGTCATCAGTCCCTTTAATAATCGGAGCCTAGAGGTTACTCGAAGACCGATCTTTGCAGCGTCATCTGAGGTAGGAGAGAAAAAGTCAAAGATTAAGGAGCTGCAATGAGGTAGGAGCGGGTGTGCCAGTGTGAAGCAGCCGGTGACCCTCCTCCCCCCCTCCCCCTTATCCGGTACAGTCCTGTTGCGGAGGATCAACTTCCGCCCTAGTCCAGCAGTCCCGCAGTAACTGCAGAACACTGCTGTTCATTGATTCTGAGGTCCCGTAGAGTTATCAGACTGCGGGGATGTTAATTGCTACATTTCAACAGCTATTCCAGACAGTCCCACACATTTTCTATGGGATTTATTTCGGAAGATTTGGTGGGGCAGGCGAAGTGCCTGAGTGTTCGACAAACCACAAATGTAAGCGTGCAGCCCTGTGTACACGGCTTTCGTCCTCTTGCAAGACGGGAGTGTACACAGCATGCTCATCATGAAGACGTAGGAGAAAGGAAAGCACTTGTCACTGAGCTTGTCGAAGTATAAATACTGGTTCACGTTCGCGGTTACCAGATTGAGTGGGCCAACTGACGGTACGAAAAACATTTCCAAAACATTACAGAACCACTACCGTCCTGAGATACACCTTCTATACACTGCGGACATACACCTCACTGGATGTCGGTGCAGTTGATGCCTTGCATCATTTGAAAAAGAGGGAAAATCGCGAGTCGCCGGACCGCGCGACGCTCCTCCACTCAGCAACTGTCCACTTTCTGTGTTGTTTGGCTCACTGAAGACGTGCACCTTTATTGCACCCGTGAGCAGTGCCCTTTGCGATATGCCCGGTGCCAAATGTCCGTTTCATGCAATTTCCCTCAAATCTTCTCTCGGAACTGGATGAGTAGGACCTATGTTCACTGACAGCAGCAATTCCTGTCAAGTTTGAGGCCGGATGTCATTCACAAGGCGTAACAATCGTCTCTATTCCCTTTCGGATAGCATCTTTTTATGATCATTGACCTTATGGTGTTTTACATGGCTACGGGTGGTACACCAATCCTTGTAGACAGCCGAGGCAGTATGCACTGGTACCCCGACAAGTCAGGCTACTTCATTTACGGCGTGATCACGGGCACGTCCAAAAAAATGGTTCAAATGGCTCTGAGCACTATGGGACTCAACTGTTGAGGTCATTAGTACCCTAGAACTTAGAACTAGTTAATCCTAACTAACCCAAGGACATCACAAACATCCATGCCCGAGGCAGGATTCGAACCTGCGACCGTAGCGGTCTTGCGGTTCTAGACTACAGCGCCTTTAACATCACGGCCACTTCGGCGGCACGTCCAGATACGATAGCTGATACCTGGCACTCTGTTGCGCGTCTCCATATCGACCCGTTTCGCTGCGCACCTTCCATACAAGGAACTGGCACATACACACCACTTCATTCCTACGATGTCCTCTTTTAAGGGGTGAATCATTTTTAGTAATGTGAGCTTAGGTTCTACCAGGCTGCAGAGGAATCAGTTTTTGTAAAAACCACTTTTATTCAACACAGAATTCCGATGGATTTTTTTTTTGCCCTATATGTTTCTCAAGCAGTTGCTTGCAGAGAAAATAGAAAATAAGCACAAATAAACATTTCAAGCCAAAATCGTGACAAGTTCCTGGTAATTCTAGAACCCGCTTCAATTCACGCCGAAGTCACATCGTTGCCATAGCCAAGAAAAGTCTAACAATCGGTGCAATCTTTGCAGCAAATGTACGACATATCTACTGCACAGCACAGTGACACCAAACAGGCCTCGTTAATAACATAAGTGTAATCATATCGATTATTCAGTGTAACACGCTGCAGTAAGGGGGTGGCAGTTCTTTGCAGTAACCTGCCTAGGTACCCATCAATCCAAAAAGTTTCGACACTGTATTAATAAAAAAAATAGAGGAAAATTAAGATGGTAATTTTAATGCTTTCCGTATTGTACATAGTTTCACCTTACTTGAGTATAATACTCAGAATATACCTATAACTAAGTGAAACTGCCATAAAAGTCGTTCTGTGGGATGTTGTCCAACTCAGATTCACACTGGCCTGAATATCGGTTATGTTGTCAAAGCGTTGACGCTTCATGTGGACTTCTGCACTTGTTCGTTTTGTGGTAGGTTCGTATTACTACTACTAAGTCTCGTTAACTGTGATGATTTTTTTCCAGAAAAGAATTGTCCGCGTTTTGTATTCCAGTCAAGTCGCAGGAGGCGTCCACGCATCGTCGTTTTGTTCGAGAATCAAGGTGTTCTGCAGCGTGTTACACTGAATAATCGATATGATTACACTTATGTTATTAACACCTTTGTTCTTCTTCAAAATATTCTAGAGAAAGTCTTCAACTCTTGACTTAGAGATGTTGCTACGTTGCGGTTTGCGACACGACTGCGTTGACATAGCACGGTCCAAATTCACTGCTTAACACTCCCGCTCACAACTGACTGGTCGAATGCACATTTGCAGTTTACTGTTATTAGTTCAAGTTGTCACTGTGGTTATTGCGCTGACGTCGCTTAGACGCCAGGAATAAAATCAGCCTCGGAACTTTTTCGACGGATGTTGTGTATTTCCAGGCTGGCACGATGGTATCTTGAGGGAGTATGGGCAAGTGCATTGTCCGCGAGCAGGTAGCAGGCAGGGCAGCCGCGGCCCGCTTTGCAGACACAAGAGGCCCGCGGCTTTCAGTCGAGCCACGCTGGGAGGGACCAGGCGTGCTGGCCGGCACGTATGCACGTGCAACCACGGCGAGGAAGCCCGCCAGAGGCCTTGGCGCCGACCCGCCAGCTGGCTAGACCGGTTCTTCCGCCGGCAACACTGTGCTAGCTTTTTAAAGGCTATTACGTTGTCCTCCGAGGTTGCGAAATTGCCGCGTCATGCAGCTCGCCTTTAAATGTTTACGTGTTCACTGTGTAGTTGGTACAGCAACAGAGTCAGTAGAAAGATCAACAAACGTAAATTTAAAATGTCCTAATTCAAAGCGAACAGAAAGGACAGAAAGAGTTGAGAGATATGATACGGCGAGAAGAATTTGACAGAGAAGTGGGACACCTAAACTGAAACAAGTCCCTTGTAGTAGACATGTTCTCAAAATTACTGAAAAAAATGGTTCAAATGGCTCTGAGCACTATGGCACTTAACTTCTGAGGTCATTAGTCCCCTAGAACTTAGAACTACTTAAACCTAACTAACCTAAGGACATCACACACATCCATGCCCGAGGCAGGATTCGAACCTGCGACCGTAGCGGTCGCGCGGTTCCAGACTGTAGCGCCTAGAACCGATCGGTCACCTCGGCCGGCCAAAATTACTGAGATTCTTGGGAGAGCCAGCTATGAGAAAAGTATTCCACCTAATGTGCAAGGCATGTGAGACAGGCGACATACCGTCGGACTTAAAGAAGACGATAATAATTCCAACTCCAAAGAAAGCGAGTGCTGATAGGCCTGCATGTACCCGAACCATCGCTTTAATAAGTCAGGGTTACAAAATATTGACACGAATTATTCACTGAGGAAAGTGTGTGTGTGCTTATGAATCCCTAAGGGATCAAACTGCTGAGGTCATCAGTCCCTGCCGGCCGCGGTGGTCTAGCGGTTCCTGCGCTCAGTCCGGAACCGCACGACTGCTACGGTCGCAGGTTCGAATCCTGCCTCGGGCATGGATGTGTGTGATGTCCTTAGGTTAGTTAGGTTTAAGTAGCTCTAAGTTCTAGGGGACTGATGACCACAGATGTTAAGTCTCATAGTGCTCAGAGCCATCAGTCCCTAGACTTACACACTATTTAAACTAACTTATGCTAAGAACAACACACACACACACATACACACACACACACACACACACACACACACACACACACACACACACACACACACATACCCGAGGGAGGACTCGAACCTCCGGCGGGAGGGGCTGTGCAATCCGTCACATAGTGCCTCAAACCGCGCGGTCACTCCGCGCGGTGAGGAAAGCCGACCTTATAGACGATCAGTTTGAATTTCAGACAAAGGTAGGAACACCTGAAGCCATATTGACCCTACGACTTATCTTAGAAGATACAGAAAAAACGCAAATCTATGTTTGTAGGATTTGTCGATTTAGAGAAAGCTTTTAACTATGTTGAGTAGAACATAATCTTGGAAATTCTGAAGGTAGCGTGGATAAAACAAGGTGAGCGATAAGTAATTTACAACTTGCACAGAAACCAGACGGCAGTTATTAGAGTCGAAGGATATTGAAATGGCAGCAGTGGTTGAGAAAGGAGTGAGACAAGATAGTAGTTTCCCCCAATATGATTCAATCTGGAGACTGAGCAAGCAGTAAAGGAAAGCGAGGAGAAATTTGGAAAGCGAATTAAAGACCAGGGAGACGAAAAAACAAACTTTGAGGTTTGACGATGACATTTTAATTGTGTCAGAGGCAAAAGCGGACTCGGAAGAGAAGCTCGGCGAAAAGATAGTCTTGAAAAGAGTTTATAAGATTAGCATCAACAACGACAAAACAAGGCTAATGGAAGAGGCCGAAATAAATCAGGTGATGCACAAATAATTAGGTTAGCAAATGAGAAACTATGAAGTAGATGACTTTTGCTATTTGAGCAGCAAAATAACTGATGATGGCCAAAGTATGGAAGACGTAAAATGCAGATTGGCAAAAGCAAGACAAGAATTTCTGAAAAAGAGAAATGTGTTAACATTTAATACAAATTTAAATATTAGGAAGTACAATTTGAAATTATTTATCTGGAAGGTAGCGTAGTACAGAGGCGTAACGTGGACAATAAGCAGTTCAGACAAAAAGAGAACAAACGCTTTTGAAATGTGATGCTACAGAACAATGCTTAAGATAGGTGGGTAGACTGAGTAACTAATGAGAAGACGCTGAATGTAATTGAAAAAAAAAAACTAATCTATGACATAACTTGACTAAAAGAAGGGATCGTTTGATCATGAGGTACCAAAGAATCGTCAGTTTGATAATGGAGGGAAGCGTAATGGGCAACAACTGTAATAGAAGACCAAGCTATAAATACAGCAAGCAGGTTCATATGGATGTAGGTTGCAGTGCTTATTCGGAGATGGAGAGGCTTGCTCAGGCTACAATAGCGTGAACAAACTAATTTTCGGACTGAGCACCAAAACAACAACAACTATTACCACAGATTTACACCTACTATGTAGACAGCATCTGAATGGAAATTCTACGAGAAAGTAATTAACAGATCGTGACGCACAGTGTGAAAACTAGTTCAAATGATGAAAACTGGTAACTACAATTATACCTACGTGTATTTTATTGTAGCTAACCTTTACTGTAATGAAAGTAAACACACTGCCGATAGTGTAATAACATTGAAACATGGCTCATCAAAAGCGGAAAGCAATAGAAATGTGTGTTGCTCCTTGAGGCATGACGCTACCCCTCGCCCTTAGCAGTGTTGCCAAACAAAAGTCAACAAAGTCACGGGCTTCTAAAAGTCTGAAAGTATTTTTCACGTTTGTTGTCGCTTCGTTAGTCAACAAACCCAAATATATCTGTCTTTTCAACTCAGAGAAGCAGTTAATTGCATCTAGCGTTCTCAATTATTTGTTGTATACACTGAGATGGAAAAGTCATGGAACATTTTCTGATATCGTGTCGGACCCCCTTTCGCCCGGCGTAGTGTACCAACTCGACGTGGCATGGACGCAACAAGTTGTTGGAACTCCCCTGCAGAAATATTGAGCCATCCATAATTGCGAAATTGCTGCCGGTGCAGGATGTTATGCACGAACTGACCTGTCGATTATGTGCGATAAATGTTCGATGGGATTTATGTTGGGCGAACTGGGTGGCCAAACCATTCGCTCGAACTGTCTAGAATTTTCTTTAAACCAATCGCGAACAACTGTGGCCTAGTGACACGACATCATTGTTTGGAAATATGAAGTCCACGAATGGCTGCAAATGCTCTCCAAGTAGCCGAACATAACCACTTCCAGTCAATGATCGTTTCAGTTGGACCAGAGGACGTAGTCCATTCCACGTAAACACGGCCAACACCATTATGGATCCACCACCAGCTTGTACAGTTCCATGTTGATTATTTGGGTCCGTGGCTTCGTGGGGTCTGCGCCACACTTCAACCGTACCATCGATTAGGTTAGGTTGGGTTAGTTTTAATAACTGCAATCGAGACTCGTCTGACCAGGCCACGACTTCCCAGTCGTCCTGGGTCCAACCGACACGGTCACGAGCCCTGGCAACTCTACGCAAACGCCGCTGTTCTTGTTCGTTAAGTGAAGGCAACCGGCCACTGCGTTGTCCGTGGTCAGAGGTAATACCTTAAATCTGGTATTCTCGGCACACTCTTGACACTGTGGATCTCGGAATACTGCAATTCCCTAACGAGTCCGAAATGGAATGTCCTACGCGTCCAGCTCCAACTACCATTCTGAATTTAAAGTCTGTTACTTCCCGTCGTGCTGCCGTAATGACATCGGCAACCGTTCCACATGAGTCACCTGACCACAAATGACAGCTGCACTAATGCACTGCCCTTTTATAACTCGTGTAGCCTATACCTCATCTGTATATGGTGCATATTGCTATCCCATGACCTTTATCGCCTCAGTGTATATTCCTTGATGTCTTAAGAAGTAACGATATGTACATGCAGTATTTTTTAAAGTATCTCATATTATTAAGGGACATAGCACTTTTCAAAACAAGACATATAAACTTTTGTCTGGAAACATCTCATCATAATCGAAAGACAAGGTCTCACTTTTTTAGTATCCTCACTGTGTTCATCCATGAAACAAAAGCATTCGCCAATTCCTTCTTTGTTGCTGCTGTCCGCTTCTTCCCTGCACTCTGCGCACAATCCAGTGCCCTGCTGCTTTTAAGAAGAAGATGAAGTACCTTCTCTCACCCTCATAACGTTTCCCCAAAAATTAACGTATGTGGCCAGTTTTACCTCTGTCAAACAATAAATCAAATCTTCCCAAAATTTCCAAGTTACACTTCTATCTCTTTTCATTTATCTCTAAGTGACGTCACTTTTGCTTCCCATGTTCTACCATTTTCCTCTTTCTCTCCTCTCCGTTGTTGCTAGCGCCCATTTTTCCTTCCGATTATTTACTTATTCGAGTCAGGAAACAAATACAATACATAGCAAGCAGCACTTAGAACAAATGAAAGAAAGCATTTCCAGGCTATATTATTCTTGACCAAAATATTGCATCTTCAATTGCAACCCGTGTCGCAAGCGCACTATCTTCTTCTGTGCAAAATGTAGGGCATAGCTGATAATCGGTTAGGAGCTCCACGGTCTGTGCTCCGCAGTCACAGGGGCCAGGGAAGTGCCATTTCTGCAGGTTACTCCTGGATCTTGTGCTTGTCATGAACGAATGTAAACTGTCTGTTTTTCTGCAGTTTGGTATTTCTAAATGTTTTATTCTACAGTGTAGTAGGTGTAACTTATAACATGCTTATCGTAATACAGGGTGAGGCAGTGAAACGGCACGATTTTGTAAAACCACCAAAGATTTATTTACAAGTAAAATCATAATAGTTGAACATGGATCTCAAGTACAAGAGTGGAAATTAAAGATTTAACTTAAAAACAATCATTTTTTAAATATGGTGTCAGTGAGGTGTCGTCCTTGGTTTTGCACACATTGTCTAAGCCTGAGATGAAATTGTCCCATGACGTTTCGTAGCATCTGTACTGGAATGTTGTTAATTTCCTGTCGAATTCGCTCCTTCAGGTCTTCTTTTGTTCTTGGTGGATTTTCCTGGAAGACTTTGCACTTGAGGTAGCCCCAAAGAAAAAAGTCTGGTGCCGTCAGATCTGGTGAACGGGCAGGCCAGGGGAAATCGCCATTCCTGCTGATTAGACGTCGTGGAAATGCAAGTCTGAGCAATTCCATTGAGACATTAGCAGTATGGCTTGTTGCACCATCTTGCTGGAAGAGTGTTTCAGCATCTGGATCATGTCGATCAATTCCAGGCAGACCAAAAATGGTCAACATGTCAGCATAACGTCCAGAGTTTACCGTCACTGTGTTGCCATCTTCATCTTCAAAAAAATAGGGCCCCACGATTCCACGAGATGACATTGCGCACCAGACTGTTACTTTTTCAGAATGGAGAGGTTTTTCATGAAGTTCGTGCGGGTTATCTGAGGACCAATATCTGAAGTTTTGCTTATTTACGTACCCACTAAGATGAAAGTGGGCTTCATCACTCATCCATAAGTTATGCACTCTTTCTTCATTTCGTTCAATAACGTTAAGCATTGACTGGCAAAAGCGTATACGGTTATTGTAGTCATTAGGTTTAAGGGCTTGCACTACCTGAATTTTGTATGGATGATAGTGAAGGTCACTCTTCAAAATCCGTCTTACTGATCGATTGCTGAGACTAAGTTCTGCGCTGTGCCGTCTCGCGGATTTTCGCGGACTTCGACCCAACGCTTCGCGCACACGATTAATGTTCTCGGGTGTCCAGATTGTTTTTGTGCTGCCGCCTCTTTTCTTTGTTGTGCTAGCAGTAGCTTCAAAGGTTTTAACCCAAAGGAGAATGGCTTTCCTTGATGGCACGGGAGCCCGTGGCGGCAGGTTGAATTCACGACGAAAGGCGCGTTGAGCACCAACCACACTATCCGCGTTTTTGTAATATGCCTTTACGGCATATGCACGTTGCGCACTCGACCAACGCTCCATGGCTACTGAAACTTCCACCACTCTAGACGCCCAAGGTCACTTCCCCCACTCTCGCAACCACCCTCCGCGCCCGACAACCACTATCGAAATCGTGCCGTTTCACTGCCTCACCCTGTATATGTAATGTACAGCCGGCCGGGGTGGCCAAGCGGTTCTAGGCGCTACAGTCTGGAACCGCTACGGTCGCAGGTTCGAATCCTGCCTCGGGCATGGATGTGTGTGATGTCCTTAGGCTAGTTCGGTTTAAGTAGTTCTATGTTCTAGAGGACTAATGAACTCAGAAGTTAAGTCCCATAGTGCTCAGAGCCATTTCAACCATTTTGTAATGCACAGTGCTGAGAACGCCTGGTTAGATGTAACAGATGGCCGGAGGGTCCTGATCTTCTCAGGTTAAATATATCAATAAATAAATTTTGAAAACATGTTTCTAGTATGTACTTTGAAGATGCTGCACAACTATGTGCATATTGTCCTAAACAGTAGTATAATTGATCATCTCGTGGATGTTGCAGGTCTTATTTCCGTGCTTGCTAAGAAAAACTGGAGAGGAATTCCGCCTTATGCAATACACCGTATTATGATTTTGTATTACCCAGACACGTTTCAGCATTTTATGTGCTATCTCACTGGGTTTTGGTTTATTTTCTTTCTCACGTGACGTTATTTATTACGTATGCGGGTAGCTTTAAATGTATCATGCGATCTACAGCTTGTAATGGTTTTTGTGTTGTGGTGTTTTGTTTCCTTGCTCGTGTCGTGTTTGCTGCTTTAGTTATGCATGCATTTTGTATGACTGGTCACCCAAACACAAGAGTTCCTGTCGTCAATTCGAACTGTGCTTGGCTGACAAATCATAAAAAGTGCGTGTCTAACCCACAGAGTTTCTGCCGCCAGATCAGTCTGAGGTTGGTGACGAATCATACAAAATGATTGTCTTACAACAGTTAAACAAGTACGCTTATTAACACGACGCGAGCAATGAAGCTAACACCATAACATCAAAAATCATGTTCAAGATGTTCAAATGTGAGTGAATTCCTGAGGGACCAAACTGCAGAGGCCATCGGTCCCTCCCCTCCCCCTTCCCCACCCCCAAAAAAAAACACAAGCTGAAGAATGCATGGTAGATTCAAAGCTACCAGCATACATGTTTAATAGCGCCGTGAGAGAAAGAAAATGAAGAAAACTCCACTGAAGATAGCACAGGAAATGCTGAAACATGCCTGGGTAAGACAAAACTATAAAACGATCACTGACAGTTCGAGTCCCGTAACACGTGTTGTTTTTGTTGTTGTTGTTATTGTGGTCTTACAGCAAATGTTACGTGGATACCCCGTCCCTGGTCCTAACTCGCACGATGAGATCTCGTAACGCCGCTGCTTTTGTCGCTTCTGTGCCATCTGACGTATACGAGCTTTCGTTCGCATGTGTGACCGCTGTCGCCATCTAGGAGGAAATGCGCATACTAACCGAGCTCATGTCATACAACGCGCTGAGTGCCATCCCACCGCCCAGCGGCAATGTCACCGTACAATACTCACGTGCTTGTGTTTGCGAACAAGTTTTCCATCTGCACTGACAGAAGCTGATCGGAATAGAACATATAAATGAATTCCTTTTGCTAGCTTGTAAGACGTAAAAAGTGGTTTATCAAACGAGAAAAAGAGCATTTAGGCAAAATTTGTCGGTGGTTTGAAAACATGGTAATAGGAAGATTGTTTCTCTGGGTAAAGAGCGTCAAAACATACAGAAAAGACCATATCCGGTATCAGGAAACCACGATGGATGGACTTGGGCGTAATCATATAACAGCAACTTGCAGGATGTTATATACAGGTTGTCCGATTTACTTTGACCACACCTAATAACTTTTTGTCCAGAAGCAAAACAAAAATTTATCAAGCAAATGTTACTTAGCTACCAGGTGGACATTATCCACCGCACTTGACTTTCTCGTAAATTTGTTCGGTACGAAGGTATGAACAGCTGCACCTCTATTTTAAGAGGCATCTCATCTTTTTTTATTTTGTATTTCACTTTCTCTCCTCAAGACCTGTTCAAAAACACAACACGTACATTCCTGTAGACATGACGTTATTAAAAACGTAACACGAAACTGACACTGACTCTCCAATAGGGCAGTCCCACTCACCCCTCCTCCCCGCCACCCCCGACCCCCAACTCCCACATAAATTTCTTCGGACGCCCGTATCCCCATCATCATAAAAAAATAATATAACGACGCACGCAGTTCCAACCAGTCAGCGCTTATCTGTTACGCTACGATACCTTGCTACTGGCAGTTCTTTCAAAGACTTGAAGTTTACAAGTACAGTTTCACCTTACAGTATTTGAGACTTGGAAACATGTCATGCAATAATACGTGCATTAAAGGGTTATATTAGGACAAGTAATATACTGGTGAGGTTTAGGGCAAGGAGAGAGTACGGAAAAGTGGCCCGGAACCCCACGTCAGGGAAGACTTACCGAAAGGGCTGAGATGGAAAGACTAATTGTTGGGGACTGCATCGGACGAGATGTGAAAACCTGAGAGTTGAAGGTGAAAGACAGGGTAATAGGCAAGACAGTGATAACTGCCAAAAACGCCATGCACCAGTTAATAAGAGCCAAAAGCCAAGTGATAGAGGTGGCAGGGAGTCGGCGATAAAAAAAATTTCAGAAAATAGAAGGTATAGAAAATTAAAAGGGAGTGAAGAAAGGAGTAGTTACTGTGAATAAATGCTAAGAGCAAAGAATTTAATGTAAATTAATGCCAGGTGGCTGGCAGGAACCGAGGCCATGTTGTAGCGCCGGTTCCCACCTGCGGAATTCTGAGAAACTGGTGTCTGGGAGAAGAATCCAGCTGGCACGTGTGGGTGAAATAGGTACCGACGTCACAACTGTCGTGTTTCACAGCATGCTTTGCAACAGGACATTGTGTGTTGCCAGTATACACCCTCCGCCAAGTTATCAGCTAGGACGAATGGGCATAGTGAGAGGGTGTATACTGCCAACACACAGTATCCTGTTGCACAGCATACTCTACAATGTGACAATCGTGACCTCGGTGCCTATTTTACAACACATGTTAGCTGGATTCTCCCGCTAGACACCAGTTTCTCAGCATTCCGCAGGTGGAAGCTGGCGCTACAACACATTCTTAGTTCTCGCCACCTACCGGATCTTAACTTACGTTAAATTCTTTGCCCTGCTATGAAAAGAAATGGTACCCCAGGCCATCACTTCTGATTGTCAGACAGTAAGGCGGGAGACGGTCAGGTTGCTATCCCATCGCTGTCCAGGGCATCTTCAGACACGTCTTCAGACTGGAATCGCATTGGATGGAGTAGAATTGTTCAAATGGTTCAAATGGCTCTGAGCACTATGGGACTTAACTTCTGAGGTCATCAGTCCCCTAGAACTTAGAACTACTTAAACTTAACTAACCTAAGGACATCACACACATCCATGCCCGAGGCAGGATTCGAACCTGCGACCGTAGCGGTCGCGCGGATCCAGACTGTAGCGCCTAGAACCGCTCGGCCAGTCCGGCCGGCAGTAGGATTGTCTTCCGTGATGACTCCCATTTTGAACTGAGCCCCGACGACCAGTGAAGATGTGTTTGGAGACTTCCCTGTCAGTGGTGGGATACTGTCACCCGCCATATCGCCCGACAACCACAGGGGATGGTCAGGGCTGCCAGTTCTTTTCATATCAGGTCCCCTTTGGTTGTCATCTGCGGCCCCTTACAGCACAGCAGTACGACAATATTCTACGACCTGTTTTGTTGCACTTTATGGTAAGCCATCTTGGATTTACATTTCAGCAAGATCATGCCTGCCGGCACACAATGAGAGTTTCTACTGCTTGTCTTCGTGCTTGCCAGAACCTAGGTTGGCCAGCAAGGTCGCCGAATCTCTCCCTAACTGAGAATGTTTGGAGCATTATGAAAATGGTTCAAATGGCTCTGAGCACTATGGGACTCAACTGCTGAGGTCATTAGTCCCCTAGAACTTAGAACTAGTTAAACATAACTAACCTAAAGACATCACAAACATCCATGCCCGAGGCAGGATTCTAACCTGCGACCGTAGCGGTCTTGCGGTTCCAGACTGCAGCGCCTTTAACCGCACGGCCACTTCGGCCGGCGAGCATTATGAGTACGGTCGTCCAACCGGCTTAAGATTTTGACGATCTAATGCACCAGTCGGTCAGAATTTCGCACGATATCCTTAAGGAGGACATCCAACAACTCTAGCAATTAATGCCAAGCAGAATAACTGCTTGCACAAGGGACTGAGGTGGACCAACGCGTTACTGACGCTCAATTTGTCAAGCTCTTTCTCTTGAAAATATCATCCAATTTTTCTGAAATTGCAATCATTTGTGTGCATACAGGGTGGTCCATTGATAGTCACTGGGCCAAATATCTCACGAAATAAGCGTCAAACGAAAAAATTACAAAGAACGAAACTCGTCTAACTTGAAGGGGGAAACCAGATGGCGCTATGGTTGGCGCGCTAGATGGCGCTGCCATAGGTCAATTGGATATCAACTACCTTTTTTTAAAATATGAACCTTCATTTTTTATTACTTACTCGTGTAGTACTTAAAGAAATATGAATGTTTTAGTTGGACCACTTTTTTCGCTTTGTGATAGATGGCGCTGTAATAGTCACAAACATATGGCTACAATTTCAGACGAACAGTTGGTAACAGGTATGTTTTTTAAATTAAAATACAGAACGTAGGTACGTTTGAACATTTTATTTCGGTTGTTCCAATGTGATACATGTACCTTTGTGAACTTATCATTTCTGAGAACTCATGCTGTTACAGCGTGATTACCTGTAAATACCACATTAATGCAATAAATGCTCAAAATGATGTCCGTCAACCTCAGTGCATTTGGCAATACGTGTAACGACATTCCTCTCAACAGCGAGTAGTTCGTCTTCCGTAATGTTTGCACATGCATTGACAATGCGCTGACGCATGTTGTCAGGCGTTGTCGGCGGGTCACGATAGCAAATATCCTTCAACTTTCCCCACAGAAAGAAATCTTGGGACGTCAGTTCCGGTGAACTTGCGAGACATGGTATGGTGCTTCGACGACCAATCCACCTGTCATGAAATACGCTATTCAAAACCGCCTAAACCGCACGCGAGCTATGTGCCGGACATCCATCCTGTTGGAAGTACATCGCCATTCTGTCATGCAGTGAAACATCTTGCAGTAACATCGGTAGGACATTACGTAGGAAATCAGCATACATTGCACCATTTAGATTGCCATTGATAAAATGGGGGCCAATTATCCTTCCTCCCATAATGCCGCACCATACATTAACCCGCCAAGGTCGCTGATGTTCTACTTGTCGCAGGCATCGTGGATTTTCCGTTGCCAAATTGTGCATATTGTGCCGGTTTACGTTACCGCTGTTGGTGAATGACGCTTCGTCGCTAAATAGAATGCGTGCAAAAAATCTGTCATCGTCCCGTAATTTCTCTTGTGCCCAGTGGCAGAACTGTACACGACGTTTAAAGTCGCCGCCATGCAATTCCTGGTGCATAGAAACATGGTACGGGTGCAATCGATATTGATGTAGCATTCTCAACACCGACGTTTTTGAGATTCCCGATTCTCGCTCAATTTGTCTGGTACTGATGTGGGTATTAGCTGTGACAGCATCTAAAACACCTACTTGGGCATCATCATTTGTTGCAGGTCGTGGTTGACGTTTCACATGTGGCTGAACACTTCCTGTTTCCTCAAATAACGTAACTATCCGGCGAACGGTCCGGACACTTGGATGATGTCGTCCAGGATACCGAGCAGCATACATAGCACACGCCCGTTGGGCATTTGTATCACAATAGCCGTACATCAACACGATATCGACCTTTTCCGCAATTGGTAAACGGACCATTTTAACACGGGTAATGTATCACGAAGCAAATACCGTCCGCACTGGCGGAATGTTACGTGATACCACGTACTTATACGTTTGTGACTATTACAGCGCCATCTATCACAAAAGCGAAAAAAGTGGTCCAACTAAAAATTCATATTTCTTTACGCACTACGCTAATATGTAATAAAAATGGGGGTTCCAATTAAAAAAAAAAAAAACGCTGTTGACGTCCGTTTGACCTATGGCAGCCCCATCCAGCGGGCCAACCATAGCGCCATCTGGTTTCCCCCTTCAAGCTAGACAAGTTTCGTTCTTTGTAGATTTTTTCATTTGATGCTTATTTCGTGAGATTTTGGCCTGGTCACTATCAATGGACCACCCTGTATATACATCACATCTACTGATTTTCGTCTCATTCGAATAATTCCTTCGTGGTATATCGTTTTCTTTTTTTTTTTTTCTTGTCTTATAATTGTAAGTAGGCTGTTTATGTTTTCTTACTGGCAACGTTACGTAGTGCTCTGTATGAAAATCACTGGCTGTGCTGTGTGCAGTCTGTGGCTAGTTTTCATTGTTGTCTGCCATTGTAGTGTTGGGCAGTTGGCTGTTAACAGCGCTTAGCGTTGGGCAGTTGGAGGTGAGCCGCCAGCAGTGGTGGATGTGGGGAGAGAGATGGCGGAGTTTTGAAATTTGTAAGACTGGATGTCACGAACTGCTATATATATTATGACTATTAAGGTAAATACATTGTTTGTTCTCTATTAAAATCTTTCATTTGCTATCTATGCCTATCAGTAGTTAGTGCCTTCCGTAGTTTGAATCTTTTATTTAGCTGGCAGTAGTGGCGCTCGCTGTATTGTAGTAGTTCGAGTAACGAAGATTTTTGTGAGGTAAGTGATTTGTGAAAGGTATAGGTTAATGTTAGTCAGTGCCATTCTTTTGTAGGGATTATTGAAAGTCAGATTGCGTTGCGCTAAAAAAAATATTGTGTGTCAGTTTAAGCACAGTCATGTATAATTGTTCAAAGGGGACGTTCCATAAAGTATTTCTTTTTGTTGTGATATTCACCTATCTTTCTGAGTATCCACAAATCAGGGACCCCTGCAAGTAGCAACGTTGGCGACGTCTTATCAGGTCGGATACTGTATAGAAAATTAATTTAAAATCCCGGTGGCTTTTTAATACATGGGTTTCATAAGAAGTAGTGAGCACACTGTTAAATTCATGCCAGACTTTATTGACAGACGTTCACCGTATTGCATGGCCTCAATATAATCGCCCCCATCTTGATCACCTTCCCCTAGAGAGATGGAAGGCTTCGTTCACCGTCAGCACATCGATCTCTGTTGATGTCTCGCAAAGCCCGCCCTATGGCACGGATGATGCCCTCACTTGCGTTATAACCCATGCCACGAAGAGTGGCTGTCACTTTGGCGAACAAGTCGTAATCACACGTACTCACATCGTTTGAATATGGTATATGTTCCAGTATCTTCCACCCTTAAGTACTCAGGAGCTCCAGTACGGGGTTCATCGTGTGACCTTGTGCATTGTCATGAAGGATGATGGGATGCACTGCCAGAAGGAAACGTTGTGCGCTCTCAACATGTGCCACTTAGGTCTTGATCCACCTACATTGTTCGTGATTCCTAAACATGCTGTTAGGACTCTCGAACTGGCCTTCCACACTTTCAGACAGTATCCACAGCATCTGATCCAAACAGCCATCGCCGTTCCTTGCACTATTTCAACTGACCGTCAATTATCAGCTACGAGGGTCGTTAGAAAAGTCCGTGCAAAGTCCGAGAGATGGCACCACCGGCGCGTATCGACGTCATGTTTAGTTAGTAGCATCTTTGGAAAGAAAGCACACCAAGTTTCAGCCATATTGGCATTTGTGTGAATCAAGGAGGTCGAGTGATTGTCAAAAAAATGAATGAAAAAGAATTTCGTGTGGTAATCAAACATTACTTTATGAAAGGCAAAACGCCTCAGGAGACTAAAGAGAAGCTTGATAAACATTGCGGTGACTCTGCACCTTCGATTAGAACAGTTTATAAGTGGTTTCAAAATTTTCCGAGTGGCCATATGGGGACAAGTGATGCTGAACGTTCTGGACGCCCTGTCGAGGTTACGACTCCAGAAATCATTGATAAAATCCGTGATATGGTGATGGATGACAGAAGAGTTAGGGTGTGTGAGATTGCTAGTGATGTGGACATCTCGAATGAATGGGCACATAATATCTTGCATAAACATTTGGACACGAGAAAGTTATCTGCAAGATGGGTTCCGCGATTGCTCATGCTTGGCCATAAACGGAAACGTGTGAAGTTTTCCAAGGATGGTTTGCAGCTGTTCAGGAAGAATCCGCAGGACTTAAAGCGCCGTTTCGTCACTGTGGATGAAACATGGATACATTACTATACTCATGAGACCAAAGAGCAATCTAAACAATGGATTACCAAGGGAGAATCTGCGCCAAAACAGGCGAAGACCATTTCTTCTGCTGGAAAGGTTATGGTGACTGTCTTTTGGGATTCGCAAGGGATAATCCTCATCGACTATCTGGAAAAGAGTAAAACTATTACAGGTGCATATTATTCATCGTTGTTGGACCGTCTGAAAACCGATCTGTAAGAAAAACGCCAGCGATTGGACAGCAAAAAAGTCCTTTTCCATCACGACAATGCACCAGCACACACCTCAGCAATTGTGGTCGCAAAAGTAATGGAAATAGGATTCCAACTCGTTTCACTCCCCCCCCCCCCCCCCCTGTTCTCCAGACTTGGCTCCCTCGAACTACTATTTGTTCCCCAATTAGAAGAAATGGCTGGTGGGACAAAGATTTTATTCAAATGCGGAGGTGATTGCAGCAACTAATAGCTATTTTGCAGACTTGGACAATTCTTATTATTCGGAAGGGATCACCAAATTAGAACAGCGTTGGACGAAGTGTATGAGTCTAAAAGGAGACTATGTCGAAAAATAAAAAAAGGTTTACTTCAAAAACGTAAGTATTTTTTATTTTTGCACGGACTTTTCAAACTCCCCTCGTACATCCAGCGGGCATGCTATGTGACGCATAACCTCCATGTTACGGCAGTGTTGGCACTACTTTTTATCCAGCCCATGTATTTACCTCGCCCGCAGAGGGAGCAAACGCCTTGCATTTGCGCCGCCTGGGACCGCATTAGCCGCAGAAGACGGCAGGGTGAGTCAGCGCAGTGCTACCGCGTATTTGGGTAAAACTAGTGTGTTACTCACGTCGTGGAAGAGGTCTACGACGTCGAGGTAGTAGGGCTGGCTGCGGAAGTGCGTGGCAAGCAGCTGGAAGAGGCCCGTCTGCAGCAGCGTGGCGTCGTTGCAGGCCGTCTGCGGCGTCGTGTCGAACTCGGGCAGCAGGTACCAGCAGGGCTTGCCGCGCCGCGTCTTCGCCTCGTCCAGCGTGTCCTGCGTCATCAGCAGCGACGTGTGCAGCTGCAACACAAGACACACGTGCAAGTACAGTCTGCAGCGGAAGTCGTTACCCAATCACATCTCCTAAACGTCCTTAATGCGACCGTAATGAACAGAAATCTTAGGACGTAAAAATAGCAGTTAACTGTTTACAGGGAAACGTCTCAACCGTAACGAGTACCCAAGATAACTAGAAGTCACTGAAGCACCTGACAAAGACAGCAGGACTAACATCATCTGCGAACTGTCCGACATCTCTAGTGGCTCCACAGCAAAAATACTCTTCGTACATCAGCAGTGATAAGAACCGAGGGGCATGAAAGGGAAGCAGTGGTTAAGAAGGGTGTGAGACAGGGTTGCAGCCTACCCTCGATGTTATTCAATATGTAAATTGAGCAAGCAGTAAAGGAAACAAAAGAAAAATAATTGGAGAAGGAATTGAAATCCACAGCGAAGAAATAAGAGCTTTGAAGTTTGCTGATGACGTTACAATTCTCTCAGAGACAACAAAGGACTTGGAACAGCAATTGAGCGGAATGGACAGTGTCTTGAAAGGAGGATATAAGTTGAACATCAACAAAAGCAAAACAAGGGTAATGGAATGTAGTCGAATTAAATCAAGTGATGCTGAGGGAACTAGATTAGGAAACGAGACACTGAAGACAGCAGATGGTTTTGCCGTTTGGGCAGCAAAGTAACTGATGATGGCCAAAGTAGAGAGCATATAAAATGTAGATTGGCAAGGCAAGAAAAGCGTTTCTGAAGAAGAGAAATTTCTTAACTTTCAAGTATACTCGTAGATTTAAGTGTCAAGAAGTCTTTTCTGAAAGTATTTGTATGTAGCGTAGTCATGTATGACGAAAGTGAAGCATGGACTATAAACAGATTAGACAAGAAGAGAACAAAAGCTTTTTACATGTGGTGCTACAGAAGAATGCTGAAGATTAGATGGGTAGATCAGGTAACTAATGAGGAAATGCTGAATAAAACTGGGGAGCAAAGAATTTTGTAGCACAATCTGGCTAGAAGAAGGGATCGGTTGGTTGCACAGAGTCTGAGACATCAGAGGATCACCAATTTAATACTGGAGGGAAGTGTGGGGAGTAAAAGTCGAAGAGGGAGACAAATGAATAAAATAAGCGGATTCCCGAAGGATGTAGTTTGCAGTAGTTACTCGAAGGCGAAGAGGCTTTCATAGTCTTGAATAGCATGGAGAGCTGCAGCAAACCGGTCTTAGGACTGAAGACCACAACAACAACACATCAGCAGTTGGGGTCGTCTATTCGGTGGCGGTTTACTGCGCTCCTGTACGGATTGAAAGCTCACGTACACACGAGGCTTAATTCGTACTAAATTACACTATTTACGCTACCAATGGCACAATATAATCCACCGCTTCTGCACAGCTGTCCTCCTTGAGTTGTATACCACCTACCACCCGAAATACATTTTAAAAGTGCCCTTCTTGGATAGTAACACAATATTATCAATAATCCTAGGCTACCCATACTTAATCTAGATCGCAGAAAACTGAAATCAAGAAGACCGACTCTAGCCACTGCTAAAGATCTGTTGAATTCAAACTTCGACATTAACTATACCTGGAAACAACATTGGCGAGAGCACTGCCCACTACGGTGTCAAAATTACGCGATCACAGAGAAGTTTCCTGGTTTCAACCAACCACACAAAGTGTGTGCGATATTAAAACGAATACGCGTTAGCCACGGCGGACGTGACGACGTTCTCCATAAACAGGGGAAGATATCCTCTCCAAAATATGACTGCGGAGCCGAAAACCAAACAATCCGATACGTAGTGGAAAAGTGACCAAATCATACGGCTCCGTAGCAGAGTGGTCAGCGCGGCTGATTACCATGCGGCGGACCCGGGTTTGGTTCCCGTCCAGGCCGCAGATTTTATTCGCTCAGCGACTAGGTGTTGTGTTGTCGTCATTATCGACCCGTAAGTGCTGTCAAATAAAAAGATCTGCACTAGGCGTCCAAACAACCCCAGATGGCGTCTCCCGGCTAATAATACCATTGACCATTTCATATTCAACGTCCAAATCGAGCCTACAAGGGGTCCTTCACTGATTTCCTTGCAGCAACAGATGAGGCGTTTGATTACATCCAATGTTTGGTTGTTAATTTGTAACTAAATTTGGTACATAATATGCACATGTGCGCACATACTACGTTGATCTTATTTTTATGTGCGTACATGTGTATTGTGATACACGCCATACGATGAATAAAGTAGCGGTTCACATTATAAAGTGGGAACATAAATTTTTTCTGTAATTGTAAATTTCAATAACTCTAATAACATAATAGATAATAACACATCATCTTCAACATGTGACAAAAAACTCAAGGTTTTTTTTCATTTTCGGGGTATCGTAGAATCAACGGAAAGTGTGGATGCCAGTGGAGGAAGTCCAGAATGTAGCATGGTTCAGAGAGACGAATTCTGATACCCAAGTACAACGAAACGTTTGGGCACAGTATGGAAGGGAATCATCGTCTCGACCAACTATTCGGGCTTGGCATTCACCTTTTATGGAGATGGGTAGTGTTCTCCATAAACAGGGAATGGATGCTCCATCTGACACATACGCCGACGTTGAATATGTACCGCAGGCGTTTGCACGGAGTCCGACCAAATCAGTTCATACTCCGACTGGAGACTTGGAAATGCCGCGATCAACGGTGCTCAAAGTTTTGAATAAGAGGTTACAAGGTTACATCTTTCTGTTTAGAACGTGCATTTACTTTGAAGATTAAAGCTGGCAAACAAACCTCAGCGCGAACAGTCTGCAATGGATATGCCATCCAATACTGATGCAAACAACGACCTTTTGCAATAGATTTGTTTTTCCGATGAGCTCTATGTTTGCGGCAAACTGACGCCACAACGTTCGTATATCGGAATTGGTGTGTCTTCAGGTTACACGTGAAAAAGAGACACTCCCAAGGACAATGTATGATTCGGACGTTTACAAGAGTTTGCCGTGCCACAACTGGAATACCTGCAACCTGACGTCGTATCCCAGCACGACGTGGTTCCACCTGAATGTTTCCTGAAATGTCCGTTAATTTTGGAATGAAAATTTTTCCTCTGCGTGGATTGGACGAGATGGCCCGATTCAGTAGTCGCCACGACTAACTGGTCTCACACTACTAAACTTCTTCCTATGGCGAATCATTAAGGAATTGTACCTAATCAATGCTACAGATCTACAGGACGTGAAGACCTGCATTCTCAATGTGGAGTGTACGTGGAACGGAATAACTACTGGACCTTGTCCATAGCACTAGGGGAGCACAGACCGACGTATATGAGCGAGGGAACAACACGAGTTATGTTGTTTTTATTATTTAGTATAATGTTAAAGTTATTACAGTTTGAAGTTGTAAGATAACTTACCCTGTGTATAAAAGACCTAGTGGATAACGTCAAAACCTCCATGAGGCTGTTCGCGGATGATGCTGATGTATACAGAGAAGTCGCAATGCTATAAAATTACAGTGAAATTTACAAGATCTGCAGAGGATCAACGATTGGCGAAAAGATTGTCAGTTGACCCTAAACATAAACAGATGTAACCTACTACGCACAAACAGGTGGAAAGACCGATTATTGTATGATTATACAATTGCTCAATAATCACTGGAGCAGCCATATCCATTAAATACCTGGAATTGTGTGTACTGACAGATTTAAAATGGAAAGGCCACATAAAATTAAGCATAAGAAAGGCAGATTCCTTGGAAGCTATAAAATATATTTGCCACTTACTATCCACTTCTCTAACACACTATCACTTACTCAACTTAACTTCCCTCTCCTACGAAATAGGTTTGCCTACAACACAATTCGGTCGCCTCCCCATTCCCGTCCAAACCACGTCACAGCCGTGTCCACACCAACACATCCCCCACTTCCTTCACCTGGACATGCTCTGTATTCTGACCAAAAGTAAGATTTCCTGACCATGAGATTCGGGCAAACAATTTGAGACAATCCTTGATTCCAACTAAAGCCCCTTTCCACTCTATTCCTACCTTTACTAAGCCTCTGTTATCTTAAAACTCTAAGCACTCTTAACTCTCCCGTTACAAACTTTCCACATTAACCTTTATCGGTAGCTTTCTTCGCCTGCGCCTATCTACTTGGTATGACCATTCTGTGTACCTTGTTTTCTACATGGGGGAATTCTTTCATTTATTATGTTATGAAAACAGTAAAGGTAAATTCCAAAATAGCTACGAAATACCTCCACCCATTCCAGACGGTATGTTCTGGCTACTTCAGAACAAACGAGTATTCATTTCTAAATGACGAATACTGTTTCGTGTTCTGTTATATCTGTATTTCGATCTGACTTAATCATTAGATATGTCCTTACTTAATTTATACCCTAACTGTGTACTTGAGCCTTAGCAGCTCAGAAACATTTGATTTTCGCCTCCGCCATCAAGTTGAATGTAAAAACCAAACGCATTATCGATTTTGTAAAAACACGTTTTGCAACGCTTTGTATAACTGCCACCAACAACTGAAAGTGTACATCTGTGGATGTCACAAAATCTTTGTCATGGCAATTTAGCAAATTCCTGCTGAATGTAAGTGCCTTGATTACCATAAATCCCTCAGTAAACAAACTGGCATCAAGAAAACAGGGAGCATTCGTAAACATCTTGAGGAGGTTACCCTTTGTTCCTGTGTTAAAACTTGGCGGCAGATAAAGTGCTATTGTAGTCGGGAAACAGCTGACAGGATCCCATTTATCTCGACTATCTCGCGCAGTCAACAGTTTCAAGTGAGTGAAACAGATGATTCCCCTTCACGGCGAGGCGAAAGGAAGTGACGCACCACATTATACAGTATCCCTGCATCTATAACTTGTATCTGTTGCAGAAGCGGGGAACACATTCCACGAACAGACGTGACGACGTAATACACTGCCGAGTCACATTAACGTGCCTATCTCTCAAAAGCCTAAATTGCCACCTTTTGCAAAGTGAGTGAGGTTCTGGGTTCTGGGGGGGGGGGGGGGGGGTTACCAACAGGGATGTTGAACCATGTCGACGCCATTGTCGTGGCCAGCTGCCCTTGGTTTCTCGGTTGAGATCCATGGCGCGATCAGCCTACAGATTCTCGAGTGGGCTTAAATACTGGGAGTTCAGTGGCCATCCTGGTGCTCTTCGAACCACGTATGTACACTGCGTACTGTGTGACACAAAGCAGTGCCCTGCTGGTAGATGTCAACGTGCCGAGCGAAAACAAAGTCCATGCAAGTGTGGACATGGTCCCCAAAGATAGATGCATATTTTTGTCGATGAATTGCGCTTCCAGATTAACGACATTGCTCAGGGAATGTCACGAAAACGTTTTCCAGACCACAAAGCTCCCTTTTGCGGTATGGACTCTTCCGACGATTGGTGCAGGGTATTTGCTTTCAGACATTTCACTCCGTACACACCAAGGGCCATTTGTCCGATGGAGTATAAAACGTAATTCATCCGAAAAGGCTAGCTGCCGCCACTCATTTGCGGTCTTGGCGTGCAAATTCCAATCTTCGTCAGCGATGAACAGCAGTCGGTTGTGTGCATGGACCTTACACGTCTATTCGCCCGTACAAATCTCCGCTTCCGTCGCTCAACCCTGTCATCTATGGCCCATAGCGCAGCACAGTTGCTTCGACGCCGGTTTTGCATAGCGTCCTTTTGCCATGCACAGTATGCGTTAACCAATTTACAAATCTTACCCGTTTCTGAAATGCTTCCGCCCTTGCTCCGAAAGTCAACGGTCATGACTTTCGGACGTCAGATAAATCGCTCCGTTCTCGTATTACCACAACGACTCCACTGTTTTCTGCATCCCTTTGACACGTTTTATATGCCCTCCACTGCTAGTGCTGCCTGTGAGCGTTATTGCACGTTGACGTCGTACATAGGTACATAGGCGGTGGTCACATTATTGTGACTGGACCGTGCCATTGAAAGAGAAATTCTTCTTTTCGACAAAGAGCGCGGATTTAGAAAGAATCACTTGGGCGCAACGTAACACCTCTCTTCAAATCACGTTACTAATTATGTAAATTATGTACAAATACGAATAGTTACATTTGCTGAAATTGATTTCTGAAAGGCAACCGTCATTCTGCTTAGTTATCAGTGACTACCAAAGAACAGGTGGTCCACACGACTGAGTCAGACTACGTGTATTGCTAATGGTCGAAACTCAGTTCGTTAATCCAGAAAACGAGCGGTCTTTATAAATAAAATTAACGTCACGCGACCCTCTGGAATCGCATTAGGGCTACTCATATTCTTAGTGTATATAACTAATTACAAGAAAGTACGCTGATGAGAAAAAACATTATGGCGCCTGCTTAATAGAGTGTTGGTCCACTGTTGGAACGCAATGCTGCGGCGATTACGTGTGGCATGGATCGGCAAGTTCTTGGTATATTTCCAGAAGCGTGTGGCCAGATGTCTTGGAACAGGTCACGCATTTCCGATAACTGACAGGCCGGTGATTTGTGGGCGTCGTGATGGCGCCCGAGAGCTCAAAAATGGTTCAAATGGCTCTGAGCACTATGGAACTTAACATCTGAGGTCATCAGTCTCCTAGACATAGAACTACTTAAACCTAATTAACCCATTGACATCACACACATCCACGCCCGAGGCAGGATTCGAACCTGCGACCGTAGCAGCAGCGCGGTTCCTTACTGAAGCACCTAGAACCGCTCGACCACAACGGCCGGCGTTGACGTAGTCCAGATTTCCAGTTCTCTTCGTCAAGGCACACCCAATGGTGGCCAAGACGGGCCTTCGGTTCTTCTACCTGCTGGGCAAGTCGCGGAATTGGGACGGGATGAATTAGTGGACCCTTCCTCAACTTTTCTGGGTGCAAATTTCACTGGGTACAGATTTCACTAGGTGAAGTTTACAGGACACCACTTCGATTACAAGAGAAATGAATGTTCCCCACAGCATAATAATGTCCTCACAGAGCCGCGTCCGTGGCGCGCGCATGTTTCAAGGAGCTTGAACGACGGCATATCCCAACGCTACCATTGACCAGCTTTATTGAGCAGCTTTAACAAGAAACTCGATTCATACACCAGGCGACAGATTTCCATTGGTCCACGGTACAACGGCGATGATCTCGTACTCACCGCAGTTGTAACTGACACTGTCGTTGGGTCAACAGGGGAATACGCAGGGGCTGTCTGTTGTGGAGATCCATGCTCAGCAATGTACACCGAACAGTGTGCTCTCCCTGAAACACACGTGTAGCAGCAGCATTGCACTCTTTCGTCAGATCTGCAACAGATCGCCGCCTCTACTGCTTTACGGAGAGGGCAAGCTTTCCACCTCCTTGTACTGTTTCGAGGCGTAGACGTCCGACACATCGTTGCCTACTCGCGGTTCCAATGTCCTTCAAACACTTCCCGTAACGCCCACAACGGTAGCACGCAAAGGGCCCAGCAGGTTCTCCGTTTCCGAGATTCTTGTTCCGAGGCGCCAGGACGCAACAATCAGTTCTTTGTCAAAGTCGCTGGTGCCAGTGGATTTCCTCATTTGCGGCCGTGTCATCGCTAGAATGATTCCCCATTCCTCTCTGGCACGCTTACAGACTTTCCTTACCGCGCCAACTGTCAAAGACGCTACTGAGCGCACTTAATCTCTCTGTGGTTTACGGTCATAATGATTTGGCTGATCAGCGTATGATCACCAAATAACTTCCAGGAGATCCGAAGCAGTTTTCAGTAGTTGTATGAGCCTTAAATGCATGTAACACATGATGTGGGAAATAACTAGGAAAGGTCGGGTAGAAGTCTATTATAGTGTACGATAAACGTAAGGGCTCTGCAATGAATGAAAGAAAACATATTATCATTTGTTGAAAGAGCCAGTAAGGTCTCACTGATGCATTGGCATCATTTTGGAATCTGGTCTCAGAAGGCTGCTTACAAAACTTAGGTGTGCACTCTTCTCAAAAAGAGCTCGAATGATTTGGATTCCCATTAAATCGGCCTAAAAGAAGAGTCTGAAGTACTTAAGAGCGCTATAACCGATCAATTTCCTCCATAAGAAAGATTTTAGGATTTTTGACGGAATTTAAATGGAAATCATTGTAAAAATAATGACGAATTCGCGAAACAGTGTTAGGGATATTTAGAGAACTGGTTTCTCGTACAGGCCATGAGAAATTTCGCTTGTTTTACCGTTAGACAAAACTTTCAGCCATTCGAGGAAAAATTAAACAGATAAAGATAATGGAGTGTAGTACAATACAGTATTTCACGCCATGGCAGAGCAATGTAACCATCGAAAAACAATGTCTTGGCCTGTGCGGGAATGTAGAGGCCAGGTAAAATGGAAGTTTGTGCACCTCCCGGGAGCGTGCTCGGGTAGGCGAAGTTGTTAAGGCGACCGCTCGCAAGAAGCGGGAAATTCGGGTTCGAGTTCCAGTTCGCGCTAATATTCATTTGTTCTGAAATATTCTACAGCCGATGCGGATCCATAATCGCAATTTGCGAATCATTCCTGAAATAAAGGCAAGTCAAAATTTAAGCTTTGAAAGTTACGAAATATTGGCAATGTGTATAACACACGACACCGTCATTACGGATTATGATTATTCCAGGTAGCATAACATTACACAATTCGTCGTGTGAAACTGCTAATGGTGGTGTCTATGGGTACCATAGGAAGTGATTGCCATTCGTCTTACAATGCCGCTCTCGCGCGACAGCGGCAAAGAAAGTCTACGAGTAGCAATACACCGCCCGAGAGCCGCTTACAAACAGAATTCATGTAGCAAGAATGAACTTGCCCTAACATGTGTTGAGCTACCCTGTGTAGAAGATATTACCGAACGAGCTCTGATTTTCAGTGTTGTCGTCATACTAGGTAGAATAATCACCCACTGTACTACACGATCCACATAGACATCTTCATAGGCCTATGTCGGCTACTCGTGGTCATTTGGTTAGCGTTGGGCGTTGTCGACTCTAGTGTGTATGGGAGTCTTTGCGTGCTTTCTCCTTGTCATAATCGACGCTCAAAGCACAAAAATGGTGTCAAATGAAAAGACTTGCACCAGGCGGGCGGGCACCCCTGGCCAAAAATGCCATAACCAGATTTCATTTCTTAATACACTGTGCAGTCATGTTTCCATATGGAAAGGCAAAGAGGTCATGTCATTAAGTAAGGATGTAAACTTCACACGCAGACCTCCCGAATCAGGTAGCGTTCCTCTCAGGCATGAATAAGGACTGATAACCTTTTACACTGCTCACAAAATCAAATGATGATCACCATTCTTAGTAGACTTAGACCTGTATCGTCCGAGAAGAGAACGGTTTGGGTAGATGTGACCGTGGCCACTCATTCGTGTGACATTTTACTGGTTACCTTGAACGGTGAACACCTTTCAGAAGCCTTCTGAACACACAGATCGATAGTGTCACTATTCCTGCGACTGCATCTAACAAGGGAAGGTCGTAGTTCGGATGGTGTCACGATCCTGACATTCAGGTACGTAACAGTAAATAATGGTCACCTGTGAGCGTCATAACTCTTTGTTGAACCTCCTGGATCTCGAACCGTCGTTACAAATAGTTGTCATAGTCCGTGAACAATATAAAAGTGCAAAGGTGAGTTGCGCATGTTGGCGGGCGCCAAAAGTAACAGCCGCCACACATTGTAAGGCAGCTTATGCAGTGAAGTCTTAGAGTAGCGGTAGCGCTGCACTGAAAGGTGAGGCGAGAAGCTCGCTGCGACGTGCAGATTTGATATGTAGATGGGTACAAGAGCGACCCGTCAGAAATAGCCTGGTGACGCAGGCAGCTGCTGTTGGGTGACTCTGACCGGGGGATGGCAATCGCGCTTAAGCAGGCTCAATTGACGCTCCGGGAGTAGCTCCGTTGTCCCGCCTGGCTGCGCAATAGCCTCTGCTTACCCACCGCCGACCCTAGAGGCACCAGGACCCACTGGGGGAGTAGCTAAGAGGAGGCGGTAAACGATGCCCTCAAGCTAGCGTGCTTACAGACAAGGTACATTATACCAAAGATTTAGCACCAAAAAGAGCTCGGTAAATTGTTGGAGTCATAGCTAGAAGTTAAAGTAGCATCAGACGTAACTCACGAAAGTGTTTTAGAAGTCCTTATCTGAAGTATGAGGATGTACGTGAAATGAAGAATATTTCTTTGAGCTTAAAACATTGAAACTGTTAATTTTAACGTTGTCCCAGGGCAGGCAGTATGAATTTGTCGATAGCTGTGTGGTTAAAAACCGAATAAATGAATTCATATATATATATATATATATATATATATATATGAATTCATATATATATATACAGGGTGTTACAAAAAGGTACGGCCAAACTTTCAGGAAACATTCCTCACAGACAAAGAACGAAAATATGTTATGTGGACATGAGTCCGGAAACGCTTACTTTCCATGTTAGAGCTCATTTTATTACTTCTCTTCAAATCGCATTAATCATGGAGTGGGAACACACAGCAACAGAACGTACCAGCGTGACTTCAAACACTGTGTTACAGGAAATGTTCAATATGGCCTCCCTTAGCGAGGATACATGCAACCATCCTCCGTCGCAAGGAATCCCTGATGTGCTGATGCAGCCCTGGAGAATGGCGTATTGTATCACAGCCGTCCACAATACGAGCACGAAGAGTCTCTACATTTGGTATCGGCGTTGCGTAGACAAGAGCTTTCAAATACCCCCATAAATGAAAGTCAAGAGGGTTGAGGTCAGGAGAGGGTGGAGGCCATGGAATTGGTCCGCCTCTACCAATCCATCGGTCACTGAATCTGCTGTTGAGAAGTGTACGAACACTTCGACTGAAATGTGCAGGAGCTCCATCGTGCATGAGCCACATGTTGTGTCGTACTTGTAAAGGCGAGATGTGGAACATACATAAACACATACGCACACACACACACACACACACACACACACACACACACACACACACACATATACATATACATATATATATATATATATATATATATATATATATATATATATATATATATATATATATATATGTGTGTGTGTGTGTGTGCGTGTGCGTATGTGTTTATGTATGTTCCACATCTCGTCCTAAACCACTGGACAGATCTCAGTCAAACTCGGTACAGATATCCCTTACTGTGAGGCAACAATCGCTGTGACGGTAAGAACCACCTACCTAGCATAGATCAGGAGAGATGGCGACACGAACAATGAGATTCACGAAACACTGCCGCGTCATGTGTGACCTTAAATTTATTACTTCTGTGCTACTAACTCTATTGGTAAAAGTTTCGCAGAAAGTATCCACATATCCCGCTAAATGCACTACAAAATTGTATCTTGGTACCACAATAGTTCATGTAACGTAGTAAACTGTGAGATGCGTGAAAAGTGCCGCGTCATGCGTGACTTTAAATTTTTTACTTCTTTGCTACTTACTCTATTTGCAACATATTTCGCAGACAGTATCTACGTATGCTGCTGAAGGTACCTACAAAAATATAAGACTGAACGACACATCGTTCAAGAGATGTGACGCCGAAAACACTGAGATGCGTGGAAAAATGCTGCATCATGCATCTAGTTTTAGCGCATTTATTGTTTACTGTTAAGACATTCCTAGAATCGAGTCAACTTCAGGAATTTCCTGACATCTGGTATACATTTGACAGCTTGCAGCTGCGAAGTGTAAGAGACTGTATGCGAATGCAATACCTGTCCTTAGAGCTATGAGAGGCGTTGCCCCAGAGACGTTTACAAAACCGCGTTGTAGACACGCGAAGCAGCTGCCTCCAGCGTGCAGAAACTCTACACTACAAACATAGTTCATTTTTTTGTTTTCATTTGTAATAGAAAAATCACAAAATGAATACCTGCCCAATGCCACGTATGTCAGCTAGTCTACGATAAACTCAACAAAATACACACATACAAAACGTTTTGCATCACCTCGGTTCCGAGAGTTCCGGAACCTGTACAGAAAATTGGAATAGGGATCAACATAAACATCATTTCCGCCCTTTTTATTGCTCATGAAAACCACACATTTCATGTTGTATCACCATACAGCGAGACCTTCAGAGGTGGTGGTCCAAATAGCTGTACACACCGGTACCTCTAATACCCAGCAGCACGTCCTCTTGCATTGATACATGATTGTATTCGTCGTGGCATACTATCCACAAGTTCATCAAGGCACTGTTGGTCCGGATTGTCCCTCACCTTAACGGAGATTCGGCGTAGATCCCTCAGAGTGGTTGGTGGGTCACGTCGTCCATAAACAGCCCTTTTCAATCTATCCCAGGCATGTTCGATAGGGTTCATGTCTGGAGAACATGCTGGCGTCGAGCGATTTCGTTATCTGAAGGAAGTAATTCACAAGATGTGCATGATGGGGGCGTGAATTGTCGTCCATGAAGGCGAATTCCTCGCCAGTAAGCTGCCCATATGGTTGCACTACCGGGAGGAGGATGGCATACACGTATCATACAGCCGGTGGCGTTGCTGTCAGGGTTTCTCAGAGCCATAATCCGTAGGTAGCGGTCATCCACTGCAGTAGTAGCCCTTGGGCGGCCTGAGCGGGACATGTCATCGATAGTTGCTGTCTCTCTGTATCTCCTCTATGTCCGAACAACATCGCTTTGGTTCACTCTGAGATGCCTGAACATTTCCCTTGTTGAGAGCCCTTCCTGGTACAAAGTAACAATGCGGACGCGATCGAACTGCAATATTGACTGTCTAGGCATGGTTGAACTACAGACAACACGAGCCGTGGAACTGATCGGCTGTCGGACCCTCTCCATCTAATAGGCGCTGCTCATGCATGGTTGTTTACATCTTTGGGTGGGTTTGTGACATCTTTGAACAGTCAAAGGGACTGTATCTGTGATACAATATCCACAGTCAACGCCTATTGTACTGTCCGCCATCGGGTTCCCCTAAATGGCAGACAGCACCGCATAACAGCCACGCTATGAGGGAAACAAACCAACAGCCAAACAGGCGAAGACATCAGGTAAACACGCCGAAGATTCCAGTCGATTAATAGGAACCTTTCCTTGCAGAGGTCGCCGCGACATATACGGCCACGGATTCCTACGCCGGGTTTCTATTGGCTCCAGCTCACTACATAGGCCCGGTCGGTCGAAGGCAGACCAGTCTTCGTCCGCTGCTAATGGCAACCGCTATAGCAGAGTCTCCGAGAAGATATCACCGAAGCCGCTGTACTGCACAGCCGATCGAAGTACCAGCCGACCGAGAGGAACCACATCTCCGGCTAGATCGACGGACGTCTACATCTATTGTACAGCCAGCTATTGTATTGTAGAAGAAGTTACGTTCGATAAACTGTTCGAGAATACAACAGTGGCGACGAGTAAGGATTCGACAACCCAAAGAAGATGGAACCACAACAACAACAAGCACAAGCACAACTGCAACAGCAGAATCTATCAGTGCAGCAGGTACTGAATCAACTTTTTCAACAGTTCGCGATACTGCAACAGCAACTGATTGCCAAAAATTCAAAGTCTTCACCGTCCACCGACACCGCTAGTGTTCCTGGCACTCAATGAAGATGCTGAAGATTGGGAAACATACGAAAAGAGGATTCGTCACCATTTCCGAATTCATTAGGTATCCCAGGAAAATGATCAGAGAGCCTATTTTCTTTCTTGGAATGTCTCCCGTATGTACGTGCTCCTGACGAAACTCCAGCCACGTGATCCTGACAGTCTTATCTTCACTGCCGTACGTGAGTGTCTCACCTCCTACTATTGCCGCAGATATCACGTCATGGCAGAAAGAGTGGAATTTCACCAGAGTCGAAAGAAACCTGATCAGACGTACCGACAATGGGCTGCTGAACTCCAAGGTCTCGCTCGGAAGTCAACTTTGTCACCCGCATATCCCGGGAATCTTACGCAGGTCACATGGTCTGGGATCACCTGATCCAGGCAGCCCCAGATGCGGCTTTCCGCCACGACGCCTTAAAGTTGGAGGACCCGTCGCTAGATCAAATCATAGAACTTGCATTCAAGTTTGGAGTTTCCGCTGCAGCTGACTGCAGATTGGAAGCATGGGCCGACGTCGCAGCCATCCGAGAAAAGACTTCCGACGTCCAGGAGGACGTCGCGGCCATATACGCACCTTCACGCCGCACTCCCCAGCGCAACACCCCTTCCATCTTGTTCGGGATGATACTCCCAGCATGAACGCGAGGATCATCCTGACCGCTGGGCGACGTGTCACCGTTGCAGTCTGGACGGGCACCTTGCATCTGTCTGTCGCTCTGCCACGGCGCTGATCTCCAGGCGCTCTGACACTGAGGCGTCCATAGACATCAACCAAGTTGTGTCTTCGGCGTCCCCCAAACTGTATTTTGATGTCACCATATTGGGTAAGCCAGTTCGAATGCAGGTCGATAGAGGGGCTGCGGTATCCCTGCTCAATTACACTACCTACACCGTTTTAGGAACTCCAAACCTTCAACCGGCTCCTTGACGCTTCCTTACGTACAACAGACAGGAAATCGATTTGTTGGGGCAGTTCATGACGGTGGTTTCTTACAAATCTGTCAGTCATACAATTTCTCTTCTGGTAGTCAACAGTTCTGCTGATTCCGATCTGTTTGGGTTGGATGCTTTTCAAATGTTCGGGTTCACAATCGACGATAATGTACATCTGGTTTCTCCACCGGTGCCATTTCCCGAAGTTGACTATCTCTGCACCGAATGCCAGGATCTCTTCTCCCCTGGCATCAGGTGCGCCAAAGGGTTTTCAGCGACCCTCCACCTCCGGCCGTCAGCCCGCCCTTGATACTTCCGGGCGAGGCAGGTCCCCGTCGCTCTCCAGCAGCTGCTGCGCGACGAATTGGACCATCTGCAACAGGAAGGGGTGCTACGGCCTGTTCAGTTCAGCCCCTGGGCCACGCCTCTCGTCATCGTCCAGAAGCCAGGCAGGCGTCTCTGTCTCTGTGGGGACTTTTCGGCGACCCTCAACCCCCAGCTCCAGGTGGACGACTTTCCGCTCCCTCGGCCTGATGATCTCTTCCATAAATTGGTTGGTGGTCGTTACTTTACCAAAATTGATCTCGCTGAGGCGTACCTCCAGGTTCCTTCGGATGAAGCTTCTCAAGCCCTCACCGTTCTGAATACGCTCGCCGGCCTGTTCCAAGTCACGTGCCTCATGTTAGGCCTGGCTAGTGCCTGGCCATTTTCCAATGCTTCTTGGAACAACTTCTGCAGGACATTCCCGGTTGCATTAATTACCTCGACAACATTGTCGTTACGGGCCCTACTGCTGCAGCCCATCTTACCAACTTGTGTCATCTGTTTCTTCACCTCCATCAGGCTGGGCTCAAATGCAATAAAGAGAAGTGTTCCTTCTTTCAACCTTCTATTTCCTATGTAGATCTTGGTATTTCACATAAAGGCATCTCTCCGTCATTTTCCTATGTGGACGCCATACACCGCCTGCCTCCCCCATGGGACATCCATCAGCTGAAATCCTTCCTTGGAAAAATATCATATTACCGGAAGTTTCTTCCGTCGGCCGCTCAGGTGGCGGCCCCCTTATATCACTTATGCCGCAAAAATGTCCCCTTCAGTTGGTCCCTGGCCTATCAGATGGCCTTTTCCACCCTCAAACGCCAGTTGCAATCGGCCTGATGCCATATGATCCGTCTCTGCCATTGCTCCTGGCCGTGGATGCCTCTGATTACAGGGTCGGGGCTGTCCTCTCCCACAAGCTTCCGGATGGGACAGAATGTCCAGTGGCTTTTCTATCCAAGGCCCTTACTGCCACCTAGCTGAAGTACTCTCAGATCGAAAAGGAGGCATTGGCTATCGTATTCGCCTGTTCCAAACTCATGCCTTTTTTTTTTCATATGTACGGGCCTTTCATATTGTCACTGACCACAAGCCCCTCCTCTCCCTGTCTTCCCCGGAGGCCCGGCTTCCTACGAAGACGTCTCAGAGGCTTCAAGGATGGGCCCTGTTCCTCTCGCAATTCGGTTACACCTTGCATTTTAAATCCACCTCCCAGCACGCCAATGCGGATGCTCTTTCCCACCTTTCTCTTGGTCCCGACCCTGTGTTTGACTCTTCGGACATCCTCGTGTTCCAAGTTGATGAAGCAATCCACGACATCCTGCGCGGGTTTCCCATCATGGCCTCCACGGTGGCAATTGCGACCACGCGTGATCCATTGTTGCACCGTGTCCGCTCCTAAGTTCAGCGCGTGTGGCGCAGCTGTGCCCCCACCCGCAACCAGCAGCACCTTCGGTTCTTTTTTTTCTATTTGCCATCAGCTGTCGGCGGTGGATGGTGTCCTATTGTGGGTAGACCCTACGTCCACTCCGCTTGTGGTTGTTCCCCAGCATCTACAGAGCAAAGTCTTGCATCTCTTACATCAAGGCCATTGGGGAATCGCTCGCACCAAGGCTTTGGCCCGGCATCACGTCTTTTGGTTCGGGCTTACCAGGGACGTCACACACATGGTTCAGAATTGCTCCACGTGCGCCCAACAGCTGTCCCGGCCTCCTCAAAACTTCCTCTCTTGGCCTAAGCCGGCGGGTCCCTGGGATCACATTCATTTGGACTTCGCCAGCCCCTTCCTCGGCTACCAATGGTTTCTCGTCACTGATGCCTTTTCACATTTTCTGCTCGTTATCAGTTGTACCAGCACCACTTCGGAAGCGACCCTCGCTGCTGTCCAGGAAGTTTTTTCCTTGGAAGGATTGCCGCTAACAATTGTTACCGATAACGGCCCTCAATTCCGGAGCCAGGAACTCGCGACGTTTTGTTCTGCCAACGGGATCCAACACGTCCTCACTCCACCCTTTCACCTGCAATCGAATGGCAAGGCCGAACGCCTCGTGCGGACATTTAAGGCCCAAATGAGAAAATATGCCTCCGCCCACACATTGGACGAGTCGCTGAAGTAGTTCCTCAGTTCCTATTGGTCGACGCCCATTGGCTCCCGTAGTCTGGTGGAACTTTTGCATGGCCGGCAACCTCGTACCCTTTTGCACCTCCTCTGGCCCAGACCCAAACAACGGGTTTCGACTGCACAGGCTCCCTTTGTTCCGGAATCCCTTATCTGGGCGCGAGGTTTCGGCCCGAGAGCCGAATGGATTCAGGGGGTGATCGTCCGGCCGCGAGGCCGTCAGCTCTTTGACGTCCGCATCGCCGATACAGTGGTCCGCCGGCACCGCAACCAACTCCGGTGCCGGTATCAGGGTTTTCCGACTGCCTCTTCTTTCCGGCAAGCCGCTCCACCGCCTTCTTCCGGCTCCCTACCACCCATGGTGCAGGGCCGCCAGACCCCGTCCAGCAGCAACAGCCGTCGTCTCCACAGCGGCTGCAGGCTCCACCGGCTCCTCCGCCGGCCCGACCGGCTGCGCCATTCGCCATCGTTGACGATGCCCCCATGCGCTTGACACCGCCGCCGCCGATGTCGCAGCCTAGCCAGCGACGCCCGCACGGTCCACTTTCCGGGCAGCCTCCCGCGGACGTCGATGAACCTATGGCCCTGGCGCTGTCGCAGCCGGCTTCCCCGCCTCTTCCGCGACGCAGCTCCGCCCGTCTGACCCGCCACGCCGCGCCCTACTCTGCGGGGACGAGTTTTCACCGCCTCCTCCACGAAGCAGCCAAGGCTGAGCAGGACGACGTCGCCCTCCTCTCTCCCCCCCCCCCCCCCCCACCCGGAACGGAGGTGTGTACTGTCCGCCATCGGGTTCCCTTAAATGGCAGACAGCACCGCATAACAGCCACGCTATGAGGGAAACAAACCAACAGCCAAACAGGCGAAGACATCAGGTAAACACGCCGAAGATTCCAGTCGATTAATAGGATCCTTTCCTTGCAGAGGTCGCCGCGACATATCCGGCCACGGATTCCTACACCGGGTTTCTATTGGCTCCAGCTCACTACATAGGCCCGGTCGGTCGAAGGCAGACCAGTCTTCGTCCGCTGCTAATGGCAACCGCTATAGCAGAGTCTCCGAGAAGATATCACCGAAGCCGCTGTACTGCACCGCCGATCGAAGTACCAGCCGACCGAGAAGAACCACATCTCCGGCTAGATCGATGGACGTCTACATCTATTGTACAGCCAGCTATTGTATTGTAGAAGAAGTTACGTTCAATAGACTTGGAGAATACAACACCTATCTACAGGAGTTCTGGGAACCGGGGTGATGCAAAACTTTTTTTGATGTGTGTATAACAAGAGCATTGTATCTCGATGAATGTATAGCTGGCATTTGTGTATTGAAAGTGACACGGTGAGCAACTGTCGAAATATCGGCGGTTTCGAAGATATGTCCTAGCAGCGTTTCCGGAAATTATTTGAATAGCGCCACATAAACCACACATTCCTGTCGTCAACGGTAACCAACCCTTGAGGATGAGTAAAGAGCTACACCACTGGATAGTGCATGACTGGAAACGAATCATTTGGAGTGATGAATCAGAACCCATCCTGTGGAAATTTGATGGAAAGGTTTGCCTGGAGAACGTCACCTGCCATCGTCTGTAGTGCCAACAGTGAAGTACGGAGCAGGTGCTGTTGTGGTATAGCGGCGATTTTAGTTATTAGGGTGTGCCCAAGTTGTTGCGCTTAAGCGAACACTTCATGCATGAAAACATGAACACACTTCACAACATTGTCTACTGCATACAGTAGAGGAACAACTCGAATGCGATAACTGTTTGTATCAGCATGACAGGGAACCCTATCGTAAAGCAGCTTCTTTGGTTTGTGGACAATGACATTTCTGAAATGGACTGGACAGCCCAGACACCCAACCTGAACCACATTGAACACCATTGTGGTAAACTAGACCGCCGACTTCGCTCCAGGCCCGAGCGTCCAACATCACTACATTCTCTGGTTTCGCCTCTTGAGAAAGAAAGGGCTGTCATTCGTCCTCAGATATTGAGACACCTCGTCGAAAGTGTGCCCAGCAGAATTCCAGACTTCGTAAAGGCTAAAGGTGGACTCACCTTACATTTACGTCCACTAATAGGTGTCCGGATACTTTTGATCATATAGTGTACATACGGATGTAGAACAGTCACAAGCTACGCTGCGTACCTAAATGTATACACACCTGTTAGCGTAGCCATGCGGGAATGTGACTCTAACGGTTCCTCCATATGAACCCAGCGTTACTCCAACAGAGGCAGGTGATACGCTAAATTTTATCTGTCGCAAATAACAGGGAAAGAGAGCTTTTGCAACAAGCAATAGCACAACAGAGTGTTGCGTCGTTTAGCCTCCAACGACTGTGTATTGCTGCTTCGGTTTCGACAGCCAACTTTTTGGACGCGCTCAGTCACAAATGAAGTGGTTCGAAAAGCCACTTTATTGGCCTTCATCATTACAACGCATCTCACTGAAACTGGCCGATGCCGGTTTCTGCCTAAAGCAATAATGCGGTTCATTACAGAGGCTCGCAATGGCCTGTTGCTAAACCGTCCTCCGATCAAACAGCGAAAGGATCTCATTTACCTGACAACAGCTGACATATGGCGAGGCCGGGACAGCATCTGGCGGCTGGGGCTAACGAAGAAAATTAAACAGAATAATGATGTTGCAAGTGTACAAACAAGCAAACAGTGTTGTGTGATACGGCAGCTCAGATAGCGAGCAACAAGGATTTGTGCGTGTGCCACACAGAAGATGAGCGGCCGGCCGAAGTGGCCGTGCGGTTAAAGGCGCTGCAGTCTGGAACCGCAAGACCACTACGGTCGCAGGTTAGAATCCTGCCTCGGGCATGGATGTTTGTGATGTCCTTAGGTTAGTTAGGTTTAACTAGTTCTAAGTTCTAGGGGACTAATGACCTCAGCAGTTGAGTCCCATAGTGCTCAGAGCCATTTTTTTTAACCAGAAGATGAGCGATGGGAGATTAGAATTAAACTTCCTACCGATGACGAAATTATTCAAGACAGAGCACAAGCTCGAATTAGACAAGAATGTGAAAGGACATTTGTTGCGTGCTTTTGAAAGGAACCATGCCGCCAATATCACTAGTTGGAGGCTTGGTGCATTTCTAAATATTGACCGTCCTTTATCTCTTTGAAACATTACCAGTAAGAAATCGCAAGTACTTAGTATAGAGAAGTCTCTTCCAGTGCCCAAAAAGTCTACACTCCTTTCCATTTATGTGACTGAAAACCACATCAGTAGTGGCGTGAGAAATGACGACCTCACAGTCAGTATTCATAAACAACTATCCATGTCATTGTTTGAGGAACCATTCTGGCATTCAGTTTGAACACGCATAGTCGGCAGACCCCACCAGTTTCATCTACAATCTTCTGGGAACGAATTCAATGTTTTTTTCTTTATCTTTTTGTCTCGTCACAACCTTTCAGGTGTTACCATCGCTTAGTTAACAGCTAAATTTAAAAACAGCGCTCATTCCGTGGGTTTTTAAGCAGTTTTAATTACAGTTGGCTGCTAGGCCACTTTCTATTGATAAAAGCACACAATTAACCAAACAAACGCTTTTTAAGCTACTTATAACTGGAAGTAGTACAAGTAAACGATTGTAGTTTCGGACAAAGGGAATAATGTGAAAGCTCTCACATAATTAGCAATTCATAATAAGTCTATAATCAAAAAGAAGATTACCTTTACGCACTGAAATCAGATCAAAGAGACTTTTGAGGTATTCCTGAAGTCTGGCTGAGATACTGCTTTAATCTTACTTCATTGCTACTGACATCCAACTCGCCAATAGTTACTGAACAGCAGCAGTCTTTGATTGGCGACACATTTCGTAGACGTGAAAGTCTGCTGTGCTTGCGTGACATTTTTAATACTCTGGAACAGCATGATAGCGTGATTTTTTTTTTCTTGCTGAAGGAATGATTTGACGTGGCACCTTCGATTTTTCTATGGAAGAGTATACCATAGCGGTATTCGCTGTTTGTACGTAATTTAAGGCACGAAAATGTATTTGTTTTGCAGTTCTTATTTTTATAGGTAGCTCATGTTAACATCCATGAAAAACACCCTAATATTTTCTCGATTGTGCAGGAATTCCCCAAAGAGGACAAACGTAGGGCTACAAAATCCAGAAACATGTAACAGCACCGTGAACTGACAAGAACTGTCATTATCCCGTTTCAGTAGAAAATATAGCCACAGTAGATCTTGATCTACATCTTCATGGGACACTCAGGGTGCCAGATAACAGTTCGTGTAATACGTTACTCTGCTCCTTCATCTGTTTCACTTCTGGGCAGTTAAGGGTACGATGTGTTACTTTCGCGAAACACGTTTCCCATGTTCTACGGTATTCAGATCTGCAAAATGCTTTGTGCATTCCATTCGCGCGATGTTCTCATGCCCTATTCTGTTCAGAAGGACCCTGACGTCCGTGAAAATGAAATCACACTGCGCGGCAACGTCGAGCATATCCACCTATGATCTCCATTCCATATCATTCTACTGTAACTGACCCTGTTACGAAGATATGAGTGGAGTATTTCTTGAAGCCTTATCAGCACTTACAGCATATTATTCCCATGAGCAATTCGAAATATCCTGAGCATTAATATTTTTCCTTTTGATAATTCGGCTGAAATCCTTTGCAACGGCTATACAATTTTTAGCAACAATATTTTATTATGAATTAATAATGTCCAGAATTAACTTTAGAAAGACTTTGGAACGATATCTACACTCCTGGAAATTAAAATAAGAACACCGTGAATTCATTGTCCCAGGAAGGGGAAACTTTATTGACACATTCCTGGGGTCAGATACATCACATGATCACACTGACAGAACCACAGGCACATAGACACAGGCAACAGAGCATGCACAATGTCGGCACTAGTACAGTGTATATCCACCTTTCGCAGCAATGCACGCTGCTATTCTCCCATGGAGACGATCGTAGAGATGCTGGATGTAGTCCTGTGGAACGGCTTGCCATGCCATTTCCACCTGGCGCCTCAGTTGGACCAGCGTTCGTGCTGGACGTGCAGACCGTGTGAGACGACGCTTCATCCAGTCCCAAACATGCTCAATGGGGGACAGATCCGGAGATCTTGCTGGCCAGGGTAGTTGGCTTACACCTTCTAGAGCACGTTGGGTGGCACGGGATACATGCGGACGTGCATTGTCCTGTTGGAACAGCAAGTTCCCTTGCCGGTCTAGGAATGGTAGAACGATGGGTTCGATGACGGTTTGGATGTACCGTGCACTATTCAGTGTCCCCTCGACGATCACCAGTGGTGTACGGCCAGTGTAGGAGATCGCTCCACACACCATGATGCCGGGTGTTGGCCCTGTGTGCCTTGGTCGTATGCAGTCCTGATTGTGGCGCTCACCTGCACGGCGCCAAACACGCATACGACCATCATTGGCACCAAGGCAGAAGCGACTCTCATCGCTGAAGACGACACGTCTCCATTCGTCCCTCCATTCACGCCTGTCGCGACACCACTGGAGGCGGGCTGCACGATGTTGGGGCGTGAGCGGAAGACGGCCTAACGGTGTGCGGGACCGTAGCCCAGCTTCATGGAGACGGTTGCGAATGGTCCTCGCCGATACCCCAGGAGCAACAGTGTCCCTAATTTGCTGGGAAGTGGCGGTGCGGTCCCCTACGGCACTGCGTAGGATCCCACGGTCTTGGCGTGCATCCGTGCGTCGCTGCGGTCCGGTCCCAGGTCGACGGGCACGTGCACCTTCCGCCGACCACTGGCGACAACATCGATGTACTGTGGAGACCTCACGCCCCACGTGTTGAGCAATTCGGCGGTACGTCCACCCGGCCTCCCGCATGCCCACTATACGCCCTCGCTCAAAGTCCGTCACCTGCACATACGGTTCACGTCCACGCTGTCGCGGCATGCTACCAGTGTTAAAGACTGCGATGGAGCTCCGTATGCCACGGCAAACTGGCTGGCACTGACGGCGGCGGTGCACAAATGCTGCGCAGCTAGCGCCATTCGACGGCCAACACTGCGGTTCCTGGTGTGTCCGCTGTGCCGTGCGTGTGATCATCGCTTGTACAGCCCTCTCGCAGTGTCCGGAGCAAGTATGGTGGGTCTGACACACCGGTGTCAATGTGTTCTTTTTTCCATTTCCA
The DNA here is from genome assembly GCF_023864345.2 of Schistocerca serialis cubense. Taxonomy (NCBI): domain Eukaryota; kingdom Metazoa; phylum Arthropoda; class Insecta; order Orthoptera; family Acrididae; genus Schistocerca; species Schistocerca serialis. The sequence goes on along the minus strand of NC_064643.1, from coordinate 389,014,567 downwards.
AGAGTGTAGTTATGTTGAGGGATCGTTATGATAGGACTCAGACAATGACTCAACAATGACTGCAATTTAAACAATCCAGTATTTTTTGCCGATGGCAATGTTTTCTTCAGTCTGGTTGCTTTACCAAATCTTAAAGCCTGCCGTGTCAACAATAAACTCTACATCAGTGCTCTGAAGATGCCTAACATAAGGGGATAATTTTCTGGAAGACAGATGGCCATCCTCCCATCCTCTGATCGTCCACCAGGAGACGACCCAAGTGCCGCTCGAGGCAGCGATTCGTACAGACTTATTCTCTTTTGCAAGACACGTGCTCGAAAATAGGCCCAGCTGTATCCTAGCACAGAGTGGAGATTAGGGCAGCACTCGGGCCAGACCACATCATTTCGCTCTGAGTGAGTTTCCTGGCTCAGGAGCCAATTCCGCAAGGATTCCAATCAGTCAGCATTCTCACTCAAGAGCAATCTTCACGACATCGCTGCCGTTCACGTCTGACTTAGCAACCCTGGGAGATGGGCTTCGAGCGTTCGTGGCTACCTCGCCGAAGGTGACGGGGACTCTGTCGTTGTGGAAGACTTGTAGACTTGTAAATTTATTCTTGTTTGATTCTCAAATGGCTACATTCTGGACTTAGACAATTTTGCTCCCTACAGGGCCTAAATTTTGGTCATTCAGTTTGTAATTTAACTCTGAGCATCCTGCGGGACTCTGACTTTCATAAATTGTTTGTTTAATGAACTTAGATTCACTGACAACCTAACCAACCTTCAGCTGCCAGAAGTATTATTGTTTTATTTTAAGAAGTGACTTGTTTTATGCTTGGGTAGCTCAGTTGGTAGAGCACTTGCCCGCGAAAGGCTAAGGTCCCGAGTTCGAGTCTCGGTCCGGCACACAGTTTTAATCTGCCACGAAAGTTTCATATCAGCGCACACTCCGCTGCAGAGTGAAAATCTCATTCTGGAAACATCCCCCAGGTTGTGGCTAAGCCATGTCTCCGCAATATCCTTTCTTTCAGGAGTGCTAGTTCTGCAAGGTTCGCAGGAGAGCTTCTGTAAAGTTTGGAAGGTAGGAGACGAGATACTGGCAGAAGTAAAGCTGAGAGGACGGGGTGTGAGTCGTGCTTGGGTAGCTCAGTTGGTAGAGCACTTGCCCGCGAAAGGCAAGGTCCCGTGTTCGAGTCACGGTCCGGCACACAGTTTTAATCTGCCAGGAAAGTTTCATATCAGCGCACACTCAGCTGCAGAGCGAAAATCTCATTCTGACTGACTTTATGTTTTGCTTGAATCCACAGCGAAGTAGAAATACTATTAATCTTTGATTAGTGAATGTGTTAAGTGATTCCTACCTGGATATTTTTTGTGGTACTATCGGCGGACATATCACTGACGGCAACCATAATCGATCGTTACATAGGTCCAAGATTCATCTGACGACACTACTCTGGCCCACTCGTCTGAACTGTATGGCTCTTCAGCATATCATTGTAATCGGGCACAGCGATGAGAAGAAGGCAATGAATATGCAGCACAGTTCTCCAGATATAACAATCTGTCGCTATTGCGACATCGCGATTTTTTTGCGCCTGTGTGTGTGTGGGGGGGGGGGGGGGGGGGAGGCGAACTTTACTACATGCCTTCTGTAAAAACCACGAAGAACAGATAGTTAGGAACCCCACTCATGATGGAAATATGTCGGATCTAATGGCAACCAATGTACCTGACCTGTTTGAGGATGTCCACTTCGAAAGTGGTCACCCTGACGCAGTTGTGACAACAATGATTACCAAAGTACAAAAGAAGCAGAAAGACATATATGTTCAATAAACTAGGTAAAATATGAGTAGTGTCATACCCCAATAAGGAACTTGAAACTTTCAGCACATGTCTGGAGCATGCAGGGGAACTCTGGCTCAAGTTTAAAAGGATAGTTGACCACGCACTGGAAAATAGCGCAGGTGACGCCTGTATATAAGAAGGGTAGAAGGACGGATCCTCAAAATTACAGACCAATATCCTTAACATCGGTTTGTTGCAGGATTCTCGAACATATTCTCAGTTCGAATATAACGAATTCCCTTGAGACAGAGAAGTTGCTGTCCATGCATCAGCACGGCTTTAGAAAGCATCGCTGCTGCGAAACGCAACTCGCCCTTTTTTCATATGATATCTTGCGAACCATGGATGAAGGGTGTCAGACGGAAGCCATATTCCTTTATTTCCGGAAAGCGTTTGACTCGGTGCCCCACTGCAGGCTCCTAACTAAGGTACGAGCATGTGGAATTGGTTCCCAAGTATGTGAGTGGCTCGAAGACTTCTTAAGTAATAGAACCCAGTACGTTGTCCTCGATGGTGAGTGTTCATCGGAGGTGAGGGCATCATTTGGAGTGCCCCAGGGAAGTGTGATAGGTCCGCTGTTGTTTTCTATCTACATAAATGATCTTTTGGATAGGGTGGATAGCAATGTGCGGCTGTTTGCTGATGATGTTGTGGTGTACGGGAAGGTGTCGTCGTTGAGTGATTGTAGGAGGATACAAGATGACTTGGATAGGATTTGTGATTGGTGTAAAGAATGGCAGCTAACTCTAAATATAGATAAATGTAAATTAATGCAGATGAATAGGAAAAAGAATCCTGTAATTTTTGAATACTCGATTAGTAGTGTAGCGCTTGACACAGTCACGTCGATTAAATATTTGGGCGTAACATTGGAGAGGGATATGAGGTGGGACAAGCATGTAATGGAAGTTGTGAGGAAGGCGGATAGTCGTCTTCGGCTCATTGGTAGAATTTTGGGAAGATGTGGTTCATCTGTAAAGGAGACCGCTTATAAAACACTAATACGACCCATTCTTGAATACTGCTCGAGCGTTTGGGATCCCTATCAGGTCGGATTGAGGGAGGACATAGAAGCAATTCAGAGGCGGGCTGCTAGATTTGTTACTGGTAGGTTTGATCATCACGCGAGTGTTACGGAAATGCTTCAGGAACTCGGGTGGGAGTCTCTAGAAGAAAGGAGGCGTTCTTTTCGAGAATCGCTACTGAGGAAATTTAGAGAACCAGCATCTGAGGCTGACTGCAGTACAGTTTTACTGCCGCCAACTTACATTTCGCGGAAAGACCACAAAGATGAGATAAGAGAGATTATGGCTCGTACAGAGGCATATAGGCAGTCATTTTTCACTCGTTCTGTTTGGGAGTGGAACAGGAAGAGAAGATGCTAGTTGTGGTACGAGGTACCCTCCGCCACGCACCGTATGGTGGATTGCGGAGTATGTATGTAGATGTAGATATACACCCAGTAGAACAGTTCATAATGGGAGGGAACCTCCGTGGTATATAGTCACTGTAAAGAACCTTCTAAAGAAACAGAAATTACTGTATAACAGTTGTAAAACAAAGCGTAGGGCTGCAGATAGAGATATGCTGAACGAAACGCATTTGGTTATCAAGAGAGTAATCCGTGATGTCTTCAGTGACTATCGTAGCAGAATATTAATGACATTTCACAAAATCCAAAGAATTTCTTGTTGTATGTAAAGGCTGTTAGTGGCACCCAATTTAGCGTCCAGTCCCTAGCGAATGAAACAGGAACTGAAATTGAAGATAGCAAAGCAAAAGCTGAAGTGCTTAACTCCGTTTTCAAATGTTTCTTTAAAAAGGAAAACCCAGGAGTATTGCCCCAATTTAATCCTCGTATGACCGAAAAGATGAATGAAATAAGTGTTTGTCAGTGGTATTGAAAAACAGCCGAAATCGTTAAAACTGAACGAAGTTCCAGACCCCGATGAAATCCCTGTCAGGTTTTACACTGTATTTGCGGCCGAGTTAGCCTCTCTCCTAACTATAGTCTATCGTAAATTCCTCGAACAAAAAATTTTGCCCACTTCTTGGAAAAAGGGTAGTAGAAGTGATCCACAAGACTACCATCCACTATCCTTGACAGCGATTTGCTGTAGACTCTGAGCTCAAACATAATGAAGTATCTTGAACAGAATGACGTCCTCAACGCCAATCAGCAAGGATTTCGAAAACATCTCTCATGTGAAATCCAACTCGTATGTGGTGTTTCTTGATTTCTGAAAAGCTTTTGACTCAGTATCACACCTATGCTTATTGTCAAAAATGGGTGGCTACAAAGGCAGCATGGCTGAATATTTGTGTAGAGGACTTAGAACAACTTGTTGATTCCATGCCAGGTCGAGCTGCTCCTCTACGCCGGGCCAAAGGAAGTCCGATACGACATTAGGAGGTATTTCACGACTTTTCGTCACCTCAGTGTAATAGCATTACGCGAATATTAATGTAGGTTAAAGTTGCATTAGTTGTACCCCGCTAATAACTAATAATGGGGTATCAAGCTAAATTTGTGACTGAATTGAAGACTTTTTGGTAGGGAGGACACAGTATATTATCTTAGATGGAGAGTTATTGTCAGATGTATAAGTAACTTCGGGCGTGCTCAGGGAAGTGTGTTGGGACTCTTGCGTTCAGGTTGTATATTAATGACTATTCAGACAATATTAATAGAAAAAATTAGGATTTTTGCAGATGGTGCGGTTATCTATAATGAAGTACTATCTGAGAGAAACTGCATAAATATTCATTCAGATCTTGATAAGATTTCAACGTGGTGCAGAGATTGGCAACTTGCTCTCAGTGTTCAGAAGTGTAAAACTGTGCACTTCACAAAACGAAAAAACGTTGTAGCCTATGACTACAACATCAATGAGTCTGTTGGAATGGGCCGACTCACACAAATATCTGGGTGTAAATCTTTGCAAGGATATGAAATGGAATTATCACATACGTTCAGTCATGGGTAAAGCAGTTGGTAGACTTCGGTTTATTGGTGGAATACTGGGGAAGTCCAATCAGTCTACAAAAGAGATTGCTTACAGATCTCGTGCGGCCAATCTAGAATATTGCTCAAGTGTGTGGGACCCGTACCAGACAGGACTAACAAGGGATAGTGAACGTACACAGACAAGGGCAGCACGAATAGTCACATATTTGTTTAATCGGTGGGAGAGTCTCACTGAGATACTCAAGAAACTGAACTGGCAAACTCTTGAAGATAGACGTAAACTATCCTCAGAAAGTCTATTAACAAACTTTCAAATCCAGCTTTAAATAATTACTCTAGAGATATACTACAAGCTCCTACGTTTCGCTCACATAGGGGTCGTGAGGATAAGATTAAAATAATTACTGCACGTACAAAGGCAATCAAACAATCATTCTTCCGCACTCCATACGTGAATGGAACGGAAGAAACCCTAATAACTAATGAATGTAACTCCATCTTCTGTCTGGAGTATGGGACTACGGCCGGTCAATATCCAATGATACAATACCAATCGCCGTTATTTAGGTTTTAATTTTAGGCTACTATTTTCGACGATACACTACGTCATCCTCAGGCCTGCTTCAATCGAGTAACCTTCATGTTAGAGAATACAGCAGCAATCTTAACTGGTCTCGTAAAGATTATTACGGGCATTTTAGGTTACCAGTTTCGACGGTACACTATGTCATCTTCAGGCCTGCTTTAATGGAGTAATTTTCGTGTTACATAATACAGCAGCACTTTTAACTTGTCTCGTAAAGATTACAACCGGCACGCGTGCTCCTTGCTCAACTGTCAGTTGCCAACTGAGTTGTTGACAGTTGGCCAAGGAGCACACATGCCCGTATTAATCTTTACGAGACCAGTTAAAAGTGCTGCTGTATTATGTAACACGAAGGTTACTCGATTGAAGCAGGCCTGAAGATGACGTAGTGTATCGTCGAAACTGGTAGCTTAAAAATAAAACCCAAATTAAGGCGATTGGTATTGTTTCATAGGACCCTAATAACTGGTACAATAGGACGTACCATCTGCCATGCACCTCAGGGTAGTTTGCTGAATATAGATGTAGATGTAGACATTCCTGGTTTAAGGTATTAATTCTTGGTTTGTCTTTATTTTCTTGTCTTTAATTATCTAGTTAAGGACACAACACTCAGAGCTTGCAGTCTCCGTCAGTTTAGTGTGATTTGTGAAAAATGTTGGGAGGAAAGATGGCAATACACCACAAATCGGGGAGCGACGTGTAGACAACCTCCAAGATGGTGCTCCCCGTGCAACGCTGCAGTAAAATGCAACGGCAAAAAGTCTACACAATTCCGGCGACCGGACGCTCAAATGCCTCCCGGCCCACAAGAAGGCAAACGATTCAGAAGCGGAATTACTCCACGAAGATGGTGAGAGTGTGCCACTTCAATATAGAGGGCTACACAAGGACGAAAGGAGAAATCCTTGAAAAAATTGTAACAAGGGAAAGGGTAAGTGTCGTACTCTTGCAGGAGACACACCTGACGGATGAAAACATCGAATGATTATGCATACCAGGATTCACCCATGTGGGATACTCAGGACACGACAAACATGGTATGACGACCCTGGTGAAAAATGAGCTTCTAGGAAACCTCGAGAACAACGTGGAATCGGTTCCACACGCAATAGGCATTAAACTGAGAGATGACAATCTACAATGTCTACAAACCACCTTCGCAGCAATGGCCTATAGGAATCTTACCGCAGGCTAATCATCCAGCAATCTATGCCGGCGACTTTAATTCCCAGCACACCAGATGGGGATATCAGAGATCCACTCCGGAAGGCGTTGGACTAAGTGACTGGGCTGACAACCGGGACCTACACCTCCTGTTTGATCCCAAGGACAGAGCATCCTTCAATTCAAAAGTATGGGGCACAAAGACGACACCTGACCTGACCTTTGTCACACGCGGCGCAACGGGCGTACATATGCAAGCTACAAGAAGAGTCCTCGAAGCTTTCCCACGGAGCCAACACCTCCCGATTATTGTGGAGATCGGCCTTTCCATCCCGATCATAAAGAGCCCCCCGATTCCACGGTGGAATCTGAGAAAAGCAGACTGGGGGAAATATAAATCTTTTATTGACAAGACAATAAATCGAATACCACCAAGTCCAGAGAACTACCAAAGGTTTGTAAACCTGATATATAAAGGGGACCTAAAGGCTATCCCCCGAGGGGCCCGGAGGGAATACATTCCTTGCTGGTCAGAGGAATGCGAGTCATTGTTAGAGCAGTATGAGAGGAGTGGGGAGGACGAGACTGCAGAACGACTGATCAACACTATGAACGAGGAACGTAGGAACAGGTGGAAGATGGCAATGGAGAATCTGGACTTTACCCATTATAGCAGGAAGAGCTGGGGTCTACTACGGAAACTGGATGGTGCCACAACACCAAGAAGATCGGCCGCGGGTGTGGGCCCATCCGAAATAGCGACTGCCATGAAACAGACCTCCAAAATACGCCTGAAGACTGAGGAGAAGAAAAGGATCTCGAGGAACCTAATCAAGGAATTAGCCAATAATCCAACTAATCTAGATATTGTCAAAGCAGTAGACGTCGAGGAGATTACCCAGACCCTAACACTAATGAAAACAGGGAAAGCAGCCGGACCCGACGAAATCCTCCCAGAATTTCTGAGGGAGCTGGGACCCATTGGGAGGAAATGGATGGCCAAGCTCTTCACGGAATGCATTAAATCAGGTGCACTCCCGAAGTTATGGAAAGAAGCTAAGGTAATAGCGGTACTGAAACCAGGGAAGGATGGAGATAATCCAAAGAACTATAGACCGATCTCACTGCTTTGTACCTCTTACAAACTATTTGAGAGAATATTACTGGCCAGACTAGCACCATACATTGAGGCGAACCTCCCGGACTATCAAGCAGGGTTCCATTCGGGAAGGAACTGCTGTGAACAAGTTTTGTCCCTTACAACATATATAGAGAAAGGCTATCAGAACAAGCTGAAAACGGGCCTGGTATTAATAGATCTTACATCAGCCTATGACACTGTCTGGACCGAAGGACTACTGCTCAAGCTTACTCGAATTATCAAATGCAATCAGACGTACACATTCACTAAAAAATATGCTGACAGGCAGGAAGATCAAGGTCTATCGCCATGGAAAGAGCAGCAAAAGCATGGTCATAAACAATGGCTTGCCGCAGGGGTCAGCCCTGGCGCCGACCCTTTTTAATTTATACATATCTGATATACCGAGCACCAGGTCGCGTAAATTTGCGTATGCAGATGATCTGGCCATCGCATACCAAAGCGAAAATTTCGAAGATCTTGAAAAAACATTGAATCCGGACCTTGAAGCGCTGAACACCTACTACCTTAAGTGGCACTTGCATCCCAACCCCAATAAAATGACCAGTACCATAACGCACCTTAATAACAGAGCTTCAAGCAAGAAACTACAGCTTTCCCTGAATGACCGGCATATCAGACATGAAGATAAGCCCAAATATCTGGGAGTAAAATTAGACCACACACTAACGTTTAGCTCCCATCTGGAAGACACCAAACAGAAATTAAAATCTCGAAATGCCATTATGTCTAAACTGGCCGGAACATCATGGGGGTGCGGAGCTAATACACTAAGGACGTCAGCATTAGCCCTCGTGTACAGCGTGGCTGAATATTGTTCACCAGTCTTGGCGAAAAGTGCGCATGTAAATAAAGTAGACACCCAATTGAAAGAGACGATGAGAATTATCTCAGGCACACTTAGGGCTACCCCATGTGACTGGCTCTCAGTCCCTGCCAACATAGAACCCCCTGATACAAGGCGCTCCATGGCGACCTCAAGAATATATAGGAAGATCGTACATAATCTAGAACTCCCTATACACCAAGACTTATCACCCATCAACAGGCTAAAATCTAGGTCCCCCTTTTGGAAGATTGGCAGGGAATTACAGGACTTCGACCCAAAGCTAGCCTGGGGGGAATCATGGCGCAAAGTGACACACAAGAACCAAAAGCTTATCGATGACCCCAGCAAGAAGATAAATGGTTTTGATCTCCCTCGGAAGCTCTGGGTTGCCTTAAATCGCCTTAGAACAAGCGTGGAAGATGCAAACATCTAATGAATAAGTGGGGACTTGCGGAGAGTCCCGTGTGTGAATGTGGTGAAATCCAGACAATGGACCACCTACTGGTGTGTGAAGTGGTAGGATATAGTGGTGAACTGAAGGACATACATTACCTGCCTGACCTAGCCATAGATTGGCTCAAAACTATAAGTAGCATTGTGTAGTGTTGTAATTTTCTGGCGGATTGTAATGACACTGTAATATTTGCCTTGTATACGCCGAACGAATAAATAAAATAAATAACCACAAATCGCAGGAACTATCTGTAAGAATTGAGACAAAATACGAGAAACCTTCGGAATGACTGCCAGTACGAGTTATCTATAAAGAACTGTTATCTTGAACAAATTACTGAGAAGTAGCGAATGACCTAGAAAGACGTCCCCATCTGTTGAGCGTGTCGTGGCTATTCACTCACTTGGATAAAAGGAACGAACATCGCGTATGAAAATGCTTCAATACCTTATCTATGAGTTGGCCGTATAAAATATAAGTTGTGAGAAAGAGAAATATGGACATGCTTATCATAAAAATTGCTGCAGCAGACATTGAATCTCCTTAGAAAGATTTTATGAAGTCAATTCCTTAGCGTCGGGTAAGTTACAGTTTTACTAGCGCAGAACATTGGTGGAGATCACCGTAACTCTGTGGAACTCGTTGATTAATGTTGATCAGTATGAAAATACCATATTTGCACTCGACGATGTTGATGCGGAAATTAGCTTACACATGGAATTTAGAAAATGTTACCAAACAAAAAATTTTCTTAGTATCGAACCGCACAATTTTCGTACAACACATTTTTGTTGTAAAAGCCAAAAACACTACTTAATTTTTTTATTATTCCGCAACTAATTTCAACCTTGAGGTCATCATCTGGCAGAAATTTTAAAATTTTTCGTGGTAACTATCAAATGTCTGACGTATGGTGCGACATCGTCAAGTTTGAAACAGCTGACGATGGCGTACCGTACGCCAGACATACGTTATTCACCATGAGGTTTGCTTTATTTTGATAAAAAGGAACAACACAGAGACCTGTAGAGCCACTGGCCTTCACACGCCAGAAACATCACGGCTGCTGTCCTTATGTTCTCATAGATAAAGTACTGCAGCATTTCCATACGGGATGTTCGTTCCTTTTATCTCAGTGCGTGTATATCCATGGCACGCCTAACAGAAGGGTAGTTCTTTGTAGGTCATTCGCATGACCAGATGTGGTCACGAAGCGTACGCAATGGCAGCGCATACCATTAGGCCAGATGCTGGCCACGTATGACGACGACGAATGCAATAATGCAATATGGCAACGTTCGTTCTCGTCGGAACCTCCGGACGAGGTTACCTCCGTCGTGGTGCTGTGTGTAGAATGGGGCCTCAGCTGGAAAGACGACTCGGTGACACTCCTCTGTCCAGTGCTGTGTCGGTGCTCCCATCCGGCTGTGCTGCCTCAACAACAGCAGTCGTGCTGACAGGTCGTGGTGCTTCAAACTGCTTCGTACTATCGGTGTGGATACTTGACTTGTTGCAGACCAGCCCATTTCCTAACTCTGGATACGTGATGTAGCTGTACGATCCGGCACGGCCGAACGGACAATAGGTCAGCCCTCTCGGACGCTAGTCGCGTGGGGCCTTTGAGGTCCTGCATGAGGTTGAGTACGATCCTACTGATCCCATTAACGCCGTAGTCGCATGTCGTGGGTTTCCGACCGACTCGAGCAGCGGTACCACGGAATGATAAAATGCACTCTCGACAGGCCACGATCTTGCCGCTGTCGAATTCCGTCACGTGCTTGTAGGCGTGTTTCGTTTCTACATAAGGCATAATACAAGCTTCTCGCTAACATCCATACTGAAAATCGATTCTAATGCAAAACCTTCTGCTTAATATTTTCCTATATGTACACCACCGGTAAAAATACAACAACTTCAAGGATTCCATGCCGGCCGCGGTGGTCTCGCGGTTCTAGGCGCACAGTCCGGAACCGCGCGACTGCTACGGTCGCAGGTTCGAATCCTGCCTCGGGCATGGATGTGTGTAATGTCCTTAGGTTAGTTAGGTTTAAGTAGATCTAAGTTCTAGGGGACTGATGACCTAAGATGTTAAGTCCCATAGTGCTCAGAGCCATTTTTGAAGGATTCCATTGAGTGGCACCAGAGTATAATGTGTGCTTACCGAGGGTTTGTAGCGTTGGTGATTCATTTTTCACGGTCATCGCAGATCAGATGGCGCTCAGGAGACTCGTCTGTGCACCCTGTGGTTTGACTCTGCAGGCAGTAACAGGACTGAGTTTAGGGGTGAGGAGCGTTTGCAACATTGATTCTAGGATACAACCATGTCTCACCGACGAGTATGTACTCCTTATGAACAGCTTCAGCCATTTGAACGGTGTCGCATTTTGAGTCCGCGGGTAGCTGGATGGACATGACGACGGATTGCTGCACACGTTAGGCACTAAGTACCGATGGTGTGTCACTGCTTTCAACAGTGGTCTGTGCAAAATTTCCACTCTCGTAGACCAGGTTCTGGACGACATTGTAGTACAGACACACATTCAAATCGACGCACTGTGAGAGCAGCAGTGGTGGTTTGTGGGATTGAAGGGGCCAGACTACTAGGGCCTTCTGTCGGAGCAGCAGTGGCCGAACGAAAATCATCTGCGGAAGAAATCTGAGCACATTTTCCGCCTGATGTGTCATCAAGGACCACTGGGAACCATCTGCTTGCGGCACGACTAAGATCACGTGTGCCTCTGGCCAGGTTTCCACGGCACCGCCAAGAATGGGTACTCTCGTGTCGTAAGAGAATGGACAGGAGAGTGCAATGTCATTCTGTTGTCTTCACTGATGAGAACAGATTCCCCCTATACGCTAGTGATGGAGGCACACGTCTGTGGCATAGACTTGGTGAACGGCCTACTCCAGAGCGCATTCGCCCACGATACACAGGTCACACTCAGGCGTCATGGAGCGAGCTGCCATCAGTTCCTATTCTCGTTTACATCTGGTGTTTCTGCAGGGTAAAGTAACCAGTGCACGCTGCATTGCACAGATTTATCCTCGTGCTACTGACATTTCTTCGACAGGAAGGAGATGTGCATTTTCAGCAGGACAATGCACGTCTACAGACAGCTGCTGCGACGCAATGTGCTCTTCGTAACGTGCAACTGCCCTGGTGCGCAAGGTCACCAGATCTCTCGCCAACTGCAGACGTATGTGATATGATGAAGCGAGATCTTACTCGTTCCCCAAGGACTGCAAGAACGAATGTCAATGTGCAACAAACGATGCTCGAGAGAATCTATCACAGGATGCCATTCGGCACCTTTAGGGTTGTATGCACGAGAGCACACGCCTGCATTGTCGGGAGAGCGTACTGATGCGACAGTTAGGGCACCCCTTACTGTGATGTGTATATTTCATTTGGTCTGAATTTGTTAACAATGACGATCTACCTGTCACGTCACTTGTCAATAAAATGACCCTGACCTTGAGGATGTTGCATTTTTTACGGCAGTGTGTAAAACAAATAGCGTTACTGCCTGCGGCTATCGAATGCCAGGAAGGTTCCTTGACGTAGGAAGCAGTCGACTTCCTGCTCTTCCTCTTCTACTGTATTCGATCTTGTGTCCGTTTTCTAAAGACCTCAACGCCGCCGGAACGTTAAATCCTAATCTTCCTTCCTTTCCTTACTCCAAAGCGTAAAGTGGCTAACAAACACATTGGCGCAGAGCAGTTTGGTCGGTTTACACTCCAGGTTGGTGTGCATTAAAGAGAGGTGATTCAGCATCCACTCGTTCGAGGTTATCGGGCGAGGTGATGCAACGGTTAAAACCATGGACTCTTGGGACGGCTGTTCAAATCCCCATCCAGACAGTCAGATTTGTGTTTTCTGTGATTTGCCCAAATCATTTGAAGCAAAGTCCACGACGGCTCCTTTCAATAGAACACCGGCAAATTCCTTCTCCATCCCGCTACAATGCGAGCTTGTGCTGTGTCTCTAATGATACCCTCGTCGAAAAGGACGTTGACACGATATCTTGATTCCTACCTTCCTTCCTTTCGCTCCTTCCTTGATCGCGTATTTAGAACTCGGAACTACCTAATAAATTTCTGTGCGCTGGGCACAGACCGCGCGTAATTAACAGGACAACCAGACAATCTGATTAATAAATAAAAATAAAATCGTGCATCGTAATTAATAGCATTTGCCCGTCGTGCATCGTAATGAATAGCAGTTTCCCAAATCACTTGGTGCTGTAACTGTGAGAAGGATGCAAACAGTGCTACGCTTTCGGAGATTCCTGTTCTGCTCACTCTTTTATCTGTCTTTTAGAAAAATACAAATAAATAAAAGTCAGATATTTGTAGGCAATAGTTTTATTATTCTGATTTTCAAATGTAGACGGGAAGGATGTGACCAATATATACTTTCCCACAGAGCGTGGATGTGATTTTGTATATACCACTCTGTGCCAAGGATTTAGTTTGTCTTTAGTAATACTACGTTGATATGCATCTTAATGGCTCTTGTAGATAGATGGAGGATTGCTTTTTCAAAACGCATCAATTTTAGTGGTTGTACGCCGTGAAAGATGGTTGAGCCGAAATATTAACACTGATTGTAACCACGACGACCTCGTATCCATTATGAACAAAACGAAAATTAGGGAAGTAGTTGTTTTTCTGTTTTGACAGAAGAGTTGGGTTGGGTTGTTTTGAGGGAAGAGACCAAACTGCGAGGTCATCGGTCTCATCGGTTTAGGGAAGGACGGGGAAGGAAGTCGGCCGTGCCCTTTCAAAGGAACCATCCCGGCATTTGCCTTGAGCGATTTAGGGAAATCACGGAAAACATAAATCAGGATGGCCGGACGCGGGATTGAACCGTCGTCCTCCCGAATGCGAGTCCAGTGTGCTAACCACTGCGCCACCTCGCTCGGTTTTGACAGAAGAAGGAACGGCTTTGTCTCTTCCGGAAGAATCGTGTAAGGTATCAATGAGCGATATTTGTTGAATGCTTTATCGGAGTAATTGCAACAGTACCTCAAATCAGTGTTCTGAATCCATTTCATCGATGGTATGGCTTCAGTTTGTGGGAACAGGGCTTCTGCCCTCCGAAATAGCCCACAGTTCCCAGGTGAGAAACGCAGATAGTGGCATGCCGCAATGTGCTAGAAATGTTTGCGTGTGTGAGAACGTCGGAGGAGGATTGGGGACAGCGAGTGATACTCGTGGCGAGAACTGGCTGGGGCGCGCGGGAGGTCACGCCGCAGGTGTGCAGGAGGCCCGGCGCGCGTGCCGTCGCACACGCGGACTCTGCCTGCCGCGCTGTGCCAGCAGGGGACCACCCAGGGCGCGGCTTGTATGTGCTGCTGGCCCCGCGCTCTGTGTGCATCTTAACCGACACAGCCATCTTCGCGCAAGATTGGAAACCATCAAACATTACGTCACGCTTACATACTGCACTCAGAGTGGCTGAGCCTCGGTTGGAGAAATGGTGCGTTAGAGTAAACGTCGACAAGTGCGAAGCCGTTCTGTTCACCAGAAGGCCGAAGCAACTGCGCAAACACCGATACTGCAGACCAATAACTCTACATGCACGCCCAATACGTTTCCGTGAGAAAGTCAAATACCTCGATGTCTGGCTGGACCGGAAATTACTCTGGGGAGACCACATACAACACGTGACCAACCGAGCAAGCGCAAGGCTCAAACAGCTCTACCCTATGCTCAACAGGCGTAGCACACTGAACAGAAGGGTGTCGAGGTCCATGTACATGACACTTATTCGACCCCTGATGACGTACGCAGCTCTTGTCTGGGGATACGCTGCGCCCACACGCCTGCACCGTCTGCAGCTCAAACAAAACAAAGTACAGTAGAGCGTCGATTATCCGAACGTCGGTCAACCGAACGACCGCTTAACCGAACTTTGTTCTCGCTCGCACCTGTTACTCTCCTACCCTACCTTCCATCATCCCCCTCACTCCCAAACCAAGTTTCCCACAGTAGTCGCCGCACTGGGCCACCGCTGGCGGAACATTGCTTCTAATGGGGCTTTCACAAGGCGCTGCTGACCGGCCAAGCCGCCAGTCGCTGTGTTTCAACAATCAGCACACTTCTGTCGGCTTGGCACTGGCAGTAGAAGCAACAACTGCGTCAGCTTAATGAATTGAGGCGTGCAGCTCCGCGCAGTTTGAAGGATTGCGCGCCCCCAAGAAGAACTTCTCACGGTGCAAACAGTGACCTTCTGTTCTCTGTTATGACCACTTGTGTGCTGCTGCGTGAAGAAGTGAACTTCACGATACAAAATGCTTAAACGTAAACGCGTTGTCCTTTCTATGAGGGACAAGTACGAGATTATTAAAAGGTTAGAAGAAGGTGAATCTGCAACCACTTTATCCAATTTTAATTTTGTATACTGTGTGTATTGTTCATGCAAAATGCGTATGTAATATGTATATATTTTTGTTTAATAAACTGTGCCACATACTATATATTCCTACTGAAGTTGCCTTTGTATGTTACTTTGTAATAATACTAAAACAGATGGCTGTTTTTATGAATAAATTTACTGTACAGTACTTCTTTTTGGCAAATAAACATGTACAGTTCGATTATCCGAACAAACCAGTTTTCCGAACACCCACGTCCCCAATTACTTCGGATAATCGACGCTCTACTGTACTCAAATTCATAAGCAATGCTCCACGATACACACGCATCGCGGACCTTCACCGGGAATACCGACTTGAGACTCTCACGGAGGTAATCCACAAACTCACCGCAAGACTATACAGAAACTCCAGACATTCGAAGAACCCGTTTATTCTGAATCTGGGGAACTACGACCACGACCATAGATGGAAACATAAAAGACCAAAAAACATACTTGTAAGGACCTAACATCTATGGCCAAGCACACGCGAACACAACGGTACAGGTGAGCCCCTGTTAATCAGACGCCATTACTGGATATCCAGCTGGAACACACTGCCGAATAACTGGCACCATGCAGGGAAGCCGTACCGTACACTGCATGCAGACAAGCTCCACCCCCCCCCCCCCCCCCCCACACACAGTGAGATGGTCTATGGCCGATCTCCCACTACTATATAACGATCTTGATTGTTCCAGGAATGCAGCGGCTGCAGCAACTGGGATACATCGCCATCGCTTGCCACGGTAATGATGCTTGATACCCATACTAACAAATCCAACCTTGCACGAACTATCGCAGCTAGTAAGTCACTACTGCTCTTACTACCCATCCCACTGTCGCAGAGGTTTTTATCCCACGGCACGAGCCCTGGCACTTTTTTCCCTCTGCTCTTCAAATTGCTACCCTCATTCGCGTTTCTTCCACTACCTGTCACCTGACGGACCGTGTTAATGCGTAGTCTTACCCAGGCGCACGGATAACATCACAGCCCAGCATCCTGTGATCCACTTACTAGATAACTACCATGTTGACGGAGGTGACAGTAGAACTTTTGGTCTGGTCACCACGTTGGTGTGGACGTGGAGGGGCCCCATCACTTCTTTAAAAATAAAAAATAAAAAAAACCGACAGCAGTTTTTAAAAGGGTGTGCAGCATTTTTAAAGCACTGGAACCGCAAAAATATAGAAACAGCACAAACGCAGTACATTACCACACTAATACGATGTAGGACAATCGTTGACATTCAAAATAGCTTCCAGCCCGCTCGGCCGCTCGGAATGGATAAATGCAGGACCTGTACGATTTTCACTGGAATGTTACACCATTCTCCCTGCAAAACGGTGGAAAGTTCAGGTAACGACAATGGAGGCAGATAGCGATAACGTACCCTTCTCTCCAAAGCAGACCAGAAAGGTTCCATACCTATTACTGAGATCTGGCGACTGTGGTGGGCAGGGGAGATGCGACAATTCATCGTCGCGATAACGTTGCGAGCTGTGTCGTCTCGCAACACAGCATCACCATTGGGGAGCCAACATCGTGCCATGGGAGGTACCTGACCAGCCAAAATAGTCACATAATCCTTGCAGGGTACCGACGGGGCCCGTGGAATACCCCGATACGGCTGCCCAAATCATCCCCGAAGCCCCTTCTTGTTTCAGTCTAAGCTTGGCAAGAAGTTGGAGAAAGCGTGAAACAAGACTCAGCTGACCAAATGACTTACTTCCATTGCTCCACAGTCCAGGTTTTATGCCGGCCGGAGTGGCCGAGCGGTTCTAGGCGCTGCAGTCTGGAACCGCGCGACCGCTACGGTCGCCGGTTCGAATTCTGCCTCGGGCATGGATGTGTGTGTTGTCCTTAGTTAGGTTTAAGTAGTTCTAAGTTCTAGGGGACTGATGACCTCAGAAGTTAAGTCCCATAGTGCTCAGAGCCATTTGAACCATTTTTTGAACCAGGTTTTATGGCTTCGGTGCTGTGTTTTCCTGTTACGGGCATTTGCGTCGCTGGTTTTGGAATTCCAGCTCGCCTGCCGTTCTCTGCTTATGGAGCTCACTTTGTATTGTTTTGGTGCTGACAAGGTTCGCGAGTGGGGCATTGTACTGCTGTGAGTTTTGGAGCTGCCTTCCCATATTTTTCGTCTTAATCCTCTTCAATGACCGTCTGTCGCGATCACTCAACACACACGTTCGACCGCGTTGCAACTTGGCAGGGAACGTTTTTCTGCTTTCCATTTACGCATTATAAATATTCGATAATGTGCCGCATGAAATACCAAACACTTTGGCTTCCTTGGTTATGGAGTCAACCACCACACGAGCACCAAAAGTTTGCCCCCGTCCAAATTCACTTAGCACCGACATAATGTACTCACAACTACACAGAAAACTGTTCTGATCACGACTAGTACTCACAATATGTTGAGGACATTGCACAAGTACCTACTGTGGTCAAACCCAACAGCGCAATCTGCAGGCTTCGCTAGCATCTGCATTTATGTTCAAGCATGCACTTCTCGCAGTGCCCATATTTCTGTCCAACTCCCGTGGTTTGAAAGTGACCCAATGAACCCCCTGCCAATGTGTGAATTGCAGAATATTCATGGAGATGTAGATGAAGTTTCATATAAGGACATGTTGAACGCTGTACTTGAAATTAAAGCAATAAAACTTGTAGTTTTGATGGAACAGATACAGTAGATCACGTAGCTCAAGGTCAGCTTTTCGTGGACGAGGAAATAACCCCAGCACAACCTGTTTTTCCGCTTTCACAACACCTGTAATCATTTCGCGACAGACAAAGCTTGTAAATTTGGCTGCCGCTTGAACGTAAGTCACAGACTTGGCAGGCGCAAACAAAGCGTTCCACTGCTGATAACAGCAGCAATGGGGACACGCGGGGGACGTGTGAGCGCTCAAGCGGCCTCCTCCCAAGAATAGTTTACCTGAGGTGCCGGGCCGCTTATCGTCCACACGGCCCTTCCTCGCAACTACTGCACTGTTTAGGTGTGGATGCCCTCGATATGCAATTAGTAATAAAAACGAGCACAGAGTGAAATTTTTACGGACGTCAACGTCGTTAAGAACGCAAATATTTTGTCATTTAGTTGGATCAAAAATAATCATTAGGCAGTATCGGGTAGATTTTTTTTCGTTTTCGCGTACAATCCGGCATAGCCATTATATAACTTTGTGAGCACTGACTGAAATAAACTTTACGGTGTAAAGTAATGTACTCATTGTTATTGTCAACCAATAAGTTAGTAAATACGAACATGGGTTCAAACTCTTGTCCCGTCATCCTGATTTACCTTTCCAATAGTTTTCCTAAATTATTTCATGCGAATATTGAAATGTTTCCAAATACGAGGTCTTAGCCGTTTGTCGACCACATCTTTCTCCAGTAGAGACTGCACTCCGTCAGTAACGAACATCGCTGTTGTTGAGTCGCTGAAGTCAGTCCTCCCTTCCTTCTTACATTCACTCACATTCCAGCGTCGTGTGCATTCAGACGCGTCAAAAACAACGTATCTTTGACTTAATTACAAGCACAGAGAAAATCGTGTTTCCAGTGTTGCTGCTGCAGTCTTCAGGTCGAAGACTAGTTTAATGCAGCTCTCCATGCTACTCTACCCTGTGCAAGCCTCTTCATCTGCGAGTCACTACTGCAACCTACAACCCTCCGAATCTCCTTACTGTTACCCCCGACACTTCCCTCCAGTACTAAGTTGGTGATCCCTTGATGCTTCAGAAAATTGGAAATTTGTGGTAAGGTCTTATAGGACCAAACTGCTGAGGTGATCGGTTCCTAAGCTTACACACTACTTAATCTAACTGAAACTAACTTACGCTAAGGACAACACACACATCCATGCCCGAGGGAGGACTCGAGCGGACCGTGACAAGATGCCTTAGACCGCTCGGCTACACCGAACGGCGATGCCTCAGGATGTGTCCTACTAACCGATCCCTTCTTTTAGTCTGGTTGTACCACAAATTTCTCTTCTCCCCAGTTCTATTCACTACCTCCTAATAGTTACGTTTTCTGCCCATCTAATCTTCTTCTGTAGCACCACATTTCAAAAGCTTCCATTCTCTTTTTGTCTAAACAGTTTATCGTCCACATTTCACTTCCACACATGGCTACACTACATACAAACAATTTTAGAAAGGACTTCCTGACACTTTAATCTACATTAGATGTTAACAATTTTCTCTTCTTCAGAAACGTTTTTCTTGCCGTTGTTAATCTACATTTTGTATCCTCCCTACTTCGACAGGCATCAGTTATTTTGTTTGCCAAACAGCAAAACTCATTTACTACTTTAAGTGTCTCATTTTCTAATCTAATTCCCTCAGCACCACCTGACTACATTCCATTATCCTCGTTTTGCTTTTGTCATCTTTATCCTCCTTTCAAGACACTGCCTTTCAAAGTACTCTGCCGTCTCTGACAGAATTACAATGTCATCGGCAAACCTCAAAGTTTTTATTTCTTCTCCTTGGATTTTAATTCCTACTCCAAATTTTTCTTTTGTTTCCTGTAATGCTTGCTCAATATACAGATTGAATAAGATCGCGGACAGGCTACAACCCTGTCTCACTCGCTTCTCAACCACTGCTTCCCTTTCGTGCCCTTCAACTCATATAACTGCCATCTGGTTTCTGTACAAAATGTAAATAACCTTCGCTCTCTGTATTTTATCCCTGCCACCTTTAGAATTTGAAAGAGAGTATTGCAGTAAACACCGTCAAAAGCTTTTTCTAAGTCTACAAATGTTATAAACATAGGTTTGCTTTTTCTTAAGCTATCTTGTATGACAAATCGTAGATTCAGTGTTGCCTCGCGTGTCCCAACATTTCTCCTGAATCCAAACGGATCCTCCGCGAGGGCGGCTTCTACCAGTTTTTCCATTTTTTGGCAAGGAATTCGTGTTATTATTTTGTATTTGTTACTTATTAAACTGATAGTTCGGTAATTTTCACACCTGTTTTCACTAACGACATGAATTAGGAACATCAATCTGACGTCTGCCTTCCCTGCGATTAGTTTTAAGTGGACGTTTCACTTTAAATCGCTCCATACACAACTTCGATATATTTAATGGAAATGATTGCTTCCAGTGACTGTTCGCACTCATGTAACCACAAAACAACGAGTCTTTCCGCTTATTTATGTGCAAGAAGATACCCTTGTTTACATTGACTGGCAACTACCAATACGTGCATCATGCAGATCATCTTGAATTTTGCGAGTTTCCTACCACTGCAACTTCTGTATTTATAAGCGGAGACCAATACGTTTCCGTTCGAAGTGCGTACAGTCCAAAATCAGTATGCCAGTCAGACAAAATCGCCGTAAGCATTGACGCAGCAGTTTGAAGATACCCGTTTAGTAAAATACCGTGTCTGCTGCGCGAAGAAGTCCGTAACTACATGCTGCAAGTCCTCGTCCGACGAGAATCGTGGACCCTTTAAGGCCTTTTGTAAGGGCCTGAAAGTATGATAATAGGACGGGGGGAGATCAGGACAACAGGGCGGGTGCTCGAGCGTTTCCCACATGAGAGGCTGGCCTCGCAGATCGACCGGCGTCTCACGTCGAATCGCGCCCAGCACGGAACTTGGCGCACCATTCCACAATGGCGGTTTTTGACAGACATGCTACCTCGTATACATTCTTCATTCTCCGATGGACGTCTACTGGTGTGTGTCCTTCAGCAACCAAGAAAAGAATAAAAGCACGACCGTCCTGTTTACACATGTGTGGTAATAACGTCGCTGTAGTTCACGTTTTTGCCTTTACCACGCGCACGTCGGAAAGACAGCAATGCCACACTAATCCCTTGTCTAAGTGTCGGTGCTTATATACCCGCATCACAGTCGGGCTACGTTGCTTATAGAATGCAGCAACGCCCTGGAACGAAAACTTTTTGATTGTCTCGTACACAACACTATTATCGGCGGACAGGCTCGTGGAAATGCCGACGTTACCCACTAGATCATTCATCTATATTTATATTAAAAATGAAGAAATTCCTCCAGCTGTATTTAAGGTGTCGTTTTTATTTTATTTTGGCAACTAGTTTCAACGTTGTAACAACGTCGTCTTCAGGCCCATACACTTGTTGACGTAAACTGCGTGGAGCTAATACTAGAAGTAGTGGTGAGATACGTACGTGCTCCGTGTGGAAGGTGGCTAGTAACTGAAGATGACGTTGTTACAACGTTGAAATTAGTTGCCAAAAGCCAGCCGGCCGAAGTGGCCGAGTGGTTCTAGGCGCTACAGTCTGGAACCGCGCGACCGCTACGGTCACAGGTTCGAATCCTGCCTCGGGCATGGTTGTGCGTGATGTGTTTAGGTTAGTTAGGTTTAATTAGTTCTAAGTTCTAGGGGACTGATGACCTCGGCAGTTAAGTCCCATAGTACTCAGAGCAATTTGAACTATTTTTTGAAGTTGCCAAAATAAAATCGACTCCTTAAATACAGCTGGAGGAATTTCTTCATTTTCAATATAAATTTATACTAGCTGACGTCCTATTGTCCTCCATTTCAACTATGGATGTACGAAGATTCATCTATATTCTGAACAACAAAATCCTGTAACGCTCCTATTGGGTACGCCCCTAGATATTTTTACGTGTAAAGATTTGTCTCTGTTAAGAACGACATACTGTCTGCTGCTATCTGTGAACTTTTCAGCTCAGTCACAAAACTGGTATAATATTCCGTACGCTAGTATTTCGTTCATTAGATGACAGTGAGGAATTGTATCGAATTACTTTTAATAAAATGAAACTGATACACTTGCGGGGCGCTAAGAGATAAGCGAAGACTACTAAGTCTGCGTATTGAGCAAGCGACGTTAAAATAATTGTTATAATATATTGCATTGTTGTACAGAAATGAAATGATGCCTACTAATCCATCGCTGTTTTATAGCTAAGTTTTAAATTCCCGTCTACGTGAAGAGGCGGTCAAAGCAGGTTAAAGGCTATGTGAACAACTGATCGTGGCCTATTTGAATGAGTAATGGAGAACTCGTATAGAGTGATTTACAGAGCCACTGAGAAATGTAAATCATAATGGCTAAAATGTGAGTCAGCTAATCGAATAGTATGTCAGTCGCTGGAGCAGCTCTTTCTGAATGAAGGTATGATCACGTTTTTCATCAAAAATGGTTCAAATGGCTCTGAGCACTATGGGACTTAACATCTGAGGTCATCAGTCCCGTAGAACTTAGAACTACTTAAACCTAACTAACCTAAGGACATCAAACACATCCATGCTCGAGGCAGGATTCGAACCTGCGATCGTAGCAGTCGCGCGGTTCCGGACTGTAGCGCCTAGAACCGCTCGGCCACCGCGGCTGGCGTTTTTCATCTCGTCGACACCTGTATCGTTAGGGACGGTACACTAGCTTATTTGGAGGACTGACAGCAAGTCGGTCGTAGATTTATTAGTGTACTCATCCTGCAGTCCCTCTGAATTGACTTAGAGAAAGTGCAAGAAATCGAAATCAGGTTTGTTGTCTTAACCATTACGCCGCCCAGCTGAGATGCATCACGGGTGCCAGCAGTTGCAATGGGTCCACATTTGATGTAGAACATCAGATGTCTTGTTTTACGCGATTCCTTAAGACATTACAAAAAAGTTTGGAACATAACGTACATCCTGCGGTTTTGGATCTTCCTGATTTTTTGTGATATTTTCGAGCTGGTAATTTGTTCTGCCGCCAGTATTCGAAACGGTTGTGCTTACAGTCTATTTCCACTGTGAGATAGAGAAGAAAGGGGATCTATAGAATTCTCAGAACGTAAGTACGTTGATAGATAACGTCCTCGAGTTGCAAAAACGGTGCGACCTGAAACTGTGTTTAGCTGTCTCTGGCTCAATTAAGCTCATTTTTTCGGGAGAAAAGTATGCATCCTTGCAGGCAGTATTTTATGGTTTAGAGGAAAATCTCATGCGCTGCGAGGGAGAGATAAGGTACTATCTTGTTTTCTTGCGAAGTTTGTGGTAAACGGCTTCCGACAGGTTTCAGCCAGTGTACATAGAGCAAGCAGGTACTTTGCGGAAAAACAAGTGCGACAAACAGGGCAGCTGTTCGGGATTTGCGCAGTAACAACGGGAACGTTGAACTACTACAGCATTACATTCGGATCGTATCGGACAAAGTAATTTCGTGTAGTAACAGACAAAACAGGTACCACAAGAAAATAATTTTTTAAAGTTATGTTTTGTTTAAAAGGCAAATATGGAGGAGTCATTACATAAAAAAAACCACGAAAGAAATCGTAGAATAAATCAGACTTCTTGAAATGATAATCAAGGACTCGAGTGAGACATATTCATTTTCAAGAAGTACATTACGTGACATACTTAAAGCTTGAAAAGAAATCAAAGGGATGGCCATGAAACATGTTTTAGAAAATAAGAAATTTTTTTTTCCGAGAACATTTTTTCGTTTTTTCCGTGTTTTCTTTTTAAATCAGGTTTATTTAAACTACGTCTTAGGCAAAATACAATTTTTTCAGAAATAAACTTGTTTCTTCATTACTACTGTGCAGATGAAATGCTGTCAAAACGGTGAAAGGAGAGCACCAAAAGCCCAACCTAGCACCGAATTTTTCAGACGAAGAATCAAAACAAAATGTACATAATGTACATTTACAGTTTTTTGGCTTAGAATAGATAAATAACGACGCATTATGCATTACATTTTATAGAAATAAATTCCACCTACAAAATTTGACACGTAGGTGCCGAAACATGTTTCCATAAAAAAAAGGAAAAATAAATTATGTTTTGCATAAGGCGGAGATTAAATAAACCAAAATAAGTTCTAAGCTGTATTAGTTGTACTTACTTTAGTTTAATGCTTATAATCATTTACAGCTGAGTTAAACCTTTTTGTAATAAAACTGATTTCTTTACATGTTATAATTTCACTTCCGCTACACCCCTCCAAAAATTTTGTTCTCCAAAGTACAAAGGGTGGAAAAAATAAAAAAAATAATGAAAATATATTCTTATGACATTGAATCTGACAATTCTATTACATAACACGTCACAGTATTGTTTTGTGTGAAAAATCTTCCAATACAACTTCTATCCTGTTCTAGTCTGTTCTGCTTATTGCACACATTTCGCTTCCATACAAGGCTACATATCATACAAATACTTTCAGTACAAATCTTGAATGCTTGTTGCTCTGTAGCTTTCAGTATTTATTAATGGACGTGTCCCACACAGCATGAATTGTACTAGAAACGTTTATTTGCCAAAACCGGGTTTCGCGTTTATAAACCATTATCAGTGGCATATGATACAGAGGAACAAACCACTGACGTACATCGATGCCTATAAAATGGCTACTTTACATATAGCAGCGGTTATCTAAGTCTACTTACATTATGTACCTTTATAGCTGTGACATGCGTGTCATTTAGTACGACAGGATGTGAATTATGTCCTATCACACAATATACAGGGTGTCATGTATGTTACTGCTGACAGTCTTGTGCAGCTACAATTTTTATTGACTTTTGACGTAACTATCATATAGTATAAACACGGAACACTACATTACTTGTCTTATGTTATTTCATTATGTGATAAAGTTTATATTGGGTTAACACTGAGATACATCAAAACGAGATTTAGAGAACGTATTAATATTCGTAAAACCAGTCACTCATTATTCAGCGCCCATTTAAGAGAATACAAGCGTTCTGATAATGACATTAACAAAAACATCACCATTCTTCATAAAGCAGAAAAAGGCAGATATTAAATATTCTAGAAGAAACTGAAATATACATCTGCACTACAACACTACCGGACAACACACTTAATGAACAGAGTTACGGAATAAGATGTACATACAAAATTTGAACAGTATTTTAACCATATCATTTTGGTTGGCAGTCTGTGTTCTGCCTGCAAAATTTGACTTGTTACGTTAGATTATTCTTCAATTTTATACCATTCGTATATTGCACCTTCATATAACAACTGTCGAAAAACGTTAATTTTCATATATGAATGCATGTCGCAAATATATATAAATATGATCTTTGAAATAACAAAAAAAAAACACGTACACTCTTTGACTTGTCAGTTCCATCTTTAAACTGTGCGTCAGTATGTCAGACGTTATCAAGAACTGCCACTGTCTAAGACTTGACAGTAGTAGTATACATTACAACCTGTATACTGTGTGATAGGACAGATTTAAGATCTTATCGTATTAACTGTCACGCATGTGTGCGAGAGAGAGAAACACACATAACTTCAATTCAATTTACAGAAGTGAAGTGTAAATCACACAAATGCAGCGGAAGAAATACCGCAAATGTCAAAAACTGCCAAGTGCATATGTGAATCCAAGTCTTTCTACGTCAGCCGCTGCTAACAACCACGGAAGAAGCAGTGGTTTGGAGAATATGTAAAGAAACACCGTAAGCAATTTTCAGAATGAACACGGAAGATGCTTCATAAAGAACAGCAACAGCCTCGCGGGGTAGCAGCGCTGTTTAAGGCGCCTTGCCACGGTTGGTGCCGCTTCCATCCCCCTCGCTGGATGTTCGAATCCTCCCTCGGGAATGGAGGTGTGTGTTGTCATTAGTGTAAATTTAAGTTAGATTAAATAGTGTGTAAGCCCAGGGACTGATGACCTCAGCAGTTTGGTCCCATAGGAACTTACCACAAATTTCCAACAGCGAAACGCGTCTGGTTTAGTTCTCCTTAATTAAACTACAGTAAGCTCAAGGTGGAAAACAAATAGTAACTGATTGTAGATAATTTTTCGCTACTTGTGTTTTTCCCTGCTACCTTCAGAAGTTCAGAGTGCATTCCAGTCAACTTTTTCATGAGCTTTCTCTAAATGTACAAATGCCATAAACGTATCTTTGCCTTTCTTCAGTCCACCTTGTAAGATAAGCCATAATGTCAGTATGGCCTCGTGTGTTCCTGTTTTTCGCCGGAACCCAAACTGATCGGTATGTGCTGGTTTTTTCACTTTTCTGTAAATAATTCGGTTCAGTATTTTGTTCAATAAATTCAAATTGCTCTGAGCACTATGCGACTTAACTTCTGAGGTCATCAGTCGCCTAGAACTTAGAACTAATTAAACCTAACTAACCTAAGAACATCACACACATCCATGCCCGAGGCAGGATTCGAACCTGCGACCGTACCGGACGCTCGGTTCCAGACTGTAGCGGCCAGAACCGCACGGCCACTCTGGCCGGCAGTATTTTGTAACTACGACTTATAAAACTGATAGCTCGGTAATACTCACACCTGTTAGCAGGTGCCTTCTTCAGAAGCATGGGAGTATTTGGCCAGCCTGATATATTTTGTATATAGCTAGAATAGATTTGTCATAGCTGTCTCTCCGAAGAATCTAAATAATTCTGAGAAAATTTCACCTACTCAAGGGGACTTATTTCGACTTAGGTCCTTCAGAGCTCTGTCAAATTCTTCTCTCTACTTCATTCTCTTCAAAGTAGGGTAGTTACCGTAACACACTTCAAGTGAAAACAGGGATGATGCTTTTAATGAAACCTCGGTAGTTTCCTATGCTGGCCCTCCTCCCGAGCTAATGTTCCGTCTCTAACGACTTCAATATCGACGGGAAGTTAAATTCTAGCAAGGCTTCCTTCCCTTAGCTTTTGCGAAAATGAGGACCAACTTGTTTAACGTCATGGATCGGCTCCTGCTCACCATCTTTTAAGTTATTGAATTGGTCTGGGCAACATTACCTGTCTAAACGACAGCCAAGGAACAAGGGCAATTAAAAACTAAGTCTTCACAAAATACACTATCGGTCATTCCTTTTGTGTCAATCACATAGGCGAATAATGAGAGACCTGACTGAGAGTGCCAGAGGACGTAGACCTATAACGCTGTCGTATAGCTGGTAATGGAAGTAAATATTTGCTAGAGAAGATCCTAAGAAGTTAAAGCAGTTCATGAAATTAGAGCAAAGCATTTACATGTATTGCACCGACACACCGCCTTGAAGACTGTGAAAACCACTTATCTTCAATGTTATTTTCTCGTAATTAAAACTATTTTATCTTGTTTGAATCTAGTCGTAGTTACCATCTCTCTATTCTGTAGAGACACGGCATCTACATAATGGTTTGTTTACGTCTTCGTTATTTTCAAGCAATGTAATCTGTTAGCTTAAACATGTCCTACACTTTTGCTGTCGTGATGAATTGCTCTCATACACTCCTCTTTGTAATGCAAAATTCACCAGTTCGGAAAAGGAGCGGCAATGTTATCACGTCACTTTTATTCTCATTTTTCGTATTCAATATACACTCCTGGAAATGGAAAAAAGAACACATTGACACCGGTGTGTCAGACCCACCATACTTGCTCCGGACACTGCGAGAGGGCTGTACAAGCAATGATCACACGCACGGCACAGCGAACACACCAGGAACCGCGGTGTTGGCCGTCGAATGGCGCTAGCTGCGCAGCATTTGTGCACCGCCGCCGTCAGTGCCAGCCAGTTTGCCGTGGCATACGGAGCTCCATCGCAGTCTTTAACACTGGTAGCATGCCGCGACAGCGTGGACGTGAACCGTATGTGCAGTTGACGGACTTTGAGCGAGGGCGTATAGTGGGCATGCGGGAGGCCGGGTGGACGTACCGCCGAATTGCTCAACACGTGGGGCGTGAGGTCTCCACAGTACATCGATGTTGTCGCCAGTGGTCGGCGGAAGGTGCACGTGCCCGTCGACCTGGGACCGGACCGCAGCGACGCACGGATGCACGCCAAGACCGTGGGATCCTACGCAGTGCCGTAGGGGACCGCACCGCCACTTCCCAGCAAATTAGGGACACTGTTGCTCCTGGGGTATCGGCGAGGACCATTCGCAACCGTCTCCATGAAGCTGGGCTACGGTCCCGCACACCGTTAGGCCGTCTTCCGCTCACGCCCCAACATCGTGCAGCCCGCCTCCAGTGGTGTCGCGACAGGCGTGAATGGAGGGACGAATGGAGACGTGTCGTCTTCAGCGATGAAAGTCGCTTCTGCCTTGGTGCCAATGATGGTCGTATGCGTGTTTGGCGCCGTGCAGGTGAGCGCCACAATCAGGACTGCATACGACCGAGGCACACAGGGCCAACACCCGGCATCATGGTGTGGGGAGCGATCTCCTACACTGGCCGTACACCACTGGTGATCGTCGAGGGGACACTGAATAGTGCACGGTACATCCAAACCGTCATCGAACCCATCGTTCTACCATTCCTAGACCGGCAAGGGAACTTGCTGTTCCAACAGGACAATGCACGTCCGCATGTATCCCGTGCCACCCAACGTGCTCTAGAAGGTGTAAGTCAACTACCCTGGCCAGCAAGATCTCCGGATCTGTCCCCCATTGAGCATGTTTGGGACTGGATGAAGCGTCGTCTCACGCGGTCTGCACGTCCAGCACGAACGCTGGTCCAACTGAGGCGCCAGGTGGAAATGGCATGGCAAGCCGTTCCACAGGACTACATCCAGCATCTCTACGATCGTCTCCATGGGAGAATAGCAGCGTGCATTGCTGCGAAAAGTGGATATACACTGTACTAGTGCCGACATTGTGCATGCTCTGTTGCCTGTGTCTATGTGCCTGTGGTTCTGTCAGTGTGATCATGTGATGTATCTGACCCCAGGAATGTGTCAATAAAGTTTCCCCTTCCTGGGACAATGAATTCACGGTGTTCTTATTTCAATTTCCAGGAGTGTATCTGCTTAATTTTTGTGGGTCTAGTCAATAACATTAGTAATAATCAACACATCTCGTACCAGTCTGAACTACAATGGTGCGATGATCTACATAAGGCGCTTTGAAATTGAAAATCTTCTCGTAAGAGTGCATTATCCAGCGTTACGCCTGTTGAATGCTTGGCACGATATTCTGGACCATTATCCAGCGTCAGGCCGGCTGAATACTTGGCACGATGTACTGGAGCATTATCCAGCGGCACGATGTTCTGGATCATTACCCAGCATCACGCCGGGTGAATACTTGGCAAGATGCACTGGTGCATTATGCAGCGCCACGCCGGCTGAATACTTTGCATTATGTTCTGGACCTCGCTGGGTATCATAGGAGTTCCCAGCTGCACAAGATTAGATGTGCACTTGACACGGACCGCAAGACGAATAAAATGAAAAAGTACGAAGTGGCAGCATTATTTCTCCGCTGGGTTCCTAACGATCTGTTCGATCACGACGTTCACACGTTGTAAGAGGGAATGGGAATTGTTCTCACTCAAAGCGTTCGCATTTTCTCGACAGTTAGTCAGTGCTAATCTCCGTGTGAACAAATTCATCCGGAGTACATTGTAGCAAGGTGAACTGCAACTCAATAAATGCAAGTTTTTGCATTTCTTGAGAATGCCTCGAAATGACAGTGTTCGTCTGCAGACAATGACGATGATTCTGACGAACTAACTGACGAAATTGGCGCTCAATCTGAAGGCATTATGATACGTACAAAGGCATCTCGACAAATTAATGGTATACTTGGAACTCGAGGCGGAAACGACTTCGACCGAACTATTACCGATGAAACACCTACGTGACCGTGTTACGCATAAACGACATATGAATCTGGTTCAAAACAAACTTAGTGATTATTTCAGTGTTGAAATTCGCTGTTTTGTTATGGTCAACATTTTCTGCATGTCAAGGGTAACCTGGCGAACTACTATAGGGATTTTGATATGGTATTCGCTAATAGATAGACTAAGTCGTGAGGAATGTTTGGGTGTATAATTTATAACTGTAGTAATGATGGGCGTGTAAGTGTAATATATATATATATATATATATATATATATATATATATATATATATATATATATAATTTATGGGAATTTGGATGACAATACGTGGCAATGATGGGAGTTAAGTGCTA
Organism: Schistocerca serialis cubense; assembly: GCF_023864345.2. Taxonomy (NCBI): domain Eukaryota; kingdom Metazoa; phylum Arthropoda; class Insecta; order Orthoptera; family Acrididae; genus Schistocerca; species Schistocerca serialis. Next base: position 388,984,211 of record NC_064643.1, on the reverse strand, counting down.
GTCAGTTACAGAGGATGCCGTATCTGGCGGGAAAAGCAGTAAAGTAAACGGCTGCCGCAGCTCCAGAGAAAAAATTGACCAGAATCTACGTATACATCAATACATGTCTTCTCTACATGTTACGCCCCAGCCGTGTTTTTCAGCCTTTATGTGGAGGCTAATCTTAGGAACTACTGTAGAGATTTTCATACGGTATTCATTAATAGATAGATTGATCGACGGGGAAGGTTTCTGTATGCAATGTATTACTTCTAGGCCAGACAAGTCGTCCGACATAATTACTGCTGCGGAGTGGGTCCCAAGTAATGTATAATTTGTATCTTTATGTGAAAATAAATATAACATGTGTGTTTAAAGCATTTTTCTTCTGACATTCCGGATTTTCGATTATCAGGACGAACTTAAGTCCCACCTAGTCCGGGTAAAGGAGGTTCCACTGTATTTATTTCCCTCCGTTGGTTCCGTACTTCAAAACACTCAGTTTAGAACCCTCTTCTGTCTGTATAGTTCTGTCTCTAAAGTCTGGCACATCTCGAACGCTGCAAATAAAAACGCCACACTAAACAATAAGGACGACAAGGCTTTAACATCCTGACAACGACGAGGTCGTTAGAGAAAGTGCACAGTCTCGGACTCGATAAGTAGTTAGAAGGAATCATCCCGACGTTTGCCGTAAGTGATTTAGGGAAATGCGGATAACCTGTAACTGGATGGGCGGATGCGGATTTGGGCCGTCGTCCTTCGGAACGCGAGTCCATTGTGCTTACCACCGCACCATTTCGCTCGGTCAGCAACGTATCGTGCCACGCCATGTCTCACTTGTAAGTTCGTTTCCCTGAACGTCGATCGTTGGTTTAGTGGGTAAGTGACAGACTGCCATTCCAAAATGCTGGGATTCGAGTTTTCCTCTTTCACCTTTCGCAATGACATCTTGATGTGAAATATGCGTAACTGGATATTGGTCCCTGTAAAACTGTTGATGTGATGTCGCCCGTCACACGACCACACCGCCGCCTGAGAGATCGACCCGACTGCGATTCTCTCGATAAACAGAACAGAAGAACGGCTGTGCTAGCCAAAGGGTACACAGCCAGTCGCAGTACTTAGTGTTCGTGTACAGTGCTGACCGTTTTTTATTTTACTACCCCTGTGAACGGCTCCGTGTTTTTACTCATGTGTCTACTGTTTTTTGTCTACCAATATGTTTTGTTTTTCTGTGTCTTCCTTGTTTCTATTTGTACTGTCTGTGGCTGAAGAGCAGCGTAATATTGCCGCTGCTGGCCCACCTTTCGTATAAGGTGTTCAAATAACAATAAAGACAAAAAAATCGCAGTACTTATGCTCGCCGGGAGGCGCCGCTAGGCCACTTCACGTGGCTCTGAGCACTATGGGACTCAACTGCTGAGGTCATTAGTCCCCTAGAACTTAGAACTAGTTAAACCTAACTAACCTAAGGACATCACAAACATCCATGCCCGAGGCAGGATTCGAACCTGCGACCGTAGCGGTCTTGCGGTTCCAGACTGCAGCGCCTTTAACCGCACGGCCACTTCGGCCGGCGCCACTTCACGTGCAGCAGGAGAGTAGTGCAGCTGTGCCAGTCTACAGTACGTAGCCGCGCTCAGTGGTCAGCCAGCGCCGATGTTAGTCATCGTCTGCAGCTCAGCCGTTGCTGCCATCAAGTCTTTGTAGCCCATTTCCAAGTTAGTCTTCAAATTCGGCGGATTCGCCATTCAAGATTACGAGGGATTAATTCGTCACTGCAAGATCTGTGACTTGAAAATTATGTCATTCTACAGGCGCTTAGTCTAGTCGCGTCTTCATAATTGTCAACCCACAGATCATGGACTACAACAGTGTTAAGTAATAAATACTTTCTTATTTTGTACTCCTGCTAATTAATTGTGTTTACCTGTTGTAGCTACCAAGCTGTCTTAGCATAGTAGAACCCACGTTTCCACCTCCTTGGCTACCTCATGTTAATGGACTCGATTATGGTGGAAGACAGAGAGCCATCAGTTGGTTCCTATAAACCTGGCTGGGTAAATCAGAAGAAAGGTCGAAGGAAGATAATGGCATACCACCTACAGTAGAGCTATTGTAGTAAATCATTGTTGTGTTCAAAATAACCTTTGGGTTCATAATCGTTTTCGCATTTTCTCCGAATGAGCGACGTACTGACATTCCCTTGTCGAGACTGTAAATAAAGGCGCCGTGCTGGACCTACGCGTTACTTTGGCCTCGAGCTGCGGCCAGTGGTCAGTACTCACCATCTCGAGCGCCCAGCCCATGATGTGCGCCAGCTCGGTGTTCCGGGACGCCAGCTCCTCGTGGCGCGCCAGCAGCCGGTAGGACAGCACGACGGCCAGTCCGCGGTTCTTCTTGCCGCCCGTCATGTTGTACTGCAGCACCTGCAACCGACCACACACGGCCTTCACACTCCGTGCCTGCGCTGGACAACTGGATGTTGGGCGCGACCACCCGGTCGCCGGATCTGAAGTGCGGATGTTCGGCTAACAACACGTTACCGGTAGTCACCAAGCTTTAGTCATAGAAAAATAAAAATTTAAGTATCAAGTTTTGTTTAATTGTGCGTACGTGTCTGCAATCTTGATAATCTTTGAAAACGCCGTGTCACAGTACCGCGGAGCCTCTAGAGTCACGCGCAGGTCAACAGGGGGAGGGGGTCATAACTATCCCACCTCTTTTAAAGCATATTACACTAAAAGCATTTATATTTGTACTTATGGCAATTTCACAGCTTCTTAGATAATTTTCATAAAATAACCACGAAAACAGTCTTCAAAATGGCAAGGAATTCTAGAAAATGGTTTAACACAGGACACTTTTCGATTGCTCCCTTGAGGGCTAGCCCACATGGATGCAGTTGCGGCGCGACCGACTGCAGAGAGAATTCCAGCCAGGTGTTTGTGCCCAGTCATACCTGCTGTCACCAATAAATTGGATGCAGTTCCTGGGTCCACAGGGTCAACCGACAAACCACAGGAAGTTGAGGGAAGGCAACGACAGAAAGGGAAAGACTCTCTACTACAGAGAAAGTAATAGAAACACTGACTGTCCTGACCGTATACGAAGACAGCTGAAAAAAGTATCATCCCCTTTGTTTATACGTTCGCACAACCAAAGCCTGAAGACCATGTTCACAGTCGCAGCACTAAGTGAAACTCTGATAATGTCAAATGCGCACTTCGATTTTATATATTGTAAGTTATTATTCTTAAAATTGTATGCACAGCAATGTACTATGTATTACATATTTATTTCATTAAATTCAGGGTATCCTCCGAGTTAGGAAAAAAGCTAGATAATATTCGCAAAAGATATTTTTATTTATTTACCAATAATGTTAGATCGACGCTGAAAATTAAAAATGTGAAATAAAAAAAGGCAAAACCATTGAGGAAATTCTGTTGAATATCAGTAAAACAGTAAGAAAATAATACTATTCATTAATACTCTTCAAGTGGAGAAACTCTGAATAAACTTTTTCAACTTTCGCTAATCTTCTGTTTATAAAGTTACTCACCTTACCACGTTAATACATTTATTGCTTTATTTTATGCATTCTATTTTTTAATATCGGCTCCCATGATTTACATATAATCTAATGTGTTTTGGAGGCTACATTTTTTGGACTGTTTGTGTGAAGTGCACCCAGTCCCAGCACTCGACTAGACGACTGTGGTAAATCTCCACAAACCACCCTCAACTAGGACTGTAGCAGCGACTTCTAATACCCTAGGACTGGACGAATACCGTCTCCCCAGTTAGGAATCCTATTTGCCATGCTAACAACAGTACAGATTCTGTAACTTTGCGTGTGCATGCTGGTTTTCAGCGCAGAATATCGCATTTTCTCTTTCCTGCTGTTGCATATGGGTCGTCAGACAAAGCATAGATGACCATACCTACAGAAGAAACATGGTCATTTTCTTCAGGTCTACTACAGCCACCGCGCGATGTGAAACTGAACGTAGTCTTAACAAGCCACCACGGGTTTTATTCCTCGATGGAGAAAAGGTAAACTACTGGTCTGATTACGTTGTACAGCAGGAGACTGATATCGGCCATGTACAACATAAACATTGTCAATGTAATGCTCGTGATCGAGCAGAAAGCGTCCCAGGAGTTGGCGTCCGCGTTGGGTGTAAAACCAGACCTTTTCCGCAGCACAATAAGGGCAAGCCTCAGAGAAAAGTTTGAGAGTCCTGTTTCGGCTCTGTTCTGAGAAGGTATGCACCCACCCTGACTGCAAGTCAGCGCAGAAACTATCGCCGCTCCAAGGAAATGGCATAATTACTCGTTATCAGCGTGATAAGCGGCCAAATCTAAATTATGTAGCTACGAGTATTTTTAAAGTCACAGTATTTCCTGTCCCGCTCCGCAGTAATAAATCTACTGTTTTGTGGAATAACAACCATTCCTAGAACTCCGTCAAATCTGTAAAACAAATAAAAAGTCAATGCCCCAGGTCTCAGGAGTGGGTAGCTGATTTCTTGTGGCACCATTTGCAGGCGCCTATGCTTGAAAGGTTGTCGTCCTTTTCTTTAGGCCGGGAAGTGTTGGAAGAAAATTGATATTTTATTTTGTTTAAGATCACTGCAGAGCGAAAGATATAACAATGACTGGCACTTGGCTGATGTTAGAGGAGATGACAACCTGCGACGTACTCTGACATTTTTATTAATAGCTCCTCCAAAAAAATTTGTGGTTCAAAGTTGAAAGCGAGGAGAGGGTTTACACAGTCCCAGTTCAGTTACTGAATGTTTTTTAAACATTTTTCGTCTCGTCAATATTTTTCCATAATACTGGACTTTACTCTTGTATTTACAAGACCCGAAAATTTTTCTCTAGATATTTATCTAAATAATGTTTATCAGGTCGAGATAGGTCTACTACATAGAAATGTGTGAAATTTTTATGAATAAACCTTAAAAGACTTCTAGGATATACACAATTTCATTCTACCGCCTAAAAATCACATTTTAAGAACGAAAAAGTGTTTAGCGAAAGCCCTGGCCTACGACTAAAAATACAGCTGCTCTGCAGAGCACGCAAGAATATTGAGGTTCAAGGTTGAACTTCTCAGGAGACAGTGTCATCGTTCACAATTGATCCTGTAAATTGCCTCTACGCTATATCTGTTTAGTAATTTATGCCGCGTCAAAGTATGTCGGACTGATACACAGTGACAACTTAATAAAACTACTCAACAATTTAATACGAAACTTATAAAACACTCGGTAACATATTCTCAGAAACATGAATTGTTAGGCTCCTCTGTCACACGGCATTAACTGTGGAGTCAAACTACTTACAAGTTTTGCAGGATGATTATTCAGATTATAAATCTGCCACGAGAGGGTGAAAAAATGTTGAAGTGCTAAAGTTGCAACTTTTGGAAAAATAACCGCGAATCATTAGTCAATCAGAGGTTGAATGTTTCGCTGATCTCTGAATAGTGACGGGAAACATGTAACGGCGCCGGCCGCTGTGGCCGAGCGGTTCTAAGCGCTTCAGTCCGGAACCACGCGGCTGCTACGGACGCAGGTTCGAATCCTGTTCGGGCATGGATGTGTGTGATGTCCTTAGGTTAGTTAGGTTTGAGTAGTTCTAAGTCTCGGGGACTGATGACCTCAGATGTTAAGTCCGATAGTGCTTAGAGCCATTTGAACCAAGCCAAACATATAACGGCGAAAGGGAAATTTTGAAAAACCAATAAAAGCAAAGTAGAAATAAAACGAAGGCTTTGTATTAGCAAAAAAACGAGATTCAATGTCAGCATGGCTTGCTCGTTTAGTTTCTCCGCAGTTCCGATAAATCAAAGAACTCCTGTTATCAAAACTTAACTGTAGCTCCGCCGATAAATACGTTGCTGTTGTCTGTTTCTCAAAACACCTGCTATACAGGGTGTTACAAAAAGGTACGGCCAAACTTTCAGGAAACATTCCTCACGCACAAAGAAAGAAAATATGTTATGTGGACATGTGTCCGGAAACGCTTACTTCCCATGTTAGAGCTCATTTTATTACTTCTCTTCAAATCACATTAATCATGGAATGGAAACACACAGCAACAGAACGTACCAGCGTGACTTCAAACACTTTGTTACAGGAAATGTTCAAAATGTCCTCCGTTAGCGAGGATACATGCATCCACCCTCCGACGCATGGAATCCCTGATGCGCTGATGCAGCCCTGGAGAATGGCGTATTGTATCACAGCCGTCCACAATGTGAGAACGAAGAGTCTCTACATTTGGTACCGGGGTTGCGTAGTCAAGAGTTTTCAAATGCCCCCATAAATGCCGGCCGAAGTGGCCGTGCGGTTAAAGGCGCTGCAGTCTGGAACCGCAAGACCGCTACGGTCGCAGGTTCGAATCCTGCCTCGAGCATGGATGTTTGTGTTGTCCTTAGGTTAGTTAGGTTTAACTAGTTCTAAGTTCTAGGGGACTAATGACCTCAGCAGTTGAGTCCCATAGTGCTCAGAGCCATTTGACCCATTTTTGACCCCCATAAATGAAAGTCAAGAGGGTTGAGGTCAGCAGAGCGTGGAGGCCATGGAATTGGTCCGCCTCTACCAATCCATCGGTCACCGAATCTGTTGTTGAGAAGCGTACGAACACTTCGACTGAAATGTGCAGGAGCTCCATCGTGCATGAACCACATGTTGTGTCGTACTTGTAAAGGCACAAGTTCTAGCAGCACAGGTAGAGTTACCCGTATGAAATCATGATAACGTGCTCCACTGAGCGTTGGTGGAAGAACATGTGGCCCAATCAAGACATCACCAACAATGCCTGCCCAAACGTTCACAGAAAATCTGTGTTGATGACGTAATTGCACAATTGCGTGCGGATTCTCGTCAGCTCACACATGTTGATTGTGAAAATTTACAATTTGATCATGTTGGAATGAAGCCTCATCCGTAAAGAGAACATTTGCACTGAAATGAGGATTGACACATTGTTGGATGAACCACTCGCAGAAGTGTACCCGTGCAGGCCAATCAGCTGCTGATAGTGCCTGCACACGCTGTACATGGTACGTAAACAACTGGTTCTCCCGTAGCACTCTCCATACAGTGACGTGGACAACGTTACCTTGTACAGCAGCAACTTCTCTGACGCTGACATTAGGGTTATCGTCAACTGCACGAAGAATTGCCTCGTCCATTGCAGGTGTCCTCGTCGTTCTAGGTCTTCCCCAGTCGCGAGTCATAGGCTGGAATGTTCCGTGCTCCCTAAGACGCCGATCAATTGCTTCGAACGTCTTCCTGTCGGGAAACCTTCGTTCTGGAAATCTGTCTCGATACAAACGTACCGCGCCACGGCTATTGCCCCGTGCTAATCCATACATCAAATGGGCATCTGCCAACTCCGCATTTGTAAACATTGCACTGACTGCAAAACCACGTTCGTGATGAACACTAACCTGTTGATGCTACGTACTGATGTACTGTAGAGCAATGAGTCGCATGTCAACACAAGCACCGAAGTCAACATTACCTTCCTTCAATTAGGCCAACTGGTGGTGAATCGAGGAAGTACAGTACATACTCACGAAACTAAAATGAGCTCTAACATGGAAATTAAGCGTTTCCGGACACATGTCCACATAACATCTTTTCTTTATTTGTGTGTGAGGAATGTTTCCTGAAAGTATGGCCGTACCTTTTTGTAACACCCTGTATATCCGTCAGATATTGACAATATGAGTGTGGTAAGACTAACTGACTGCATGATCTAAATGTAGAGAATAATAAAGTTGTGCACATTTATTTCTGTATTACACAATCTCAATATAAAAGAACAGCACACCTCCGCGGAACACAATGGAGCGTAAATGATTATTTTCGCGTTGTTATACTTGATTTATAAAAGTATACTGCATTACAAAGCGATCATAAATTGAAATATTTCACAGTGCATAGCTGCATGTAATACAAAACTGAAGCTGGTCTCTAGAATTACAGAGAGATATAACAAGACAATGCAATAGCTAATTTAGTCAAGTTAAATACTCTTACAACAGTGCAAAACACGTCCTACGCAAACTGTTATTCATATAAAGTTGCACATTTCATTAAACTAAGAAAAACAGAAAAAGAAACGTGACAGTAATACTAATGTTTACGAAAACAATATGAGGTGATTGAATGGAGAGAGAGCATACGTTCAGAAGCCAGTAAACAGCGTAATGTCCTTTAATTCGTTGGTAGATTACTGGGAAACTACAGTTTTTCTCCGTCAATGCTTTTTGCAGTCAGTGGTATGACTCAGAATAGTACTCTACACTGTGAAATCCACGTCATATTGTCGGATTATATTAATATGGACACAGAGCGTACACAGAGAAGGGCAGTACGAGTCTCATATGCTTGTTTTACTTTCTTATGGGAGACACACAGACACACACAAACTTGCGAATAATAGAAAGTGACAGATTTTAGAAGAAATAAGCCTTATATCTATCAGAAATCAATTATTAAAATTTCAGACAATTCCTTTCACTGAAGAAGCCGCTGAAGTAGGACCTAAGGAAAGATAGTGCTAGTAACAGATTGCAGCGAGGAGTACAGGCAGTTATTCCTCCCGCATTCCTTCCGTGTATATAATTTGACGAAACAATATGACACGATACAAGAAAGTACCTTCCATGATTTTACGAGTGCAGAAGTGTAAAATAACGTAATATGTTACAATAGTTACAAAATAGGCCTAAATGATTACACGCAGGAACATTGATATAGTTGCAGTTCAATCAGAACAAACACATTTTTAAGTCTAATGTAGGAATCTGATGAAACAAATAAAACTGGGAAATAAAATTCCTGACAGGAAATATTTAAACCTAAAATATACTCGAAATGTAATGGGTGGGTACGTTAGTTTGATATACCTCAATTCATAAGAGTGGTAAAATCGAATAACAATAATGCACTTACAGCAATATAGTCTGAAGCGCCAAAGAAACTGGTAAAGGCATGCGTATTCAAATACAGAGATATGTAAACAGACAGAATACAGCACTGCGATCGGTAACGCCTATGTAAGACAACAAGTGTCTGGCGCAGTTGTTAGATCGTTTACCGCTGTTACAATGGTACGTCATCAAGATTTAAGTGAGTTTGAACGTGGTGTTATGGTCGACACGAGCAATGGGACGCAGGATCTCCGGAGTAGCGACGAAGTGGCACTTTTCCAGTACGATCATTTCACGATTGTACCGGGCATATCAGGAATCCCGTACAACATCAAATCCCTCGACATCGCTGCGGCCGGAAAAAGATTCTGCAAGAACGGGACCAACGGCGACTGAAGAGGATCGTTCAACGTGATGGAAGTGCAACCCTTCCGCAAACTGCTGCAGATTTCGATGCTTGGGCATCAACAACTGTTAGCATGTGAACCATTTAATGAAACATCATCGTTATGGGCTTTCGGAGCCACTCGTGTACCCTTGATGATTACACGACACAAACCTTTACACCTCGCCTGTGCCCGTCAACACCGACATTGGATTGTTGATGACTGGAAATACGTTGCCTGGTCGGACGAGTCTCGTTTCAAATTGTATCGAGCGGATGAACTTGTACGGGTATGGGGTCAACTTCACGAATCCATGGACCCTGCATGTCAACAGAGAACTGTTCAAGCTGGTGGAGGCTCTGTAATGGTGTGGAACACTCTTCTGAGTTTAAACACTTCCCCTGCCCACCAAACACTTCCGACATGAACATTATTGAGCATATCTGGGATGCCTTGCAACGTGCTGTTCAGAAGAGATCTCCACACCCTCGTACTCTTACGGATTTATGGACAGCCCTGTAGGATTCATGGTGTCAATTCCCTCCAGCACTACTTCAGGTATTAGTCGAGTTCATACGACGTTCTGTTGCGGCACTTCTGCGTACTTGTGGGGGCCCTACACGATATTAGGAAGGTATACCGTTGCTTTGGCTCTTCAGTGCATGACACAGTTAAAAATCGTTCCTATGTCCTCCATAGGAGACGAATGCTATTTATTTACGAAGTTACTAGCAGCATGACAGGGGGATTGGGATCTATATCGTGAGATCGGGCTGTCCAATTCGTGATCACTGTGAGGTCGACCACTGACATCTTCTGGAATGAATCATCCCTTACTGCAATATAATGACGTACATAAGCTTGCAGGATTTCATCTCAGTAGGCCTTTGTAGTCACAGATCCACATTATAAAAAACCTGAACTGGCCGTCCAGCAACTTTTATACCAAACCAAACTAAGTCACAGCTTCGTCCAAAACAAAACGATTCTAGGGTCTCACAAAATCGAAACATTCCTGCTGTGGATACATACTGCCTTCCTGAACCCTTCTACAAAGCATACGATACGACATTTAACAGAAACAATGAAGTTTTTCGTAGAATCGGCATCGCCCAGGCCACGGAAGGGTGGCATCGTGCTCCTACAGCCTTGCAATGCATAACAGCAAGTACTGTACACACATGCAGGTCATAATACTTGATCGTCCTTGCCAGAAGTTTCTCCGTGAAAACTGATATGGACAGCTGTCCAGATTTAGGTTACCTGTAGTTTCCCTAAGTCAGTAAGATAAATTCTAGGACGGTTCCCATAATCTTCCATATCCTTGTCCATTCTGAGCTTGTGACCTCGTCATCGATAGGACTTGAAATTGTAGTCTCGGTTCATCCTTCTTGACATTTATTTATTATGTAATCATTTATCAAGTTCGATGGGACCATACAGTCAAAGCAACTTGATCATGGAATGAGTCAATACATAATTTACAGAATGATGATCACAAAATTTATAAATGTAAAATGTTGTATCCAAGCTGTTCGCCTCTAGCACAGCTAAACGCGCTACAGGGGCGATTGACAAGTTGCCTGCGCTGTGGCTCCGTGGGCGACACTCCGTTGGCAGACCCAGATGACAAAAGTACAGTAGGCAAGGCATAGCCAATACACGCCGGTCTGTTATGAAGTAGAACTCCAGCCGCCACCATGGAAACACTGCGTCGCTAGCTTCGCCACGAGAGGCGTCAGTTGGACACCAGCAGTACGCACATCCCTGACAGTGCCCCAACTGGGAGCACTACGTCGCTCCCGCGAATCACATGCTACCCAAGCATCAAGCAGATATCACTCAGTCGGGCCTGTCTTAGGACGTCGTCCTGGCGCTCTTCGGCAGTTCAGTTTGCTGAGCCACTACCAGCGGTTCCGATGCAGAGTGACCACCAGGATCTAAGATCTAAATGGTTAGCACACTGGAGTCGCATTCGGGAGGGACATTTTAAACCCGCGTCCGGCCATCCTGATTTAGGTTTTCTGAGATTTCCCAAAATCGCTTCAGGTAAATGCCGGGATGGTTCCTTTGAAAGGGCACGGCCGGTTTCCTTCCCCATTCTTCCCTAATACGTGTTCGTACTCCGCCTCTAACGACCTCATTGTCGACTGGACGTTAAACTCTAATTTCCTCCTCCACCACCAGGATCTACACCACATGGTTTCACTAGCAGCCCGACTTCGAGGATACCGCACCACAGCCATTACGCGCGGCCAGCTGTCGTTGAGGGAACTTTGTCTACTCGTAGTTGGCCTGCCATGGGCTAGGTGCTCCAAGACTGGTATTCTTGTATGGAACTTACAAGTGAATGGTCAGACTTGTCATGCCAAAGCAGGTTATTCATTTTTTTACTACTGTTAGTTAACTGTGAAAATGGTCCGCACGCGGCACTTTATCTGTTGACATGAACTGTAAGTTACATAAACAAAAATCACGAAAACGGCTGTTTTTCTTGCTTGGCACTTTCACCCCTGGAATCGCGAATGGCGAGCTGTTGGTGTGGTGAGCTGGTCGAGAATTGCGGCCAGGCCGTCTTAACGCAGGTTTCACTAACGAGGAATATTGTTACAAGATTTTGGTACAAAGAGAAACTAATATACATTTTCTTGTGATGCACCGTCTTTTAATTTTAGTTACGTATTCCGAAACTTATTGTCTTGACGCTAGTTCAAGTTGTGAAAGATGTTCTGTACATCTGCATCTGTACTCCGCAAGCCACTTTACGGCGAACATTCAGTCTGCCGTCACAGGTGATGGCGAAACTGTAAATGTTTTGCTGCTTGCTATGGAGATATACAACCATGGAGATAAAAAAAGAAGGGGGGTGGCACTATAGACTTACACTGTACATTCGGTAAGGGTGTACCATCTAGCGGTAATTCAGTGTACTTGTAACACTTCAGCACCCCCCCCCCCCCCTTTCGTTTGCACTTTACATCAGCCCAGTCAAATTCAAATGTCTTCCCTGTTTGTTGGGACTGTGACATTGGAAGAGCGCATTCGGCTTCTTACTTCTCAGATGTGAAGTGAACTATTTTTGAGTTGACTAAGCCCATAATGTCCCAACTTGTGCTAAAGTACTGCCCGGCCCTCACAGTCAAATGGCAATTACATGCTCTGCAACACTTAAGGACGAGATATGTAAAGTAACTTAACATATTAATAATAAGGTGGAAATGAAGGAAAATGCACGAGCATGTTGCCAAAAGTCTGCCAGTCGTGTACAGAAAGTTGGACGTAACATTGCGTGAGGTCAGCCTGACTATCGCGCTAAAATGGGCTGGCTATGCAACACGAGGCACTTGAAGGCACCGTTTCCGTCAATCAGTGATCAGTTACGGTGCAATGTCGCGCTGTTCTTCATTACAGCATGGCCTGGATGACATCACACAGTGAGAAATCATCGGGAAACGGGAAGAAGACGCTGTATGACGAATGTAGCCCAGGAGTTTGGTATTGCTCACAGCGCCGGCCGGTGTGGCCTAGTGGTTCTAGGCGCTACAGTCTGGAACCGCGCGACCGCTACGGTCGCAGGTTCGAATCCTGCTTCGGGCATGGATGTGTGTGATGTACTTAGGTTAGTTAGGTTTAAGTAGTTCTAAGTTCTAGGGGACTGATGACCTCAGAAGTCCCAGCTCACAGCATTGCTTAACGTGCATGTGGAGCGCCCATAACCACAGGCACTGCTGCCCGAAGGAGAGGAGGTGGCCGACCACGGTCAACTACAGCAGCAGACGTTCGCTATACTCTGCAGCACGCAATAAGGGACACACGTCAAGCAGAGGGTGCAATTGTAACCACATTTAAAAGGACTGCAAGGCATGCTGTCTCACGCTCGACAGTGGTGCGGCGACTGCATAGCGGTGTGTCTTTACCCGCTGACTAGTACGTTGCGTTCAGTTGACAACTAGACATCGGCGGTACCGTTTGCGATGGTATCAAGAACACGAGGGATGGGCAAACGAGGAGTGGAATGAGAGCAGGTTCGGTCTGTGTACGATACTGGACGTGTCCTCGTATGGCGAGAGGTGGGAACCGGTTATGCGCTCAGGAAGATTGTCGTTTTGGTGGTCCAGGTGTTATGGTTTCGGGGAACATAATGTTGCATGCGTGTATGACCTCCAATCCTTTGAACACGGCACACTCACAAGTCAACGTTACTGTGACGCTGTACTCCTATGTGACGTAACTCTTTTCAGGGGTACTTTCAGCCATAATTTTATTTCTAATGATGACAATGCTCGATCGCATCGAATAGCACAGGTGGAGGAGCTCTTGGAGTGGAAGGATGTTCGGCAAATAGACTGTTCTGTTCGTCCCGCGGAGCAGGGGTGGGCTGCTTTGGGGAGGCGAATTGCAGCACATCCACATGCACCAACGACCATCCGGAAGCCGTCACTCGCGCTGATGGAAGGATGGAACGCCATGCCACGAGAATACTTTACTAGCCTTGTGGCCAGCATGGGAGCGCGTTGCAGAGCATGCACTGCTGTCAGACATGATCACTCAGCTTGTTAACAACCATGTCCTGACTTTTGTGATGTACAGTGGGTCACCATAAATTGCAGTGACTTCAGTGCACTTACTGTGTTTGAATAAAAGTGTCATTTCTGTTCGTCTCATTCCGTATTTCTTTCAATTATCTTTTGTACTATACTATAGCAGTTCTGTCTACACTGGCGGAAAAATCGCAACACCACCAAGGAGCTGTGCGATATAAATGAAAGTTGTTAGGCGTATTTCTACATTTGAAAGATGATTTCTGTTCCAGTTTCGCGCCAATCGAATAAGAGTGGCGCTAGTAGCGCCAGTGGCGTCACTATGAAGATGCAAATACACACTGTAACGGTCATGAGCGCTAGTTGCCTTTGAAACTGGACGTGGTCGTTGATACTGGTCACGAATTGCTATAAGGTGATAAAGATGCCATTATGAACAGCTCACTGAATTTGAACGAGATCGTCTAACAGAGCTACGAGAAACTGGATGTCTCTTTAGCGATATTTCAGAGAGACTTGGCAGGAATGTAGCCACTGTACACGATTACTGGCAGCGTTGGTCACGGGAAGTTACAGTCGCAATAACATCGGTCTCCGGACGACCACCTGGCACTACCGAGATGGAAGACCATTGTGTTCAGCATATGGCTGTGGCGCATCGTACTGCGTCTGCAGCAGCAATTTGATCAGTCTTTGGCACCACAGTGACACAACCAGCTGCTACAAATCGGTTACTTCAAGGACAGCTCCGAGCCAGACGCCCTGTAGCATGCTCTCCATTGACCCCAAACCAGCGCCATTTTCGACTTCAGTGGTGTTAAGCGAGAGCTCACTGGGGGGCTGGGTGGAGGTCTGTTATATGTTTTCTGACGAAAGCCGATTCTGCCTCGGTGCCAGTGATGGCCATGTGTTGGTTAGAAAGAAGCCATTTGAGGGCCTGCAATTAACCTTTCTGCATGACCCGCCAGGGCAGCCGAGAGCGCTAACACGCTGCTTCCTGGACTCGGGTAGGTGCGCCGGCCCCGGATCGAATCCGCCCGGCGGATTAACGACGAGGGCCGGTGTGCCGGCCAGCCTGGATGTGGTTTTTAGGCGGTCTTCTACATCTCGCTAGGCGAATACCGGGCTGGTCCCCACGTTCCACCTCAGTTACACATTTGAAACACGTTCGCACTATTTCACGATTTACACTAGATGCACACAGCTGGGGTACACTGATTCCATCCCTGGGGGTACACGTTGGCGGCAAGAAGGGCATCCGGCCACCCCTGAAACTCACCTTGCCATATCCGTTGTAACCACGCCGACCCTGCGATCGCTGCGGGACAATGGCGTAAGTGAAAGAAAGAAATAAAGAAAAGAAATCAACCTTTCTGCATATTAGATACACTTGACTTATACCCTAAGTTATGGTCTAGAGAGCGATTTCGTATGACAGCAGGAGCACTCTCGTGGTTATCCCACGCATCCTGACTGCAAATTTGTACATCAGTCTGATGATTCGATCTGTCGTACTGCCATTCATAAACAGCATTCCATGGGGTGTTTCCCAACAGGATACTGCTGCTGTAACTGAACATGCTCTACAGACTCTTGACATGGTGCCTTGGCCTTCTCAATCACAAGATCTGTCTCCAGTCATAGAGGACATCAGCAGACGACAACTCCAGCATCATCAACAACCGTATATGTACTGACCGATGAAATGTAACAGACATGTAACTCCATCCCACAAACAGACATCTGGCACCTGTACAACACAATGCATGCATGTTTGGGTGCCTGCTTGCATCATTCTGGCGGTTACACCGATTAGTAATGTACGAGCGTTTCACATTGCAATGACTTATCTCACGCATACATTAACCTGTGATCTTGCAATGATGATCACTTAAATATGTTAGCTAAATAAATGTGTTCCCGAAATTTCATTGCTCTACATTAATTATTTTTTGGTGCTGCGATTTTTTCCGTCTGTGTATGAATGATCCAAGTTCCATCGAGTTATGTTGGCAGTGACACATCATGTGAAAGCTACTCTCGTCCTTAAGTTTTGCACACCACTGTAGATTGCAAATCATTCAAAACTGATGTAAAAACGGCCCAGGAGGCTGACCTTGGCGAAGCGCTTGGTGGCGGAGGGCGCGTCGAGGTGCCGGCCGGTCTCGGTCAGGTCCCTGACGACGTCTGGGAAGACCCTGTTGAACTCGAGCACGTCCTCCTTGCTGGCCGCCGTGTCCAGCGCAGCCGGCGCCACGCGCCGCCCCAGCGCCGAGCTGGCCAGCCAGTTGCTGCAACACACGACGCCGCACACGCTCACACTGGCGTACCCACACAGTTGCACGGCGGGACGGCTTCCAGAAGATAGCAACAGGCACTTGGCACGGGAGGAAGGAAAGTTAGAGATACTTAGCTGTACAGAGATTGTTCAAAATCAAGTTACATAAAATAAACTAGATGTACCTGTACTGCCAGGTGCCTGGACCCTAAATATGTCAACAGATACTAGACGTGACCTATAATGCGTCACTTCGCTCAATAGAAATATGATCAGGGACAACTAATTATTGCTATTGGATAATGAGAACAATACAAGGTGAGACCTTAACTTTTCCCGGCGAACTGAATGTTCAAATAACTTACGGGTTTGCTGCCGGATGACGTCGTCGACCATCGCCGATATGTCGACGGGAGCACACCCTGCCATTCTCAAGGCACAAATGTAAGGAGGAATAAATGTGGAAGGAAATTTAATACCTCGGTTCACAGAGGAGAAACAAGGAAGATATCACACACAGAACAAGTGTCAACACAAACAAAGATAACCAACATCAGAAATATCGATAGTGACTATTAATCAACAGGAGAGGTAGCACTAATTCTGTCCCTCTGTTTTTTGATGAGAGACAGAGCCGGATTCCAAGCAGCATTTAAACAAAATCCACCATCTCTGTTAATAAGGTTGCTTGGTATTTTGATTTCAACTGCTTCCTTAATAACACCATCCCAATAAAGAAGCAGTTGAAATCAAACTATCAAGCAACCTTATTAACAGAGATGGTGGATTTTGTCTAAATGCTGCTTGGAATCCGGCTCTGTCTCTCATCAAAAAACAGAGGGACAGAATTAGTGCTACCTCTCCTGTTGATTAATAGTCACTATCGATATTTCTGATGTTGCTTATCTTTGTTTGTGTTGACACTTGTTCTGTGTGTGGTATCTTCCTTGTTTCTCCTCTGTGAACCGAGGCATTAAATTTCCTTACACATTTCTTCCTCCTTGCATTTGTGCCTTGAGAATGGCAGGGTGTGCTCCTGTCGAAATATCGGCGGTGGTCGACGACGTCACCGGCAGCAAACCCGTAAGTTATTTGAACACAAGGTGTTTCGAAAGATTCATCGATTTCACAAGATTATATATTCTAAATGAATGAAGATAAAAATTCGGTGCAAATTTTTTGCCAGTGGGGGTCCCCACGCTGTAGACAACTCGCTTTTTCACTCTCCTTTTCGGTTACAAGAATAACGTACCAAGGGACGTTCGCGATGTGCTGGCCTCTTCCTCAGTCGCAAGACAACGCCAGAAATTTAATTTTTTAAATAGGGTTGAGCATTACCACACTGCTACTTGCATATGAGAGCGTTTACTGACAATGAGCTAAGGAGCTGTCTCAACGTAGGATTCGACGTAAGGGGGCGTGCAAGATGAAAAACGCACCACCCGTCCAAAATATTCAGAGATTGACCTTTTTTCTGGCGTATAAGCGAAATCAGGGCAGTACCTACGGTGGCAACATGAACAAACAACTATGAACAACAGATATCTATTCCACTAGCAATTGTGAGTAGGCAGTCTTAGGTAGTGGATCTGCGGCCATAGTGTGACAACGTTTCTGTGACACAAATCGGTATGGAGCAAAGGACTGAACAGCTCTGAATCAATTGTTCAAGTTATTTTCCAGAATGTTCTGAAGAAGAGAAAAGTGCGTGTGAAGTTCGTCCCGCACATCTTGACTTCCGAACGAAAGCAACAATGCGTGGACGCCAGCCACAACCTGATTCAAATGAGAAACGAGGAAAATTCCTTCCTGGAAAAGGAATCATGACAGGTGACGCGACTTAGTGTTATCAATACGAAGCTACCACAAAACGATCAAGTGCAGAATGGGTCACTGAGAGTTTGGCAACACTGAAGAAAGAGCGAACGTGACGTGCAAATGGAACACCATCCCAAAAATAACTTTTCAGAGGTTTTCACATGACTGTACAAACATACTCTGCATTGTACTCCATTAGGGGAGACTATGTAAAACAACTGAAGCTTATAACCACCATATTAACTTTTCTCTATTTTTTATTAATCCACTTTAGAAACTTTTTGAACTGATGGGGCGCTTTCAAGTCCATCATTTGGTCTGCTGACATATAAAGTTTTTCTATGAAATTCTATAGATTTCGTGCTTTGTATCAATATATTTCATATTTTCGTATAGATCCGTAATAATACCGATTAATTGACTGTGGGGATTACTTACATTCGCCTGTGAGGTCGAGTGACGTGACGGTATTTTTCTATGGTGTGGTGTGTACTGACGCACTCACACATCATAACATTATTTTTTTTTAAATTCTCGAAGTTTTGACTGTTTGTCCATCATTAAGCTTTCGTGTTTTATCAATAACCAAAAACCCGCACTGCGTCCGATTCCAGCAGTCTCTACATATAGTACAAAATTCGTTGAACGCCATAGCAGTTCCTATATATGCTTCGTAAATGTGTTTTAAATGCATACTATACTGTTTGAATGCCATAATAAGGTATGTGTTGTCTCTTACTAGCTGTTTTCGAATCCTGAAGTATGTCTGACTCAAATAAAAAACATCTACCCCCATGTGACGACCAAAACATAAACATATTCATACGGTTCCTGGTTTTCCACAACAACAGCGTCAAGTATAAACACAGTAGGAAACTATTACAACTCAGAAAGACTGTATAATAAATCACCCTCCTCTAACATTACCTTTTTATATAGAGATAATCGATACCATGTCTATTATCGATTCTTGCATAGGTTAAAATTATCTCAGCTGTTCTATTAAAAGAATTCATATGTTTTAGTATACGATGTATCATATTTCAAGCTAAAGTGTATAAAAAACAAGTTAATGTGCTACAATCTATATGTACTAACAGTTAAAATTACTCTTCTTTTAAAAATATTTGGAATTACAAAATTTCTGGTATACTTAAAATTCTTATTATTAATTGTACAATCGAACTCTAATTATTAAAATTATTTCTGGATTTATTTATAAAATAACGATATAATCTGGTGAAGTTTCTTCTTTGGTAAAGAAAGTTTGTAAACCCCTTTGCTTTGTAAACTCTTTGCAATTACGTGAGTACCGCAGAATGTAAGTAGTGGTGGGCATGGCTCTGATGGAAGTAGACGTTTTCTAAGTTTGTCACCAACAATGTAATTATTGGATTTTTGAATGTGGAAAATGTTAAAACGGTGTGATGTTGAAACATGTGACAAAGAATAAAATTCAAGAGTAATACAGGCAAATCTTTATCAGTTAGTTAGTCATCAAGAGCCTACAAAATTGAAATTTCAGCTGCATGAATGTACCCCCAGACAAGACTTTGAGCCATCGACAACAACAACGAGATAATAAAGATAAGTAAAAAGTTATTCTTTTGTATATCTTACGCCTCTCGAAGCTTTCAAAATTTGTGCAAAGACAGAGAATTGTAATAGTGATGTGTGGGAGAGTAGGATTACAACTGATTTGCAGTTATTTGGGCCATCAACAAGTTTTGGCCATATTCAGGGGCAAACCATTCACGTTGTCAGATCACCGCTCCCTATGCTGGCTGACTAGCCTGGCGGGTTCATTGGGCTGACTGGTGAAATGAGGACTGACGACACCAGAGAGGTATATAAAAGTAGATGCAAACACAAGGACGCGAACTATCTTTCACGAAATCCTGTAGTGCAACACAGCAGCGTGGATCATCAGTCGTAGCTGCATTAAATGACATTACTGCTGAGGGAAGATCCAGCACTGCTGAAAACATAGAAGCTCTGAAAATAGAGGAACCGCCCAAAGGAGAATTCCAGTTAATAAACAAGAGATTGTATACGAGGAACTATGAACTGGTGGGGCGGAAACTGTCATCCCAGCTCTTCTATGGCCAGCTATCCGCTATCATTTACAGGACGCTCTAACATCTGGTCACCTTGTATTCGTGAAGACTCTAGAATCAGATGGGGGTATCATTGGCTAGGTTCCTGCCGATTTGTTAGTAACTGTGTGAGTCAGCGATGGAAGCATATGCTGCAGTTACCTCCGAGGCATCAGATCCCAATTCCGCCTGCAGCAGCGCCATTCCACGAGATTGGAATCGACCTCTTGTGGAGGTTCCCGGAGTCATCAAACAGGAATCGATGGGTAATAGTCTGCACTGCTACTGAACCCACTACGCTGTTACCGAAGCTGTGCCGACTGGTGAAGCTCCAGAAATTACAGGATTCCTTGTAGGAAACATCATTTTGAAACATGTCGCAGCCTGTCTGATGATATATGATCGTCGGGAAGTTTTCCCGTCGAGACTTTGTAATCTCCCCACGGAAAATTATCCTCTACCACGCAATAATTAATAATGGTCAATCAAATCATCCACATTTATTCACTTTTGAAAAGTATCTGATCGGATTTTCTAGTAATATATGCGCCGACAGCTCGTCGAAGCCAAGGTATTTTTCTAGTACGTTTATTCTTTGGAATAACAGAGATACATATATGTATTCTCCATGGTTATATGGAGGGATAACTAGGACAGCTTCGGAAGTATCTGTTGGAAGATTGTCGGGTTGCTAAAAGAGACATATTTGCTCTTCTTCTCGATAAAGCGAGCTATTAACGTTTGTGCCACTAGCGGGTTATTTGAAGAGAGAGAAAAATTGTAAACTCAAATTGAGTAAGACTGGGAATCAACAGAAAACGGAACATGTAGTGGAGATGGATTGAATATACAATTTTCCTCAGAAATAAGGTTTGTGACCCTTTTATTCTAGAGTGAATGACGAATGAGTTCTCTGTCTGAATCATTGATGATTGTCTTGGCCCTGTAATTAGTGGGGAAGTTTCAGTTGTGACGAAGAGAGCCTGCAATCACCGAGATTTTTATAAAATCGTCCAAAAAGGCTTCGGAACATCTGAAATTCTAAATCTGTCGTAAAATGAACGAATTGTTCAAACGATCGATTTTCCCAACTGAATGCAGCGCTTAACAATAATAATAGATATAAAGATCTTTTACAGCAAGCCAGCCGCTGAATATTAAGACGAAGGACTCCACCAGAGATTCTATTGGGCTGAGTTCACGTAATGAAATATTATATTTAAAACTGTATATAGATAAAGGACAGAGAGAGAGAGAGAGAGAGAGAGCGAATGAAATTAGAGAAAATACGCAGAATCCTCCATTAGTATAATTGTTTGCCTGTCTTATCACGGATCAGCCTAAAGATAAAACAGGAGGCCCTTACTTTACTGTACAGGTTTATGTGTGAGAGACATTACACCAAGTTAGCGGCAAGCTGCATTCACATACTTTCATCATTTACAGTATAATCCATTATAACTTGTATCAGAGGTAATTCATATTGTGACATCACCCACAGGATGCCTTCCACCCACAGACGAATGGCCTCACAGAATGCTTTAATAAGACGTTGGCAGACATGCTTTCGATGTAAGCTGATGTCGAACAGAGAGATGGGGATACAGTACTGCCCGTGTGAGGTTCACGTACAACACAGTAAAGCAAAACACTACTGCTTCACAAAGTTTTTTTTCTGCTCCATGGTCGAGAGGTTAAAACGACAGTGGGCATACTGCTCCCGTTTCAAATGGACGATACTCGGAACCATTACGTTTAATACCAGGGCCGAAGAAGAAAGACGGCTGGTTCGTTTACAGTAGCTGGACGCCCAAGAGAAGGTTTAAGAGCGCTATAACGCTAGGCTTTGGGAAGCGAGTTGCAGCCCAGTAGACTTGGCATCGATTAAAACCTGCACGGAAAGTTACCATTCGGAAAAGTTACTAAAGAGCTCCTTTTGAGTCTGATGCGGCCCGCCATGAATTCCTCTCATATGCCAGCCTCTTCATCTCAGAGTAGCACTTGCAAGCTACGTCCTCATTTATGTGCCGGATGCATTCCAGTCTCAGTCTTTCTCTACAGTTTTTACCCTTCGCAGTCATCACATGTCGGACGTGACATACGAAATCGAAGCTTATGATCCTTCATCAAGAGGATTAAGCGCAGGGACGTCATCCATGTCTACCATATGCCGCCCTACTACAATCCTGTTGCGCAGATCGACGATCGAGGCTTCTCGTTCGAGGAAACCCGCTCTAAGATCACGAGACTTCGATGGGAGGAGTTAGCTTCAATGTTCACCATAGTGAAGAGGATGTGACAGCACGACGCGAACACAATGATCCTCCAGCGCTGCCTCACAGATGACTACTGAAAATATCTAGATTTGGATGCTGAGAGCGACTCGAATGAGAACTTCTGAAACTGAGGGTCGCTGTTTCTCCGAAGAAAGAGAAACGTCGCAATCTGTGCTGTGGCGTAGCAGTTAGTGTCGATGGTTGGCATGCTACGGGTCCCCAATTCAAATCTGATCACCAGTAAATATTTGTTATTTAGTATTTATCATGTCTAGAACTTTCTCTAAATTTCTTATATTTCTAGTACTTATATATTCTGGAACATTCGACGTGTGTATAAACAGCAGGCGGGAGTTCTGTTCTGTCTGTTTGTTGGCATCCATAGAACATGCTTTTAGTATACTGACGGGAAATGTGAACTATAAAAAACTGGGGAAGGATAATTTGAACTGTAGAAATTAAGAGCACAGGATGAAGTATCAGATAAGGTATATTAAGAACAATAGGCGAGGAAATAAGTCTACTAAACTGCGTAAGCCTCAGGTCAGAAGGTCATAGGCATACGATAAGGCATTCAAGAATAATTAACTCGATGCCAGAAGATGCAGAAGAGATAACGTGTTATAGGGACCACCGTGACTATAATCACCAGCTATTTGATATCCATTGCTGCCATAAAGGTTTCCTCTAGACTTCACTGTAGACAAGACTTAGACTGTACGAACATTACATTATATGTAATGGATGATATGGGAAAGAGCTGAGAACAATATCGAACTAATCTAAAGACTGATGAGTAAAGAAAACTCATCACTGTCACAAAGCCATAATCCACAAGTTAAGGGAATTTTGAGATCCACAGTACAACTTCCAGCCCAGCAATAGCCTGTACACAAAACGGTATCCTTGGAACACTATAGCACGTATGCTGGAGGATGGATGGTACTTTCTGTGTTCAGTATCTGTAACAACTGACGTACATAGTGTTCGTAGAGGGTGTTACGTCCTAGCAGGGCCTCTGAAACTGTTGTTCACACTGCCTTGAATGGCTTGCGATAATTCTTTTCTTGTACAGGTGCCATCTGGAGGTCAGCAGTGGTTGTGTTGCAACTGTTACGGCTCAAATCCTTCGACCTAGAGCGACACTACCATGGACGTTTCCTCTGTAACACAACTGTTTCGTGATCCACTCATGCTTGTGAGGACGACTGATGAACTGCTTGAAGAGGAAGTGGAGCTTTCCGTTTAGAGGCAAACATTGACAACTTGGGGGAGCAGTGTGCTTCCCGGATCTCTGGCGATACTGCCAAACGAGCGAAGTGGCACTGGACCCGCACCCAAATCATCATTCTGACATCTAAATTTAGGAATTAGTTAGTTTCCCTACTTCGATTAAGGCGACAAGACGCTGCCGATTTCCTCTCCATACGAGTTCGTGTTCCAGCTTACCAGACCTTGTCGTCGATGGGGTGTTGAACACTAATTTTCATTCCTTCCCTCCCAGTACTGCAATCTGATAATTCCCCAGGCAGGAGACGAAGCAGCAGTTAGCCAGCAGCGTCGCATGGTTTCAAGGGCTTGACCATGAAGTTCTTTTCGATACAAGCGTATGAGACCCTATTACTTCTACAGTTGTGTTACTTTAAAAATAAGTAAATCATCCACTGTTCCCTTTTTTGCTCAGGCCTAGTTTTGCCTCTGTTACCTTTGATGAAACTCAACATTCGTTGTCACTACCCACTACAAAATCAATAGAAGAAAAGAACTATTCCACTTATTTTCTGTGATCAGTTGCTGTCGAGATGACACTAGAGTAACCTTGCTGAAGGTCATTTGTGTCAGCGTTCACAACACGCATTGCGGAAATGTTTGCATGCGAGCTCGCCATCCAGCCGACCTTGCTTCGCTATCGTTCCCTGTGGGTAATCACGTGATGGGTGGCGTGTTCTACCGCGCCAGAAGTCGAAACATCTTAACTCAAAAGGTCATCGCAGGCTCCAGTCCGCTTTGTCAGTGTAGTACAGGACTGCCTCTAGCCGATGAAGCCTGGGATAGTACCTTGTTTATTCGAAACCACCCACATTTTCTCCCTCTTACCAAATCTACGATTCATTTGAAGAATGTCGAAGAACAGGGAGATCTGCTGATCAAATGAACTTTTACTCACTACCAGTTTCGATCAAACGATCATCTGGCATCCTAACATTATTTACAACAGCTGCGTGATACTGTTCGATTGATAACTGATCAGTAGCGCTCGGTAATTATTAAATATGAATCTCTTCAAACATATACCATTTTAATTTGTTTTTGGTTGATACATTCTATAGTCTATTTAGTTTTTGTATGAGGTGTTGAACAAAGCAAAAACGTTTTCTCATAATTCTCGAGGGTATTTTTCGTCTGTCGTTGCAACCACAAAAATGCGTGATATTTTTCACCAGACGAGTTTCGCTTTATTGAGGTAAACATCATCAGTGGTCTGTAATTCAATTATATAAATTTTGATTTGCCTTTTAGATCGAAAAACAGTGCGTTAAGAATTCAACAATTGTACCGTAAGTACAAATAAACCTATTCTTAACGACCTGTTTTTCGATCTAAAAATCAAATCAAAACGTAAATAACTTAATTACAGACCACTGATGATGCTTTACCTCAATAAAGCGAAAAGCGTCTGGTGAAAAAATCACGCATTTTTGTAGTTGCAATGACAGGCCAAAAATACCCTCAAGAATTAAAAAGCAACTACGGACACTATGGCCACACAGGTGAAGAATTTAAAGTTTTCTCATAACTTTATCTAATTTTCACCTACGTAGAAAAGTGGTACTGCAGGATACCTGTGGTTATCAGTACCCATGCAGGTACGTGTTTAATTGATGTAGGTGTGACTGCTTTTCCAGATACATCAGCTGATGCACTTTGTATTCACTCCAGATACATCCGGTGATGCATTTTGTATTCACAAATTGATCACGTATGGTATATGAATAAAAGTAAAGCTAAAGTTCCGCGTTCTGGCCCTACACGGACCAATCGGCTTCGTCTCACTTCCCTGTCATCTTCTGCCAATGGCGTCACTGGAAGCAGTACGGAGGGGCATGTGGTCAGCACACAGCTTTTCCGGTCGTTGTCGGGCTCCTTGATCTCGGAATCGATATCAGTGGATCAAGTAGCTCCCCAGTTTGTCTCATGAGGCTGAGTGCACGCCATCCCAATCCTCTCACCAAGGAAAAATCCCTCGCTATACCGGGAATCGAAACCGGAACTCCCAACATGGCAGTCAGCCGCCCTGACCACTCAACTATGGAAGCGTAGGAATAATCAGCATCAATGAAATTCAGCCTGAGGATGTCTGTAACCTTCCACACAATATAATATGTACGATTATTATTCGTGTTAAATGTTATTGTTAGCAATTCTTTTTCTCTCAGATTAAACGTCAAGACAAGATAATGTTACGTCAAGCATTAATAATGAAGCTTGTATAGTGTTAATGAGTTTGCTGCTCTACATGATTTGACAGTTTTGTCGATAAGTGTTGGCTCCTAAACAGTAAAAGTGATGCTCTTATTTCTTCTGTTCGTAAACTGATGCTTGGATACTTCTGGAAAATTTCATTTCTATAACATTTGCTACTTCAAAATTTTGGCCATAGCTGATGTTCAGCAACGGTGAATGTAAATGAATGATTTGGGAAATTCAGCCATCAGTTACAGGTAGAAAGTTTTATTAACAACATTTGACCATGGTTTCAACAATTGTAAAATTGTCTTCTTCAGAAGTACGTGGACCTATTGAGGATTTTTTTTTTTTACATCTTGTTAAAAAGAATGATCAATGTCTAAGGGCTGTACAAACCACTGGATAAAAGAAACAATAAACGAAAATTACTTGCACGTAAAGTCACATATTGGCGACGACAAATTTCAGAGCAAAGTAACATGGTGACTACCAGTAAAACCAAATGAAATCCATTCTGTTTGTATTTTCTGGTTGACTATGTTTTCCAGAATTTTCCTAACTATTGTTCCTGACAGTGTGCTTTTAATATCTGCAATATTCTTAAATGATATTGTGATTTCGTCGATCGTTTATTTTGTTCCTCGTCTACTCATAGCTCATGTTCTTGTCCATCTTATCAGTACGTTATTATTTTTTGCAAGACCTTCCTCCTCTTTTTCTGTGTACTCGAGTAGGCATTTTTTGTTCAGTGGTATGTATTCGATTGTTCAAATATTCCTCACAGTGCTGTATCTGAATATTTCATTTCTTGTGATTGATTTCTTGTTAAAGATGTTTCTGATAATTGCTACGTTTCTTATTTCCCCTTCATTTTGCTGTCACTGTCCTCTAGTGATATTCCTAATATTATGTTGGGATTATCCACACCTTAGGTACTTTAAATATCTTTGACAGTTGGTCTCTATTTGATTTCCATTTAAATTATTCTAGTATCAGTATCCCTCCTGATATAAAGGCCGTAAATCATATACAACACTTTGCGCTGCACAGATCAGTCGAAGAACTAGTAAGGATTGGACACGAAACCTTAGTCTATTAGTCGTCCCATCCTGCAGATCTTGTACCGTAGTTGAAGGTATAGGGAGTGCCGGGCAACATGCTCGCATGGCTCAATTAACGAAGCATTGCCTGCGAAAGGTGAGTATTGGGATTTGATTCGTGGACCAGAATATAAGTTTCACCTTTTAATAATACCAGTGTACAAGACATTGATGAGTGAAAGTTTGTTATTTCTAAATTCGAAATGTACACTCATATTCAGAATAAACAGAACACCTTGAACGACTAGAGATAGGATGTTCATACTCACAGGAGATGTACATTAGTATGTTCTGCAGAAATGATTAACATTTCAGTCACATCGGTTCAGCATATGTCCTCTTGCCTAGTAGGCACAGAGAGTGCCATGGGCCCTGATAACAGGTTCCATGCGTGACGGCATCGATGCTTATAAGGCGCGAATGGTGTCCTGTGGTATAACCATCGATGCTGCATTTGTCTGGTTCCAAAGTTCATCTGTGGTGGTTGGCACTGGGTGACAGCGCTGCACCCGTCCTTTTTTACCGTATCCCACACATTTTCGGCATCTGGTGATCTGTCAGGACCGGGCAGAAAGCTGACATCCTGTGACAACAAAAAGGCATATGTTCGTCCAACAAAATCTGATTGTGCACTGCCTTGCTGAAAAATGACGTCTAAGGTGTTGTGCAAATGGTTGTGACTATAGATCGCAGGATGTCATTCACATAAGTCACACTGGTCACTGTGCTCTGGACGCGCACCAACTGTGATTTGCGGTTGTACCCAACAGCGGCCAACACCATAAGGCTTTGAGTTGGCGCTGTATGTCTTGTGCGGAAGCAGTCACTGTGATGCCGCTCCCCCTGTCTGCTGTGAACCAAAATGCAGCCATCGTTTTCTAACAAACAGAACCTGGATTCGTCCGAAAGCACTATCTGATGGCATTCCTGTCCCCAGTAACGTCGTTCAAAAGAATGGTACAAATGGCTCTGAGCACTATGGCACTTAACATCTGAGATCATCACTCCCCTAGAACTTAGAACTACTTAAACCTAACTAACGTAAGGACATCACACACTTCCATGCCCGAGGCAGGATTCGAACCTGCGATCCCGTAGCAGTCACGCGGTTCCGGACTGAAGCGCCTAGAACCGCTCGGCTACAAGGCCGGCCTAACGTCGTTCCATACAACACTGACGCCTAGCATGTTTCCACACATTTGTCAAAGATAGGTGGAGAAGTGGACGACGAGCAGTAACCCATACCATAATACTCGGCTACGGACTGCCACCTGCGATAGTGTACGATGTGTTACACTGTTCCACTATTACGCCAGAGCCGAGGGCGACGCAGATCTGTCCTGCAGTGCCATTCGGATGAGGTATCGTTCTAGGGGAGCGGTCTGGGTGATGCGACCTGACCCATCTCGTCGTGTTCTACGGCCTTCTGTGAACCATTCTGCACACACCTGTTGCACTGCCAAGCAGACAAGCAGCAATTTCGGGGATGGATGCATCACGTTCTCTCATGCCAACAATGCGCCCTCTTTCAGACGCTCTTATTTGACGGTACGGTTCACGAATACGTCTGCGAGGCATCCTGCACGTCTGCTCAAGACATGCTGTTATATTACATTATCTTCTGTTTATAGCGACAACGAGGGCTGCAGGCACATTTTACCTGTAGATGGTGTTGCGCCACGATATCGATGTTGGTCTTGAATCAGCGGGCCGACATGGTTCAGATACTAATCATTTCTGCAGAATATACTAACGTACATGTCCTGTGAATATGAACGTTCTATCTCTAGTCGTTCGTGGTGTTCTGTTTTTTTCTGAACATGAGTGTAGAATAGATAGCTGGTGGACGTAAAGAGGTCTCACATATCGCTCTTGTGTATTCTTTAACACAAGGTGCGTCATACCAGTTGAGTGAGATAGCGCGGTGGTAAAACAACGGACTCACATTTGGGGAAACGGCGGTTCAAATCCTCGTCTTCAGCCGTTGCTAACAAAAAAGGAACATATGAAAGAGTTTGACGCTACTTAGAAGAGTGAGGCCATTTGATGATGACATGATTAGGCCTACATGTGCGATGCATTCAAATTTTTCTGTGATCCGCTTGAAAATGGCTAAAGTCGCAACTGCAGTAGTGAAGTATAAGCATAAATGACGAAAGCGACAAGATATCTTATAGAGGAATATCTAAGTGGCGAAGTACGTTACAAATGCGAGGATGTGGATACGCTGAAGAGAGATGACAAACAAGCAGTGTCGTAGCGTGAGTGGAACACATCAAGACGAAGCAGATTTATCTGCTTTTTCCAGTTAAGTGAAACGAAAGGTCATCCGATCAGGTATCGTGGTCTTGCGCTGATATTTTTGTTGCCTTAATGCCGCTTCCAGACGGCGTGGTGTTTGTAAACATGAGAACCAGCTGCTTCTGCAGTACTGCCGTAGGAAGCTGCCAAGGACGCGCTAGAAGCTGCTCATCGCCAATGAAACAGTGGCCAGTGCAACGTGGTAGGATACACTCCGTGAAATTAGAAGCATCTTTGTCAAAGAAACGACGAACCAGAAACAAGTGCCGAAGGGATCGGTCTTAGGCCCGATTCTCTAGTCTACACAGTGTAAGAGTGGGCGGGGAAAGGCGCGGAGGGAGTCAGCATGAGCAGGAATGCGGGAAAAAGGTAATCTCTATATAAAAAAAAGTAATTTCGCGTCTCGTTGTGTGTGGCTTAGTATTTGTCTTCTGCAGACTGAAACGATATAGAGCCCTCTTGTCCCTCTCAGCCGCTGCCATCTGAAGATTTAATACGGTGTCACATCGTAAGTTGTTAAAAACCTACAATATTATTGCACTTTTAGTGATTCTAACCTTTTTATGTTCATCAGTCGTGCGAAGGTTTTGACATTGTATTTCAAACAGAGAAATAGTCTCTTCGTAATAGCGTACCTGCTCCATCTATTAGGAAGGTATAGGCTGCTATTTGATCAAAAATGTTGGTTGGTTGATTTGGGGAAGGAGACCTAACAGGAGGTCACCGGGAAGGATGGGGAAGGAAGTCGGCCGTGCCCTTTTCAAGGAACCATCCTGGCGTTTACCTGAAACGATTTAGGGAAACCTTGGAAAACCTAAATCACGATGGCCGGACGCGCGTTTTAACCGTCACCCTACCGAATGCGAGTCCAGTGTGCTAACCGCTGCCCCACGTCGCTCGGTGATAAAAAGTGTCCGGACACCCGTATGTTTATGGGGGATAGACCACTAGATGGGACGAGCGGCAGAGACGATAGTATAAAAGGAGTGTTGTCAGGAGTAAAAGCAGAACGGGTCGATCAGAAGAGCGCATTGACTTGTCACTGGATGTCATCTGAGTCACAGATCCATCAGTGATATTTGAACCTTTCTAAAGTTGCCCAAGTCGATTGTTAGTGACGTGACTGTGAAGTGGTAACACCGAGGAACGACCACGGCTAAACCAAGACGAGCCAGACCTCATATAGTGACAGACATGGACCGTGGACCACTATGGAGTATGGTTGCAAAAAATTGCATGAAATCAGTGGAAGGATTCGGCCTTGAGTGCCAAAGTGCTACTACCAGTACAGCTAGCCGGATGACTGTGCGTAGGGAGTTAAAGAGGAAGGAGTACAACGGGTGAGCACCTTCTCGTAAGCCACACATTTATGTAGTCAGAGCTAAGCGGCACTAAAGAGGGTGTAAAAACCGACACCACTGGACAGTGAATAACTGGAAACGAGTGTTTTCGGGCTATGGATAGTGCTTTACGCTCTAGCAACCTATGGAAGGGTTTGGGTTTGGCGAATGCCTGGAGAACTTTGCCTGCTACCACGTCCAAAAACGACAGTGAAGTACGCAGGAGGTGGTGTTGCGCTATGCGGGTGTTTTTTGTTGTTAAGGTGTAGTCACCTTAATCTGCTTAAGAAAACGATAAATGCGGAAGGATACGAACAAATGTTACAGCACTGTGTAATGCGAGCAGCACAGGAACAGTTCGCAGACGACGATTGGTTGTATCTCCATGACAATCCACCCTGACAAAAAGCAGCATAGTGAGAAAACGGTCTATGGACAGTAACATTTCTGAAATGAAATGCTTCTACCCAGAGTCCCGACCTGGACGCAATGGGTCACCTATATTATGAGTCAGAAAGCTGACTTTGCTCCAGACCTCAGCGACAACATCAGTATCGTCTCTGGTTTCGGTTCTTGAGGAAGAACGGGCTGCCATTCCTCCACAGACGTTCAAACGTCTCACTGAAAGTGTCGCCGGCAGAGTTCAAGCCATCATAAAGGAGAACGGTGGACGCGCTCAATATTAATGTCCACTACTTTTAATCAGATAGTGTGTATTCCAAATTTTTCGACATTTCTTGGCCGCCTTTTGCACCTTCCATTCTCAGGTTAATCAGTTCCTCGTTAGTTTAGCACTAGTTCTTTCAACTTGTCTTTTCTTCTCTGTCGTGCCTCTGAACACATACAGTTTGCGGTATTTTAACTCTGTTACTACTTTCAGCACTTCACCTGTCCACTAAGTGTTTATATTTTTTCGTTATTCCTAACATAAAATGTCAGCATTCTCTCTCTCTCTCTCTCTTTCTCTCTCTCTCTCTCTGTCTATCTCTCTCTCGCCATCTCTTTACAAAAAAATAGCCTGTGATAAGCGTACCTTGTAATTTTCGTGCTCTTTTTGTCATTGACCAACTAAATTTTTGGAGCATAGGAGTATGAACTTCATTGCCTCTTTCTCTTCTGCTTCAAAGTGAGACGACAGACTGAAGGTCAGTACGCTACACTACTCGTTCCGTGGTTTTTTAAGCACAGAGAACATAAGAGCCAAACACGCTGAATACATAAATTGAATCTGTGGCTACGCGGTCCGTACATGCTCGGATATCGATAGGTCATTATTACACTGAAACATATATCTTTATTATTTAAAATTTTCATCAAACGAATTTCCACTGTTTCTTTCACCACTAAATCCCAAGTCGTGGAATCCGTTGCTTTCTTTAATAAACTCGCAAAGCCGTCGTTATAGTGCAGCTAATAATGACTCGCTAATATCCACGCGAGGATCCACTGCGTAGCTACAGATTCAAATTATGCGTACTCTTTTCTGCCGATCAGTGTCTTTGGCGCTTGTGTTTTCTGTGGTTTAAAACAACGGAACAAGTACTGTAGCTTCAATCTCTTGGCTCACTCTGAAGATGGTTGGAGAGTATATGGCCGAAATATTAGAAGAAGAAGAAGAAGAAGAAGAAGAAGAAGAAGAAGAAATAAATTTTACGTGACTGCCCTCCCAAAATTTAATCGACAAATCATTACACCGCGAAAACATCAAGGAGCACGTTCCTTGCCATTTTTAAGGCACTTAGTTTTAATACTACTGTATTTTCCGAAAGTTAACTGAAATACTTGGGAACTGATATTATGCAAAACTTTAAACGCTTCTGCCCGCCATTCCTTCCTCTTTATTCTCCGCCTAATAATCTTTGACGTAACACTAATTCTAGCAGCTATCCGTAGCGAACACCGTTGCTCGCCTGTAAGTTTTTAACTCTTCTCTTAAAGGCAGGTTCTGGCGGAAGTTATCATCTCTCCACATTGCCTTCTATTTCCTCTATCGAGCGAGGCAGCCCAGTTGTTAGCGTACTGGACTCTTATTAGAGAGAGCGACAGTTCATATCGGTGTTAGGCCATCCAAATTTAGGTTTTCCGCTCCAGGATAATGCTGGAACGGTTTCTTTGAAAGGATACCGCTGGTTTCCCTCCCCATTCTTGATACAATCCGAGCTTGGGCCCCGTCTCTAATTATATCGATGGCGACCGGACGTTGAACCCTAATTTTCCTTCTTTCTATATTCTGGGTATGTTTATGATTCTGGCTCTTCTTTTTGATGCTCTGCTATGTAGAGAGGTAATGATACGAAGCAATTTCGCATTTTTTGTTTTGGCTTAAAAATCATTCAGTCTTTCCTTTGGTTTGATGCAATCTTACATTTTTTTTCTATCTTGTGCCAATCTTTTCACTCTACGAAATGATAAAGCCGACATCTACTATAAATTTTTTACATGTTCCCGTCTTGGTCTGACTCTCCTGTTCTCCGTATCTACCGCTCCTACTTGAGGAAGGTTAATTGTTCGTGCGTGCCGAAGCTGATGTCCCACTAATCTGTCCCTTCTTCCAGTAACAGTTTTCCAGAAACTTCGATTCTCACACAGACTCTTTAGTACTTCTTAATTTCATCCTTTGTGTGCGCAATTAATTTTTTACATTCTTCGAAAGCACCACACATCATACGCTTCCAGTTTCTTTTCCTCCGTATTTTCGAAAGTCCACATTCAGGAACTTCTTCCTCAGTTCCGTCCTTAACGTGTTGATGAGTTGGTTCTGTGATGCGCTCGCCTTGGCACAGGAAGTCTCTGCCAGAGTGCGGAATCGCGTTCTTAATTGTTCTGTGTCGCCAGCGGCGTAAAGGTCTGCCGTAGAGAACAGCGTGGGAACATACGGTGCTCGTCGTCATGCTTTGTTATGAATAGTTGTCAGAATTTCTACTATCGATAAGAGTGCATAACCACATGAAGTGTACACTATTTCCGGCGTCGACCGTTTGAGGTTGCGGTACAACCCCACATTAATTGTGGCAGCTAGGGCACTGTCGGCATTAGGTATGAGGTACATATACGAGGGTTGAATGAAAAGTAATGCCTCCACCTTTGCTAATTGTGTTTGGATGGGAATATTTTAATAAGTCAAACTCTTAAATAATCCTTAGAATGTGATCTTTAATTACCAATATTCACTTTTCCACATAGTCACCAGCCAATTGGATACATTTCTGCCAATGATGAACAAGTTTTCTGAAGCCATCACGGCAGAAATCGACACTCTGTTTCCGCAACCACAGTCTCACAGTTCTCTCAACGTCTTCATCAGAAGCATAATGATGTTCCCTTAGATCGTCTTTCATTATCGTGAACAGATGGAAGTCAGACGGTGCTAAATTTGGAATGTATAGAGGATGCCGTACGGTGGTGAGAGTCAGTCTCTGAAGTCAGCATCCGGGGTACCCATCATGCACTGATCTTCCAGTAGCCTAGCAAGGTAATAATGTGATCCACACGTTCTTGTGAAATGCCGATTGTGCTTGCAGTTTCTCTCTGAGTGATATGACGATCGTCCTGAATCAGTCTGTCAACATTTTGGTTGTGAAATTCGATGGTTGCTGTCACCGGGCGTCCAACTCTTTGTTTGTCACGCAGATCAGATGTTCCCTCCTCAACATCTTTAAACTTACTCGCCCAACGACGCTCAGTACTCACATCAACACAATCACCATAAACTGCTTTCATTCTCTTATGAATCTCCTTCGGGGTGACACCTTCTGCTGCCAAGAATTCAATGACTGCACGCTGCTTAAATCACATTGACCGACCGTCTGCGCAGGGTTCCATACTTGACACTGCAACAACACAACCGTTCAATGCTAAAGCTTCCCGCCAACTGGAGCTGTGGAGAAGAGGCTACGAAACAAGCCAGTCCTGCCGTATACCAGTGCTGCCAACTGTTGAAGAATTACGAAGGTGGAGGCATTACTTTTCAGCCAACCCTCGTATATCAGTCTCCCGCTGGAATATTTGAAGATCCTCAGTATGACACTTCCACATTAGGAGTCTGTCTAGTGTGACGACTAAGTATTTTGCAGTGATCTTCCAAGAGGAATTTTGCCTTTGCAACTGCAGCTCGTGAATTGGTCAAATGGGGGTCATTGTCCGCGGTGCCATGTACGTTTTCTGTCTGTTCAGATCAGAGAAATGCGCCACCTCTATGACAGTTTCTCGTCACATTGAGGGCGGTTTACAAGTGCCTCATGGCAAGACTCCTTTTTGCCGAGCCGCAAGGAACTGCCGAGTCGTCGGCGCATTGTGCATTTTTTATGGAGCGCGTTGTAGGGATGTCAAGTGCGTGCAGATGGTAGACTAGCAGAGGTTGAGACGTGTCGGGAGGGTTCTATTTCGTTTCTGTCTGTAGGAGAGTAGAAGAAGGGATATGAGGTCTCTCTCTCTCTCTCTCTCTCTCTCTCTCAAACACACACACACACACACACACACACACACACACACACACACACACACACACACACACTTACACACACTCACTCACTTACTCACTACTGCTGTGGAAGCGAGACAGGAATTAATTTTTTTTATGAGATTATCTTTTTCCCGTATTCCTGCACACGTCATTACCCTCCCCGTCTTTCCCCCGCCACTCTTACACTGTGAGCCAATACAGTAGTTGTGTCGATGAGAAAAATCATTTTTCAAATTTGTTCAGTTAGAACTGAAATGGACAGTCTCCCATGGTTTTCGTAACACTGCCGAATGTGAAGTTACCAATTTACAAGTGTAAGACCTGACTAACTTTCGAGTGCAACTTATTACGAATGGAAGTTGAAAGGGTTTGTTCAGAAATCGTTAATGCATCCGTCTGTAATCAATAACTTTTGAATATAACCGACGAACTTTCACACAGAAATAAAAAACTTTTCCATCAGATTAATTTCAACACTTTTCCGCTGGCGGCTTTTTAATTATAATTACTGCAGCTGTTTATAAAACATCCCAGGTAGTAATTCCACTTGATACAAACACACAGGTTCTTACGACTTCTCTATTAATTATTATGTGAATTAAGGAAGCAGGTTTCCAAAACATTTAATACAAAGTTCGCGATGGAAATGCTGGCATACGTGGAAGCTGAAAATAACTATGGTAAATTTTAAGTCGGCTTCAATGCCCAAAAGAAACGAGAGAAAAAAATCATAGATCTGTCATAGGTTGCTCCCTGTTGTTCTTGTGTGTAAGACGCGTTCTCGCAAATATCTGAAGCATGCCAATTATCAGGCGCTGTCATTCATGTGACATACAGAGTACACGATGCAGCCATGAGCAAAGCACTGAATGAGATAAGGAAACCGTCTTTCGTGTTGTTTTTGTGCCTTCAGTACTTTAGAATTTATCGCTGACGTCTTGCAAGCGATACGCTGTATAGCTTTCTTCCCTGATTAGTTTTATCTTTTCCTGTTACATTGGCGCCTTTGCAATTTATGATAGTAATCCTCTTCTTCTGCTGAACAACAGGCACATTCATATTTTGCAGGAGATTTGAAAAGAAGTTAGATACAAGACATACTGGATGTATTTCCATTAGATTTACTAGGTTCTATTAATGTTTAGGTTATAAACATACAAACTAAAATCCTCACAATAGTTCATTCGAGCAAGTACAGAAGTATTCTGATTACGTTTGCTATGAAAATTGACGTATCTGACTTCACAGATGGAGAAAAGCGTACTTGTAGGAGCAACCGTCGCTTGTTGTGGGAGATTGTGATGAAGGCTGGGCGAACGCAGATCGTGTCGCCGCTGGTGGTCGAATGTCAGTGGCGCAGTAAGCTGAATCAGTACTTTATTTGATGCTGAGAAGTGAAATACGTGCACTCGCGTTTAAGAAGTAACTTTGATGGTGAACAAAAGGATTATTTGGAATAGTGGCAGTAATTACAGATTTAGACGTGGTTAGAACAACTAAACAAAGCTTATGCCGCTCCACTGCATCATTGCTCTGCACTGTAATGGTAAGCCGGCCGGAGTAGCCGAGCGGTTCTAGGCGCTACAGTCTGGAACCGCGCTGCCGCTACGATCGCAGGTTCGAATCCTGCCTCGGGCATGGATGTGTGTGTTGTCCTTAGGTTAGATAGGTTCTAAGTTCTAGGGGACTGATGACCTCAGCAGTTAAGTCCCATAGTGCTCAGAGCCATTTTTTGTAATGGTAATTAAGGCTATACTAACTGTCCTGCTGCAGATATTCTCAGAATTGTTTTAGATAAAATGGCACGTGGCCTTCGATTACTCTAAATTAGTGGCACCATTGAAAACTCCTTGAATTCTGGTATTACGCACATACTGCTTTGATTACGATTGTGATACTTATCCATCCCAATATGTCAAGTTAACAGGGAGGGGGGGGGGGGGCACAGGGCACCAACAATATACACCATCCGATAAAAAAGTTCCGGGACCGAATTTATTCCTGGTGCATAAGCAAGGCAAGCGCATTAACTACGGTGGCAACTTTTGGGCAAGTAGTGGACTTGCGGCCATAGTGTGTGAACGTTGTTGTGTCATAAATTGCAATGGAGCACCGGTGAACATGTCTGAATCAAGAGTCCTAGAAATTCTCCAGAATATTTTGAAGAAAAGAAAACGGTGTGCAAAATTTATTCCGCTCTCCTTGACTCCCGAACAAAAACAACGATCCTCGTAAGCCTGCTGTGACTTGATTGACATGAAGAACACGGACAGTTCGTTTCTGAAAAAAAAATGATAGTGGCGACGAGACTTGGTGTTATCAATAAGAACCTACCACAAAACGACAAAGTGCAGAATGGATTTCCGACGGTCCTTCATGACCGAAGAAGGTGCGAATGTGACACGGAGTTGAAAAATATTCCAAAGGACTTTTGTGACAGTTGCACATAGTTGTATTACGTTCGGTTATTAGTCCAGTCTCGAAAATGTTTGGACTGACTGGGTAGTGTGCTTCCGTCACACGAGTTTGGTATTTACTTGTTGGCCAACCAACCCTTTCCCTGGCCTATTACTTTATTCAAAGCATACGAAGGTGTCACGAGAAGGAGCGCAACATCAGAGGAGATTCTGCAGTGAAAGAGGAGCACGTGAGTTTTACAGGCTGCAGTATCGCTTAACTCGCCAACGCGTCTGAGGAAGGTGGGTGCGAATCAGAGAGTGACTGTACATGCATCTAGCTTGGCTAGCCGCCCTGCAGAGGGCTCTTTTTCATAGACATGTTGTGTTTCTACTTTTCACCTAACTGGTAAAACTGTTGACACATTACGAAATAGGTGAGTAAGTTACAACTTTTCCATGCAGTAAGCTCTTCAGCGATACGAATCAAATTTGCTCTCGCACGTCATCTATTCCCTTTGCATTAAGGCGACGTCTCGGTCTTCCTTGATCTACACCGATGAGCCAAAACATTACGACCACTGCCCACTTCCTTGATCTACACCGATGAGCCAAAACATTACGACCACTGCCCACTGCGACGCTGGATGGTACCTGGTCGCGCTGCAGGCACATGGTGCGGTAAGCAGACGCGGACGTGGGATCACCCTAGTAAAGATATGGGCTACAAATTGGGAAATTCATTCAGATAAGTGGCTTTGACAAAGGTTTTTATGCAGAGCCTGTGAACGAGTATCTCGAAAACGGCAAAGGTGGTCCAATGTTGACGTGCTACTTCGTG
Source organism: Schistocerca serialis cubense (assembly GCF_023864345.2). Taxonomy (NCBI): domain Eukaryota; kingdom Metazoa; phylum Arthropoda; class Insecta; order Orthoptera; family Acrididae; genus Schistocerca; species Schistocerca serialis. The sequence goes on along the minus strand of NC_064643.1, from coordinate 388,945,964 downwards.
AGTACCTACGGTAAAAGGTAGAAGGACAGTAGAACTACAACTAGGCGCTAAATGGTTAGACGTCCACGACTCTTCATAGAATATGGGGTTCCGGGGTTTGTCTGCTCTGTAAAGTAGGATAGATGGTGATCTGTGACATCTCTTCCGAAAGAGCACAGTGCTGGTGCACGCACAAGCGTTTCGCAGCACACCGTTCATCGTACGTTATTGAACATGGAACTCTGCAGCAGACCATCCCTGGGTGTTCACATGTTGACCCAACTACGATGTCAATGACGATTGCAGTGTGCACGGGACCATCGGGATTCGACCATCGATGAATGGAAAGGTGCCGGCTCTTCGGGAGACTCACAATTTTGCTGCCGGCCGGAGTGGCCGAGCGGTTCTAGGCGCTATAGTCTGGAACCGCGCGACCGCTACGGTCGCAGGTTCGAGTCCTGCCTCGGGCACGGATGTGTGTGATGTCCTTAGGTTAGTTAGGTTTAAGTAGTTCTAAGTTCTAGGGGACTGATGACCTCAGCAGTTAAGTCCCATAGTGCTCAGAGCCATTTGAACCATTTTGAACAGTTTTGCTACTCTAGGTCGACGGCCGTCTCCACAATCGCCGTCATCGAGGTGAACTGCGGCTCGAGACGTGCAGCGCGCCACGGACACAGGCTAGTGGAAGCAATATTAAGCTATGGGAGACATCCTGCTGCGTCTGCGGGGAACCTGTAGTTGTAATCGAAGACACGCTGACAGCTGCGAACCACCTGCGTCCCACAATGCTTGATGTCTTCCCCGACGGCGATGTCATCTTTCAGCAATATAATTGTCGATGTCTCGGAGCCAGAGCCGTGATACAATGGTTTGAGTAGCATTGTAGTGAATTCACGTTGATATCTCGTCTACCAAATTCGCCACCTTTAAATCCTACGGAACCCATCTGCGTCGCTAATGGGCGCCATCACCGCGTACACAAATTAGCGGCGCGTTATTTACCTGAATTACATGGCCTGTGCGTAGACATCTAATGCCACATATCTCCACAAACCTACCAAGAAACTGTTGGGTTCCTGATACGCAGAATCAGTGATATATTTCGTTCCAAAGACGAACAAACAAGATATTAAGCAAGTGGTCATAATGTTTTGGCTCATCAACGTATCTCCCATACGTACGCCTGTCTACATGTCGCACTCATCTACATTTTATTTTCCTTTCACTTATAATCACGCTTTTCACTGCAGTCTTTAAAAATCAGAAAAAAAGGTAAAATTGGAAAAGTACGTAGATATATTAGTTAGTTTACTGTTTACAGTAGTTAGAAGTAAACTGAGCCGGCTGTTGTGGCCGAGCGGTTCTAGGCGCTTCAGTCTGGAACCGTGCTGTTGCTGAGGTCGCAGGTTCGAATCCTGCCTCGGGCATGGATGTGTGTGTCCTTAGGTTAGTTAGGTTTAAGTAGTTCTAAGTTCTACGGGACTGATGACCTCAGATGTTAAGTCCCATAGTGCTTGGAGCCATTTGATTTGAGCCGGCCGCGGTGGTCTAGCGGTTCTAGGCGCTCAGTCCGGAACCGCGCGAGTGCTACGGTCGCAGGTTCGAATCATGCCTCGGGCATGGATGTGTGTGATGTCCTTAGGTTAGTTAGATTTAAGTAGTTCTAAGTTCTAGGGGACTGATGACCACAGATGTTAAGTCCCATAGTGCTCAGAGCCATTTGAACCATTTGATTTGAAGTAAACTGAATAGCCAGATAGTGGCTCAAATGGTTCAAATGGTTCAAATGGCTCTGAACACTATGGGACTTAACATCTGAGGTCATCAGCTCCCTAGACTTAGAACTACTTAAACCTAACTGACCTAAGGACATCACACACATCCATGCTCGAGGCAGGATTCGAACCTGGGACCGTAGCGGTCGCACGGTTCCAGACTGAAGCGCCAAGAACTGCTCGGCCATACCGGCCTGCCCAGATAGTGGATTCGAAAGTATACGCGAGAGGAAAAGTGTACACAGATCGGAACTAAAAAACATGCAGGAGTTGACTAAAATTCAGAAAGTAGAAAAGGAAACGGAGCAACGTCAAATTAACAAATGACAGAACGTATTTGCAAATATCATAGAGAATTCTGCCGTCCAAGCGAAGCATCACGGCCAAGTTAGTGGGAAAAAGGTAGAGTACAACAAATACTAGAATAATTAAAACGAGATGGAAGGAAGATTCGGTTTAAGTCCCGTCGACATCGAGGTGATTAGAGACCGAGCACAAGCGGACTGCGTCAAGTATGGGGAGGGGAATCGACCGTGCCCTTTCAAAGGAACCATCCCGGCATTTGCCTTGAGCGATTTAGGGAAATCACGGATAACCTAAGTCTGGATGGCCGGACGTGGGTTTAAACCGTCGTCCTCGCTCGCTAAATAAAACCGGATAATGGATACAGACGCCAGAAGACTGTAGTCCTTAAATTTTCCCAGCGCTCACTCTCTACATTACCTTAATCCAGCTTAACAGAGTGGTTAGAACAACTTTTGATCACTAGAATTTTCTCGCCAAGAACATAGCAGCGTAGAGTTCACGACTACATATTGTGTGCCAAGGCCATTCCAGGGATGTATGATGAAGTGAGAGTGCGTGACGCTACTGATGATAATCCGCCCCTCGGCTGGAGTTAAGCTCGGAGGGTCCCTTGGCTATTCTCAAGAGGAGAGGGAACTGATAGGCATTGGGCTTCAGCCATTCCCTTCTCTCTATCGTCACCATAAACCAAAGCAGAGTACTGTATTCTGCGAACATTAATTACATTCATGTAGATTAAATCGTTACACACACAAAATCTTCCCAAATAGTCAACGGAACTCACTTTTCAGCATTAATACCACAGTCATTAAACCTTATTCGTGCTCAGGTGAAATCTCTATACTGGGAAACACGTGGACAGTTCTCTTTATTTTTAGCGAGAGCAGGCATTCCCGGCAGAGGAAACATGACAGCCACAAGTCGCACTCAGTATGGTTTATTGGCCGGTTTCGCTCATTAATTTAACAAGTGCATCATCAGAAACTCTGGAATTAACAGTTTAAAGAAGTACAGTAGTTGGCTGTTTACAGAGCTGTGTGCGACTTGTAACTGTCCTGAAAAATTTTATTCTCTTTACTTTTGTCATGTGAGTCACATCGCTCTTCAAATTTTTACTGTTTGAAGAAAGCACAAGAAATTTTTTCTACTCTTCACGTAAACCGTTCACACTCATTCACCAAGCGAGGTGGCGCAGTGGTTAGCACACTGGACTCGCATTCGGGAGGATGACGGTTCAATCCCGTCTCCGGCCATCCTGATTTAGGTTTTCCGTGATTTCCCTAAATCGTTTCAGGCAAATGCCGGGATGGTTCCTTTGAATGGGGACGGCCGATTTTCTTCCCAATCCTTCCCTAACCCGAGCTTGCGCTCCGTCTCTAATGACCTCGTTGTCGACGGGACGTTAAACACTAACCACCACCACCACCACCACCACCACATTCATTCACAGGGATAACCAACTACAGATACAAGTGAAGCGTTTTTAAACGAAATGGCACGTAATAATTGTTATTTAATGGCAAGGTGCAGAGGGCAAAAATTGTGGGAGAAGTTAGAGACTGGAATATATCTAACAAATCACTGAGGGGAGATGGGGGATTATAGTAGCACCGAAAGCACCGTAAAGTATCCTGTGGTGTACAGACGTGGATATCGCTTTCAGAACTGAGTCTGATAGTCCCATCCAGTCACGACGCCTCTGAATCGCGTCCTACTTAACTCGTTGCGTAACTGTCATTTTGCTAGGCTATCTTTGTTACTATTATCGTCGTTATTCGCAGTTCCCCCGTGACTGACCTCAAACACGACCAGACGATTGCCTAACTGCTGGCTTGAATGATCCACTATCGTTAACCTCTGGTATCTGTAGAAACTGCGAGAAGAGACATAACGGCGCTCTGCTGTACCGTGACAGGGCCTCAGCACGCAGGCTGCTCCAACACGGCTAGCGGCACGTACCAAAGGTCTCCCTCCCAGCGCAGCTACACTTATCTTATCAGAACCTGGTGAAGATCGAGTGCATTGAGCGGCGATTATAAAACTGTGTCAAAGCTCCTCCGAAGAAATTCTGGGAACTTATCTCTCAATATAAAAATACGGACACGATTTGTACAAAATAATATGACGCTGTTACAAATCCTCGCATATACTCTTTGAAATTCTGAAGATAGCTGGCATAAAATACAGGAAACGAAGGATTATCCACAACTTGTACAGAAACCAGACTCCAGTTTTCAGAGTATATCATTATGAAAGGGAGCGAGTAGTTGAGAAGGAAGTTAGACAGCGTCGCAGCATAACCATGCGTTATTCAATCATTGCATTGAGCATGTAGCAAAGAAAGTCAAAGAGAAAAACAGATAAGGGAAATAAAGTTCAGGGAGAAGAAATAAAAACTTTCAGGCTGCCGACGACATTGTAATTATGCCAGAGAAGGCAAATGAATTGAAAGGGCACTTGAACGGAATGGATAGTGTCTTGAAAAAGAGGGTATAAGACGAACATCAACAAATGTCAAATGTAGATAATGTAGTCTAATAAAATTAGGAGATGTTGAGGGAGACACAAAAATAACAAAGAGTTTTGTTATCTGGACAGCAAAATAAGTGGTGATGGCCGAGGTAGAGAGAATGTAAAGTGCAGACTGGCAATGGCATGAAAAAGTTCATAAAAATGAGAAATTTGTTGACAACGAATATAAATTTAAATTTTAGGAAATGTTTTCTGAAGATACTTGTCTGAAGTGTAGCCTGATATGGAAGTGAAACTTGAACTATAAGCAGCTGAAACAAGCAGACACTAGAAGCTTTTGAAATGTGGTGCTGCAGTAGAATGCTGAATGGCTCAAAAATGGCTCTGAGCACTATGGGACTTAACATCTGAGATTATCAGTCCCCTTGAACTTAAAACTACTTAAACCTAACTAACCTAATGACATCACACACATCCATGTCCGAGGCACATTCGAACCTGCGACCGTAGCGGTTGCGCGATTCCAGGCTGAAGCGCCTAGAACCAATGCTGAATGTTACATGGGTAGACCGAATAAGTAATGAGACCTGATAAACGAATTGGTAAAAAGTAATTTTAAGGCACAGTTAGACGAAAAGAACTTATCGCTTGATAGGATACATTCTGAGGAAGCAAGCAATAGTCGGTTTCGTAACAGAAGGTTGTGTGTATAGGGGGAGGAGGGTAAAAATTGTAGGAGAACAGTACAACCTATGCCTGTAGGGTGCAGTAGCTATGCAGGGACGAAGAGGCTTTGCTCAGTATAGAACAGAGTGTAGCACACGTTTTCAATAAACTGCTAGCAACCATTAAATACTTGGTTTCAGATAAAGCACGCTTTAAACAGTGTTTGAAAGACTTTTTGTTAGCCAACTTCTTCTATTCTATAGATGAATATCTTAACAGGAACTATTAGACTAGCGTAAGTAAAAATACCTGTTAGATTTCAGTTTTGACAGAACTTCGTCACAACAATCAAGATAAGATATTTTGTGTTTGATAAATTTATTGAAAGTGCATGACTATGTTAAATTCTGTAAATATTAGCAGTTCCTGTTTACTGTAATGTATTCACCTATTTTGACAACCTGACTAATGATCAGGGTACTGAATATTATATTAAAATGTTTTATGTTTTTTGTGTTATGCTTTCTGACACCTTCCACACCCACGACAATCATCTCATTTTTGGGTCTCTGGAACGCAAACTGGATCGAAGTAGAGCTGGATCAAACCAGCCACAATAACAAAACATTTCCTTGAGAGGTGAGCCTGGCCTACAGCTCGTATTTCGGCGGTCCTGTCTAACAAACTTTTTAAGAATATAGTCTTGTGTAAATAACAGTTACCATATTAAAGCTTTCTGTACTAACCAAGAGAATTGTACAACAAGAGTAGAAGTTTTGGACCTGTGGCAACATTTTTGTCGAAGATATCACCCAGACTACCTGCAGGATAACAATGTCAGCAATAAATGAAAGTTCACGGGAAAAATTAACTATATTAACCATTTGCAACATTCCTGTATTATTACTGTTTGTTTTTTGGCGCCACCCTAAGTAATTTTTGTACATGTGGAGAATTATTAGCTCTAACGAATTTTAATTTCTTTCTCAACAACCTACAGTTCTTCGGAATAAAAGAAATCCGGCAGCTGTGAAGGCAACGTAAGTAAAGGCGTTGCACCACCATGCTTATGAAATCAGTCCTGAAAATTTTCAGTGATGTGAGTGGCAGCATTTTCATCTTAAAAGATGATGTTTACTGCTGGGAACAAGGACTGTCCTTTACTGTATGAACGGGATTGTTAAGATATACTGGAGTAAAGCAACAGGGTAAATGAGACACTCCATGGATTTCCATTAGATTCTGCGCTCCTTCCCGCTGAAATCTTCTTTCATCCGCTCGCTGTAAGAGATATTCTTTTCTTCTTTATGGCCAGCAGCGTAATATATGTCTGATAACGACATGATTATTAGAGTAGATGCACCAAATAGCTGCTTATAATAAGTAATCTTTATTCACGACAGTTTCCGCTTTATCGCCATTTTCAAGTACGTCTAGACTGATGTGATGTCCATATTACGTCGTTAGTGGGCTGTCTTATAACTGTCACTGTTTTAATAAGATGATAAATGATGTCAATAGGTTGAAAATAAATTGTTGATTAAGCTGTGACAGTAGTAGAGTGGAACTGTCAAACTACTGTCACACCGTAATTAACATTTTATTATCGACATATTGACATCATTTACCATCTTATTAAAACAATGGCAATTATAAGACAGTCCACTAGCGACGTAATATGGATGCCACATCAGTCTAGACGTACTTTAAAATGGCGATAACGCAGAAAGTCTGTCGTGAATAAAGATTACTCATTAGAAGCAGCTAGTTTGTGCACCGTCTCTAATAATCTAATAATATTTGATTACATCAGCTCAATATGAATATTTTATGTGTGCAGTTCACACAACATTGTTTCTGTTTCAACTGCACTAAAAGTCATATTAAGCTCATCACCTTCGTGTCACTGGTATTCAATATCCTTGTAATGCCCTCCTGTCTCTAGCAGTAAATGTAGTTTTTCTTGTACGGTTGTGTTTAGCGGACGAACTTTTACTTTGGACTTCGCTTTATGACATACCAGTACATACAACTACTTTAGATTTCCCATGCAAATTTCACGACTGTTTCTTGGGCGCATAAATCAAGCAGACGCCGTCAGTTTACCATGAGTTTCAATATGGCGGCAGATCAACGAATAACCACAACGGTCGCAGACGTACGCGGCTGCCCTGCTGGTTTATTGTTTGCTAACTGTATACCCACAGCTTAATTATGACATATGGACAGTTTCTTCAAGCACGTGCGCAAATCAGCCTGAAGAGCCAACAACTTTGTTTAGCATACCGGACCAACGTCTCGTTAACCGTGGACATCTCTGTAACGTACAACGCTGCTACCTTGGGCGTTTATAAACTGCCTTTATTTCAGACTGACTCTTCGTGCATCATCGCGTAATACTAGTCACTTCTTAGGAAAGGGTATTCTCGAATTATCATTGTGGAATTGGATTTCTTTTGCCTAGGTGACACTCTGTTATACTTTATATAGGAAGTCTTTGGACTGCTCATCTCAGCTGCAGACTTTCACAGAATTACTACGACCCAGCTTCAAATCGAGACTACTGTGAATGGACGGCAGATGATAAGTTGTTTGTTGTTGCCAGTAATATTATCTTTGCTTCATGGGTCATTCACTGCTGAGAAGAATCCAACAACTGATTCAGCGCGCACATACTGCCAGAAGATCCTGTTTGAGGATACTGACTTCTATTCAAGTTGCAGTAATATGAGCGCCTCGTATTCGTCAACTATGGCTTTTTTTAACTTTGCCAGGCCAAATAAATCGTATCCTAATATGTCATCAGACGATAGCTATTGTTCGGAAAATTACATCAACAGACAATCATAACTTCGATGGAAAGGAGATTTTATTCTCTTATCCACTGCTATCTTGTGTCTTGTGAAGTCAGTTATTTGCTTATTTTATAAAGCGATTTTGCTTGTAACAATAAGCGGAAGTGAACTCGATGGTTACAATCTAGAAAACTGTGAAAAATGTTGTGGATCAACAGAGAACCCATTTCATTCACTTACTTTCAATCATTGCATTTCTAACGAACTGAAACTAAACGAGTTGGCGCAGTGGTGAGAAGACAGTGGACACATATTCGGAAGAATTCTGATTCCAATGTCCCTTCGGCTATCCAGAATTAGATTTTTCGTGATATCGATAAACAGCTCTATGTGAATGCTTGGACGTTTGCTTTGAGAAGCCATGGCCGATTTCCTTCCCCATCCTTCTCCAACTAGAATTTATGCTCTGCGTCTAACGTCTTTGTCGCCGAGACGTTAAATCCCAATTTTCCTTCCTTGGTGTGACTAGGGCCTCCCGTCGGGTAGACCGTTCGCCGAGTGCAAGTCTTTCGATTTGACGCCACTTCGGTGACTTGAGCGTCGATGGGGATGAAATGATGATGATAAGGACAACGCAACACCCAGTTCCTGAGCGGAGAAATTCTCCGACTCAGCCGGGAATCGAACCCGGGCGCTTAGGATTGACAATCCGTCGCGCTGTCAACCTTTGTTTTTTTTTTTTTTCGTTGCAATTGTTCGTGGCGGACGTCCCCTGACGCCTGTTGGAGTTCATTATTGATCCATTCACTCAGTTTTTTTTTTTATTGCGGAGGGCAGCTAACCCTCTGACCGAAGACGCTGATGTTACCGTGCCGGCTCGTTCAGCTACCGGGGGCGGACCCTTTCCTTGGTAACTGAAGGCGACAAACGATACTTGAAACAGCAGTAGCTAGTAACGAACGGCCCTTAGACTCGGCGTAAAGGAAAAGAGCACATAACATACAGCTGTAAGCGAGACTGGGAAGGCGTCCAGCGACAACGAGGGATCGAGTGACACACAACTTAATGCGATGAGACGTCACTCAACGAGTAGCAACGTCGCGACATCCCGGCAGCAACGGCGCTTACATCTCTTCCAGAACATGCAATCACACGAGCTGTGGCTATAAAATAACGGGACTGAGTAAGTACATACGCGTCAAAGATGAACGACCAATATATGTGAAGCGTGAGGTACATCAATGTGGTATCTCTGGTGTCTATTGGTAAATCAGTGTAGCCGTGGCCTTCGTTTGTCTAAGAGCTGTTATTTTGTTTTGTCGGAAAAATCAGTAAGTGTAATAACACATCAACGAATTGTCGTGAAGTTTCACATGAATCTTGGAATAACTGCTCCTGAAAGCTGTCTTTTACTAAAAGAAATGTAAGGCAAAGACTATTTTCAGTGGTTCAAGCGTTTCCAAGATGTCCGAGAAGACGTTGAAGATGACTCGAGCCCGGGACGCTGTTCTACATCGAAAACGGATGAAAATATCGAAAAAAGTAGATAATCTAATTCGATCTGACCGTCGGTTGAATATTCGATCGATTGCTGAAACTATAGGAATTGACAAAGAATGTGTTAGGCAAATTTTACATAACCAATTTAACGTGAGAAAAGTGAGTGCGAAACTTGTGCCGAAAATTCTCACGATCGAAAAAAAAGCAGCTCGTGAAAATGTTTGTGCTGACACTTTGAGAACCACTAAAAAAGATCCTACTCTCGGAAAGAGTGATAATGTATGACGAATCTTATTTTTTCACTTATGATCCAGAAATCAAGCGCCAATCCATGTACTGCAAGGACTCAACTTCACCAAGGGCGAAAAAAGCTCGAGTAAGCGGATCAAGGTTTAAAGTGAAGATAACTGTTTTTTTTCGATATTCATGAAATTGTATGTCTTCACTTGGTTTCTGAAGGTCAAATTGTTAATCAACATTACTACCTTGAGGTTCTTGCTCAACTCCGTCAGAAAATTAGAAAAAAAGACCCGGATTGTGGAAGAACAAGTGACAGTTTCTATATCAATATAACGTAACGGCTCATACAACATAGTGTGTTGCGACAGTTCTAGCGAAGTAGAGCGTTGTAGGGATATAGGAGAGGAGTGTATTGAGCTTGACAGTAACTAAATACACACGTTTTCTTAAATAATATGTTTTACCACAATAGTCTCGTTGTTTTGTAGCCACATCTCGTAACAATGAATTTTTTGAGCATCCAGTAATTTCCTCCCCACAATTAGATACTGATGATAAGAAAATAAAAGTAAAAACATGGTACTGTAATGTAGTCTCTAGGATCTCATGGTTAACTAGGATCTCATGGTTAACCACGAACATTCGAATAAATCAGCAGCCGCCATTAACAACATGTGAATAGTGAAACTCGAACCCAGGCTGATCGTCTTAAATGTTGGATGGACTGGCAACAGTAATCAGGACTTCTCAAAATTTTTCAGTGCTGCAGAACGTCATCTGAGCACCCAGCTACATAGAGCTGTACGAAACAGGACGTCCAACAAGAGGACACTGGCTTGTACAAAGTAAGGCCAATCTTTTATTTGATTAAGTTGAAGCATGATACGCAAGAAGTTCAAACCTATTTTGTTTATTTAGTCATTCCTGACCTCAACAGTCTTCCCACGACTACCTTACACTGTCAGAACGCACGAGATCTGTTTACCGCTTCTATTGTGTGCGTAACCCATTCGAGCCACGCGAGCAGGAAAACAGAAAACAGCGAGTCTCCTGTAAAGGAGGCTATCTATCTCGGCGGGGGACCTCTCCGGCTTGTCCTGGAAGTTCAAACACAGATAAAAATAACTGGCCTGCCGCGAAAGGCAAACATCCAGAGCTGACTCCGGAAAACAACACGTCACTCTCGAACAAACGCCAAACAGACGTGTGTGCGGAAAGGGAAATACCGTATCGCGGTCTGCGACTGTCACCCAAATCTCCACAGTCCCCTCCCTCGTTACAAGTACTGGTTTTACACGGCAGATGTGGGTCATTAGTTGACGTACTCGACGCTTATCAGTGAGAGTTTATCTGCAAATTTTGGTACAAACGGCCTTCATTCAGTTTCCCTCAATTTCTTAAATTTATTCAATTACTACATTGTAGCCTTTACCTATAATTCAAACACAGGTGCATTCATTCTTATACAAAGTTTTACTATCAACAGCGATTTTATTCAAATACATCTGCAGCTAATGATACAGCTACATTTTTTTCTCGACACGTCTTAATTGCACATAAAGTGCCCTAACTGATATTCCAATACATTCTAAACTCTCACATTAGCCGTCTCCAAGTCCTACTTGTAGCAAAAGTATCGATAACCCATATACATGACTGTAGCGAATGTGACAATTAGGTGATCAGTCAAGATATTCTGACTAATCCTGGGGGTTAATGTTGTATTTGGGACACTTTAAAACGCTTCCGCTCATTGTTTCCTAAAAGAAGAGGAAGAAGGTCTAATACTTAATTAGGCACAATACACATTGCTGACTATTAAAGTTTTTCTCAAGCACACTGATGTTTGTAAAATTGCAACGCCAAAGGAGAAACATGTGACAGAAGTTAAGACTCCTACCACCTCCAGCCAGTCACTATGCGTACATGCTTTCTAATAAACAGGTCGTGGATATATTTCCTTCCAGCATTTTAAGTTATAAAAAGCATTACGTAAGTCCTGTGCATTCATAAACGTGGTAGAATGCTAGTCACTTAATAGTGAAGATGTCTATGTTTTCGTAATTTTTTTAACTCCCTGTTGTCTGTTTTTAGTGATTAGTAAGACCGAAAAGAGGGAAGGGGGAGGAGAAATGGGGATGTGAAGCAAGGGGCGCACCTGACGTATCTATCAAACTTTTCTTTAAGTGTGAGCGTAAGAAAGGCGAGTTTAATTTACAGAAATTTCGGTGTATTGCGAGAAGAATGAAAGTAGCGAGAGAGGGTCATCCAGGCACTCGGTTATGAAACGCCGGTTTCCATCGGTCGATCATTCTCTCTCCCATATTACCGAGCCCGCTGCTGAATCGCGGAACAAAAGCGGAGGAAAAGCTTCACTTTAATGCCGTGCAGCATTCCTTTCTGGCCTCCTCCATATCGTTATCAAGTTGGCTGTACTGGATACAACTCTGTTGCATTCGTTTATAACTCTATACAATAGTAAATGTGTTACACTACATGACAAACTGTACTTCAAAATGCAGATTATTGAGTGTGATGTAGACCCTGCATCCTACAAGTTTTCTTGCCTGAAGTGTGAGTTATTTGTTTTGCAAGCATTGCCTTACTACGTAATAAAAAAAGAGCTTCTTCATTCGAAATTGTAGTTCCGTAGCCCACTCATAGCCCTTTAAAAATGTATTAGCAAAAATGTGGAGCAGGTACTTTTTATAATCAACGGACTTATCATGGCGCCCGTCCTGGCTCTCAACGGGCCTAGTGATCCGTAAAAGAAATCAGGAATTTGTGGGGATGGATTAGAAGCGTAGGTAAACAGTTTTGGATCGTAATGGTAGAGCGCCGCACAGTGGCAGGCACAGAAATCCGCGTTCAACTAGACTAAGGAGTAGCAAGAAACTAGTGCATAGAAACTGGCTAGTGTAGTAGCAACCACTGAAAAAATTTCATTCTTTTACAATTACGTAACGCCATCAGAGCTCCTTTTTTGTAACGAGGCAACTGGCTACATTGTAACATTAAAAAAAAAAAGAATAAAGTCAGAAGGCATAAACTGCCGTTGCTGAGAGACCGCTACACACGTATTACGAATCCATGAAAGTCTCATATCAAAACATACTGTGAGCCAAAAGTCATGGAAAGGCACCAGATGTGATATCGGTCATCGGCTGCTAAAACCTATGCGCTTCATTTCGCCCTTGTCGGGACTAGTGCAGCGAAATAAGAAATTCCGAATACGAAAAATGCAGGAATAAGACAAGCTATATTTTAATATCAATTAAATAGAACAGCACATTACAGTACGCAGTTAAGGTAACGCAACAGAGTATACAAAGCACTGTCACAGAGGCATATTACACTGCGTGCAGTACACTTCGCCGCAGCCACATTCACATACGAAATACAGTGTTCATATATCCCTACACCCCCCCCCCCCCTCCCCTCTTTTGAACAGATGTTTCGGATGTCACTTTTACAAGTCAAACCACATTATCTCACTCTTACGAAATTTCTCCTTGTTCACAGGTTTGTTAGTACATCAGCGAACATATCTTCTGTGCATAAATAATCTACTTCATTTTCCCTTGCTCTATGTGATCCCTTATCAAATGGTGCTCTAAATCGAAGTGTTTGGTTCTGCCACTAGTAACATTATTTTTGGTTAAGTTTATTGCTCCCTTGTTGTCACAGACTATCTTGGTGGGATTCATACTGATATTAGGCTCTACACCATTTACTAGAATCCTGATCCACAATGCTACTTGAAATGTGTGTGACAGAACCACGCACTCAGATTCTACCGCGCTCAAGGTTACCGTTTTCTGTCTTTTTACAGGACCGGGATATAAGTCCTCCCATTAATCTAATACAACTTCCAGTAATGGAATGTCTGCTCTCCAACTCACGTCTATAATCCCCTTCACTATAGCCCTCGAGTTTTATATTTCTCTTTTTACAATATCTTAATTTACAGTCTGTTGTTCTGATTTGATATCTAAATATACTTTTAACTGCTCTCCAGTGTTCCTCTCTTGGGCTTTTGCGGGATCTGCTTACAATATTTGTGGCGAAAGCAATATCAGGCCTTAATATTTGTGACAAATACAAAATGTTTCCTACTGCCTCTAAATATTGTTATTTTCATTGCACTCTACATCTTCTTCATTGTTCGTTAACTTGGCTTCTGGTTCCATCGGTGTAGAAATGGGTTTATAGTCACTCAAGCCAAACTTTTTCAGAATTTTCTTTGTCTATGACAATTGATTTATGCATAACTCTTCTGTATTCTTATTTTCAAAAATCTTCACACCCAAGTCATTACTGTTAAACATGGCTTTTAACTATCTCTTAAAATTGTTCATCTGTGCTTCATCTTTGGTTAGAGTGGAGGAATCCTCCACCCATGGAGCCATTATTGTGACCTCTTCTTTACTTCTTCTGTAATAGAAAACACGATCTGCCTTGGACTGTTTCAACTCATCTTTAGCAAGGTCCAGTGCAGACGTCTGTTCCAGCATCGGCCACTCTGTTTCAGTCCATAAATACTTTTCTTCAATCGCCAAATCTTCCCATTTTCTAGACGAGTTTTTGTAGGTTCTTCCAGCGGGATCCCATATATTTTTTCATATAATTTCCCACTGTCTTCACATCCATTTTCTTTTATTGCCAAGCCTAGAAGGTATCTAAGTTATTCATATTTTACCGCTGGCGAGAACGTTTCCCCTAGTCTATCCCTTCTTTTTGTAAGCATCCCTTGACTGCAAGTCATGCTTTATATTTTGGTGTTGCACTCTCAGTGTTTTTTACGCTAGACACCCACCGTGATTGTAATGATTTTTTCCTTTCTGACATTCCAATCCATTCGAAAGTTACATTTTCATAAAATGACTCTAATTCTCTTTCCATAGCTTCTCTCCATTGCTGAGAATTCGGACGACTCAGAGGCTCTTCAACTGTTGCGGGTCCTTCATTAAGAGTTTGGGCTGTATACACCTCATAATCAGGGTGTTCTTTATGTTTAGATACACGAGAAGAGCGTCTCAGAATATTTTCTTCCTCTTGTTCATCCTTCATCCTTTAGAACTTTATCTTGATAGAATGTACAGTATCTATGTTTCTTTGCCATCTTCTTCCTCTTCTTTATTTTGTTTCTTTTCCAGAATTAGCATTTCTTGAACTTGACGACGTTAATGAAGTGACTGTACTCTCTTGATGATCCTATTTTGTTTAGTTTTTATTACTCTCAAGGAATACATCATCTCTACTAGTCAGCATCTTCTTACTTGTTGGATTCATGAGTCGGTAACCCTTTACACTTTTCCTTTGGTGGCATTGCGATACGATGTCATCTATCTTCTGCAGCTGTAACACTTGACTGGTTTCTTCGTTTTCTTCTTCGAATAAAGTGCTGTAGCTGTTTCCTTCTCCGAATGAAGACGCACTTTTCACGTTCTGCAGGATCTTCACTTTTATGCTGTCTCCCGTGATCGGTATTCCGAACTTTCTAACCCCATTGTCATGAATGCATATTTATCGGGCAGACATACTAGCAATAATGTGTCTACCCATTCATCGGCAATCTCGAACTCAATGTTCCTTAGTTGATTATATGTGGATATTATCTTGTTATTGACATACTCGCACAAGTTCTTGCAGTTATCCAGCCGAGTGATTCTAAGTTAACGGAGTACTCCGACTTTTCTTGTAAGACCACCGTCTTCAGATGCGCTCTGTAACTTGTCTCAAATTTCTTTTGCCATCACAGCTTTCTCTAAGTGTACATAGCTCACTGGATCAGTCAATAGTATCAGACTGGATCTTGCCTTCCGATGCTTATTTGCGTAATTTGGCTCAGTGGGCTTCAGTGTACCATTCAGACGCCTCATAAATCGTTCAGGTGTAAGTATTCTTCTACAGCAAAATTCCATGTAGCGTGGTTCTCGCGACCCACAAGTCTCTCTATTTGCGGTATTTTGACGCATTCATTTTCACAATTACTTTTACTGGTGGCACAGACAGTATTAAACTATGCCGAAGTATTCTGTCATGTAGAAGTAAATATCGTCGAAATAGTCCTGGAAGTGTGTAGTGAAAGCTATCGGGACGAGACGATTTCGGCATAGTAACAAACCATTTACGCTATACGACCTATTAGAGAAGGGATAGGGAAAAATCGACTGAGGCCCATCTGAACGGCTCTTCACAGCGTCGTGGACGCACTCCTGGTCGTAATACTATCGAAATCTAAATTAAGATTGCCGAATTACAATTTGAAGCCAAGACTTTGTAGCTTGTTCGTTTCTTTTGCCTTCGGAGGGATCGAAATGAAATAAATACGTAATTTCTGCCTGTCACCGTCTTCCCTACTAGCAGGTTATAAGAACCTTATCTGATGATCTACTGCTGACTTTGATGGCAGGCATATCGACTACTGATTGAAATTAATTGCCTAATGAAGAGAACCGGGGAAGACTACAGACCAGTGACAGACAGCTCAAAGAAAAGAAAATATATTCTCGTAAACACATTGAAATGCCAGGCAGCCTCGATACAAATAGGTGGTAACTAGCCAGTCCACAATTTCTCACTACACAGGCGATCGGCAGGCTAGCTGTGGGCCAAGCCACAATACAGAGAAAGACACAAAATACGAACAAAGACAACGATAAGTATTCCAGCCGCTAGAGAAAGTTTTGATGCAGATTAACGGAGATGAACTCCAGGATTCGAATCACAAGTTACGGTAAAGATCCGTGAGTGGAAACGCATAGCGAGCACACGCCCAGGGCCAGCACGACAAAGACTGCTGACTCAGCACTGATAAAACCGGGAGGTTGATCTCTAGCAATTCAAATCCAATGTTAATATCTTAAACGCGGTCGGCTTTGTTATGGGCGTTCGCCTTGAATTGACACGATCAAAACAGAGCGTAGTGGTGTCTGTCTGCCTCCATGGGGAGTGGAAACAAACACGTGCAGCTCATAATGGTGTCCACTGCCGCACGACTACTGGTCACGAAATAAAGTCTACAATGTACTGCCACGAACTGAGCCTACCGAGCACTGCCACGAACTGACGATGAGAGAGCGACTCTCAGCAGTTTTGTAATCTCTAATCCTCGCACGGTGTATGCTTCCTCCGACAGCAAGAGCACCCTGCTGCCAATGAGCGAGGTCGGCAATACCGACGGTCGCTTAGACTTTCA
Organism: Schistocerca serialis cubense; assembly: GCF_023864345.2. Classification (NCBI taxonomy): domain Eukaryota; kingdom Metazoa; phylum Arthropoda; class Insecta; order Orthoptera; family Acrididae; genus Schistocerca; species Schistocerca serialis. Next base: position 388,929,030 of record NC_064643.1, on the reverse strand, counting down.
GTCGAGGGGCTGTTCGGCCCGCCCCCGCACTGGATGACTTTACTGGGATGGCGCCAGGCGTCTGGCAGTCGGAGAGGCCGGCGTCCCTCCGCGCTACCGTCGTGGATTTTTTAAACCAACGGCCACTGGATCTTCTGCGCTTCTACTCCATTTTGGCGAATTTATGAATTAAATGTCTGATAAACCCAGAAATTTCTCTGTCCCCACCATCTGATATTTCTGTATTCAGGCAAGCTATCTGTGCTATCTGCTACCATAAACTCGTAAACTGTGATTGGAACAGCAGTTTTAATTTTATTTCAGACCCTCTCCTTGTATAGGATTGGACTGGACCGCTACACAGACTTCGACACGTACTTTAAACGTCTCTAGAAAGTCTCTGTGTTACATCCTTCGTAATATGAGCGCAGTGCTCCACTGCAATGTCGTACCGATCGTTTGTTTCAAAGGTCGCCTCGAAATCCAGCTCCAAATACGCCATTAACAGAAATAGTAAAACTCTGGAAACACGCTAACTAACACAGGGAATCCTCCAAACCATACAGTACGTCACAAAAACTGATGATTGTCGAACTGAAGTTAACTTACAAATGCACTCAAGAACGTGCTAGAGTATAAAAGATTCAGATCAAAAGCTGGATTTCTGAACTGGAATAAGACTTGCAAGGAGTCGACTGAAATTGCGTGCGGTAGCTTATAGGCTGGTTGTTAACAAGGGAACGAGAACTTGAGCGAGTTTCCTTGTTAGCCAAGTCATGACGGCATTTTCCTTGTTCCAATCGACACACATCTAAACGGAACGAACTCAGCTTCGTTAGTGAATGTCGCTGGCGTTATCGAAGTGTAATTGTGACACGAAGGCTATCTGTGTTTGCTGCTGTTCTAACACTCATGGCATTATGACGCCATTTTTTGTAAGTCATCAGCCTTTCGACTGGTTTGGAGCCGTCCCCCGCCTCCGTCTATCTTGCGCTGTCTTACTTATCTACGTGACTTACTGCCAACGTCCTATATAAGCTGCTAAATATATTCTGGTTTCTGTCTGCCCCTACGATTGGTCCCCTCTACGCTCCTTCCAACGCGAAGTTGACTCTTCCTGTATAACTTAGGAGTTGCCTTCTGGTAACGTTGCTCCACGGACTTCTTTCGTCGCGTTTTCATTTCAGTGCGTAATCTTTACTTATCTTATCTCTCCTCTTAATCTTTTACAGTCTTCTATAGCATCACATTTCAAACGCTTTCCGTTTCTTCTACCCGAATTTCCCGTGCTTTGTTTTTCACGTTCATACCGTTCTGAGCTCGAGGCTATCCTTTAGGAATTGCTTTCTCAATTTCAAATCAACATTTAATGTCAACGGAGCTGTATTATTCACTTTGAGCGGTTTATGGAAATCACGGAAAACTTAAAATTGGATAGCTGTATGGAGATCTGAACCGCCCTCCTCTCGAATGCGGATCCGTGTCGTATCACTGGGCCACCTTGTTCTGTCTTGGCATGAGAATTCTTCCTTTATTTTGATATTAAGCAGTTTGCTTTTCTCATTGAAACTGTTCTTCGTCATTTTTGCCTTGCCTGTGTTTATACTTGAGCGATACTGTCTGCTAAGGGTGCTGATCATTCAGTTCGTCAGGTCTTGTAAGCACAGTATTCCTTCTTTTGGCTGGAAGCACAATATCGTCTGCGAATTTGGCGTTGGTATTCTTTATTTATTTCATGCATTCATTACCTTCCCGGCTTGCACTTTTATTCCTCTTATGAAATTTTCTTACACTTTTTTCAGTGCCTCTTCGACATACAAGTTAACAAACGGTGCGGATTACCTTCTTCTTCTTCTATATCAAACTCTTCATTCACTTTTCGGATACATCTTGCCATTGTTTGGGCCTTCACGTACCGCCCCTACCCCCATCTAACTGCCCTGTTTCCTGCGCTTAACAAACGTTTCCCTTAAACACTTCCTAACACGAACTTCCTTTCTTTATCTGCTATTTTTATTCTCATTTGGTTCTTGCACACTAATAGCAGAACGGTGAACATTTCATACCACCCGACAGGTTTTAAGCTCTTCTGGGTCCAAAATGGCTCGGTATCATGGTTTTTCAGTATTCGTTCGTTACTAAATTCAGAATTGCTTCTATGGTATATTTTCTGTTTCTGAAAATGACCTTATATTTATCCCTTGTATCTCCAGTTTTACCCTCTGTTCTCTTGTGAATTACTCTGGTCAACGTATACGAGAATGATACGTCGCCATGATCTTTCAGTAGTTGCCACACTTGTTCTCTAGTGTCTTCTCTCTTAATGTGACGACAGTGCAATTACGGAAATCTGATAGATCTCCCTATTTAATACTTACTGATGCCAATTCAAATAACATTCTAGTTGTTATACTGTACTTCTGAAAGGTTTTAGTGGCTTCAAAGGTATATCATCGATTCATGCTCCAACATTACGTTTAATTTTCTAACACACCGCGTCGATTTTCCTGTGATCATCTATTTCACGATACCTTTAGATGTCTCTCTCATTCACTCAGTTCTTGCCTGTTTGCAGTTACGGGGGTAATGTCACTCTTAGGCAGCCTGTACTGACTCCTTACAATGTCATTATTTGGATTCTTAAATTTTCTTCTTTAGCTGATAAGCTGGCGTTTTCCTGAATTATTCATGACTTCATTGCCACTGCTTCCGCTGTTACGATTGTGATCTGACCGGCCCTATTTCCTTCTATCAGCTCAAGAATTCAATTATCCACAGTTTTAGTAGTTAGTTTTTTGAGTTTTATTACGGCAGTAACTTCCCATTCACGTTTTTGTAAAAAAGCTTTTACAAGGGAGTCGTATAACTTACATAGATTTATTGAACTTAAAGTCAAGAAACACATCAAATAAAGAGTTAAGGGTATTTTGTTGATCTTTTCATTCAAAAAATGGCTCAAATGGCTCTCAGCACTATGGGACTTAACATCTGAGGTCATCAGTCCCCTAGAACTTAGAACTACTTAAACCTAACTAACCTAAGGACATCACACACATCCATGCCCGAGACAGGATTCGAACCTGGGACCGTAGCGGTCGCGCGGTTCCAGACTGAAGCGCCTAGAACCGCTCGGCCAATCCGGCCGGCGATCTTTTCATTGAATGATTATCTGCAGTGCTGACTAAAGCTGTGTTGGTTCAAAGTCTCTCGTACCTTTTGTTTCGGGTGTGATAAGACAGCCGTCGGTGATCTTCAAATGAAGCGTATAGTCCAAACTAATTGGCACATTAATTGGCGACGTAGCTAATCTCAGCTGAAAAATGTTATCAGCATGTAAAGGTACATAGAAATTCTACGAACATCTGATACATCCACATCAGTAACAGAATCGCATTATCCATCGTTTCTACACTTAAGTGACATAGTGCCTTTGAATTTGACAAATCTTTGACGCTTTGTAATGATGAACCTTGGTGACCTTGTGAGAAACTCTGTAATTTTAACCCGGTACTTTAGGACCACACAAACAGTGCTTCACCACTGCAGCACCTCTTCCGTTTTCTGAGTGTTCCTATGGACAAAGTAACATGCGCCATTAGACCAAATAAAAACACGTATGAGAAAGAAACATGCGCCATAAATTTATACAAGTTTGTTATTATTTCGAAGAACTGATGAAATATTGGCCTGTTGCCGAATGTTTTGGGTAGCAAACAGTTAACTGTTTTTCTTCAAACCACGGTCTAGATAGAGTCTAAATATTTGCTGAATTAGCCAAGCGCAATGAAACTCTCAGGGTGAATCCAACGAAATACGTGTGATTTGGTACGAAGATACCGTCGCATAGCCTCATCAAAGAGGACAGCAACAGGTTTAGCACTCAGTGATACAGAGATAATCGAGAACATAAAAGACAACAAACCTTTCATATCAAATAACTGGCAAGTAAGTAAGTAAGTAATCCATTCCGTCTCGCAATAATATAAAAGGTAACAAGATAGTTGCTTAAGAACAGAAAGGATGTAAAAGAGACCGAGGGGATATAATCAACAGATGAAAATTGATTTCTTTATTGACGGTGAGGAGCTATTCAGGGAGAAGTTGAGATTTTGGTTTCGAAAACCAGGAGTAACAGCTGGGAGAGTGCCGTGCTGACTAGGAGTCGTTCTGACCCCAACGCATAAGAAGGAATTTAACAAAGGACTATTACATCACCCATAAATCATGCCAAACGCGCGAGTAAACGCTGAAGCATTGAAACGACAGCTTTTGCGTTGCTGAACCCGACTAGAATCTTTGTACAGCAAACTATTCCACTCATAAACGTAATTAATATGTTGCGCAGTGCTATTTGTGCCAAAAAATTGACGTCAGTGTTTTCAGAACAGACTTCCGCTGTGCAAGGAGATGACAACTATGCCTGTTGCAAAGCTAAAATTAGCGGTGAGAAATGTACTGTATAGTTTTCAAACTGTTTGTGATGCACGGAACCATAATAGTTACAACGAACGTTACTAATAGTTTTAAAGAAACCGAAATGTATTTGGTCGAATTAAACACTTATTTGAAGAAATAAGTCGAGCCGTTCTAGGCGCTTCAGTCTGGAACCGCGCGACCACAACGGTCACAGGTTAGAATGCTGCCTCGGGCATGGATGTGTGTGATGTCCTTAGGTTAGTTAGGTTTAAGTAGTTCTAAGTTCTAGGGGACTGATGACCTCAGCTGTTAAGCCCCATAGTGCTCAGAGCCATTTTTTTGAAGAAATACAGCAACCAGATACTTCCTCTGTAGCTTTCTTTACAGGGAGACAATTATTGAACTGTTGTTGTTGTGGTCTTCAGTCCTGAGACTGGTTTGATGCAGCTCTCCATGCTACTCTATCCTGTGCAAGCTTCTTCATCTCCCAGTACCTACTGCAACCAACATCCTTCTGAATCTGCTTCGTGTATTCATCTCTTGGTCTCCCTCTATGATTTTTACCCTCCGCGCTGCCCGCCAATACTAAATTGGCGATCCCTTGATGCCTCAACATAAGTCCTACCAACCGATCCCTTCTTCTAGTCAATGTGTTCCACAAACTTCTCTTTTCCCCAGTCCTATTCAATACTTCCTCATTAGTTATGTGATCTACCCATCTAATCTTCAGCATTCTTCTGTAGCACCACATTTCAATAGCTTCTATTCTCTTCTTGTCCAAACTATTTATCGTCCATGTTTCACTTCCATACATGGCTACACTCCATACAAATACTTTCAGAAATGACTTCCTGACACTTAAATCTATACTCGATGTTAACAAATTTCTCTTCTTCAGAAACACTTTCCTTGCATTGCCAGTCTATATTTGATATCCTCTCGACTTCGACCATCATCAGTTATTTTGCTCCCCAAATAGAAAAATTCCTTTACTACTTTAAGTTTCTCATTTCCTAATCTAATTCCCTCAGAATCACCCGATTTAATTCGACTACATTCCATTATCCTCGTTTTGCTTTTGTTGATGTTCGTCTTATACCCTCCTTTCAAGACACTATCCATTCCATTCAACTGCTCTTCCAAGTCCTTTGCTGTCTCTGACAGAATTACAATGTCATCGGCGAACCTCAAAGTTTTTATTTCTTCTCCCTGGATTTTAATACCCACTCCGAATTTTTCTTTTGTTTCCTTCACTGCTTGCTCAATATACAGATTGAATAACATCGGGGAGAGACTACAACCCTGTCTCACTCCCTTCCCATCCACTGCTTCCCTTTCATGTCCCTCGACTCTTATAACTGCCATCTGGTTTCTGTACAAATTGTAAATAGCCTTTCGCTCCCTGTATTTTACCCCTGCCACCTTCAGAATTTGAAAGAGCGTATTCCAGTCATTATTGTACTATATGAAATAAAATCGCCATAACTTCTGAACGGTTTGCGTTAGGACGCTCAAAATGCGCGGTTGGCCGCGGGGCATGATGGGAATTAGTATGCGCATACGCACGCGTCTTGTTATCGGCCACTTCCATTTGATGGGTACGTCAGAAAGCAGACTTGGCGCATCTGGGGGACTGAGAATCCGCATTTCGCGATCGAGAAGTCTCTTAACCATCAACGGGTGACCGTGTGGTGTGTAGTGTCCAGTGACAGAATAATCGGTGCGATATTCCTTGATGGCACGGTGACCAACGAACGGTACATTAAGGTTTTGGAAGATGATTTTTCCCCAATATCCAAAGTGACCCTGATGTCGACAAAACGCGGTTCATGCAAGACAGAGCTCGACCTCATAGAAACAGGAAAGAGTTTGATGTCCTGGAGGAGCACTTTGGGGACCGCATTCTGACTTCGGTGTACCCTGAGGCCACTGGCATGAGCCTCGATTGGCTGCCACGTTCTGCGGATCTGAACATATGCGGCTCCTTTTTATGGGGCTATATTAAAGACAAGGTGTACAGCAATAACTCCAAAACCATTGCCGAGCTGAAAACAGTCATTCAGGAGGTCATCGATGGTCCGACACTTCAGCGGGTTATGCAGAATTTCGCTATTCGTCTGCGCCACATCATCGCCAATGATGTCAGGCATATCGAACATGTCATAACCTAAATCCGAATATCTGTACCGACGTTTACATGTTGAATAAAGTGTGTGGACGTCGTAGTTCGTTACAAATTTTTTCATATAGTTCAATAATTGTCACTTTGTATGTCAAGATGCATTATCTGCCACTTTCAATTGGCGTGATGCAATACTGTCATCGTTAGAACAACGTTTTTTCGGACTGGAGTTTGAATGCTGCAGCTGCCCTATGCAATATGCAATCCTTTTATCTACCACGTTAGGAGTTCCTTTTTAGCATTTGCAAGTGTAGCACATATACTTCACTGAGCTCTGATTCAGCTCAGCATTCACCAAGTGCCAATTGCATTATCTGATCAATAATGTGGGGACACTAGTTAGCGAGTGTTAATATGGAGTATGCCCACCCTTTGTCTTTACGGTTGCTCGAATTCTGCTGGGGACGTTTTCTGTGAGTCACGTGACTGTCTGTGGAGGGATGGCAACCCATTCTTCGTCAAGAGCCAAAACTAGAAAAGTTAGTGATGTTGGGCGCTTGGGTCTGGAGTGAAGTCGCCATTCCAACTCATTCCAACGCTGTTCCATTGGATTCAACCCGGGACTCCGTGGGCAGACCACTTGATTTCAGGAATATTATTTTCCACAAACTATTGCACTACGGATGCTGCTTTAACACGGGGTGCATTGTCAAGCTGATATGATCAAGGTCTCCGAACTGTTCTTCTACTGCACGCAGTACGCAATGCTTTAAAATGTATTCACATCTTTCTGAATTCAGCCTTTTTAAGTGCGATAATGGGACCACACCTAACCGTGAAAAATACCCCCATACCGCAACACCAGAGCCTCCACACTTCACTATCGGGAATGCACATTATGGCGCAAAACGTTCTCCAGCTATTCGCCAAACCCAAACCCTTCCGTCGGATTGTCACAGAGTAAGGCGTGAGTGACCAATCCACTCGTTTCTAGTTTACCCACTGTCCAGTGGCATAGCTCTTAACTCCACCTCAAGCGTCCTAATCACTGGATCAGTCCCCTAGAACTTAGAACTACTTAAACCTAACTAATCTAAGGACATCACACACATCCATGCCAGAGGCAGGATTCGAACCTGCGACCGTAGCAGTCGCGCGGTTTCAGACTGAAGCGCCTAGAACCGCTCGGCCACACCGCCCGATTACATGAGATCTGTCTGGTCTTAGTTATCTGTGGTTGTTCCTGCCCATTACCACTTCACAATCACGTCACCAATAGTCGACTTGGGCAGTTTTAGAAGGGTGGAAATTTCCGTAATGAATCTGTTACACAGGCGACGTCCGATGAGTACTCCACTTCCCAAGCCACTTTTTGAGCTCTTCTGACTATCCATTCTGTTGTTACTTCTTCTCTGTTGACAACGCAATACTCCTCACCTCCTTTTATGCTGGCGGGCCAGCCTCTCGTGACATCTAGTGGACAAAACCGTATCACATTGGTCTCTCCGGATTCTTCCGCTCAGATAGTGTATGCGTTTATTTATACAGAGCCGGCACGGTAGCTCAGCGTATTCGGTAAGAGAGCTGGTTGGACTCTGTAATAAAAAAATTGAATGGACGGATCAACAAACGAACTTGAAAGGATGTCATGTGACGTCCGCAACGACCAAACACCATGATCAACAACGGAAAAAAGTGGTCAGCGCGACAGAATGTCAATCCAATGGACCCGGGTTCGATTCCCGACTCGGTGTTGTGTTGTCATAATCATCATTATTTCATCCCCATCGACGCGCAAGTCGCCGAAGTGGCGTCATATCGAGAAACTTGCTCCCTTCGAACAGTCTACCCGACGGGAGGCACTAGTCACACGACATTTACATTTATTTATACCGGAAGAGAATAACTGTCTCTAACTATTAATTAAATGCAAATGCACAATTCGGGGAAAGTAATAAGTAAATGGGCTGTTATTTTACACAGGTCAGCTATATCATTCAAAATGTGGTCGATAAGAAACGTCATAATGATAATGTATAAATGTATTGCACCAGCTGATGATGGGTAAAACTTCAAAAACGCGTCTATGTACAAATAAAACTACATAAATAGTAACCGGTTGCTGTATTTCTTAGTAATTTAATCCACGGTTACGGAACTGAACCACCATTACCAAGGCTAAAAACTGCAAAGGAGCTGAAAAATACATGGTAAGCAAATTATTATTCTTTTAAAGAATTGACATTATCTTTTAAAGCAATGGTATTTACGTAAAACATAGATACGTGCTCTCATTGAGATTGCTTCTAAGGATAGCGCCGGCGGAAGCACTGGATTCCCCAGTTGTAGTTCTCCTGCGACACTTCCGTGACGGCTTTGTCTCGCGTCACATGCTCAGACACTCCTACTGGGAGACGTCTATTTCTGTACGAGCAGCGAGCCATATTTCTCTCTCGTCGCCGTTTAGGTTCTCCTAGCTCTGATGCGGATGCGTACGCCGTGTGATGGGAAGCGTACACTTAACATTCCATCAGCCAAATACCGACACATAAAACCCTTTAGCGCTGCAGTCTGGAACCGCAAGACCGCTACGGTCGCAGGTTCGAATCCTGCCACGGGCATGGATGTTTGTGATGTCCTTAGGTTAGTTAGGTTTAACTAGTTCTAAGTTCTAGGGGACTAATGACCGAGGCAGTTGAGTCCCATAGTGCTCAGAGCCATTTGAACCATTTTGAAACCCTTTAGAAAATACATTTACTGCTATTGGAAGTGTGAAATATGAATAAAGAGTAGTAAAAATGTCTAAAAATTGTTGAACAATATTTCGATTTTCACCGCTACCATTCTACTATAACACCTCGGAAGTAATCGGTACAGGAGGACACGTAGTGTAGCAGTACTATTCATTCCAGTTCCAGCTCCAGCTCAGTTAGCAGACCATCAGTAAACCCGCACCCCGGATTCTTTAAGCAATCATACCCCTAGTAGTATCACCAGAACTGTGTCGGACACTGATATAATTTTGCAAAGACGTTCAGTGATACAAGTGGATACTTTATGAAAAATGTTATGCGAATAGTTATTAGTTAAGAAGTCATAAATTAAAACGTTATGCCTGATGCGTCAGTTTTACTACATGAACTACGAAAATGTCGTAAGTGATAAAAACGTTTTTCCTCCCTTCATTTTGTGGGGGTTGTCAGCGAGAAAAAGTTCTATAAATGTTTGAAAGTATGTATAAAGTTTGTTGCAGCTGTAAATGTTTGAAAGTATGTATAAAGTTTGTTGCAGGTCCCTACGTGCTCTCATTGTCAAGCACTGGATGAATGTAGTCTGAGTAATTTACGCTCCACGAGTTGTGATGCTTCAAGACGTATACACGTTTTCTAACTCTAATGATTGACTTATTGTGTTAAACCTTTAACATAAGATTATAGCTCTTAATGAACAGATTATGACTGAATTTTAATGTTTTTAAATTCAATCAGTTACTGAATAAAATATTGAAAATCAAATTTCTGCTGCTCTGGAAGCCGTTACATAGGTAACCTGCAACTTGGACCTTGATTCAGGCTTGTTTAGTAATGCAGATGTGTGAGAAGGATTACCTAGGCCTTTCTGAACGAGCCCGAATATCACTAATTTCACTGTTAGTTGTAGGTTTCATAGGGCATATTCCTGATAAATGTTTCATTTCTCCCTATGTAGGTGCGTGCCAACAGAACGTTTTCGCAATCGGAAGAGAAAACTGGTGATTGAAATTTCGTGAGAAGATCCCGTCGCAACGCAAAACACCTTTGTTTTAATGATTGCCACTCCAATTCACGTATCATGTCTGTGACACTATCTCCCCTATTTCGCGATAATACAAAACGAGCTGCCCTTCTTTGTACTTTTTCGATGTCATCCGTCAGTCCCACCTGATGCGGATCCCACACCACACAGCAATACTCCAGAATAGGGCGGACAAGCGTAGTGTAAGCAGTCTCTTTGGTAGACTTGTTGCACTTTCTAAGTGTTCTGCCAATGAATCGCAGTCTTTGCTTTTCTCTACCCACAATATTATCTATTTGATCGTTCCAGTTTAGATTAATTTTTAATTGTAATCCCTAAGTAGTTAGTTGAATTTACAGCCTTCAGATTTGTGTGGCTTATCGCGTAAGCGAAATGTAGCTAATTTCTTTCAGTACTCATGTGAATAACTTCACACTTTGCTTTATTCAGGGTCAATTGCCACTTTTCGCACCATACAGAAATCTTATCTAAATCATCTTGCAAGTCGTTTTGATCATCTGATGACTTTACAAGACGGTAAATGACAGCATCATCTGCAAACAATCTAAGACGGCTACTCATATTGTCTGCTATGTCGTTAATATAGATCAGGAACAATAGAAGGCCTATAACACTTCCTTGGGGAACGCCGGATATTACTTCTGTTTTACTCGATGACTTTAGGTCTATTACCACGAACTGTGGCCTTTGTGACAGGAAATCACGAATCCAGTCGCACAAGTGAGGCGATACTCCGTAGGCACGGAGTTTCGTTAGAAGACGCTTGTGAGGAAAGGTGTCGAAAGAAAATATGAAGTCATTACATGATTATAAATAATATTATGTTCGTCGAACGTAGCTTTCCACTATTATAACTCTCTTCATTACCAACAATATCCTCGGTTTAGTTCTGTGGTATAACTAATCAAACCCTTCCTGAAATGAACAATCGTACAACCATTTCTTCAACATTTTCTCTGTCTTCCGTTAACGTATATACGGAAAGAACAGTCAGCGAATTGTTTGTCATGACAGACCTCTCGTAAAAGCTCTGAACACCGAGATGACAAAAGTCGTGGGATACCTCCTAGTATCGTGTCGGACCTCCTTTTGCCCTGCTCGACGTGGCATGGACTCAACAAGTCGTTGGAAGCCCCTGCGCCGGCCGATGTGGCCGAGCGGTTCTAGGCGCTACAGTCTGGAACCGCGCTGCTGCTGCGGTCGCAGGTTCGAATCCTGCCTCGGGTATGGGTGTGTGTGATGTCCTTAGTTTAGTTAGGTTTAAGTAGTTCTAAGTTCTAGGGGACTGTTGACCTCAGAAATTAAGTCCCATTGTGCTCACAGCCATTTGAACGATTTGAATTTGAAGCCCCTGCAGAAATAGTGAGCCACTGCTTCTACAGCCTTCCATAATTGTGAAAGTGTTGCCGGTGCAAGATGTTGTGCACGAACTGACCTCTCGATTACGTCCGATAAGTGCTCGATGGGATTCATATCGGGGCATCTGAGTGGCCAAACCTTTCAGTCAAATTGTGCACAATTTTTTTCAAACCAATCGCGAACAGTTGTGACCCGGTGACACTGCATTGTTGTTTTGGAAGATTAAGTCCCCGAATGGCTGAAAATGGTCTTTAAGTAGCCGAACATAACCATTTACGGTCAATGATCGTTTCAGCTGGATTGAAGACCCACTCCATTCCATGTAAACACACCGTTATGGTGCCACCGCCAGCTAGCACAGTGGCTTGTTAACTTGGGTCCATGGCTTCGTGGGGTCAACGCCACACTCGAACCCCAGCATCAGCTCTTTCTAACTGAAATCGGAACTCATCTGAACAAGCCACAATTTTCCAATCGTCTAGGCTCCGACCGAGGTTCACAGGCGCAGGAGAGGCGCTGCAGGCGATGTAGTGCTGTTAGCGAAGGCACTCACGTCGGTCGTTAATGCCACATTTCACCTCACTGTCTTAACGGATCCGTTCCTCGTACGTTCGACACTAATTTCTGCTGTTATTTCTGCAGTGTTGCTTGTCTGTTAGCACTGAAAACTGTACGCAAACGCCGCTGCTGTCTGTTGTTACGAGAAGGCCGTAGGCAACTGCGTTTCCGCGGTGAGAAGCAATGCCGGAAATTTGGTATTATCGGTGCACTCTTGACATTTTGGATCTCGGAATACTGAATTCGCTAACGATTTCGGAAACGGAATGTCTCCTGCATCTAGCTCCAATCAGCATTCTACGTTCTAACAAGAGAACCTCCCCATCGCACCCCCCTCAGATTTAGTTATAAGTTGGCACAGTGGATAGGCCTTTAAAAACTGAACACAGATCAATCGAGAAAACAGGAAGAAGTTGTGTGGAACTATGAAAAAACAAGCAAAATATACAAACTCAGTAGTCCATGTGCACGATAGGCAACACCAAGGACTATGTGTGCCCAGGATCGCCGTGGTCCCGTGGTTAGCGTGAGCAGCTGCGGGACGAGAGGTCCTTGGTTGAAGTCTTCCCTCGATCGAAAAGTTTAATTTTTTTATATAATCAACTTCGCTCTCCAAAATTCCAGGACATGTTCAGATTTGCTTGGACATATGCAGGATTTGACGGTCTACGCACGGAAAAATTTGAAAACGTTAAAAACATATCTTTTGACACAGCACAGGGAAAACTGTGCGACTGTGAAACTGTTGCATTAATTTGATGCAGTTTATGTGACAAACTCTTATGTATTCATCACCTCTTTGGGAGTGATTATCACATCCACAAGAGAACCTAAATCGGTCAAGGTAGAAGAATCTTTTTTACTCATTCGCCAAGTGTACAAGTTAGGTGGGTCGACAACATATTCCTGTCATGTGACGCACATGCCGTCACCAGTGTCGTATAGAATATATCAGACTGTTTTCCTGTGGAGGAATCGGTTGCCCTATGACCTGGCGATCAAATGTTTTCGGTTCCTATTGGAGAGGCACGTCCTTTCGTCTACTAATCGCACGGTTTTGCGGTGTGTTCGCAAAACACAGACACTAAACCTATTACAGTGAACAGAGACGTAAATGAAAGAACGGACAGATCATAACTTCGCGAAAATAATCTTTTCACTCGAGGGAAGACTTGAACCAAGGACCTCTCGTCCCGCAGCTGCTCACGCTAACCACGGGACCATGGCGCTCCTGGGCTCTTGCTCTCCTTGATGTTGCCTATCGTGCACATGGACTACTCAGTTTGTATATTTTGCTTATTTTTTCATAGTTCCACACGACTTCTTCCTGTTTTCTCGATTGATCTGTGTTCAATTTTTCAAGGCCTATCCACTGTGCCAACTTATAACTAAATCTGAGGGGGTGCGATGAGGAGGTTCCCTTGTAAGTCTCTTAATTCCTATCGTGCGGCCTTAGTCACATCGGCAAACTTTCCGCACGAATCAGCTGAGTACGAATGACAGCTCCGCCAATGTGCTGCCCTGTTATACCTTGCGTACGCGATACTACCGCCCTCTGCGTATGTGCATGTCGGTATCCCATGACCAAGTCGCCTGTATTATTCGAAGTCAGCGGCTACCTAATACTCTGTAATTCGAATTGTTCTGTCGTCAGCTCTTTGCGCCAGGCGTTTGTTTACTGAACAATTTATAACGTACATAACCAGTTGTACAAATAACATCAAAGAAGCGCACCTACAGAAAAGAGGTATCGGTAACAAATGAATTGTTCAAAGAAATGAAAGAAGAGAAGTGCAGAATCCTGCTAGAAGAGTCAACCTATATATTGCTTCCTCCTATATACGTATATCGCGAAAAGACAGTGAAGGTAAAATTGCAGAGATTCGAACTCACACAGAGGCTTACCAGCAATTGTTTTTCGCACGAAGTATACGCGAGTGCAACAGGAAAGGGGGAAAGGTGACAGTGATAGACAAAGTACCCACTGGTGTATAGATGTAAATGCTTATGTAGTAATAGCTCCTGCTTCGATTTGTAAATGAAATTATCGTTGTTAATATTATGGAACTATTTTTTAACTTCACATAGTTATTTCGATCCATCATGATCAACCAAAATTTTATTTAATAGAATTCTTAACCGAAACTTCCTGGCTGATTAGAACTGTGTGCCGGACCGAGGCTCGAACTCGGGACCTTTGCCTTTCACGGGCAAGTACTCTACAATCTTTTTTTTTTCGCTATTGTTCGTTGCGTTATGGTCTGGGCGGACGTCACAAGATATCCATTCAAGTTGATCATGGACTCCTTTACTTAGATTTTTTTTATTATTTTATTATTATTTTTTATTTATTCGTTCGGGACGGACGTCCGATGCCACCCGTTCAGGTTGTTCGTTGATGCGTTCACTCAGTTTTTTTTATTACAGGTGGCAGTTATCCCCTCTGACCGATCACGCTGCGCTACCGTGCTGGCGTGATCTGAGCTACCCAAGCATGACTCACGCCCCGCCCTCACAGCTTTACTTCTGCCAGTACCTCGTCTCCTACCTTCCAAACTTTACAAAAGCTCTCCTGCGAACCTTGCAGAACTAGCTCTCCTGAAAGAAAGCATATTGCGGAGACATGGCTTAGCCACAGCCTGGGCGATGTTTCCAGAATGAGATTTCCACTCTGCAGCGGAGTGTGCGCTTATATGAAACTTCCTGGCAGATTAAAACTGTGTGCCGGACCGAGACTCGAACTCGGGACCTTTGCCTTTCGCGGACAAGTGCTCTACTAACTGAGCTACCCAAGCACGACTCACGCCCCTTCTCACAGCTTTACTACTGCCAGTACCTCGTCTCCTACCTTCCAAACTTTACAGAAGCTCTCCTGCGAACCTTGCAGAACTAGCTCTCCTGAAAGAAAGGATATAGCGGAGACATGGCTTAGACACAGCCTGGGGAATGTTTACAGAATGAGATTTTCACTCTGCAGCGGAGCGAGCGCTTATATTAAACTTCCTGGCAGATTAAAACAGGAGTGCTAGTTCTGCAAGGTTCGCAGGAGAGCTTCTATAAAGTTTGGAAGATAGAAGACGAGGTACTGGCGGAAATAAAGCTGTGAGGACGGGGCGTGAGTCGTGCTTGGGTAGCTCAGTTGGTAGAGCACTTGCCCGCGAAAGGCAAAGGTCCCGAGTTCGAGTCTCGGTCCGGCACACAGTTTTAGTCTGCCAGGAAGTTTCATATAAGCGCACACTCCGCTGCAGAGTGAAAATATCATTCTGGAATTTTTAACTGTTCGAACAGTTTCTGAAGTCCCTTGAATTTCAGATTATCGGGAGTCGACTATATCTTTCAATGTCTTTCCCGCCGTGAGTATCAGTCCAGCAAGGTATGCAGCAGAACATCTTGAAACTATGATAATAGGAAAGAGGTAGGCTACTGGCAGAACTGAAGCTGCGAGGACAAAACGTGTGTCCTGGCTATTGTATTGGTTGGTTCAAATGGCTCTGAGCACTATGGGACTCAACTGCTGAGGTCATTAGTCCCCTAGAACTTAGAACTAGTTAAACCTAACTAACCTAAGGACATCACAAACATCCATGCCCGAGGCAGGATTCGAACCTGCGACCGTAGCGGTCTTGCGGTTCCAGACTGCAGCGTCTTTAACCGCACGGCCACTTCGGCCGGCTGGCTATTGTATTAACCACGAAAGATGAAGCTCGCGATTCGAATCCCCTATCCGGTACACATTTCTAATCTACCCGCGTTGATTTAGAGCACGATGGAAAAAGTACATTAGAATAGGCGCGTGTGGATGTGAGCTACGCTCTACCCTACTGCAAGAGTCTCAAACGATACGTACCCACATTAGGAAATAGATGATAATAATAATTCCATGTATCTCAACGGCCTGCTTGGCGTTTTTCCATTGGACTCCATTTCGGCGACTTGTGTGACCCTAACCCGACCCAGGAATTTTACAAGGGAATGGGGATTACTGTTTAATACGGAATCCGAATGACGTGTCGTTCGTGGCGAATCTTCAAACCATTGCGATGTAAAAGCTAGGTTACAAGCGAAATGAAAATGCCGTGGTTGGATCGGAATTCGAGCATGCGGTCTTTCAGTTTCCCGACACGAGCTATGCGACTAGACCGGCTGCCCGACAAGAAAGAGATGCGGCACGTCGCCTGCAGCGAGGTGTGCGCTCGGCAGGGTGGAGGCGCGGCGCGGCGCGGCGCAGCCAGCTCGCCGCCGCCGGGCTGTGGGCGGGTCAGCGCTCAGCGCCAGCCAGCCAGCCAGCCAGACAGGCACGTGCCGCGGGTCACGTACGCCCCAGCAGGGCGGCCCAGCTGGTCGATACCACGCGCCCGTCTTACTACATCCTACGCGTAATCGCCACAATCACGTAACTGTACTCTCGGAGGGGGAACGTAGCATCATATCTTGGACGGACAATCATCGATAGGTGCAGAAGTAACTACGCGCGTGCCCTCAGGCTCGGCTATACAGGGTGTTACAAAAAGGTACGGCCAAACTTTCAGGAAACATTCCTCACACACAAAGAGAGAAAATACACTCCTGGAAATTGAAATAAGAACACCGTGAATTCATTGTCCCAGGAAGGGGAAACTTTATTGACACATTCCTGGGGTCAGATACATCACATGATCACACTGACAGAACCACAGGCACATAGACACAGGCAACAGAGCATGCACAATGTCGGCACTAGTACAGTGTATATCCACCTTTCGCAGCAATGCAGGCTGCTATTCTCCCATGGAGACGATCGTAGAGATGCTGGATGTAGTCCTGTGGAACGGCTTGCCATGCCATTTCCACCTGGCGCCTCAGTTGGACCAGCGTTCGTGCTGGACGTGCAGACCGCGTGAGACGACGCTTCATCCAGTCCCAAACATGCTCAATGGGGGACAGATCCGGAGATCTTGCTGGCCAGGGTAGTTGACTTACACCTTCTAGAGCACGTTGGGTGGCACGGGATACATGCGGACGTGCATTGTCCTGTTGGAACAGCAAGTTCCCTTGCCGGTCTAGGAATGGTAGAACGATGGGTTCGATGACGGTTTGGATGTACCGTGCACTATTCAGTGTCCCCTCGACGATCACCAGTGGTGTACGGCCAGTGTAGGAGATCGCTCCCCACACCATGATGCCGGGTGTTGGCCCTGTGTGCCTCGGTCGTATGCAGTCCTGATTGTGGCGCTCACCTGCACGGCGCCAAACACGCATACGACCATCATTGGCACCAAGGCAGAAGCGACTCTCATCGCTGAAGACGACACGTCTCCATTCGTCCCTCCATTCACGCCTGTCGCGACACCACTGGAGGCGGGCTGCAAGATGTTGGGGCGTGAGCGGGAGACGGCCTAACGGTGTGCGGGACCGTAGCCCAGCTTCATGGAGACGTTTGCTAATGGTCCTCGCCGATACCCCAGGAGCAACAGTGTCCATAATTTGCTGGGAAGTGGCGGTGCGGTCCCCTACGGCACTGCGTAGGATCCTACGGTCTTGGCGTGCATCCGTGCGTCGCTGCGGTCCGGTCCCAGGTCGACGGGCACGTGCACCTTCCGCCGACCACTTGCGACAACATCGATGTACTGTGGAGACCTCACGCCCCAAGTGTTGAGCAATTCGGCGGTACGTCCACCCGGCCTCCCGCATGCCCACTATACGCCCTCGCTCAAAGGCCGTCAACTGCACATACGGTTCACGTCCACGCTGTCGCGGCATGCTACCAGTGTTAAAGACTGCGATGGAGCTCCGTATGCCACGGCAAACTGGCTGTCACTGACGGCGGCGGTGCACAAATGCTGCGCAGCTAGCGCCATTCGACGGCCAACACCGCGGTTCCTGGTGTGTCCGCTGTGCCGTGCGTGTGATCATTGCTTGTACAGCCCTCTCGCAGTGTCCGGAGCAAGTATGGTGGGTCTGACACACCGGTGTCAATGTGTTCTTTTTTCCATTTCCAGGAGTGTATGTTACGTGGACATGTGTCCGGAAGCACTTACTTTCCATGTTAGAGCTCATTTTATTACTTCTCTTCAAATCACATAAATCATGGAATGGAAACACACAGCAACAGAACGTACCAGCGTGACTTCAAACACTTTGTTACAGGAAATGTTCAAAATGTCCTCCGTTAGCGAGGATACATGCTTCCACCATCCGTCGCATGGAATCCCTGATGCGCTGATGCAGCTCTGGACAATGGCGTATTGTATCACAGCCGTCCACAATACGAGCACGAAGAGTCTCTACATTTGGTACCGGGGTTGCGTAGACAAGAGCTTTCAAATGCCCCCATAAATGAAAGTCAAGAGGGTTGAGGCCAGGAGAGCGTGGAGGCAATGGAATTGGTCCGCCTCTACCAATCCATCGGTCACTGAATCTGTTGCTGAGAAGCGTACGAACACTTCGACTGAAATGTGCAGGAGCTCCATCGTGCATGAACCACATGTTGTGTCGTACTTGTAAAGGCACATGTTCTAGCAGCACAGGTAGAGTATCCCGTGTGAAATCATGATAACGTGCTCCATTGAGCGTAGGTGACTGACGAACCTAAAATGAGCCCTAACATGGAAATTAAGCGTTTCCGGACACATGTCCACATAACATCTTTTCTTTATTTGTGTGTGAGGAATGTTTCCTGAAAGTTTGGCCGTACCTTTTTGTAACACCCTGTAGATATGGGGGGAGGGGGATGAGGTTGCCATTCGTCCCGATATACAGGGACCGTCGCCGTTGTGACGACCTTCTTGTCCCGACATGACCCTATTTTGTCCCGATTTTATAAAATGCGGTTACGAGCTTGGCTCATGTACTCAAGTAACGCCATCTATTAGCGCAATATGTAAATGCAGCCTCAATTAGTGTTATTTATATCAGCAAGTTTATGTTAACAAGGTTGTCCCACAGACAAAGTTGCATGTTGTATCCTGTAACGACGATGCAAGCACCTTCTAGATCTAGCGCCATAATTCCAGTAAATACCAGACTTCTCCAGTAGTACGGGGCTGGGACTATTCAAGCAGCGCCACGCGGAAGAATCGGGCAGTTCCCATCTTAATGGCGATCTGATAAGACTATTCTTTCTAAATGTACACTACTGGCCATTAAAATTGCTACACCAAGAAGAAATGCAGATGATTAACGGGTATTCATTGGACAAATATATTATACATGAACTGACATTTGATTACATTTTCACGCAATTTGAGTGC
Source organism: Schistocerca serialis cubense (assembly GCF_023864345.2). NCBI lineage: Eukaryota > Metazoa > Arthropoda > Insecta > Orthoptera > Acrididae > Schistocerca > Schistocerca serialis. The sequence continues at coordinate 388,909,572 of NC_064643.1, read as the reverse complement.
ATAGATCCTGAGAAATCAGTACCCAGAACAACCACCTCTGGACGTAATAACGGCCTTGATACGCCTGGGCATTGAGTCAAACAGAGCTTGGATGGCATGTACAGGTACAGCTGCCCATGCAATTTCAACACGATACCACAGTTCATCAAGAGTAGTGACTGGGGTATTGTGACGAGCCAGTTGCTCGGTCACCCTTGACCAGACGTTTTAAATTGGTGAGAGATCTGGAGAATGTCCTGGCCAGGACAACAGTTGAACATTTTCTGTGTCCAGAAAGGCCCGTGCAGGACCTGCAACATGAGATCGTGCATTATCCTGCTGAAATGTAGGGTTTCGCAGGGATCGAATGAAGGGTAGAGCCACGGGTCGTAACACATCTGATATGTAACGTCCACTGTTCAAAGTGCCGTCAATGCGAACAAGAGGTGACCGAGACGTGTATCCAATGGCACCCCATACCATCACGCCGGGTGATACGCCAGTATGGCGATGACGATTACACGCTTCCATTGTGCGTTCATCGTGATGTCGCCAAACATGGATGCGACCATCATGATGCTGTAAACAGAACCTGGATTCATCCGAAAAAATGACGTTTTGCCATTTGTGCACGCAGGTTCGTCGTTGAGTACACCATCGCAGGCGCTCCTGTCTGTGATGCAGCGTCAAGGATAACCGTAGCCATGGTCTCCGGGCTGATAGTCCATGCTGCTGCAAACGTCGTCGAACTGTTCGTGCAGATGGTTGATGTCTTGCAAACGTCCCCATCTGTTGACTCAGGGATCGAGACGTGGCTGCACGATCCGTTACATCCATGCGGATAAGATGCCTGTCGTCTCGACTGCTAGTGATGCGAGGCCGTTGGGATCCAGCACGGCGTTCCGTATTACCCTCCTGAACCCACCGGTTCCATATACTGCCAACAGTCATTGGATCTCGACCCACGCGAGCAGCAATGTCGCGATACGATAAACCGCAATCGCGATAGGCTACAATCCGACCTTCATCAAAGTCGGAAACTTGATGGTACGCATTTCTTCTCCTTACACGAGGCATCGCAACAACGTTTCACTCGGCAACGCCGGTGAACTGCTGTTTGTGTATGAGAAATCGGTTGGAAACTTTCCTCATGTCAGCGCGTTGTAGGTGTCGCCACCGGCCCCAACCTTGTGTGAATACTCTGAAAAGCTAAACACTTGCATATCACAGCATCTTCTTCCTGTCGGTTAAATTTCGCGTCTGTAGCACGTCAGTAGTGATTTTAATGGCCAGTAGTGTAATACTAACTATGAGTGCAAGTTAGTAATGTTGGATGTGTTTACTGCGGGTATATAGGGCGTGAAACGTGTAGTGACGTGTACTTCGATGACTAAAATGTTATTGTCGACTGTTAACCGTTTAATAATTTTATCTTATCATAGCTAATGAAAATGCCTAAGGATGGAAAGAGAAAGTGTCATTTTTCGGATGCTTACACAAAAGAACGATCTTTTGTGAAGAAAGAACGTACGGATCAGGAAGCGCTGTGTGAGATTTGTAGCTGTTTCATCTCAGTAACTCTCGGACGTAAAGCAGATGTGAGGCGTCACATTTCTACGAAGAAACGGTAACATCGACATCAGAGCCTATTTCTACATGCATGATTAAAGATGATACTATAGGTTTACTTCGTATTCTCTCATGAATCACCTTTTTTCTCGACAGATGCCGCTGTTCTCCTCTTCGCCCATCCTCTAGCCTTACCTGGATGGCCTTCCGCTGTTTACTGTCCTATGTTCACTCCAGGGCAACAATTGCGTGCGCTATAACTTCTTCCATTTTAATGTTGTTAGTGTACATTAATGACCAGTATTGCCTGTGAAACGTACTTTGTACTATTGCTATGTACTCATTTAACTCAATGGTTTTTGACCTACATGGCTACTTCACGTGCGTGGAAGTATGATCATGATCCTCCAGTTCTACCTACATATGTTATTATTCTTGTTTCATTAATATCGGTCATTCGTCAAATTTGTTTCCGGTAGATTCCGTTGCTGTCTCTCCCCCCACCCCCTCCCCAGCCGCAGCTTCCCTAATCTGAATGATCCCTGGCAAATTTACGATTTTATGTTCACTTTGTTCACTTTATGTCATTGATATTACATGCTTTACTAAAATATTGTTAGTTTAGGTTAATGGTCAATGCTGCAACCCAGATTGTACTATTTCTATGAAGTTTTGTATCTTCCAATTATTGTTTGCTGTAATTCCTTCCACTTTAATGTTCAAATGGTTCAAATGGCTCTGAGCACTATGGGACTCAACTGCTGTGGTCATTAGTCCCCTAGAACTTAGAACTACTTAAACCTAACTAACCTAAGGACATCACACACACCCATGCCCGAGGCAGGATTCGAACCTGCGACCGTAGCAGCAGCGCGGCTCCGGACTGGAGCGCCTGGAACCGCACGGCCACCGCGGCCGGCCCACTTTAATGTTGTTTACATTAATGGCCAGTATTGTCCATGAAACATATATTGTACTACTTCTAGTCTTTAACCCGGATTATTTTCTGCACATGAATGTGTAGGCATGTTTCTCTAATTCTACCTAGATATGTTATTGCGTTTCTTTTATTCATATCTGTCATTTGTCAAAGTCCTCTCCAACAGATCCCGCTATCCCCTTCTCCATCCACTCTACACCTGCAGCTTTCCACACCTGAATGTCTTGACTGACGTAAGATTGTATATTTACTATATGTCGCTGCTATTGTGTGCTGTAATTCTTACCACCCAATGACGTCATTTTACACTAATGAGAAGTGTTGCCTATGAAGTCTACCTTGTAAAAGTGTAAAGAAAATGTAAATATATTTCCTGACGTGGATAATATGCACAGGCTGTCAATGTATGTATATCTATTTTAATCATAAGTGTCTTGCAATAAAAACTTTATTCATCTTGCCGATCCACAGATTGGCCCCTCCCACGTTCACGTGGCCATCTCTCCTGTTGGCTTCTCTTCCATGCGACATGAAATTGTTTTTTGCGTTTAAGACAGCTGTTACTTTATGGTTTTCGATTTGACATACATTAATTTGTGATTATACACGTCCTCTAGGTAGTGTCTTCGTCATTCTTCAAGGGACTTTATAATTATGATGAAGTCTTACGTATTTATGCTCACCCATTACTGCCATCTCGTGGTGTACCTGTAGCCATCGTAAACATTCAATTTTGGATTATCTAATGCATAAGAAATTTGACGTGTTTTCCTTAACCTTGGTATATTTTCATAATTGTACTTTGATTTATTTCCTATCTGTTCTTAGTGGTCAGCTACCTACTGTTAAGAGCTATGTATCATTTGTGGCTCTTTACGGATTTTTTTTTTTCAGATTAAACTGATGCTGTACAAATCGCAACGTATCATTAAAGAAAGTAGTCACCACACATCCTTTGACCCCCACGTATTTTTATATCATCCATTATAGCACTGCCACAAAATGGGCTCACAGCTCTTCAGTGACTTCACGTCACACCTCTTTCAATATAATTCATCCAAAAGATTATTGGTTCTAATCTGGCTGTGGCCGCAGGCTCTCAGAGTTTGGTTTGCTTCCCTGGAAAACCATGGTGCCGATAGGAACCCATGTCCGAAAGCGTCATTCACCGATACCACAGGGCGTCGAAGTTACAGGCCCAGTGTTTCCCGTTAGAACACCCCTTCGGACAACAACGCGTTTGCACGCTGGCGTACCGCGAGTGTAACTTCTCGCCTTTGGCCTGACAGCGATCACATCGTTAGGAAGCCGTCGGCCGCTTCCACGACCATCACAACAACAATGTTTGCGGTACGTGAGTGAACAAACTAGCGCTTTCCGACGAAGGACTGGCTTATCAGCAGCCCAGCTGCAGCTCAAGGTTCTTTCCTCGTTGAATACACTGGTTTCGCCAGATCACTGAAATTAAGCAATGTCGAGTGTCGCCAGTACTTGGATGGGTAACAGCCTGGGTATTCATCGTACAGTTAGCTGCTGTCCATCTGGCGTATGCTCCCTGGTCGCCAGTCTTTGAGTCGATGTCCTGAATTAAAATCAAAACCTCTCCGCAGTGTTCCATGAAGTTAGGGCATGTGACACTGTTGATGGCGATCCATCCGTCGGATAGGGACTTTAAGCTCGGCGGCCCTCTTGGTGCTATTCGACAGGAGTAGGCTGTGTGCCGGCATCGGGTGTCAATCTCTCTCTTCTCTCATCATTATCCAATACAAACATGACACCACGCTGCACATGCGCCCATTACAATCGCCTAAACTTGCCTGATGCGCATAAAACACACAACCTTCATACTTCGCGAAGATAAGGCGCCTGTGGGCACGAAAGGTAGGAAAAACCTTTCCAATTAGGCGGCTGAACCTTCCCTTCGGGGTCTCCGAGCCATCACTGCCGAATGACCTTACTTCAGCTCGCTGTATCGACAGTCCATGACGTTTCGAGACGTGTATTTGCGCCCTCGATTTCTTCTTCAGTACACGCTGTACAACCCCTCGAAGTTTGTGCGATTTCCGTCTTTCTCAACGTATTCCACTTATGAATTCTTCACGGGTTATCAGTCGAGTGGTGGCGTCGTCTTGTCGCAACGTTTCAATGAGTTTCGTACCCATCTTCTTCTGGCGAAGATGATGGGTACGAAACTCATTGAAACGTTGCGACAAGATGACGGCACCACTCGGCAGATAACCCGAGAAGAATTCACCCTCAAAGTTTGTCTGCATCGCTTTCTTACACCTTGTACGTAATTATCGTTTCGTCTTCTTAGTCGTTTTATTCACATGCATGTATACGTTCTGATACTACACTACTGACCATTAAAATTGCTACACCACGAAGATGACGTGCTACAGACGCGAAATTTAACCGACAGGAAGAAGATGCTGTGATATGCAAATGATTAGCTTTTCAGAGCATTCACACAAGGTTGGAGCCGGTGGCGACACCTACAACATGCTGACATGAGGAAAGTTTCCAACCGATTTCTCATACACAAACAACAGTTGACCGGCGTTGCCTGGTGAAACGTTGTTGTGATCCCTCTTGTAAGGAGGAGAAATGCGTACCATCACGTTTTCGACTTTGATAAAGGTCGGATTGTGGCCTATCCCGATTGCGGTTTGTCGTATCGCGACATTGCTGCTCGCGTTGGTCGAGATCCAATGAGTGTTAGCAGAATATGGAACCGGTGGGTTCAGGAGGGTAATACGGAACGCCGTGTTGGATCCCAATGGCGTCGTATCACTAGCAGTCGAGATGACAGGCATCTTATTCGCAAGGCTGTAACGGATCGTGCAGCCACGTCTCGATGCCTGAGTCAACAGATGGGGACATTTGCAAGACATCAACCATCTGCACGAACAGTTCGACGACGTTTGCAGCAGCATGGTCTATCGGCTCGGAGACCATGGCTGCGGTTACCCTTGACGGTGCATCACAGACAGGAGCGCCTGCGATAGTGTACTCAACGACGAACCTGCGTGCACGAATGGCAAAACGTCATTTTTTCGGATGAATCCAGGTTCTGTTTACAGCATCATGACGGTCGCATCCGTGTTTGGCGACATCGTGGTGAACGTACAATGGAAGCGTGTATTTGTTATCGCCATACTGGCGTATCACCCGGCGTGATGGTATGGGGTGCCATTGGTTACACGTCTCGGTCACTTCTTGTTCGCATTGACGGCACTTTGAACAGTGGGCGTTACATTTCAGATGTGTTACGACCCGTGGCTCTACCCTTCATTCGATCCCCGCGAAACCCTACATATCAGCAGGATAATGCACGATCGCATGTTGCAGGTCCTGTACGGGCCTTTATGGATACAGAAAACGTTCGACTGCTGCCCTGGTCAGCACAATCTCCGGATCTCTCACCAATTTAAAACGTCTGGTCAATGGTGGCCGAGCAACTGGCTCGTCACAATACACCAGTCACTACTCCCGATGAACTGTGGTATCGTGTTGCAATTGCATGGGCAGCTGTACCTGTACACGCCATCCAAGCTCTGTTTGACTCAATACCCAGGCGTATCAAGGCCGTTATTACGGCCAGAGGTGGTTGTTCTGGGTACTGATTTCTCAGGATCTATGCACCCACATTGCGTGACAATGTAATCACATGTCCGTTCTTGTATAATATATTTGTCCAATGAATACCCGTTAATCATCTGCATTTCTTCTTGGTGTAGCAATTTTAATGGTCAGTAGTGTACATTTAGTTTTATAAATAAAGAATATTGGAAAGAAGCACACGAATTCCGACGACCTCAAAGCAAACCGAAAAGACTACCTAATTTTTGACCCAGACCAGAACCAATAACCTGCGGTTGTGCGTCCTGGAAATTTGCACCTTTTGGTCCCTAAGACTGGCGTTAGAGACACTGATGACATATTTGTTCCTCGGAAACAGCTATTCTACTTTTAACACTACTCGGATTGGTAAAAATTGGATAGTCATTATATTTTTTCATTACAGTTTAGTCTAAGTTACACTACACGAGAAAAATTTAAAAAAAATTGTTACAAAGACAATCATGTATATGTGTCTTTGTCTGTCTTTATTCTCTCTCCTACATGGTTTTTTTCTTTTTCTTAGTGCAACAACTCTTCCCTTTAGTTTCAGGCAGCCGCGTTTTATATAAAAATGAAACGTTCGCTGACATTTAACACGTTCAACAAAGATTTTTTGAAAGTCGGCAGGTTCTTGCTGTCATAGCAGATTTTAAATTCCTCCCGGAGCGAAAAGTTCTGCTGTTTACTTTAGCCGGTTCTACACGCAGGTAAGAACAGTAAACAAACCCACGTCTCCGATACCCGAAGACATGGACCGATGGAGTGAGTTGTCAATGTTACCAAAACGACGAGACATGGCTCCCCAAACAGAGAGCCTCAGTTTCCCGTTGAACCATATCTCTTGATGCGCAGTTTTATTGATACTACCCTCTGTATCATAAGAATAGGGAGACTAACCTTGAACGTCCTCTTGACAAAGAGATCATGCGAAACGGAGCACAAGCTAGGACGGGGAAAGAAAATCCGTCTGTGTCCTTCACAACCCCGGAATTTGCGTTGAGCGATTTAGGGAATCAAAACCTTAATCAGGTTCGCTCGACAGTGACTCGAATGCTTCTCCTCATCAATCCGAGTCCAGTGTCCTGATGCTTTAGCATTCATGTGCCATTTCTAAAACTCAGCTGTTCCACAGTGTGGAGCAATTACAACTGATGTTTTGAGTCACATATGTAATGCATCACTGACTCAGGGTATTTTTCCAGACAGGTTAAAATATGGCATTGTCAAGCCTCTCTACAAAAAGGGGGAAACCACAGACGTCAATAATTACCGGCCAGTATCCTTGCTTACAGCATTTTCAAAAACTTTGAGAAAGTAATGTACTCAAGAGTGGTTAGCCATCTCAACAGTAATGGGATACTTAGTAAATCACAGTAAGGATTTCAGAAATGCTGTTCCACTGAGACAGCAGTATACAATTTCACTGTCCACATAACAGAGTCTTTAAATAGTAAAATGTCACCAGTAGGAATATTCTGTGAGTTATCCGAAGCATTTGATTGTGTGAACCATGACATTATGTTAGAGAAATTACAATTCTATGGTATAAAGGGAACAGAATATGAGTGGTTTAAGTCATATGTACAGAACAGGAAGCAAATGTCTCTTTATATGCTTCAAGTGATTCAAAGGATTTTGCCACTTCATCTAACAGGGGTGAAATTACATTAGGTGTTCCACAAGGTTCGATCATGGGTCCCCTCCTGTTCTTGACATATGTGAATGACCTCCCTTCTTATGTGAAAGAAGATGCTGAACTGACACTATTTGCTGATGATACAAGCATAATTATTAGTCCAGTAAAAGAAAGTCCGATAGAAAATGATACAAATAAGGTCTTTGGAAAAGTTATTAATTGGTTTTCTGCGAATGGGCTTGCTCTGAACTTTGAAAAAACACAGTACATCCAATTTTCTGCTGCAAAAAGTATAATTCCTTCAATAAACATAACACATCAAAAGAAGTCAGTAGCCAGGGTAGAGCATACTAAGTTTTTGGGTGTACATATAGATGAGAATCTTAAATGGAAAATTCATATTTGGATCTCCTAAAGCGACTAGGTTCAGCAACTTTTGCAATCAGAATAATTGCCAATTTAGAGGATGTAGAAATTAGTAAGATAACATACTTTGCATACTTCCAGTCCCTGATGTCATACGAAATAATATTCTGGGGCAACTCAACACTTAGGCAAAAGGTATTCACTGCTCAAAAGAAAGTAGTTAAAATAATAGGCATCTGTTTAAAAGGTTAGGAATTCTTACAACTGCTTCAAAGTACATTTACTCAGTAATGAAATTTTTTCTCAACAACATGGACCAGTTTAAAATCAACAGCGACATTCATGATTACAATAGCAGAAAAAAGAAAGACCTACACTATACTATACTTAACCTATCTTTGGCACAGAAAGGGGTAAAATATGCTGTCATAAAACTTTTTGATAAATTACCAGATGAAATAAAATGTCTGAAAAACAGCAGTAATAGTTTCAAAAACAAATTGAAATCATACCTCCTTGACAACTCCTTCTACACCATAGATGAATTCTTGAATATGAGTAAATAAATCTGGAGATATAATATATGCATTTTGTGACATTTAAGGGAATGGGATAGATAATAGAAATATTTAGGTATAACATTAAAGTGTAAAAAAACCCTTGTTTCCTGTGCGCACTTCTTGTGACACGTTCTACATCATAGCGGTTTTCCGTGCTATTGATCAATGGACCACATAACTAACTAACTGACTCCAACGCCACTTTGTCTGTGACGCATTTTCGCCACAGCATGAAGGCGAGCGTCGGAAGCCGTTAGTAAGCAGGCAGCCGACTCTTGTTCTCATTTGAGGCTCCGTATTTGTCTCTACTGCACGGAAGCCGCGGGTGAGGACAGAACTGGCTGACGAACACGTGCCATGCCGATAGCGGTGCCTTTTATCCTCGAACGAACTGTAATGCAATCGCTTCATCTCTTGTCGTGCCGCACTGTTCCTCTGAGAGACAACTGCGATTAGATAATAGTATTTGTGTTGCTACGGTCACGCGATACCCAGTTCTTTACTTAGCTCACACGCTGAGCAATGTCTAAAATTGTTTTATAACTACAAATATTCCCACAGATTTCGAAAATGTAGGGTAACAACAACAACTGGTGAAACCATACAACTGACACTGTAGCTAAAGGTGTCTTCTACTAAGCCGAATGTGAAGGAAGACAGCAGGGATAACCCTTTTTGGTAGCAGTACGTCGAAGCATAACAAGATGGAGGGCCATTTTCAGATTGGAGGCAAAGTAAGCTCTCTCTCAGTATTTGGAAAATTTATTATCTGTGATTTATTTGTTTTCGACTTTAACCTTCTTTGTAAGACACACTGAACTAGATTTAGGTTTGGTCACGTGCAGCAATAATATACAACTTGGGGCTTGAACCTACTCCAGAAGTCTGTATTTTTGCTTAGCTTCAGTTTAATTTGTAGGAATAAGGCAACGAACCACATTTGCTACACGAAGTTCACTTTAAAGTTTCATTTTTATTTCAGTTCAAAACGCAACTATAATAGTCCGCCTACAGAAAGCAATAACGCATTGTAGGTAATCACTGTCTACTTTCATTCGCGTTAAGACAAGGTGAGATTGTTTTAGGTTGATGCGTAACTTCGTAGCATTTTTGTTTTGCATGTTGGTACTCCGGTTGCTAAGGGTTTATTTACCGGTTGTTATTTTTTATTTGTAGTTCACTGTTGCTTTTTGAGTTTACATATTGTCATTTTGACATTTGGAGCTCACGAGTGGAGCTGTGGAAGCTAGAAAATGGAGTTACAAGTGGAGAAATAGGAACATTTCCGACATATTCTTCTGTTTGAGTTCAGTAGAGGGTAGACAGCTGCAGAGGCCGCCAGAAACATTTGCGCCGTCCATGTTGTACAGTAGTATCATTGGACAGAGCACGGCAAGAAAATGGTTTTCTCGTTTGAAGGTGGATCGTTCTGACATTAGTGACTCTCCACGTTCAGGACGACCTTCGGTGATTGATGAAGATCGTTTAAATGCATTAATCCACTGTGTTCCACGTCAGTGTATTCGAGAATTGGCAAATGTGATGAACTATGATCATTCCAACATCGTGCGGCATTTGGGGTCTAGTGCAGCAGGGGATACAACCCGTCGGCTTTGAACAATGACGTCATTCCTTAGTCATAGATCGTAATGTCTTCACTTCGAGGCATAGATAATAAAGCAGTTCTGTGTTCTAATAAGCACTATCATTAAAGTAATTGAATGTTAATCTAACAGCGATCGCTTGATATTCGGTACATCGTTAAACGTGTGATTTAATTAACTTAATTGTTTGTTACAGATACAGATGCTTCAGTAGCTGATAAGTGGTTTTTGGCTTTTTTTTAAAAAAAATCTCACAGTAACTGATAAGTGTTTTTTGGCTTTTTAAAAAAATAATCTCACGAGATAGAATAAACTGATCCTACTTTATGAAGCAATCAATAAAAAAACTAAACTAAAACATAACAGCTTTTAAAAAAAAATCTCACAGTAGCTGATAAGTGTTTTTTGGCTTTTTTTTTTAAAAAAAATCTCACGAGATAGAATAAACTGATCCTACTTTATTAAGGAATCAATAAAAAAACCAAACTAAAAGCTGTTATGTTTTAGTTTAGTTTTTTTATTGATTGCTTAATAAAGTAAGATCAGTTTATTCTATCTCGTGAGATTTTTTTTTTAAAAAAGCCAAAAAACACTTATCAGCTACTGAAGGGAGCTACAACACTAAGAAGAATCGCTTCTCGGCTTTTGACAAGATGTTGCTTAATAAAGTAGGATCAGTTTATTATATCTCGTGAGATTTTTTTTTTTTAAAAGCGAAAAAACACGTATTAGCTACTGAAGGGAGCTACAACACTAACAAGAATCGCTTCTCGGCTTTTGACAAGGTCAATGTTTATGTCTCTCGCATTCCTTTGTTTCTCAACATTCTCCTCAGCTCTTTCATCTTTGTAATACATGGTCTCTGGCGACTTGTGACGTCATTGTTCAAAACCGACGGGTTGTATCCCCTGCTGCACTAGACCCGGCATTTGCATACAATGGACACGGCTAAAAAATCGAATGTGTACTTACCGCATGCTGTAAGCCAAAATCACACAAATCAGGAGGAGGCAATATGTGCATCTCTGATTGCGTCATAAATTGGCTCATGAACAACACCAACCATTCCTATCTCGCATTGTCACTGGTGACGAAAAATCGTGTCTTTATACCTAACATAAAGGAAAGAAAGGAATGGCTGAGCCCAAACCAAGAAGCAACTCCCCCCCCCCCCCCCCGCCCCCCCTTCACCTCTCCACAAACCAAGAAGCAACTCCACGTACAAAGATCTGCGCGCATCCACAAAACATAATGTTATGTATCTCGTGGAACAAAGACTGCGTGGAGTCCTATAAATTGCTTCCCCGAAGTGTAACGATCGCTGCTAACATTTATTGTCAACAACTGAGGAGTCTTACAGACACACTCCATGAACAACGACAAGGAAGGCTGCTCGATGTGATGCTACTCCACGACAACGCCCGTTCGCATTCTGCTAGCTTGGCAAAAAACACTATACAGGAGTTGTGTTGGGAAGTCATTCCGCTTCCACCTTATTAGCATGGTCTTGCGCCCTCAGATTTTCACCTTTTCCGCTCTCTGACGAACAGTCTTCAAGGAACTTCCATTCTGGATAAAAAATGCGTTCCGAACATGGCTCGACCAGTTCTTCATCTCAAAACCACTTAATTTCTGCAGTCGCGAAATCGGAAAGCTATCCAACGTTGGGAGGCTGTTGTAAATAGTGAAAGAAAATATATTAATAATTACTAAACTCTCTGTTATGTGTATCTATTGAGTTTATTAAACTCGTGGAAAAACATTACTAACTCATGCACGAAGCCAGCAGATCGTCATATGCAAAACATTAGCAATCGGTATTCTTTTAATCTCCACAATTCAATGAAATTTAGTGGTCACTTTGAAGTTGAATTGACTCTCCACCGAATTTTGTGACAATAATGTCAGGTTAGCGAACCTGTCTACAATTTAACTATTGCTAGTTAATAATCATAAAATCATAAATTTAGATGTCGAATCTCTTCCTTCTTTCCGTGCTTGCTGAGAGACATTCAACCTTATGGAAGACATTGTTTGTTTGCTTTACTTTTCCCAAACGTGTTTCAGCACTTTTTGTGCTGCCTTCAGCACATTTTTTAAAATTTTTGTTCAATGTGAAAATTATTATAATGCGGCAATATTTGAATTTCATCTTAGTTATTTATATGCACAAGAATTGATAATTAGGTGTTAGTCTTGCTGTGGCTTACATATGTAGTTAGTGGTACATGTCATTTAACTGATATACGAATATTGTATGTTTATGCTGTGGCGAGGATTAGACCTAGGATACTAGTCTGGAGGAGAAATATTTACATAGTTTTATATATACCTTACATAATACTGACAGGTTGTTTTTATGCTGGTAGCTTTACAGCTACCACACATTTTTTACAGCCTGTCTTCTGCAAACAAATAAAAACGGTTTCTACTCTTATTTTTCTGTTTCTCGTCCCTTTCAGATCGAAAGTAGCCTCATTTGCATGTTATTTACGATTGTTCATTCTTTGGCCTTATTTCCTGTTATTTTCGATGTGTAAAGACAACGTTTCAGTCGTCATATACGGCGCTATTGCGGCTGTTTTCTGTTCATTTATTTCATTGTTCAAGTAAAAATACAATATTTCGTGTATCAGTTAAGTGATATGTGTCATTAACTATACACGTAGACCAACGTGACATTTGAGATATAATTAATACTCCTTCATATGTATAGAAATAACTTTAAGCTGAAATTAAAATGTTGCCGTATTATAATAATTTTCAGACTGTACAATAAAAATTTCCACTGAAGATTGCACAAAAAGTACCGAAATATGTTTGGGAAAAGTGAAATAAACAAATAGTGTCTGCATAAGGTGGAATATCTCTCCAATTGCTGGTTAAATTTAGCTACCACAACTTCTCCCGTTACTATTACTGAGATGCCAACTATTCTCGGAAAATTGCCTACCCGTCAAACAGTTCAAAGCCAATATTTTTAGTAAGCACTCCCAAATTCTAAAATTTCCAGAATACCCCTCATGTCCTCCTTCGAGGTCCGCCAGCGGAGACTGCCCTTCAGTAGCACTGACTACACTACGTGCGCGCATTAGGTTAGGTTAGGTTAGTGTTTTTTAACGTCCCGTCGACAACGAGGTCATTAGAGACGGAGCACAAGCTCGGGTTAGGGAAGGATGGGGAAGGAAATCGGCCGTGCCCTTTCAAAGGAACCATCCCGGCATTTGCCAGAAACGATTTAGGGAAATCACGGAAAACCTAAATCAGGATGGCTGGAGACGGAATTGAACCGTCGTCCTCCCGAATGCGAGTCCAGTGTGCTAACCACTGCGCCACCTCGCTCGGTGTGCGCGCATTCGTTGTTCTCCAGTACACCGACCGTGTTACCCCTTTCCGCGTACTCTTACGCACATTGATTAATATGTTTCCCGAACAGAAATTACGTGAGCTGAATTAAATGAAATGAATGAATCGGTGCAGACGAAATTAATAAAGATGTATAACATGAAAAAATATTCGTGTAAACTGTCCAGATATGCTGACCGTGAAATGCAATTAAAAAAAATATCTAGTATTAACTGAAATTTTATGTCAAACCAAAACTCAAACCCGGTTGCCACTGATATAATTTCATGTCATTGCATGTCCCTAACTACAACGCCTTTGATCCATTCATTTCATTTCAGTGATGAAACCTTAAAATCGTGCTTCACAGTTTTCATAAAAGAAACTTTGTTATATAAAATTACTCACGCTGCTAAGAATTTTTATTATTATTCTGAAACTAATTTCAACCTCGAAGTCTAGCAGAACTTTAAAAAATTCATAGTTAATACCACAAGCCCACCATTAAAAAAAAAATGGTTCAAATGGCTCTGAGCACTATGGGACTCAACTGCTGTGGTTATCAGTCCCCTCGAACTTAGAACTACTTAAACCTAACTAACCGAAGGACATCACACACATCCATGCCCGAGGCAGGATTCGAACCTGCGACCGTAGCAGTCCCACGGTTCCGGACTGCGCGCCTAGAACCGCGAGACCACCGCGGCCGGCCCATTTTAAAAGCTGTTTACTAGCTTGTGTGGTTTTTTGAACACAACGTAATTTCAGTTAATTTATTTCACTTTGTACTTATCACCAGAGACAGGGCGAGCTAAGCTTCTACGTCATACGAACTCCTCTACTGGTTCTATTTTGCAGTGCGGAACCTCCAGTTGTTTGTTCGGAAAAATAAGAGGGGCAGCTCTGAAGACGTGCTCACACAGTCTGACGGTTAAGGCGACTACTAGCAACAATCAAAATAGATGCGTGTCCCATTACCAGTCTGGCACAAATTTTCATGTGTCATGACACATTCAGCACGTTATATTAAGACAGCAGTATTTCATAGAGAATCTCGTACAAATAAACTTCCTACAACTTCAGAAAATTTGTCGATTTCAATAAAATTACATTGGTTTTAAACAGAACTTTGCAAAAATGATGTACGTAATGACGTGTATTCACTTTGTAACATTTTTTAATATAGTACATTCATAGTTTCCGCCATCGTTTGTCTACCTGGTGCAACAGCCGCTAATAACGGACAAATCTCCTATTTGGATGTTCATTTCTGTGGCCATGTTCCGTTCCTGCTGGCATAAAGTCTGTTACCCCTAAGAATGGAAAACACTTGGCACCATTTGCCTGTGAATTATGTACCATACCTTAAATGATTTCTGCATTTTTTTATGCGGAGTTGCGGAAGCAGCGTGGGACTGGCAGAATCTAAAATTGCGTTTAACGGCAGCCAGACTGGTTGATGCTGGCACGTGAACTCACCTCGCAAACCCAACTGGGCCCGGGTCTCCGGCCTGTCCAAAAAACCAGCGCGCTGAGCATTAAACTGTACTAAGCACGTCACCTTGTCAAAATTAAAAAGTTTGTCACAGTCTGCGAGACTAAGAACGTAGCTTACATCTGCAAAGTTAAATAAGTGGCTTTTTGAAAGTACTTCATGGTTCATGGTGTGGGTTCCTGTAGTCATGTCCTAGTTCATGAACCACGGGCAACGTATGAGTGGCCAAGTAAATGGTCCCTACAGTCGGGATACCAGTTACTTTGGAATAAGGCTGGGCATCTCGGACACATACTGAGTCGTGGTCACCTTTGTGCTCATACAGCAAAGACTACCAAATCCACCGGTTAGTCCCTCAACCGTTAGGGGTAAAACCCTATGGGACTCGGGGCAAGTAAGGCTAGCAACCTGCTTCCCTGGTACTTCAAATATGATGCTGGCAACAATCAGAGCAAAATGCCTCGGACCTTTGGAGGTGACGGAGTCCCACCTCTAACTGACAAACCAGGGACTCCTAAGATACGACTTGGCAAACAAATGGTAATGAGATGGGGAGCTGTTAATATCAATGGGGGCTACTCTGGGAAGAAGGTAGAGCTGGCAGAGGCTGCAAGTAAGATGGGGCTGGACGTTTTAGCTGTTAGTGACATCCGGGTAAGGGGTGAGAAAGAAGAGGAAGTGGGAGAATACAAGGTCTACCTGTCAGTAGTCAAAGCAGGAATAGCGCAATGGGGTGTAGGGCTTTACATCAGGAAAGAAATGGAACCCAGCGTAGTTGCAATAAGGTATGTAAACGAAAGACTGATGTGGATAGATTTGACAGTGTCTAGCAAGAAAATTAGGATTGTGTCAGTATATTCGCATTGTGAAGGGACAGATCAAGATAAGATGGATAGTTTTTATGAGGCACTCAGTGATGTAGTTGTTAGAGTAAAGGACAAGGACAGCGTTCTGCTCATGGGTGATTTTAACGCCAGGATTGGAAATCGAACAGAAGGGTATGAAAAGGTTATGGGTAAATTTGGAGAGGATATGGAGACCAACAGGAACGGGAAACAACTCTTGAATTTCTGTGCCAGTATGGGCTTAGTAATCACAAACTCCTTTTTTAAACATAAGAACATTCACCGGTATACTTGGGAAGGCAGGGGAACCAGATCTGTCATTGACTATATAATAACAGATCAGGAATTCAGGAAGGCTGTGAGGGACACACGTGTATTCAGGGGATTCTTTGATGACACTGATCATTATTTAATCTGCAGTGAAATTGGGATTGTGAGGCCGAAAGTGCAGGAGGTCAGGTCCATATGTAGGAGGATAAGAGTGGAGAAACTTCAGGATAAGGAAATCAGGCACAAGTACATAACAGCGATCTCAGAAAGGTACCAGTTAGTTGAATGTAGTCAATTACAGTCATTGGAAAACGAATGGACAAGGTACAGGGACACAGTACTAGAAGTGGCTAAAGAATGTCTTGGAACAGTAGTTTGTAAAAGTAGGATGAAGCAAACAGCTTGGTGGAACGACACAGTCAAGGCAGCCTGTAAAAGGAAAAAGAAGGCGTGTCAAAAATGGCTACATATTAGAACTTAGGTAGACAGAGAAAGTTATGTTGAAAAAAGAAACAAAGCCAAACAGATAATTGCAGCATCCAAGAAGAAAGGTTGGAGACTATGGGTCAAGCTGCTGGAAAACCATTCTGGAGTGTAATTAGCAGTCTTCGAAAGGGAGGTAAGAAGGAAATGACAGGTATTTTGGACAGATCAGGAAAACTGCTGGTGAATCCTGTGGATGCCTTGGGCAGATGGAGGGAATATTTTGAAGAGTTGCTCAATGTATGTGAAAATACGATCAGTAATGTTTCAGATTTCGAGGTAGAATCGGATAGGAATGATGGTGGAAATAGGATCACATTTGAGGACGTGGAGAAAATGGTCAATACATTGCAGTGCAATAAAGCAGCTGGGGTGGATGAAATTAAGTCGGAACTCATCAAATACAGTGGAATGTCAGGTCTTAAATGGCTACACAGGATAATTGAAATGGCCTGGGAGTCGGGACAGGTTCCATCAGACTGGACAAAAGCAGTAATCACACCAATCTTTAAAAATGGAAACAGAAAAGATTGTAACAACTACAGAGGTATCTCTTTAATCAGCGTTGTGGGTAAAATCTTCTCAGGTATTGTTGAAAGGAAAGTGCGAGTATTAGTTGAGGACCAATTGGATGAAAATCAGTGTGGGTTTAGGCCTCTTAGAGGTGGTCAGGACCAGATCTTTAGCTTACGGCAAATAATGGAGAAGTGTTATGAGTGGAACAGGGAATTGTATCTATGCTTTATAGATCTAGAAAAGGCATATGAACGGGTTCCTAGGAGGAAGTTATTGTCTGTTCTACGAGATTATGGACTAGGAGGCAAACTTTTGCAAGCAATTAAAGGTCTTTACATGGATAGTCAGGCAGCAGTTAGAGTTGACGGTAAATTGAGTTCATGGTTCAGAGTAGTTTCAGGGGTAAGACAAGGCTGCAGCCCGTCTCCACTGTTGTTCATATTATTTATGGAACATATGTTGAAAACAATAGACTGGCTGGGTGAGATTAAGATATGTGAACACAAAATAAGCAGTCTTGCATATGTGGATGACTTAGTTGTGATGGCAGATTCGATTGAAAGTTTGCAAAGTAATATTTCAGAGCTAGATCAGAAATGTAAGGACTATGGTATGAAGATTAGCATCTCCAAAACGAAAGTAATGTCAGTGGGAAAGAAATATAAACGGATTAAGTGCCAAATAGGAGGAACAAAGTTAGAACAGGCGGACGGTTTCAAGTACTTAGGATGCATATTCTCACAGGATGGCAACATAGTAAAAGAACTGGAAGCGAGGTGTAGCAAAGCTAATGCAGTGGGCGCTCAGCTACGATCTACTCTCTTCTGCAAGAAGGAAGTCAGTACCAAGACTAAGTTATCTGTGCACCTTTCAATCTTTCGACCAACTTTGTAGTATGGGAGCGAAAGCTGGGTGCATTCAGGTTACCTTATCAACAAGGTTGAGGTTACGGATATGAAAGTAGCTAGGATGATTGCAGGTACTAGTAGATGGGAACAATGGCAGGAGGGTGTCCACAATGAGGAAAATGAAAGAAAAACTGAGAATGAACTCTATAGATGTAGCGGTCAGGGCGAACAGGCTTAGATGGTGGGGTCATGTTACACGCATGAGAGAAGCAAGGTGACCCAAGAGACTCATGGATTCAGCAGTAGAGGGTAGGAGGAGTCGGGGCAGACCAAGGAGAAGGTACCTGGATTCGGTTAAGAATGATTTTGAAGTAATAGGTTTAACATCAGAAGAGGCACCAATGTTAGCACTGAATAGGGGATCATGGAGGAATTTTATAAGGGGGCTATGCTCCAGACTGAACGCTGAAAGGCATAATCAGTCTTAAATGATGATGATGATTTGAAAGTACTTCGCAGTTTTATGAGGGGCAGCGAAATGAAATCGGAACACCCTCCTCAGCGGGACCATGGAATGGTTCCGTTCAAAAGTAATTACCACACGCGCTAGGACTTTCCTCCCACTGGGAGACGATAGGATCAATTCCTGTTTCGTAGAACGCAGTCGGCCGCTGACGCATCAACGACCGCACACTCTTGCTCTTCATGGTCCGACTGAAAGCGACCTCCACGCAAGTCGCACGGTGGAAGATTGGGGCTCTATGGAGGATGTTGCAGTGTTTTCCAACCAAATTGCAGAAGTGTAGCCCTTGTCCGATTTGCAGTGTGGAGGCGGGCGTTATCGTACTGTAGGACGATTCTGTCCGACAGCATTTCGACAAGCCGAAGACAAACTGCAAAGCCAACAGTGGAAACATCGCACACCTCCCCCCCCCCCCCCCCCCCCCCGTCAAAGAAATCCAAAACTGTTCGCAAAAGTTCCGGTGAGGTCATGACGACCTTCTTCTTCGAGCTCGAGCATGGAACCACAATCAATGTGCAGCGCTATGAAAACACTTTGCAGAAACTGCCACAAAGTCAAAACCCCCAGGAATGCTGTCGGATGGAACCTTCCTGTTGCACGATAACGCCAGCCTCTCACTGCCATTCGGACGAAAGCTACACTTCAGCAGTTTGGTTGGGAAACACTGCAATATCCTCTGTATAGACCGGATCTTTCACTGTGTGATTTTCACATCTTTGACGACCTGAAGAAACACGTGTGTGGTCATTGGTTTCAGTCGGACGAGGAAGTGCAAGAGTGGGTGTGGTTGTGCATCCGTCACCGGCTGACCGTGTTCTACGAAACAGGAAATGGTCGTCCTTTCTCCCAGTGGAATTAATTTCTTAACGTGGTCGTGATTACTTTTGAATGGAACCATTCCATGGTCCCGTTGAGACGGCAGTTCAGTTTTTTATTCACTGTCCCTTACACATAACATGACACACACTTCAGTTCTCCGTTTTCATGTTCAAATAGAAACGTTACGCTCTTTATTTGTAAAGAAAATAGGTTTCCTAAATCAGTCTGTAACCAATATGATTTGTTTGTTTGTTAATACAACCACCTAAACTTTTGTCAGCAGATAATGTACACATAACACCTCTCATTCTTAAGCTACATTATTCTTAATTGGAGATGTGATGATTGCTGTAACCGATAAGTCGTAGTAACTGAAAGTATGTTAAGTAATCTAGGCGACTTTATTCGCAACAAAAAACGTTACGTACTTTAGGAACTTCCGTTAGACCCACTGTGCAAGTACAGTGCGAAAGTCATCCATAAATGAGACTAACGAGAAAGGTGGCAAAGTCGCTGAGAGACGGCTTTCGTATTCGGCAGGAATGCCAGTCCAGCCGCCCACGTTTTTAGAGTCGATTTCCTCCTCTAACTTTTTCGACTCCTAGCTTCTTCTTCATCTCTAATCATCTTCGTGCCGGAGGAACGCTAATCTCGTCTCTTGCAACGATATTAATTCATTAGTAATAGTAATACACAGTTCGTCCATAAAGTTCCGAAAGTGATTTTATTCCTGATGGTAACAGTGACGTCAGCGAAGTAACTACGGTGGCGGCTTGAACTAACAACGGTGCCGCGCGGGTTTAGTCGAGCGGTCTAAGGCGCTGCAGTCATGGACTGTGCGGCTGGTCCCGGCGGAGGTTCGAGTCCTCCCTCGGGCATGGGTGTGTGTGTTTGTCCTTAGGATAATTTAGGTTAAGTAGTGTGTAAGCTTAGGGACTGATGACCTTAGCAGTTAAGTCCCATAGGATTTCACACACACACTAACAACGGTAAACAACACGTATGCATCCTCTACAATGACTTGAAGAAGAGAAAATTGTGTGCAAAACGTGTCCCGCACACCTTTACTCCCAAACAAAAACGACAACCTTGGACGCCTGCTGCGACTCTATTGAAATGTAAACCGCGGACCGTTCTTTTCCGGAAATAATGAAATAATCCGTACGGTTGACGACACTTGATATCATCAATATGAATACCACAAAAATACGGACTGTATTAGTTCACATGAAGGATCAACGTTTCGACGAGATAATCGATATTTAAACCAAAATCTCGCAAGTTGGACAACATCCCAAACAAGCTCGTTTCTGACTGTTTCACATTCTGTGCGTTGTATTATTTTTTTGGGGGGGGGGATGGGGGGGGGGAGGTAGGGTAGGGGAGGTAGGGTAGAGGAGGTAGATCGCCTGAAGCATTAAAACAACCATTTTAATGTTTCTCTATTTTTATTAATTCAGTCTTTGGACTGATAAGGTGCAATTAATGTAAGGACACAATATTACAGCTCGGTTATTATTTGCTTCTTTATTAATAGTTTCACTACATATTGTTTGACGACTGAGTTCAGCGTACGTCCGAACTTTAGATGTGTTCCCACTAGGGCGATAAATATCTGAAGATGCTCTCGGTTGGCCGAGCGAAACTAATTATAAAAAGAATTGGCCACCCGAGAGTAGGACTCGCGCACTCAGGATTCTATACAAACTTAATTATCTGTATATATAGTTCATCCATCCTGCGAATCGTGAATCTCAAGGACTTTTCTCTGCTTTCAATACAGACATGGTCACGCGAATTCCAAGGCGATATCGAAATCACTACAGAAGTTCCTCAGACTAACCCGGTCATACAGGAAGAAGTGAGCAGAGGACTTGAGTTTTTATATGTTGATATAGAATACTTAATAAAATATTTTTATTTACTTACTAAAACATGACTAAAGTTTCATTTTATGTTTGCTTGCAATAATATCCATCTACTATGCTTTTGACGTATGATGAATGCAACGTTATGTTCTAATTGCAAAACGATATTTGTTATGTGATATAATTACAGTTTAACAATTTTCCTTTTTTTCCCTTTACTTGTACTGTGGAAACATGCTTCTTGCCAAATTTCATGACTCTGCATCAACGGGAAGTACACTACAGATTTCGATGAGTGAGCTTGCGAGTATCAAAATATGCGATCCTAAATGGCCGTATGTTTTGACTACATTGACTTACAAGCTTATATGTTTTGCATCGCCAAGGGACCACAGACCTTAGTAAGTGACATAAATTTGAATTTGATACGCCAACCTGTTCACGAGTAAAAGGGATCTGAAGAGACAGCCAGAAAAACACAGCCGGACAAAAAATATTCTTTTCGCGTTATATAATTACAGATTAACAATTTTCATATTTTTTCCATGACTTTTACTGTGAAACCTCGCATCTTTCCGAATTTTGTGATTCCAGATCAACGGGAAGTATCCCATAAGTTTTGTTTTGTGAGGTTTCGAATATCAAAACATGTGACATAAATGGCCATATCTGTTGATTGCATTGACTTAGAAGCTTAAAGGTTTACACCGCCAAAGGACATAGACGTTAGTATGTGATATACATTTGAACTTGATACGTCAACTCGTTCCTGAGAAAAAGGTTCCTAACAGTCGGACAGACAGACAGACGGAGAACAAAGAGGTGCTACAATGGTTCCGTTTTTACTGGTTGAGGCACGGAACCCTAAAAAGGAAAAATACGCAGCCTGTGGCATTTTGTGTTTACATTAGTCCCTGACGATTGCTGTGACCCCTTCAGTCGGTGTGTGCGTTCGCTATGTAACAAAACCACTTAACTTACAAGTTCACATGAGCAGGCGACTGCGAAGTTGTTCCCTCGCAACATGTTTACAGTGTGAGTGTCAGCTGCTATTCAGTTGCTGTGTGTACTGCCGCTCGGTGAAGCTGCATCCAGAAAACAAGCTGTTACGCGGCGAGGATCACTCGCAGATTGCCTGGTAGCTGGAGTGACGTAACGTGGCGCTACTGGATGCAGCGTGAAGGCGCGGGCGGGTCGCCGACCTCTGTAGCGGATGCCGGCGGTAGCTCTGCGCCCCAGAACCTCCAGAACAGGTGCCGTCTAGAGAGAGGGCTGGGACGGAGACTGAACAACTCTCAGGGGCGTTTCTATGCGGCATTCTACAGCCAATAGGCAGCGACGTTCGTTATGCCAGACGCTTACGATATAATCATACCCAGAGCAATTATATTTATTGATTTCTTTATTTTTTTATTGAGTCACCAGTCGTCTGACTGGTTTTATGCTGCTTGCCACTGATTTCTCTCTTGTGCTAATATGTTCATCTCAGAGTAACTCTTGGACCTTACGTCCTCATTTATTTTCTGGATGTATTTCAGTCTCTTGTCATCCCCCACAACTTCCTCTGTGACTGTGTAAGTTATTCTCTGATGTCTTAAGACATGTCCTATCATCCTGTCCCTCCTACTTGTCTGTGTTTTCCATATGTTCCTTTCTACACATCACCGATTCTGCGGAGCCGAGCGGGATTAGCCGAGCGGTCTAGGGCGCTGCAGTCATGGACTGTGCGGCTGATGCCGGCAGAGGTTCGAGTCCTCCCTCGGGCATGGGTGTGTGTATTTGTCCTTAGGATAATTTAGGTTACGTAGTATGTAAGCTTAGGGACTGATGACCTTAGCAGTTAAGTCCCATAAGATTTTACACACATTTGAACATTTGATTCTGCGGAGAAATTCTTCATTCCGCCGCGCGGAGTGGCCGGGCTGTCTGGGGTGCCACGTCACGGATTGCTCGGCCCCTCCCGTCGGAGGTTCGAATCCTCCCCGGGCATGGGCGTGTGTGTTGTTCTTAGCGTAAGTTAGTTTAAATAGTCTGTAAGTCTAGGGACCGATGACCTCATCAGTTTGGTCCCTTAGGAATTCAAACACATTTGAACTTCCTCAGTCCTTATCTTATCAACCCACTTGATTTGCAACATTTTTCTGTAGCAGCACGTCTCAAATGTCTCGATAATCTTCTGTTCCGCTTTTCCCACTCTGCATGATTCCCTAGGATACAAAGCCACTCTCCAAATGTACATTCCCAAAAATTTCTTCCTCAAATTACGGCAAATATTTGATCCTATTAGACTTCTTCGCCTGGAATGCCTTTTTGCCAGGGCTAATATAGTTTTTATGTCCTACTTACTTCGTCCATCATGTGTTATGGCTCAAATGGCTCTGAGCACTATGGGACTTAACTGCTAAGGTCATCAGTCCCCTAGAACTTAGAACTACTTAAACCTAACTAACCTAAGGACATCACACACATCCATGCCCGAGGCAGGATTCGAACCTGCGACCGTAGCGGTCGCGCGGTTCCAGACTGCAGCGCCTAGAACCGCTCCATCCTGTGTTATTTTGTGGATTTTGAAACTTTTCCGCGGCCGAAGTGGCCGAGCGGTTCTAGGCGCTTCAGTCTGGAACCGCGGAACCTCTACGGTCGCAGGTTCGAATCCTGCCTCGGGCATGAATGTGTGTGATGTCCTTAGGTAAGTCAGGTTTAAGTAGTTCTAAGTTCTAGGGGACTGATGACCTCAGATGTAAAGTCCCATAGTGCTCAGAGCCATTTGAACCATTTAGAAACTTTTCCGACTTGCAGATTGTTACACGAAATTTCGGGCGAACTGCCGCATTTCTGCAACTTTCTGCCGCGATATTTCGGCGCAGGATCTTCAACCAGCGCATGCGCAACGGGAATTACGTCAGAATTCACCTGAAGGTGGCCAGAAGACTCCGCGCTGAAGTATCTTGACAGCAAGTTAGAGACATCCTGTAGTTCTCCCGAAACTACGTGGAACAATATGTGCGCCGCGAAAGTTTTAAATTTCACAACTCACCGGGGAGGAGCTGATGCAGTGTATTCGAACATTCGATAAGTTCCGTGAAAGAAGAGTAAGGTTACTGAGCTCAGTGACATTTTTACTAAGCTGTAGAGATAGCATTATTCCAAAGTTTATTAAAATTGTGAATTTTATTCATACTGCCGCTGCAAGTAACATAAAAACGCAGTGAGAGCATGGCATTGGCAAGATAAATTATTGGTTTTATTTGGCCTGAATTGGTTTCTGTATACAAGGATATGTATTACCTGCATTTATAAGTGCCAGCAGGACTATCTTCGTTGTCTTGGGACTGGGTGGATGGTGCGACATGGGCCAAAGCGAACTACATCCAGAACGAGGCTACGACGAGGCAGACTGCAAAGACTGACCAACTTTTGACATGGGTGCCACAGAAATTCCCTACCCCCGTCAACTTGGCGGGGTGGTCTGTAGATGACGCGACCGTTTCTGTGTTGGCAGGAGTGATTAATTTTGCTCCTACACGTGTTTGAACACCACTGGTGAACTTTGTCAGTTCCATCGAATGCACTTTCATAAAGTTCCGGAAAAGAACAGTTGATTTTTTTGCTAAAGAAATTGTGTTCGATGTTGTCCACATTAACAGGAGGCTACAAATCAAGGTCGCTTGTAGTATCTGTCGCAAATATAGGGTGATTCTAAAAGGACTTTACAACTGTACTTACATGAACAAATTTATCAGACAGTAGAGGTGTCATCGTGTATCAAAATACTGTAAGTTTCATTCCATACATTTACTTACACTTCAATTTCCACTTTAACTTCCCCTTTGTCTGAATGTGTCTGCCACTAGTCGTACAGCAAAAGTCCCATCTGGCGACAATTTCTTGTCACATTTTATTCAACATATCTGCCGTCACTTCTGCAATTTCAGTCTGTATAGTTTTAGGTGCAATCTTTTCCGTAAAACTCTCCAAGCAATTGATTAAGAAACTGCAAGCTCTCGTGACGCACGATGGGTTAATTTCCTGGGACTACGAACGGAACTCACTCTCGTTCGCTCGACGACATCCTCACGAACCCGTGGGCAACCTGGATATATGTTATGACGAAAGCTATAACCAGTTTGAAAGAAATTCTTATGCCGAGAGTAAATTGTCGGCCTGCATGGAGGTTCCTTATGGTACTCGGTACAAAATTTTTGAATCCTTGTTTGCTGAGCCGGCCGGTGTGGCCGTGCGGTTAAAGGCGCTTCAGTCTGGAACCGCGTGACCGCTACGGTCGCAGGTTCGAATCCTGCCTCGGGCATGGATGTATGTGATATGCTTAGGTTAGTTAGGTTTAATTAGTTCTAAGTTCTAGGCGACTGATGACCTCAGAAGTTAAGTCGCATAGTGCTCAGAGCCATTTGACCCATTTGACCCCTTGTTTGCTGACTTTCTTTCTTCTAACACGCAAAGAGTACGTTCGGGACCTGTGAAATCTGCCATTTCGATTTTCAATTTTCTCTCGTTTCCTGGTGGCGGAATTCGGTACTACAACAAGAAGTGAATGAAACTTTAGCTACAAGATGGCACCTTACACACATGATTTTCAATTTTCTGCCATTCCTAGCGGCGGAATTCGGTACCACAACGATAAGTTAATAGTATTTCACTACAGGATGGCATCTTCACGACATATCTAAGTCGCATCGCAGGTTCAAATCCCGCTTCGGGCACGGATATGTGTGATGTCCTTAGGTTAGTTAAGTTTACGTAATTCTAAGTCTAGGGGACTGATGACCTCAGATGTTAAGTCCCATAGTGCCTCGGGCCATTTTTTTTTTTAAGTCGCGTCAGTAAAATTTTACATGTAAGTGAAGTTGTAAAGTCCTTTTAGAATCATCCTGTACATAAATCCTACCTTTGCTAGGCAGGAAGAATGAGAACAAAAAATGCACCACTATTCAACAAGGTCTGATCCAAAGAGCTAACTCGCATGACGCACTTGCCCGGAAATTGTATATGACAACGCTCTTACAGTAGCCACAATGGAATAAATCGTTCACTTAAAATTATGTGATAGCACAGTGCAGGAACGAAGCTTAATATGCGTGACAATGTAGTTGGATTTACGTAACATAGCAGTAAAAAGAGAAAGGAAAACGTTGCATGGATTACTTATGGTTTATTTAAGTAGTATGGAAAAAAATTAAATGTTACATCTATCAGGTATGTAACCACGTACTTACTGCAACCTACATCCTTCTGAATGTGCTTAGTGTATTCATCTCTTGGTTTCCCTCTACGATTTTTACCCTCCATGCTGCCCTCCAGTACTAAATTGGTGATCCCTCGATGTCTCAGAACATGTCCTACCAACCGATCCCTTGTTCTAGTCAAGTTGTTCCACAAGCTCCCCTTCTCACCAATTCATATTCAATACCTCCTCATTAGTTATGTGATCTACCCATCTAATCTTCAGCATTCTTCTGTAGCACCACATTTCGAAAGCTTCTATTCTCTTCTTGTTCAAACTATTTATCGTCCATGTTTCACTTCCATACGTGGCTACACTCCACACAAGTACTTTCAGAAACGACTTCCTGACACTTAAATCTATACACGATGTTAACAAATTTCTCTTCTTCAGAAACGCTTTCCTTGCCATTGCCAGTCTACTTTTTATATCTTCTCTACTTCGACAATCATCAGTTATTTTGCTCCCAAAATAGCAAAACTCCTTTACTACTTTAAGTGTCTGATTTCCTAATCTAATTCCCTCAGCATTACCCACATAATTCGACTACATCCCATTATCTTCGTTTTGCGTTTGTTGATGTCCATCTTTTCTCCTCCTTTCAAGACACTGTCCATTCCGTTCAACTGCTCTTCCAAGTCTCTGGTTGCTGTATTTAAGTTGTAATCTTCTTCGGTTTTCTTTTTTTCCGCATCAGGGCAGGGTCGGCACGGTTATTAACGGATTTGTCACAGTTTAGTTAGGGGGTGGCCGGATGCCCCTTCTGTTGCCACCCCGTTACCTCCCGGAACGGCATGTGTGTACCTCAACTGTCTGCGTGTAGAGTTAAATGTGAAAGCGAACGAAAGATTTCTAAATGTTTGCGAATCACGCAATTGAAGCGGTACTTGGATACCAGCCCGGTATTCAGCTAGTGCGCTGTGGGAAACCGCCTAAAAACCACATAGGCTGGCTGGCACATCGTTAGCGGCACGGCTAGAGGGCAGGCTGTCGCGCGCTTACCTGTAGCGCAGCCGGCGCGCCTGGTGCTGCTGCTGGTGCGTCTTGCGCTGCAGGCCGGAGGACATGGAGCGCTGGCCCGCCGCCGCTGCGCCCGCGGCCAGCCGCCTCACGCACGAGCTCGTGGTCGCCAGCATGTCGTCGCGGCTCTGACTGACCCTCGGCAGAGGCTGCGGCTGCGGCTGCGACGCGCTGCTCTGCTCCTCTGCCCCTCGCGGGCGTTGATAAGGCCGCGCCGCGTCACCCGCCGGTCACCCGCGTCGCGCGTCCCGGCGGTACTCGCCTCCGATGCCGCCACCGTCGCCGTCTGTTTGTTCCCCAAAAAAGAAACACTTAGCGCCGGCGAAATAAAATGTGCAACAACATCCGTGTACTGTCACCGACTCGGATGACTTGCGGTGCAAAACGACGAGCTGTCCCCTGGACCGAAACTTATTTTTCTGTGTCCACTGAAGGTGCGTCAGCAGGTGTGCTTCTCGACTCGCACGTATTCTTGTCAACAGCCGCATCTCTAATCTACTTAGAAGCTTTCGACAATGTTGACTGCAATACACTCGTGAGAACTCTGAAGCTAGCGGGGATAAAAATACGTCGAGCGAAAGCTTAGCTACAACTTGTACATAGACCAGACTGCAGTCTTGAACAGTCGAAGGGGGAGAAGGGAGTGAGACAGAGAACTGCGGTAGAAAAGGCGGTTTATTCGTAGAATTTTAGAAGAGTAAAGGTATCAGATAAATTATATAATGGTAAGACAGAGATTTAGGTAAAAAGACGAGGGCTAGTAGAAACCCTTGGGTAACAGAAGAAATATTGAATTTAATTGATGAAAGGAGAAAATATAAAAATGCAGTAAATGAAGCAGGCAAAAAGGAATACAAACGTCTCAAAAATGATATCGACAGGAAGTGCAAAATGGCTAAGCAGGGAAGGCTAGAGGACAAATGTAAGGATGTAGAGGCTTATCTCACTAGGGTTAAGATAGATACTGCCTACAGGAAAATTAAAGAGACATTTGGAGAAAAGAGAATCACTTGTATGAATATCAAGAGCTCAGATGGAAACCCAGTTCTAAGCAAACAAGGGAAAGCAGAAAGGTGGAAGGAGTATATAGAGGGTCTATACAAGGGTGATGTACTTGAGGACAATATTATGGAAATGGAAGAGGATGTAGATGAAGATGAAATGGGAGATATGATACTGCGTGAAGAGTTTCACAGAGCACTGAAAGACCTGAGTCGGAACAAGGCCCCCGGAGTAGACAACATTCCATTAGAACTACTGACAGCCTTGGGAGAGCCAGTCCTGACAATACTCTACCGTCTGGTAAGCAAGATGTATGAGACAGGCAAAATACCCTCAAACTTCAAGAAGAATATAATAATTCCAATCCCAAAGAAAGCAGATGTTGTCAGATGTGAAAATTACCGAACTATCAATTTAATAAGTCACAGCTGCAAAATACTAACGCGAATTCATTACAGACGAATGGAAAAACTGGTAGAAGCCGACCTCGGCGAAGATCAGTTTGGATTCCGTAGAAATGTTGGAACACATGAGGCAATACTGACCCTACGACTTATCTTAGAAAATATATTAAGGAAAGGCAAACCAGCGTTTCTAGCATTTGTAGACTTAGAGAAAGCTTTTGACATCGTTGATTGGAATACTGTCTTTCAAATTCTGAAGGTGGGAGGGGTAAAATACGGGGAGCGAAAGGCTATTTACAATTTGTACAGAAAGAAGATTGCAGTTATAAGAGTCGAGGGGCATGAAAGGGAAGGAGTGGTCGGGAAGGGAGTGAGACAGGGTTGTAGCCTGTCCCCGATGTTATTCAATCTGTATATTGAGCAAGCAATAAAGGAAGCAAAAGAAAAGTTCGGAGTAGGTATTAAAATCCACGGAGAAGAAATAAAAACGTTGAGGTTCGCCGATGACATTGTAATTCTGTCAGAGACAGCAAGGGACTTGCAAGAGCAGTTGAACGGAATGGAAAGTGTCTTGAAAGAAGGGAATAAGATGAACATCAACAAAAGCAAAACGAGGATAATGGAATGTAGTCGAATTAAGTCGGGTGATGCTGAGGGATACGAGAAATCAGAGCTCATACGGAGGCACATAGAAAGT
Source organism: Schistocerca serialis cubense (assembly GCF_023864345.2). Classification (NCBI taxonomy): domain Eukaryota; kingdom Metazoa; phylum Arthropoda; class Insecta; order Orthoptera; family Acrididae; genus Schistocerca; species Schistocerca serialis. The sequence continues at coordinate 388,879,917 of NC_064643.1, read as the reverse complement.
CGTTTTTCCCTCGCTGTATTTGCGAGTGGAACAGGAAAGAAAATGGCTAGTAGTGGTACAGGGTACCCTCCACCACGCGCCGTACGGTAGCTTGTGGAATATAGGTGTAAATGTAGACGTATAGCCTATTAGCGACGATATTCAGTTTGTACATTTAGGAGGGATTAGATTGGTTGTTTGGTTGTTTTGGGGAAGGAGACCAGACAGTGAGGTCATCGGTCTCATCGGATTAGGGAAGGACGGGGAAGGAAGTCGGCCGTGCCCTTTGAAAGGAACCATCCCGGCATTTGCCTGGAGCGATTTTAGGGAAATCACGGAAAACCTAAATCAGGATGGCCGGACGCGGGATTGAACCGTCGTAGGAGGGATTTGACAACGATTGACTGTAGCAAGGGAAAGGTGTACCATAGAAGGTGAATGATTAACTTTAGGAAGCGAAATACTGACAGTTACTGAATTTAATTGATGGAAGGAGAAAATACAAAACAATACAGCAAATCAAGCAGGCAAAGGAAAATATAGACGTTTAAACAAAGGAGACTGACTGAAAGTGCAAAATGGTAAAGCAGAAATGGCGAGAGGAGAAGTGTAGGGCTGCAGAAGCATGCGTGACTATGGGAAAGATAGATGACGCCTACAGGGAAAGTAAAGAGACCTTCTCAGAAAAAGACAACTCTGAATATTAGGAGTCCAGATGAAAAGCCAGTATAAAACAAGGAAAGGAAAGCTTGAAAGTATATATAGAAGGGCTATACAAGGAGAACGGACTTGAAGGTATTATTGAAAGAGAAAAGGAACGAGATGTGGATGACACGGAAGGTATAATACTGCGAGAAGACTTTAAATGAGCTCTAAAAGACCTAAGTCGAAACAAGGCACTTGGAATAAACAACATTCTCTCAGATTACAGAGCTCTTTCTGAGACAAAAGACTCAGTGTCATGGGTGGGCATAAAATGATAACTGCATCCATCTGTCGCCCACCAGTATCGTTTCCTGATGTAACAGAAAACTTCACAGCAATCTCACTTCTACGTAAGTTCTCCAATCACACTGCAACCATTATTACAGGCTCTAATCATCTCACAGTCTATTGGAAAAATTACAGTTTTGTAATGGTGGGGGCGAAAAGACATCCTGTGAAATATTACTAAATGCATGTCTGAAAACTTTCTACAACACATAGTTCGGAAACACACTCATGATGGAAATATATTGGGTCTAATGGCAACAAATAGACCTGACCACTTTGAGGATGTCCACAGCCAAACTGGTATTAGTTCAGTGACCATGAAGCGGCTTTAGCAAGAACGATTAACAAAGCAGAAATGGCAGTGTGTGTGTGTGTGTGTGTGTGTGTGTGTGTGTGTGTGTGTGTGTGTCTGTGTGTGTGTGTATGTATACTCAGTAAACTAGATTAAAAAAACAGGAATGTCATACCTCAATGAGGAACTTGAAACTTTCAGCGCAGGATAGGAGCATGTAGAGCAACTGTGGCTCAAGTTTAAAAGAATAACTGACCATGCAGTGGATAGATGTTACCCAATAGCACAGATCGTAATGGAAGGGGCCCTCCGTGGTATGCACTCACGGCAAAGGAACTTCTAAAGAAACAGAAATTACTGCATAATAGGTGTGAAACAAAGCGTAGAACTATAGACAGAGAGATGCCGAATGAAAAACGTTTGGCTGTCAAGAGAGAACTGCATGAAGCCTTCAGTGACTACCGTAGCAGAATATTGTCAAATGATCTTTCACAAAACCCCAACAAATTCTGGTCGTATGTAAAGTCTGTTGGTGGCACCAAATTTAGTGTCCAGTCCCTAGTGAATGAGGAAGAAACTGAAATTGAGAGTAGCAAAGCGAAAGATGAAAATGCTTAACTCTGTTTTAAACGTCCCTTTACTAAGGAAAACTCAGGAGAACTGCCCCAGTTTAATCCTCGTGCCACTGAAAAGATGAATGAAACACATATTAATGTCAGTACTCTTGACAAACAGCTGAAATCATGAAAACTGAACAAAGCTCCATCCCAGATGGAATCTGTATCAGGTTCTATACTGAATTTGGGGCTGAGTTAGTCCCTCTTCTAACTATAATCTATTGTAACTCCCTCGAACAAAAAACCGTGCCCAGTTCTTGGAAAAAAGTGCAGGTCACACCCAGCTACAAGAATGGATAGCAGAAGTGAGCTACAAAACTACCGTCCGACATCCTTGATATCGATATGTTGTAGACTCTTAGAACATATTCTGAACTCAAATAAATATAATGAGGCATCTCGAACAGAATGACCTCCTCCATGCCAACCAGCATGGATTCCGAAAACATCGATCATGTGAAACCCAACTCTTACTTTTCTCACATGACATAATAAAAGATTTCGATCAAGACAGGCAGGTAGATGTAGTATTTTCTGATTTCCGAAAAATCATATGAGTCAGTACCGCACCTGCGCTTATTGTAAAAAGTACGGTATATGGGGTATCAAGTGAAATTTGTGGCTGGACTGGCAGGGAGGATGCAGCATGTTATCTTGGATGGAGAGCCATAGTCAGATGTAGAAGTAACTTCCTGTCCATGTTTATATTAATGACCTTGTAGACAATATTAATAGTAACCTCAGACTTCTTGCAGATGACACAGTTATCTACAATGAAGTACCGTCAGAAAGAGCCTACATAAATATTCAGTCAGATCTTCATAAGATTTCAAAGCGGTGCAGAGATTGGCAACCTGCTTTAAACGTCAAGAAATGTAAAATTGTGCACTACACAAAATGAGTCCCTCCCTCAGAACACCAACCTTTCAGTAGAAGGAAGAACACCCATACACAACCTCAAAACAAATCCTGGCCTAATCATCCTGCCTCCAGACAAAATTTCCATCACTGTTGTTATGAACTGCAGTGACTGACTGGCAGAAGGTCTCCGCCAGATATCCAACTCCTCCACCTACAAACTCTGCCAGAGTGATTCCATCCCAGAAGTCCAACACAAATTCCAGTCCCTGCTTAAAGCCTTGGGCCCTTCCCAGAACATCTCCCCTGAATCCACTTCCCACCTCACCCATTATGATACCCGTACACTCACCTTCTACATGCTCCCCAAAATACACAAACTCAACAATCCTGAATGCCCCCTTGCGGTTGGTTATTGTGCCCTCACTGAAATAATTTCGGCCTTCATTGATCAACACCTTCAATCAATTTCCCGTAACCTAGTCTCCCATGTCAAAGACACTGACTCTCCACCATCCCCACCCTTTTACCTCCTGGATCCATCCTCATCACTGTTGAAGCCACCCCCCTACACACCAACATCATGCATGCCCATGGTCTTACCACTATTGAATACTATCTTTCCTAGTGTCCTTCAGACTCCAAACCCACTACCTCATTGCTCATACACCTTACTAACTGTATCCTAACCCACTACTACTATTCAATTAAATGGAAGGGATATAAACAAATCCCTGGAACCGCCATGGGCACCCACATGGCACCCTCCTACACAAACCTTTTCATGGGCCATCTAGAAGAGACCTTCCTGGCCTTCCAAAACACCAAACCTCTAGTCTAGTTCAGATTCACTGACGATATTTTTATGATCTGGACCCAAGGCCAAGACATCCTATTGTCATTCCTTCACAATCTCAACGACTTCTCTCCCATCCACTTCACGTGGTCCTCCTCAACCTAGCATGCCACCTTCCTAGATGTTGACCTCCTCCTCTCTGATGGCTGAAGCCCCACTTCTGTCCATATTAAACCCACCAACCGCCAACAGTACCTGCATTTTGACAGCTGTCACCCCTTTCACACAAAAAAATCCCTCCCATATATCACACCAAAAAATCCCTCCCATATAGTCTGGCTACCTGGGGACAGCATATCTGCAGTGACAAAAACTTCCTTGCTCAATATGCTGAGGGTCTCATCAAGGCCTTCACAGACAGGCACTATCCCCCAGACTAGGCCCCAAACAGATCTCCCATGTCATTTCCTCTCTCACCCCCCAATATTCCCACCACACCCAAAAACCAGCCACAAAGTAGTGTACCCTTCATCACCCAGTGCCAACCCAGACTGAAACAACTTAACCACATCTTTCGTCACGGCTTTGTTTACCTATCATCATGCGCTGAAATGAGGGACATCTCACCCAATATACTTCCTACCCCTTCTGAAGCGGTGTTCCATCGCCCACACAACCCCCACAACACTGTAGTCAATTTCTACGCCGCTCCCAATCCCAACCCCTTGTCACAAGCATCATATCCTTGTGGAAAACCCAAGTGCAAAACCTGCCCAATCCACCCACCTGGCACTTCCTATTCCAGTCCTGTCACAGATTTATCCCACCCCACCAGGGGCTGGGCCACCTGTGAAACCACCTGTGTCATATTCCAGCTCTGCTGCAATCACTGCACAGCATTTTATATTGGTATGACTACCAACCAGCTGTCCACCTGTGCCTGTCTGCAACATGACGTGTCTTCTTGACAGTAAGTAAAAATCTGTCTTTTCCTAGGTTATTTATATTCCTACCTGGAGTTTCATTGTTTGAGTGTGGCACTTTGTAGGGATATGAAGTGGAATGATCACACAGGCTCAGTTGTGGGTAAAGAAGGTGGTAGACTCCATTTTTTTGGTAGAATACTGGGAAGTGCAATGCAATCAGTCTACAAAGGAGGCTGCTTTAAATATCTTGTGCGACCGATTCTAGAATATTGCTCAAGTGTGTGGGACCCATACTAAAAGGGACTAACAGGGGATGTTGAACATATACAGAGAAGGGCAGCGCGAATGGTCGCAGGTTTGTTTGATCCATGAGAGAGCGTCACAGAGTTACTGACGAAACTGAAATCGCAGACTTTTGAAGACAGACGTAAAAGTTTACTAACATAGTCTCAAAAACCTGCTTTAAATGATGATGCTCGGAGTATATTAAAAACCATTAAGTATCGCTTACATAGGGAACGTGAGGATAAGATTAGAATAATTACAGCATGCACAGAGGCTTCCAAACAAGCATTCTTCCCGCATTCTGTACGTGAATGGGCTGGGAAGAAACCCCAATAACTGGTACATTGGGGCGTGCCCTCTGATATGCACTTCAGAATGGTTTGCAGAGAATAGATGTAGATGTAGATAAAACTATTCTACCTTCTATGCAAGATATGAGACAGGTGAAATAACTTCAGATTTCAACAAAAATGTAATAACCCTAGAATTTTTCATTTGTGTGGTCATAGTGTCCGTAGTTGCTTTACAGTTCTTGAGGATATTTTTGTTCTGTCGTTGCAACAACAGAAATGCGTGATTTTTTTCACCAGGCACGTTTCGCTTTATTGAGGTAAAGCCATCATCAGTGGTAGTGATTTTCGCTTGATTTCTCACTTACATCGGGAAATACTGTCTGCTAGCACATCGTTGTTTTTCTGCGTTAGACACTGATAATTTTGATCTAATTTTTAATTGTTCTGCAGCACTAGGCATTTCTTATGTTTTTCACAGCACACTTTTGTGTACACCACTGTATGCTGTTTGTTTTTGTACTTATAAGTATGTAATGTGGTTTCTTAGAAGTACAAAAACAAACGGGGTCGGGTTTATTTGGTGGAAGAGACCAAACAGCGAGGTAATCGGTCTCACTGGATTAGGGAAGAATGGAGAAGGACGTCAGTCGTGCCCTTCCAAAGGAACCACTAGCATTTACCAGAAGCGATTTAGGGGAAACACGGAAAACCTAAATCAGGATGGCCGGACGCAGGATTGAACCGTCATGCTCCTGAATGCGAGTCCAGTGTGCTAGAACTCAGGGATGTGATGAGCAGGGGAAGAGGAGGAGGTAGTGACACACAAGCACCCTCATGGCTACTGATTTTTTCTCAAACCATTCTGAAGGAATCCAGAAGTGGTACGCTCATGCATTTTCTTGTTAAGGTATATGTTAGTTGAAGTGTGCTACGTGAACAAAACGGATGTTGATGGTCACACATTACGTTTCTGTGTCATTCATGGTGCGAGACAATAACAGATGTATCTGGGGCCCCATTTCGTCCCATGTAAATGTCCCCACATGAGAATACCTCCACGACATTCCTGAACAGCGAGCCGTTGACAAGTGGGATACACCTACAGTCTCCAGTGGTGGTCTGTTACATGTGATGAACAGAGGCACAAATGTGGAGCGGAAGGTGCTTTGACCCATAGCGAGATTGTTTTGGATGGAATATCGTGACTTCAGCTTTTTGGTCCATCTATTTGCTGTTGCAAGCTGTGCTAGTAGATGGTAACTCCTGTAAACAGCAGTGGACGGTACACTCCTGATAAGGTCGTAGTGGAAAGCTCAGTGCCTGCCCTATTCAGTTTCAAATGTCACATAGACAGTCAGTACAAGGTGTGAATATATAGCATAGAAGATACAGTACAGTATAGTAGGGACAGTATAGCAGAAAGACATTTAGTACACAGAATTGCCACCTCTTGGAGCAGCAGTGGTTCTAGAACAGCTGCGCATTGAATCAAACTGAACTTGCATGGTAGATTGGGTACATCCTGCCATGCTGCTTTAACTCTATGCTAGAGTTCAGCAATTGTAGTGTCTGACAAGTGGTGGTATGTCAGTTTTTGATTATATAGCCAGATGTCTTCAGTGGGTGAAAGCTCTGGCAAATAGGGCTCGCCAGGACAAAAGCAGAGCACACTGTTTCGAAGTAGGTCAGAACAACATGATGTATTGCATAATGTTGTTGAAAGAACACATTATGGTGACCTTCAAGAAATATGTGCTGTCCAAGTTATGAGCTATGTGAACCAGAAGTGATCACATCGTGTACCTAGTGTCCATTATCACGCTGCATGCAGAACTTGCACTCGACCAGAGAGCCGACATAGAGCCCCTTCAGTGCTTCGCTGTCGTTGGACGTGCTACTACCGAACTCCTCATTCCGATGCCACGTTAAAGGGAACCGTGTTCCAGATGTCTTTGCACTGGCCTTGTGAACACTTGGCTTGGTGCAACCAAGCCCATCACGCGACTGAAAGTACGTGACTTTGCTGTACAATCATGCAAGGCATGAACCCATCTATTCCATATACGCGTAACAGTAATGGGATCCTGACCATTGGGCTCAGCAGTATATCAAAGCGATACATCGCATGTCTGATAGGCCACTAACCTCCTGCTGTGTAAATCCAACAAATGCTAGTACACGTTTCTCCTACTTACAAAAGGCATAACACTTTCTTATGCTATATATTCACACCTTGTACTGACTGTCTATGTGACATTTGAAACTGGTACTTTTTGCCGATGATACAAGTATAGCTATCACACCCGACAGACAAGAATTAACTGGTGAAATTGTAAACGATGTTTTTCAGAAAATAATTAGGTGGTGCTCTGCAAATGGGCTCTCATTAAACTTTGACAAAACACAGTATATACAGTTCCATACAGTAAATGGAATGACCCCATTAATAAAAATAGACTTCGATCAGAAATCGGTAGCTAAGGTAGAATATTCAAAATTTCTAGGTGTATGCATTGATGAGGGGTTGAACTGGAGAAAACACACTGAGGATCTGCTAAAACGTTTTAAGTTCAGCTACTTATGCTATTAGGGTCATTGCAAATTTTGGCGATATACATCTGAGTAAATAAGCTTACCACGCCTATTTTCATTCTCTGCTTTCGTATGGCATCATATTCTGGGGTAACTCATCATTGAGTAAAAGAATGTTCATTGCACAAAAGCGTGTAATCAGAATAATTGCTGGAGCTCATCCAAGATCATCCTGCAGACACTTATTTAAAGAGGTAGAAATCTTCACTGTAGCCTCACAATATATATATTCACTTACGAAATTTGTTATTAACAATCTGAACGAATTCAAATGTAATAGCAGTGTACATGACTACAACATTAAGAGAAAGGATGATCTTCACTACTCAAGGTTAAATCTAACTTTGGCTCAGAAGCGTGTAAATCATGCTGCCACAAAAGTCTTTGGTCACTTACCTAATAGCATCAAAAGTCTGACAGATAGCCATATAGCATTTAAAAGGAAATTAAAAGAATTTCTTAATGGCAATTCCTTCTACTCATTAGATGAATTTTTGGATATAGGAAGTGGGTAATTTCCCAACCTCCACAAAAATAAAAAAAAATAAAAATTTAGTGTCATGTAATGTTTTGTCTAATGTAATATCTTGTATAGACACCTTTTATTAACCTGACACGTTCCACATCATTACGAAGTGAAACGTTGTTGTGATGCCTCGTGTGAGGAGGAGAAATGCGCAACATCAAGTTTACGACTTTGATAAAGGTCAGATTGTAGCCTATCGCCATTGCGGTTTATCGTATCGCGACATTGCTGCTCGCGTAGGTCGAGATCCAATGACTGTTAGCAGAATATGGAATCGGTGGGTTCAGGAGGGTAATACGGAACGCCGTGCTGGATCCCAACGGCCTCGTATCACTAGGAGTCGAGATGACAGGCATCTTATCCGCATGGCTGTAACGGATCGTGCAGCCACATCTCGATCCCTGAGTCAACAGATGGGGACGTTTGCAAGACAACAACCGTCTGCACGAACAGTTCGACGATGTTCGCAGCAGCACGGACTATCAGCTCGGAGACCATGGCTGTGGTTACCCTTGACGCTGCATCACAGCCTGCGATGGTGTACTCAACGACGAACCTGGGTGCATTTTTTCGGATGAATCCAGGTTCTGTTTGCGGCATCATGATGGTCGCATGCGTGTTTGACGACATAGCGGTGAACGCACATTGGAAGCGTGTATTCGTCATCGCCATACTGGCGTATCATCCGGCGTGATGGTACGGGGTGGCATTGGTTACACGTCTCGGTCACCTCTTGTTCGCATTGACGGCACTTTGAACAGTGGGCGTTACATTTCAGATGTGTTACGACCTGTGGCTCTACGCTTCATTCGATCCCTGCGTAACCCTACATTTCAGCAGGATAATGCACGACCTGTACGGGCCTTTCTGGATACAGAAAATGTTCGACTGCTGCCCTGGCCAGCACATTCTCCAGATCTCTCACCAATTGAAAACGTCTGGTCAGTGGTGGCCGATCAACTGGCACGTCACATACGCCAGACACTACTCTTGATGAACTGTGGTACCGTGTTGAAGCTGCATGGGCAGCTGTACCTGTACACGCCATCCTAGCTCTGTTTGACTCAATGCCCAGTCGTATCAAGGCCGTTATTAAGGCCAAAGGTGGTTGTTCTGGATACTGATTTCTCGGGATCTATGCACCCAAATTGCGTGAAAATGTAATCACATGTCAGTTCTAGTATAATATATTTGTCCAATGAATACCCGTTTATCATCTACATTTCTTCTTGGTGTAGCAATTTTAATGGCCAGTAGTGTAAGATACACCGAAGAAAGGTAAATCTGCTTTCACAGCCTTTGCAGATTGAGAGAAAGCTTTTGACTACATTAACTAGAATACGCTCTTTGAAATTTGAATGTATCAGGATTGAAAAACTGAGAAGGAAAGGTACACAATACTTGTACACAATACAGATTACAAAGAGGCGAAGGACATGAAAGCGAGACGGTAGTTGAGAGGGAAGCGAGACATAGTTGTACACTATTCCCCACGTTGTTCAGTATGTAGATGATCCTATTCCCCATGTTGTTCAATCAGTGCACTGAACAAGCAGTAAAGCAAACCAAGGAGAACTTTGGAAAGGAGATTGAAGTTCAAGGAGACGTAATAAATCTTCAAGGTTTGACAATGTACTTCTATCACAAATGGCAAACGACTTGGAAGATCAGTTAAACTAACAGACTGTGTCTTGAAAAGTTGTAACAGGAATGTCAACAAAAGTAAAACAAGGGTAATGGAATTTAATCGAATCAAGTCAGGTGATGCTGATCAAGCTACATTAAGAAACGAGACACTGAAAGTGGTAGACAAGGTTTGCTATTTCGATAGCAAGATAAGTGATGATGGCTGAAATAGAGAGGGTACGGTACGCAGACTGGCAATAGCAAGAAAAGCATACATTAAACAGAGAATTTTTTATATCAGATGCGAGATCTGTTCAAAAAATTCAGGAACATCCGTAATTTCGTGCCAGTGGTGTGTTGGAGTGTAACGCGATTGGCATACCTGCACACTCCTATGCTTAATGTGTAACTGCCGGAAGTTTCATTGTTGTCTATCTGTTAGTTATTGTTCAGTACTGTATTGAGCAGAACGCTGAATTTTGAGATGGCAGAGGAGCAACGCATCTGCATTAAATTTTGCTTGAAACTCAAGAAAACCTTTACAGAGACAGGTTGTCCAAGACCAAAAAAAGCTCGCAAGTTAGGTCAAATGTCAAAGCCATGCTGATAGTTTTCTTTGACTTTGAAGGATTAGTTCATCACGAATTCATGATACAGGGACAAACTGTTAGCTGATGATACTATCGCGATGTGTTGCGACGCCTCGATAGCGTATTCGCACATGCATCCCTGTTGGTGCGTGACTATTGCACCAAAAATGATATCACTGTGCTGTCTCATCCAGGCGTGGCCCTTGCGGATTTTTTTTTTAATTTTCAAAGTTGAAAATTCCGTTGAAAGGACAAAGACTTACAACAACAGGCGAGATAAAAGAAAATTCACAGCCGGCGCTTCCTGCGATCTAGCGAGAGGCGTACTAAGACTGCTTCCGAAAGAGGAAACGGTGTTGGGAGCGTTTTATCGATTACTGGTACTGAGGAGAGTATTTTGAAGGAGACCGTGCACAATAAGTTAAAGCTAAGTGTAGAAAAATTTTGTGGACGAAGTTCCGGAATTTTTTGAACAGACGTCGTGTAACAGCTAATATAAATTTATCTGTTAGGACGTGTTCTGTGGAAGTATAGTTTGGATTGAAGCTTTAATGGAAGAGAAATGTTTGTGATGAGTAATGTAGGCAAGAAGACAATAGAAACTCTTGTAATGCAAGCACAATCCGTCTTTGAGACGTGCAAAGTTTCTTCACTGCATTTACAATTGCCATCACATATCTCCAAAGATAAAAATGTAATAGACTTAAACATGGTTAACTTGGTGGCAGCCCACTGCACCTCAGCGACATACCCATCTCCAGTGAAATTGGATATCCAAGCATTCCCCCCCAAAATGTGCTGAGAGAAATTTGGAAATGCCCCATCTTCAGACAGTAACGACGACAGCTTATCTAAGTCTACCAACTGCAGAGAATGGTTGCTATTAGTGTAGTCTGAATGGTGATGGGCCCAACCATGTGAGAACTCCACAGGCCGTGCAAAATCAACAGTTTCCATGCACCAGCTACCATTGACGGATCCATAGAATGGGGGTTAACATCTGAACAGTATCTGTGATTCTGTTAATTGTCTCTACGTCTACGTAGAAATTTGCTTCCTCCATAAACAATGGCTCATTGGGGAAACACAGTTTTCATCCAGGTTGCAAACAAACTGACGATCTAGATAATCTTCAGTGAAATGTTGTAACATTTGCAGTCTGTAAGAGTGCCATTTATGTGTGGCCAAAATTCTCATTATTGATGTATGGCTGACCATAGTATCCTGCCAGATGCAGAGTACTATGCTCTGGTCTCTTACTGAACGATGCCTGTATAGCAGTTGATGTTGCTTCATCTGTAGCCATTTTCGATCATCCAGCTTTCAGTTCGACTGGAACAGAACCAGTTTCACGTAATTTCACGAGACGTTTCATCACCACACAGTGGTTAATGGATGGTGCGTCTTGGCAGTGGTTGAAATCCTTTGCAATAACAAGAGTGCTCCTCTCCTCAGATCATGGCAACCTCCATGTGTTTGGTTCTGTTAACGCCATCAGCTTCCAAGTCAACAGTGAGGAAGAAAAATAAACTATAACTCAAGAATGAATAAAGATAACCGCAAATGAAAGGCACCACAGGTTTTTTCGTGTAACTCCCTGTTTGCTTAATATGTCACATAACCTTTTTCAATTTGAAAATTACGAGTTGCATCCAAGACGGTGGCTTTCAAAATGGCCATCATGTTGGTAACATAACCTCACAGGTTTTCCCCATTCCCATCTCATGCTATTTTACTTTAAATATGTACCGCTACAAAAATTTAAATAAAAACGAGATATAGATTGTTTTGTCAATGTCACCACCACCTCCTGCGACATAATGCTGTCTTCCTACAAATACCACTTTTCCATCTTCTCAACTTGACAGATGAATCGTATGTTCACCATTATGGCAAAGAAAAAACGGAAGGGGAAAGCATCATAAATGTGCAGTGCCATCTTCTTCAAAGGAGGCAAAAACATACCCTTAGCCTAGAATAGTCACACTGAGTTGCTTTTATATCCATCTGAGGGATATTTTAAGCATAACATCTGAGGTCTCCCACCACAATGGAAAATATTTTTTTTTCTCCCTTGTATCTAGCCGTGAACAATATTCATAGGAGGTGAATGCATAGTGTGGTGAGGAAATGTGCAATGTGGAATGGTGTCATAGACATTGGTAATGGTTTATAGCTCCCAGCAGCTTACATCCTCTGTTCATTACGTAACAAAATGAGCTGACTGCCTCCATATGCACCTCATACAAGCCCCCAGTGTTTCAAGAGTAAAATTTCGACCATGATTGTGGTGATGCGAGACTTTATGCTTATAAATCGACTGTTATTATTATTATTATTATTCAATTCTGCCAAATTTTTATTCCAGAGGATGACTGGAATGGGAGTAAAGTTGTAATCTACAGACTGTTCGCCTGGCAGACCTGCAACCCCTCTCGTGGTATGCGAGCTGCCTAATCCAGAAGGGGTTGCAACAGAAGATGACAGTACTTCAATCATGCATGCTTACTAAACCAGCAGGCGGTAGTGCGAGCACTGCTACAGGTCACTGGCCCCGCCGACCTGTTTGCTTCCATAGGCCATGTGACCACATGTATTTCCTCTAATACCTCTATGCAGCCTGGATATTTAGGGCAGCACAACACTGCTCCAAGCTAGTCTTCCGTCGAGTTCTAGTCACGCACCGACTGCACCCTCAGTTCTTCAGCAGAGTCTCGTTTGGAATCTTTGCTATGTATGATGCCATGCCATTTGCCAGCCACCGCCAACTGAGAGGCAGAGCCACCAGTGTCTATCACCATCACCACTTGCACTTAGCCTCTGCATCGGCAACAAACAGGACAAGGGTATCAGCCGCTGATCTTGTCTTAATATAACGATCTTCTACCAAATGAACATTAGACTTTACCTTTTCCTGCGACCAAATGAAAATCAGGTCTTTGTTGTTTCGTCATTAGGGCTTTCAAGTTAAGTTCAAACTTGTGTATACTCAGTGTTAAGCACAAATCTTCGGAAACTATTGTTCCTCCAAAGAGGAACTTTTGGTTGATGCATATATTAATAAAACTATTCTAAACTGTCTACCTGGGCTCTGTTTTCATTGCACCATGACTGGAGCAGGACATATCAATTGGCAATGATGATATTTTGGTCCCCACTGCCTCCGTCAGCTCCAGTGCCACCTCCAAATTTTGTTCCATAACATATCAACTGTGAGCGAGGATTTTCAGGCCCCAGCACCTCGATTGGCTTCAGTGTCCCCTCCAGGTTTCTTTCCATATCAACTGGTGACAAGGATTTTTGGGATCCATGCACTTCCAGTGTCATGTTTCGTCCCATAGCAAGTGGCGACGAAATATTTTTCTGTGAACTTCAACTTTCACACATATTCTACGTCCCAGACTTCTATTTGTGAAGACTTTAACCGTGACTTTCTGCAGCAACGTATCTAGTTCCCAGTTGTTGCCTTAACATAGAAGAGACACCTCAAGTCTTATCTTTGTTCACGAGCATACAGCAAGTGATTTATGATACAGCTCAGTGGCGTCTTCACAACAGAGGTACCAAACCACCCTCCCAAATGCTTCTCCAGCATCAACCACCTCCGGACATATATGCCACGGCCTCCCTGACACTTCTTCAGGGTCAGTTGCCACTGCAAAGCTCTGCAGCAGTTTTCCCCTTTTACAGCACCTGAACCTGAATCCACATCTGCCCTCATGCTGTCCTTCCATCATCTCTTACCAGCACGTCTCTGTTACTGTGATGATTTCCTCCCTCCTGGCCCATCCTGTGCCTCATTCACTTCTGAAACGTCTGACGTAGTCTTTTGGGTCTAATCTCAGCACACGATTTTTTACTTTCCTGTCCAGGCACGACCGTAGCACCCATGTTCCTATTTTTCCAGTATCCTCCAACACTATTCCCTCTGGACACAATCCTGAGGTTTTCCACAACCATCTACACTCTTGAGACATAATACCCTTCAATTTCAAGTGCTCCCATACCCACCTCTGCCCTCCTGACACACTCTTCTGCTCTCCAGACACAAAATTTTACATACGAAGTGCTACCACACCCACTTCCACCCTCCCAACACTATGATATCATTTTCTATTTCCCATGCGTCTGCATTCATTTATTGCCTCCCAGTCCAACAGGTTAACTTTTCTCATGTTCCTGCACTCACTTCTGCCCTCTGGACACCACAGTTTTCCTTTACAAGTTCTCATGCCCTCGCATCTGCCCTCTGGGCACAATTTCTCCATGTACTGTTTGAAGTGCTTTTGCACCACACACAGCCATCTACATTCCATGTGTCCACTGCTGTGTTTGGTCTCCTTACAGACGCACTCCAGACAGCTCACTCCTCAGCTGCAGTCATTCTTGCCAGGCATCTATCATCTCATGTCCACGCATGCCAGCCTCACTGTGGAGCCAGGATCCCAGCCTGGGGACATGGCCACTGGACATCATGAATCCCTCTGTTCCTCGACACTGCCAGCACTGGATGCCAGATGTGATCACCCTGCTTTTGGGTCTAGTGATTGGAGAAGTGCCAGATCCACATGCCTCCAACCAGGTCAACCTGATGTACCTCTGGCAAACGCTGATGCCTCCTTCAAGGGGATTTTCATGGGCTTTTGTTCCAGTATCGGACTTCCTCCCTGCCAATGCCAGGGAAAACATCAAACTACGACCGCCTCAATGGGATTTCCTCCATCCTGGTGTCAGGGAAAATGTCAAACTGTCACTGCCTCAAAGGGACTGTAGCCCCCAACCTCTAGTGATGTCAGCCTGTCTCTAACCCCAGCTTCCAAGCCAATGGATGTCACCCTCAGTCTCCTGGGTCACCAGTTCCATGGGTGGGTGCATGCTTCCTGAATCTTCAAGATGATCCTCATTCTCTCATCTTTCAAAAGGGGGGGGGGGGGGGAGTGGAAAGATGTGGTGTATGAGCTGCTCGCCGAACACAAAATGTCTCACCCCTGTGATATGCGAGCAGTCTAGCCCAGAAAGGGTTACATCAGCAGATGACAATGTGAGCAACACTAGAGATCACTGAACCTTCAGATCTGTTTGCTTCCACAAGCCACATGAAATGAAATGAAATGTTGTGTGGCTAGGGCCTCCTGTCAGGTAGACCGTTCGCCTGGTGCAAGTCTTTTGAGTTGATGTCACTTTGGTGACTTGCGTGTCGATGAGGATGAGATGATGATGATTAGGACGACACAACACTCAGTCCCTAAGCGGAGAAAATCTCCAAACCAGCCGGGAATCGAACCCACGCCCCTTGGTATGACATTCCGTCGCGCTGACCGCTCAGCTATCGGGGCGGACACAAGCCACAAATAGTTCCTCTAGTACCTCTATGTGGCCTGGGTATTTAGGATGGTGCAACTCTGCTCCAAGCCAGTCTTTGATCGAGCTCTGGGCCAGTCACTGACTGCACCCTAAGTTCTCCAGCCTTAGTTTTTATCAATATCTTTGCTTCATGTGATGCTGTGCCATTTGCCAATCACTGCCAACAAAGGGATCCACCAGTGTCTTGTCACCACCATCACCAGGACTTGGCCTCTGCATTTGGAATGACCGGGACTTGGGTATCAGCTATTACACTTATCTTCATATATTATTGTTCTAGCAAATGAACCTAGACAGTTATTTTGTTCTGTTACCAAGTGAATATCAGACCTTGAAAGTTTGATCATTAGGCCTTCAACCTAAGTTCAAATGAGTAAATATTCAGTGCCAATAACAAACCATCACAAAGAATTGTGGTCATTAACTTTTCTCCGAAGAAGAATTTTTGGTTGATGCATTTATCAGTAAAATTGTTCTACATTGTTTACCTGAGCTGTGTTCTCATCGCACCTCAATTGGCACAAGCAATATCAAAAGTAGTTAAGGTTTTAAACTTATATTGAGACTGAGGTAACAGATATGATGTACATGCTCCGACTGGACAAGGATAGGGAATCAAACCAGTGGTGTCCTTTTCAAGCAACCGTCCATACATTAGTCTTGAGCATTTCAGAGAAACAACCGAAGACTAAATCTGGATGGATAGATGGACAGATGGGGGTATGAACACTTCTACTAGATGTGGATCCAGTATCAGTGCATCAATGACTGTACAACTTCATGCAGCAGTTGGGAGTGTATACATAGTTTGCTGTAGACGCATATTAATGTAGACTTTTGTGGTAGGTCAACAGACTGGTTTCATAACATGTTTGTAATATTACATCAACACAGCATAGTCAATAATTACCATATTTATTTTTATATACTTTCTGTCCTTCCTTAGTCCCTTCTTTTACACTACTGGCCATTAAAATTGGTACACCGCAAGGATAACATGCTTCAGACACGAAATTGAACTGACAGGAAGAAGATGCTGTGATACGCAAATGGTTAGCTTTTCAGAGCATTCACACGAGGTTGGCGCCAGTGGCGACACCTACAACGTGCTGACATGAGGAAAGTTTCCAAACGATTTCTCATACACAAACAGCAGTTGACCGGTGTTGCCTGGTAAAACATTGTTGTGATGTCGTGTAAGGAGGAGAAATGCGTACCATCACTTTTCCGACTTTGATAAAGGTCGGATTGTAGCCTATCGCGATTGCGGTTTATCGTATCGCAACATTGCTGCTCGCGTTGGTGGAGATCCAATGACTGCTGGCAGAATATGGAATCGGTGGGTTCAGGAGGGTAATACAGAAAGCCGTGCTGGATCCCAATGGCCTCGTATCACTAGCAATCAAAATGACAGGCATCTTATCCGCATGGCTCTAACGGATCTGAATCAACAGATGGGGACGTTTGCAAGATAACAACCATCTGCGCGAACAGTTCAACGACGTTTGCAGCAGCATGGACTATCAGCTCGGAGACCATGGCTGTGGTTACCCTTGAGGCTGCATCACAGACATGAGCGCCTGCGATGGTGTACTCAACAACTAACCTGGGTGCACGAATGTCAAAATGTAATTTTTTTGCATGAATCCAGGTTCTCTTTACAGTGTCATGATGGTCGCATCCGTTCTGTCTTCATCCTGTCTAACTGAAAAAATGGTCTTCCATCATGAAATACATGGAAAGCACACAATGAAATGGCATCCTCACAATAGAGTATAATCACTACAGGTGACCACAGGTAGCGATGTTGGGTCTAGAAGCAGAAATAGTTCTCTCTGCTGACAATGCAAGTATTGTAACCTAATGCAGTATTGTCAACTCCTGAAAATGTAAATAATATAAGGGACAGTCAAACGAAAACAAGACAGAAGAAAAAAAGTAAATAAACTATTTCTTATTTCAAAAGTAATCACCATAACTGTTAATACATGTATCCCATTGTGAGACAAGATGGTCACTGTCTTCATGAAAAAATGTATGTGGTTGCATGTATAACAATGATTGTACCCAGTTATGCATCTCTTTGCCTGAACCAAACCGATGGCCACAAATGTTTTTCTTCAGGGCTCCAAAAACATTGAAATAGCATGGGGTTAGATCAGGACTGTATGGAGCATGTGTGAGAGCTTGTTTCTAGTATGTTGCAGAAGGTTTGCTGGGAGGCCCTCACACATCCTCCAAGCCCGGTGCACCAGACTCCTCAGGCACTCTAATATTTATGGGACTTATGGATTCCCTCACTGTCCAACTGTGTCTCTATCTTGTACTGTTTATTACATCATTTGGAAGTGAATTAAAAGTTGGTTTGGGGAATTCTTATTATTGTGTTTGGGCAATGTTACAATATTTCTGGCGACGAGTGTGGTATTCTGCTCAATGTGTTTCATTTCCCAACTCACTATGACCAATGTGTCAGTAGAAGAAATTCTTCAAGCTCTGTTGCACTAAACAATCTAGTGGCATTGCTGACGTCCCAGAGTTCACCACTGTTGACACAAACCCCACTGTTTCCTCTATATGATGATACTGCAGAAGATTGGGATGCTTATGAAAAATGTCTTCAGCAACACTTCCAAACTTTTGGTGTCTCCAACCCAGGAATGTTTGAGGCTTTCTTTCTGTCTTGGATTTCTCCTCGTGTTTATCACCTTTTGTGTTAGCTTGCCCCTCTTCAGCATCCTGCCTGTCTCTCTTTTCATGAAATGTGCCAGTTGATCTCTAATTATCACAGCAAAAGTACTCATGTTATAGCTGCTTGTGTAGAGTTCTATCACTGTCAAAAATGGCCACAACAGTCATACAGAGTATGGGCAGCAGAACTTCATGGGCTTATCCATCATTGCTGGTTTGTTACTATTACAGGGACTCAAATGCTGATTCAGTGGTTCCAGATGTTATAATATTCTTGTCACTTGATAGAGCGAACATGCCTTACAATATAAAAGTAACCTCTCTCATAGAGATTTTGAACATTGTCCAGTCTTTTGAAGTAGCTAGGGAAGCAGGAAATCACACAGAAGCTTGGTGTGAAGTAGCTGGCGTTGTTTCTTCTTCGCATCTGCTGTTGGTTTGCTCCCAGGAGAAGGGGGAGAAGGGAGGGAGGGATATTATGTCACAGCCTTGTAACAGTGGCCTCTGTATCGCATGTGCCAGCACCGTGATAAACAGCAGTCAGCGTCACATTGGCGGCCATGTGCACCTCTCCCATTCTGTCCTTATTGATTTGTTCAACATGAGTGGGCCATGGGCAACTCTCAGTCTCATTCATCAGATATGAACACGTACATGAACAGCTTTCCCAAGTGATGGAAGCCCGAAACAAACTTTATATTGAAATATGTGTTATTGGCAAAATGTTAAAAATGAAAGTGGACACACATGCAGCAATGACTTCGTTAAATTCTCAGACCCATAGCGACCTTGGATCACCGACATTGCCCCTGTCTCTTATTGTTTGGTAAGCTACAAAAATCAACAAATACCCATATTGGGACAGTTCTCTACTCCCATAGTGTATAAAGCAGTTGTTTGACCTTTAATGTTTCTAGTGGTAGATGATGCCAACACTGAAAATTTATTTGGATGAGATGCCTTTAAAATTTTTGGGTTTTCTATTTGTGATTATGTGCATCTGGTATCGGAGTAAGTTCCATATCAACAATTGGACGTGCTCTGCTTGAAATTTTCCTCACTGTTCTTGGAAGGTTTATGGTGTGCTACCAATTTCAAGGCTCATATTGCAATGAAACCAACAACATGGCTCCATTTTTTTCATGCTCATCCAACCCCAATTGTGTTACAGGAGCAAGTCAAAGTTTGAACTCGATCAACTTACACCCTTGAGTCTTGTCATGCCTGTCTCCTCTAGTCAATGGTCTGCCCCATTTGTAATTGTTGCAAAAACCTAATGGCAACCTTAAAAAGCTATAAATTTGCAGTCTATTATTGATACCCATCACTTGCTCTGTCAGGATGAACTCTTAGCTTGACTTTCCAGGGGCCAATATTTTTCCAAAATAGACTTGTCTGAAGCCTACCAGGACAGTGATTCCAAATGTATCCTAGTAGTGAATATCCCCTTCAAGTTATACCAATACCAGTGCCTGCCATTCAACACAGCTAGTGTCCCTGTTATTTTTGAATGATTTTTGAAGCAAGTCATGGCTTCTGTGTCAGGCTGCATTAACTACCTAGATGATATTGTGGTCTCTGGTCATTCAGCAGAAGAACACTTGTGGAACCTTTGTGCCTTGTTCAGGGCACTACAGGTCGCCGGTTTGAAATGTAACTTGGACAAATCACAGATTTTCAGCTGTCTATTGTCTATCTCAGATTTGAAGTCTCACATGCTGGTCTCAAGCCTTTACACCAGGATGTTGATATCATTACATCTCTGCTGCACCCTGCCAGTGTCAAGTAGTTGCAGATCTTTCTTGGAAAGATTACTTCTGGATGCGGCCACAGTGGTTCAGCCATTTCGTGCTCTCTTACGTAAAGGTGTTCTTTTTCACTGGTAGCCCACCTGTGATCATGCTTTTACCCCGTTGAAGTTAAAATTGCACTTGGCACCTTGCCTGATTATCTTCCAACCAGGCCAACATCCCATTTTGGCCATGGATGCATCCCAGTATAGCACTGGGGCCATTCTTGCATGCAAATATGCAGTAGTTCTGAATGCCCTATTCCATATGCTGCCAAAGCTCTGAATCACATGCAACAGCACTACCCACAGGTAGTGAAAGAAGCACTGGCTGTTGCGCGTGCACTATAAAAATTTTACGTTTTCCTTTGCGGTTCTAAATTTCATTTGATTACAGGTCATAAACCACTGGTTTCTCTTTTCCCTCCTTCAGTATCTTTAACAGACTAAGTGGCCCATTTCCTGCAATACTGGGCTCTGTTTCTGTCGTGCTGTAATTACAAATTCATACCCAACCCATAGCTCAACATGCTAATGCAAAAGATCTTTCTCAATTCCCATTTGGCCTCTATCCAGCATCTGATCAGGATGAACTGTTGAGTTTCCATTTAGATGTCGAAAACTGTTGGCTACTGAAGAGTCGGCCCCACAGTTTCAGAGGGACATCATGTGCCTTCTCAACGTGGACTGCTAGGGTGTTTCTCATACAAAATTGCTAGCCCGCTGCCATGTGTTTCGATTTGGTATTGACAATGAGATCACATGTGATGTTCTCCCTGCCCACAATGAGGCACAATGCCTCTCATAAAGCAGCACCATGTGGTCCACTCTCCTGTGCCCCTGGGAGTGTATTCATGCCGGTTTTGAAGGTCCTTAACTCCTTTTGGCTTGTGGTAGTAGGCGCTTTTTCAAAATTTCCTTATGTGGTTCATTGCCTGTCCACTTATGCAGTAGCAATGGTCAAGACCCTCACAAAAATCTTTTTCTTGGAAGGATTACTATATATGCTTGTGATAGGCAATGGCCTACAATTTGTCACTCACGATTTTGAAGATTTTTGTAAAAATAGTGGCATTTGACATGTTATGGCCCTCCATTTCATTCACAGTCAAATGGCAAAGTGGAGTGGCTGTACTGTACTTTCAAAACTCAGATGAAACCTGGCAGAGCTGCTTAACGGCCACCAGCCCCCATACACTGCTTTACCTGCTCCGGCCAATGCCTCCCCATCTCCTGGTGCCCACCTTGCTGTGGTTTCATCCGGGTTCTGCTGTCTTGGCCCGTAACTTTGGCCAGTGCCCTAACTGGATACCTGCATCGTCCATCACTGTCACGGCTGCCTGCTCTGTGTCATGCTCACATCAGATGACTTGGTGTCACAACACTATGACCAGCTCCGTCCTTGAATGACTGATCAAGCACCAGAGACTCCACTCCCCCTGTGGTTACTTCCGCTGCCCACACCGGCACCCAAGGTGCAGTCTGTACCCCTCTGGTCCTTGCGCTGTGAAGTGGTTAGTGCCAGGCCGCCTCCATTTCCACAGCCTTTGTCACCTCTGCTGTCTCTGTCACTGGGTACCTGCCTGGAAGTGGACATGGATGGTGCTTCCATCACCAGTGCTCTGTTAAGGTCTCTCGCAGGGGAATGGGCGAACTGTGCCTGTGTGCACCTGCACCATTTCTCCTGTGACAGCACGGTATCTTCTCCAGCAGTTGTCTTCTTCTGATGACAAAATAGACATCTCCGTGGTGAACAATTTTCCCCAAGGGGGAAGAAATGACGTAACCTTGTACAGCATGCGCATCCACAGCTGGCCTAAAGAGGCTGTCTCACATTGGCACAGACCATGCAGCAAGCACTGTGCTGTGTGCAAAGCAGCTGTAAGTAAGGCAGCATGCTAGGCCCCTTAGCCACTCTCTAATGTTTACGGGGCTTATGGATTACTTCACAGTCAGGCTGTGTCTTTATGTTGTATGCTTGGCTGCTTATTACATCATTCACTGTATCAAAATTTTCTTGTACGTGAAAGTGAATTAAAAGTGGATTGGTGGGAATTCCGTTACTGTATTTGTGCAAAGTTACAATATTACCCTAATCCTCTTCAAAGTACTCTCCTTGGTTTTGCTACATTCTGCTACTGCATCTGTGCAACATTACATTGTAAACATAATACTCTTCAAAGTAGCCTCCTTAGTTTTGCTACACTTAGTTTTGCACTCCTGCCGGTGTTGGAATCACTTCGGAAATGCAGCTTTTGGAATGATGGTCAGCCAGGATGTCACATTCTGCATGACGTCTAGGGGCATTTTCAACTTGGGAAATACCCAGAAGTCATGCAGAGCTGTGATGAGGGAGTAGGGAGCCTGGCTAACCAAGGGAATGTTGTGTTTGGTGAGAAAAGTCTGAATCAGAATGAGGAGGGTATATTATTATGAAGGAGCCACTAAGTTTTTGCTGCCCGATGTCTATTTGCTTGCACTGCACAGAATTATGAAGGAAATGAAGGATGTTCTGATAGCATTTATTTGTGATGGTTTGGATTTGTGATGTGTACAGATGACGCATCCCATGATAATCGAAGAAAAGAATCAATAGGAGCTTGACACTGCTACAGACCTGTCATCCCTCTTATGGCCTTGGGGGTGTTGGACGTTTCCATTGTGATGACCACATCTCCATTTCAGCACTGTACTCATAAATGCATCTCTCACTACTTATGATCATGGTTATCAGATAGTTGGGGATACTGTCTGCATTGTCCAACATGTCCTGTGCGATTTTCAGATGGTGGTGCTTCTACTCTGTTGTCAGCAGCTTCCATATCCATTACACAAACATTTACCCCATGCTTAAATTGTCAGACAAAGTTTGATGCAGCAGTCCAATGCTCACACCCCACTTGGTTCACAAGTTCTCACACTGTGATACAGCAGTCTTCCATGACCAAAGTCCACAACTGGTCAACAACATTGTCATTTTGGCTTGTTGAGAGAGTGCCTGACAGTTATTCACTGTTCACTATGTGAGACCATGTCTGAACTGGTTGTATCACTTCTATATCCAAGAGTTGCTCACTGCTTCATTCCTGAAAGCCTGTTGAATCTTGAGTATCACTAAACTTTTGGAAAAATTTGATCCAATATCACTGTTCAATTTGTTCCATCATTTTACAACTTACTGAAATCCATAAAGCACTCACTACACACCTTTACAAACAGGCGAACTGCCAGTGACTGACATTTTCTGCAGATGGAACAAAATTCAGGACTGTACATGAATTTCCCCCACCACATCTCCTCTGAAGAAAGTCTCCTACACTTCACTGGTTTACATGAAAAAGAAGAGGGTTCAATACTTTTTCAACACATCTCATATAATTCTAGAAGGAGTAATGGTTTACACTGTCTATTACTCAGACTTCTGATGCATGCCTGAGAGTACCCTACACCAATTTTTATTCAACTGTATCACCAGAGGAAAAACTTTTAGTTACCTTGAGGTAAGTAATAATAACTTTTTTTAAATTTTATTTTAAACACAAATAGTATAATGTTATTTAAACATTTAGATTTAACGTGTAATAACTTTAAAGTTGACACAGCAGATGTAATTTGAATGTACATTACCAAGAATCATGTGATTGATATTGGTATTGTCCTGATAGAGAAGAATAATTAGCCTGATTCTCAGTTACAGCTTCAATCAACCACTCACAGATTTTTTCCCAAAAACGTAATATCTGTATGGCAGGCAATTTCTTCATAGCAGGCAAAATACACATGAAAAATATGTTATCTTCATCTTGTTTTAATTTCTCATTTGCTTCATTATCATCATATAATTTCTCCACCAGCAAAAGTTTTTGTTTTTTCAATGCCCGCATGTCTATGGCTGTGGCTAAGCCATGTCGCCACAATATACTTTCTTCCAGGAGTGCTAATTCTGCAAGGTTCACAGAAGGGCTTCCGTGAAGTTTGGAAGGTAGGAGACGAGGTACTGGCAGAGTTAAGGCTGTGAGGACAGGTTGTGAGTCGTACTTTGGTAACTCAATTGATAGAGCATTTGCCTGCGAAAGGAAAAGGTCCCGAGTTCGAGTCTTGGGCCGGCAAACAGTTTTAATCTGCCAGGAAGTTTCATATCAGCTCACACTCCACTGCAGAGTGAAAATCTCATTCTGGAATGCTATCATCTTGGATTAGCATTCTTAAAAATTGTAAAATTGTTTTCTGTAAATCAGTTTTAATGTTTGCAGTACACCCTGTTCCATCAGCTGCAGGAGTGGTGTAACATTCGGTGGCAAAAAGTTCACCACAATTTCTCCATCACATAATTCCTCAGTGCTGGGATGAGATGGTGCATTATCAGTCAAAGGGATTGCATGGGGAGACAAATGATTTTCCTTTGAAAACCATCACACAGAGCGAACAAACTGGCCGTGAAACCTTTCTGTGAACAGCTTACCATCCATCCATACTTTTTTCTGGTTGCGATAATATACAAGCAGGGACTACATGCTGCAGTTTTTAAAAGCTCTGTGTATGTGTATCTACTACTGACAAAGGCCTTAATGGCTGAAAGCTATAATTGTGTGAATCTTTTTATTGTGCCTATCGCGACTCAGCATCTCTGCTATATGGTGAGTAGCAACTTTCCTTCTCTCGTATTGTTACATTCCATCCTGGATTTTCCATTATTTGACAAAAATTAACTGGTTTTTGTAAAATCTCATGCTTAAATGTTTGTATGTACTCTGCAGTGAATAGGTACTGATAATTGTCACGGACACACACTGTGACTATGCACAATTCATTTTTCATTTGCCTTGTGACCTTTGTATAAATATCCTTATAACTAAATTGTTTGCTCGAGCTGCGGCCCGTTTCTTCATTTGGTACCTGCTACTCTCGATGTACTTCTCTTCTTCTGTGCCGTCACGAGGCACTGGTCGCTGAAATAAAAAAACTTAAAACTTACAAGTAATGGCATTATGTAGCTCGGTGGCCACTGATACATTTGGTCATTCCATACATTTGCAGATATTTCCATACATTGTGTAAATTCATACGTATTCGTTTATTCTGTTATTCATTATGATCATTTACTCTACAAAGAAAATTATTTGACATTTCCCAAGGTATTTTGTCATTAGTTCTTAGCTTACATGTCTCGTATAGTTTTTCATAATGCTTCCTTTTGGTTGTAAATATGTTGAATATAGCTTAGTATTTAATTAAATCTCTGTGTACATATATCAATAGGTTCCTTAGTTCTTAGATAATAGATGTATTTGCGAAGTATTTCCGTTTACTTTGTATTTAAGTTAGGTACATATTGCACTCCTATTTTGGTTGCACCTTCTGCCAGTCTGTCACACATGCACACATGTCAATGTCTCCTCTCCTGCTGCTGACGTCAGAGCATATTGTTGAGTGCGCAATTGATTGATTGATTGAATGATTTCATTTAGTGTTCCATAGGTCCAACTGTGTTGGGTTCACAAGGATGTGGAACATGTCAGTTTTTCACAAATACAATTTGATAATCTTACAACATATACAGACATTTGAGTACATAATTACATAAAAATTTGTACAGTAAATTCTTTGAGCAGCAATACAGAAAAAAAGACTATACTTATTTTCTTAGAATTATTGAAGCACCATGGAAAAAACAGATACAGAGCACAAACGGGTACAGAGCTCAAGCTAAATAACATTCTTACTGGCACCATTATAATTTTACAATTTACTTGCTCAAAAATTCATCTAGACTGTAATGTTATGAATCTATCTTTATTTCCGGAGGAAGAGCATTGAAGAGTTTTGTTCCAGTGTAGTAGACACCCTTTTGCATCAATCCCAAATTCCTATGCACGCTGTGTATGTCATTCTTCCTCCGTGTATTATGCTCATGATAATTACTGTTTGCTTGAAATATCTCTATATTTTTACAGACAAAACACATGAGAGAAAAAAATATATTGGCATGTAGTTGTGGATATTTTAAGTTTTCGAAAGCTATTTCTACAAGAGTCTCTCGGGCGCAATTCACATATAACTCTTAAGGCTCGCTTCTGAGCAATAAACACTTTCCTTGCTAGTGGCTGGTTGCCCCAAAAAATAGTGCCGTATTCAATGAGTGAGTGAAAATAGCATACTATGCCACTTTTGCAGTGTTAAGTTCAACATATGTAGTGAAACCCGTAAAGCATACATAGCAGAGCTAAGCCTCTTGCAGAGATCTATAGTATGTGAAGACCAGTTCATTTTTCCTGTCAGTGTGCACTACAAGAAATTTTGTTGTTTCCATTCTTCCTATTGGCTGATTACTACATATCACACTTATCTCTCTCTCTTTTTCTGTTTTTGTATGGAACTGAATAAACCTGGTCTTACTGGAATGTAATGAGGGACCATTCACCTTGAACCAATTAACCACATCTGAGAGTATGTGATTAGTGGATTCCTCAAGATTACTATCTGTTCTACTGCTCATAAAAATTGTGGTATCAGCAAAAGATGTGAATTTACACGACATGCTTGTACGCAATGGTAGATAATTTATAAAGATCAGGAATAACAGTGGCCCAAGAATTGAGCCCTTAGGCACTCCACATGTAATGGAACTCCATTCAGAATGTGAGGAAACATCATATACTCCACCTGAGCTATTCAAGACAACTTTCTGTTTTCTGTCTTGGAGATATGACTGAGCCATATGCTAAATTCATTTATAATTTCGCTTTGCATGAAGCGGTGTGTTACTTCTCATTGCTGTTAATTTTTATGCCTACATGTACAAATCAAAAGAATTACTTATGCCTATACACATTACTTTATCTTAAAATAGACTCCACAAGAAAAATTACACTTAGAATTATGTACACTACGTACAATTATCTTGCGATAAAAAAAAATAAAAAATAAATGTTACCACGCCTCGTCATTCTATAAAGGCTTTTATATCTTTGTCAGGGTGGAGACCCTTGTCTCTTCCCGTTTTCTCATAAACTAACCTTTATGTCCAGGATATCTTATTTTGGAAACTACATATGGTCCTGAATAGAGTAATTGCCACTTCTCATAAAGTTTGCCAAGTTTTTTCTATTTAGGGTGCGTCCATAAGAGGACTAGTTGCCCTTCATAAAATTGTGTAACATATTTCAGTTTCTTGTTATAAATTTTCATTCTATACTCAGTCCTGTTTTCTCATGTGGCTATAGCTTGTTTGATTTCATCTTGTAGTGTCATTTCTGTAGTGGGTACCTTTGGCATGGGCGACTCCCACTTATTCATTTGTTTTGTCTATAACATCAATTCATTAGGTGTGAAATCTGTTGACGAATGTGCAAGGTTATTGACCACTTGCATGAAAGGAGTTACGTACTCTACCCATCGAGTGTGTTTGTGAGGGGTATATGTCCTAATAAACTGGTTAAATTCTTTAAAGACTCGTTTTACTGGGCTTGCTTCTGGGTGAAAAAGGCTTACTAGTATGTGATGTTATAAATTGTTTCCACTGTTGCCCAACAAAACATGAAGCATTGTCAGTTAGTAGTACCTTTGGTTTGCCTACTCTTCTCAAATAGTAATTCCTTTTCTGATATTTGTGGCTGTTGCATTTTTCATGGCATACATTTTGATATGTTTTGAGAAAATATCATATAGTGATACTACATATCTTACTCCTCCTTTACTTCTTGGATATGGACCAGCAATGTCCAGGGATACTGTATCTAGAGGGTTTTTTGTGAGTATTGGGTGTAACTCAGTATATTTTGACTCACTGGACTATTTGTATTTTTGACATTTTGCACAGTTGAAACTTCCTGGCAGATTAAAACTGTGTGCTGGACCGAGACTTGAACACGGGACCTTTGCCTTTCGCGGGCAAGTGCTCTACCAACTGAGCTACCCAAGCACGACTCACGCCCCATCCTCACAGCTTTACTTCTGCCAGTACCTCGTCTCCTATCTTCCAAATTTTACAGAAGCTTCCTGGAAGGTAGGAGACGAGGTACTGGCAGAAGTAAAGCTGTGAGGATGGGGTCCTTTGAGATGAGGCATCTGTGCATAGACAAAAATCCTTGGACATGTCATTGTGGCTAAGAATGTTTGCATTGAGTAATGTCTGCTTAATGTTATTAAAGTCCTCTTGACACTTATCATCCCATAACCAAAGCCGGCCGGAGTG
Source organism: Schistocerca serialis cubense (assembly GCF_023864345.2). Lineage (NCBI taxonomy): Eukaryota > Metazoa > Arthropoda > Insecta > Orthoptera > Acrididae > Schistocerca > Schistocerca serialis. Next base: position 388,851,506 of record NC_064643.1, on the reverse strand, counting down.
GCCGTGCGGTTCTAGGCGCTACAGTCTGGAGCCGAGCGACCGCTACGGTCGCAGGTTCGAATCCTGCCTCGGGCATGGATGTGTGTGATGTCCTTAGGTTTAATTAGTTCTAAGTTCTAGGCGACTGATGACCTCAGAAGTTAAGTCGCATAGTGCTCAGAGCCATTTGAACCATAACCAAAGCCTATTTTTTGGTAACAAGTTGAACAATGCATCACTGTTCATCAGTTGTTGTGTACGAACTTATGAGAAAACGAAAGTAGTCCTAAAAAGGCCTTTAGTTGTTTTTTATTCCTTGGAGCTGGACAACTGCGTATGGCATCAAGTTTCTTCAGATCAGGTAATATACCTTGTTCTGACACAACATGTCCTAAAAGTTTGACTTGCTCCTTACCAATACCAGACTTTTTAAATTGGCTGTTATTACCTAATCTGCAAATCATTGAAGCACCTACTCAATGAGCCTGATATCTTGTAACCAAATGGGTGTGGCTATTAGCACGTCGTCTACATAAACAGTGACTTTGCTGAGCAATTATGGCTCTAAAACCTTGTCCAATGCAGATATAAACACTCCTGCGCTAATGTTCAGTCCAAAAGGTAGAACACGGAATTCATAACTTCTGCCACCACAAAAAATGCTGTATATTTTCGACTTTCTTTGTGGAGCTTTTTTTGTCCGTAGGACATCTTGAGATTGAGTATACTGAAATATTTTGTATTGTAAAATTTTAGAAGCTGTTTATCCAGGTTGTCTGGTCTTACGTGTACTGGTACTATAATCTTACTGATACCTCTAGCATCAAGAACTAATCCTACAGACCATCTGGTTTGTTTACTGGTAATATTGCACTACAATAGGGTGAAAATGAAGTTTGTGTAATTCTCCATTTAATCATATGATTGATCTCTTTCTTTACTGCCTCTTGTTTTGCCCATGGAATAGGATATGAAATTACACAAAATGTTTCATGTGTATAGACTTCAAATTTATATTCATAGTCTTAGATTACTCCTGGTTCCTTACTGAAAACACTTGCATACTTAAATAACAAATTAGAAAGTTCTTGTCATTGTATCTCACTTAGTACCTGTGATTCACTTAGTTTCTGCTCTACCATTTTGTAACTAACCTCAGTGTTTGCTCTTTGTTCAGTATCAAATGTGTTTGTGAAATATAAAACGGAAAAGGAATATTGTATCACAACATTTGACTCTGGTTTGTTTTTGTTACTTTCATCATGTGTTCTGACTAAATTGATAAAGATCTGGTCCTTTACAAAAAAGGGGCATTTACAATTATCTATGTCAATCTGCGTTTTGTATGTTCTAAATGTGTCCACCTACCCCCATGAACCATGGACCTTGCCATTGGTGGGGAGGCTTGTGTGCCTCAGCGATACAGATGGCCGTACCGTAGGTGCAGCCACAACGGAGGGGTATCTGTTGAGAGGCCAGACAAACGTGTGGTTCCTGAAGAGGGGCAGCAGCCTTTTCAGCAGTTGCAGGAGCAACAGTCTGGATGATTGACTGACCTGGCCTTGCAACACTAACCAAAACAGCCTTGCTGTGCTGGTACTGCGAACGGCTGAAAGCAAGGGGAAACTACAGCCGTAATTTTTTCTGAGAGCATGCAGCTTTACTGTATGGTTAAATGATAATGGCGTCCTCTTGGGTAAAATATTCCGGAGGTAAAATAGTCCCCCATTCGGATCTCCGGGCGGGGACTACTCAAGAGGACGTCGTTATCAGGAGAAAGAAAACTGGCGTTCTACGGATCGGAGCGTGGAATGTCAGATCCCTTAATCAGGCAGGAAGGTTAGAAAATTTAAAAAGGGAAATGGATAGGTTGAACTTAGATATAGTGGGAGTTAGTGTAGTTCGGTGGCAGGAGGAACAAGACCTTTGGTCAGGTGAATACAGGGTTATAAATACAAAAACAAATAGAGGTAATGCAGGAGTAGGTTTAATAATGAATAAAAAAAAATAGGAGTGCGGGTAAGCTACTACCAACAGCATAGCGAATGCATTATTGTGGCCAAGATAGACACGAAGCCCATGCCTACTACAGTAGTACAAATTTATATGCCAACTAGCTCTGCAGATGATGAAGAAATTGATGAAATGTATGATGAGATAAAAGAAATTATTCAGGTAGTGAAGGGGGACGAAAATTTAATAGTCATGGGTGAGTGGAATTCGAGAGTAGGAAAAGGGAGAGAAGGAAACATAGTGGGTGAATATGGATTGGGGGAGAGAAATGAAAGAGGAAGCCATCTGGTAGAATTTTGCACAGAGCATAACTTAATCATAGCTAACACTTGGTTCAAGAATCATAAAAGAAGGTTGTATACATGGAAGAATACTGGAGATACTAGAAGGTATCAGATAGATTATATAATGGTAAGACAGAGAGTTAGGAACCAGGTTTTAAATTGTAAGACATTTCCAGGGGCAGATGTGGACTCTGACCACAATCTATTGGTTATGAACTGTAGATTAAAACTGAAGAAACCGCAAAAAGGTGGGAATTTAAGGAGATGGGACCTGGATAAACTGACTAAACCAGAGGTTGTACAGAGTTTGAGAGAGAGCATAAGGGAACAATTGACAGGAATGGGGGAAAGAAATACAGTAGGAGAAGAATGGGTAGCTCTGAGGGATGAAGTAGTGAAGGCAGCAGAGGATCAAGTAGGTAAAAAGATGAGGGCTAGTAGAAATCGTTGGGTAACAGAAGAAGTATTGAACTTGATGAAAGGAGAAAATATAAAAATGCAGTAAATGAAGCAGGCAAAAGGGAATACAAACGTCTCAAAAATGAGATCGACAGGAAGTGCAAAATGGCTAAACAGGTATGGCTAGAGGACAAATGTAAGGATGTAGAGGCTTATCTCATTAGGGGTAAGATAGATACTGCCTACAGGAAAATTAAAGAGACCTTTGGAGAAAAGAGAGCCACTTGTATGAATATCAAAAGCTCAGATGGAAACCCAGTTCCAAGCAGAGAAGGGAAAGCAGAAAGGTGGAAGGAGTATTTAGAGGGTCTATACAAAGGCGATGTACTTGAGGACAATATTATGGAAATGGAAGAGGATGTAGATGAAGATGAAATGGGAGATACGAAACTGCGTGAAGAGTTTGATAGAGCACCGCAAGACCTGGGTCGAAACAAGGCCCCGGGAGTAGACAACATTCCACTGGAATTACTGATGGCCTTGGGAGAGCCAGCCCTTACAAAACTCTACCATCTGGTGAGCAAGATGTATGAAACAGGCGAAATACCCTCAAACTTCAAGAAGAATATAATAATTCCAATCCCAAAGAAAGCAGATGTTGCCAGATGTGAAAATTCTGAACTATCAGTTTAATAAGTCACAGCTGCAAAATACTAACGTGAATTCTTTATAGACGAATGGAAAAACTGATAGAAGCCGACCTCGGCGAAGATCAGTTTGGATTCTGTAGAAATGTAGGAACACGTGAGGCAATACTGACCCTACGACTTATCTTAGAAAATAGATTAAGGAAAGGCAAACCTACATGTCTAGCATTTGTAGACTTAGAGAAAGCTTTTGACAATGTTGACTGGAATACTCTCTTTCAAATTCTAAAGGTGGTAGGGTAAAATACAGGGAGCGAAAGGCTATTTACAATTTGTACAGAAACCAGATGGCAGTTATAAGAGTCGAGGGGCATGAAAGGGAAGCAGCGGTTGGGAAGGGAGTGAAACAGGGTTGTAGCCTGTCCCCGATGTTATTCAATCTGTATGTTGAGCAAGCAGAAAGGAAACAAAAGAAAAGTTTGGAGTAGGTATTAAAATCCAGGGAGAAGAAATAAAAACTTTGAGGTTCGCCGATGACATTGTAATTCTGTCATAGACAGCAAAGGACTTGGAAGAGCAGTTGAACGGAACGGACAGTGTCTTGAAAGGAGGGTATAAGATGAACATCAACAAAAGCAAAAGGAGGATAATGGAATGTAGTCGAATTAAGTCGGGTGATGCTGAGGGAATTAGATTATGAAATGAGACACTTAAAGTAGTAAAGGAGTTTTGCTATTTGGGGAGCAAAATAACTGATGATGGTCAAAGTAGAGAGGATATAAAATGTAGACTGGCAATGGCAAGGAAAGCGTTTCTGAAGAAGAGAAATTTGTTAACATTGAGTATAGATTTAAGTGTCAGGAAGTCGTTTCTGAAAGTATTTGTATGGTGTGTAGCCATGTATGGAAGAGAAACATGGACGATAAACAGTTTGGACAAGAAGAGAATAGAAGCTTTCGAAATGTGGTGCTACAGAAGAATGCTGAAGATTAGATGGGTAGTTCATGTAACTAATGACGAAGTATTGAATAGAATTGGGGAGAAGAGGAGTTTGTGGCACAACCTGACAAGAAGTAGGGACCGGTTGGTAGGACATGTTCTGAGGCATCAAGAGATCACAAATTTAGCATTGGAGGGCAGTGTGGAGGGTAAAAATCATAGAGAGAGACCAAGAGATGAATACACTAAGCAGATTCAGAAGGATGTAGGTTGCAGTAAGTACTGGGAGATGAAGAAGCTTGCACAGGATAGAGTAGCATGGAGAGCTGCATCAAACCAGTCTCAGGACTGAAGACAACAACAAATGTGTCCATGCGAATAAGACAATTGACTATAAGTTTGTCGATTATAAGAAAGTTGCACTTCACTGTAAAATGTTCAATTTGTAATGGAATAAGTGCCTGATGTTTAACCAATTTAGTCTTACTGCCTGTAGCAGTTTGCACCTTGCAATTTTGGCAGGAAATTTTGGGAACTTGCTTCTCTTCATAAATTCACAAAAAATTCATTTGACATTAGGTTAGTAGTTGAACCCGTATCTAAAATTAACTGTGCGTCAATGTTAAATATTTTCACCTTAATGCTTGCTTGTATTTGATCTTCCTTGACTTTATCTACTATATCTAGTTCATGCTGATACAAATCGTCCTTAATGTCACCTTGTTTGTTGAACCTTATAAAACATGTTTGTAGTTCTGCCTTGCCCCCACTCCCTGAGAGGCCAATAGCCTGGGGCTTAACTATGACTGTTTGGTGTTTTCCAATGGCATAGTGTGACTTAATTCGATACCTGGAGAAATTTCAGTTAGTTGCACTGTGTGGATACTTCGCCAATTTGTGTCATTAGCTGCTGTGCAATTTTTGCTGCCCACAGCTTGGCATTGTTGCCGCATGTTGGCCACTGCTGTGGCTGACTGTTTCTATTCATGTTTGGCATTGAGCCTTGTGATGGTGAATTGTAATTCACTCATGCGTTGAAATTACCTGTGTTGTTTTGGAAATTTCTTTTAAATCTTTTCTTTTCTTTTTTTTTCGCTCCCATTACTTTACTCATTATCTCTGGGTATGTAATTTTGCTGTTGTGTGTACCATCCTTGCTGTGTGCTCAGATCATGTTTTACTAACTGATTTACATAACTATGTTGTTGTTGTTGTTGTGCCTGATTTTATGTTGCTCTATTGGGTACAGGTCTTTCCTCATAGATTAAGTAGATAGAATCAAGCACTGATAGAAAATATTCAGTGTCATGTTCTGGCGTTATGACTAATTTTTCTCTAATGTGTGATGGTAAATGACTTTTCACAAATTTTAACACATCTATCTTGATATTGGATTCGCCGACTAGCGTGTCTTGTTCAGGTATTTTTCAAAGTATCCACGTAGACAACCCTATTTACTATTTAATGGTGCAGGATTGAAAACCTCATGTCTGATCCTTTTTTGCACTGCCACAGACCAGTATTTGTAGAGGAAAGCTCGTTCACATTGGATATAAGAGCTCTAACATTTGGCCACTTCAGTTTCCCGTAAAAGCACATCACCTCATGTATATCACATGACAAATCTGATTTTCTGTGCTTCCATCCAGTTGCGTGAAAATACATGATGCAAAGCACTGATGAATACTATTCGTTCTTTTACCTTTGGTAGTGAATGTAATGAAACTTGCGGCGGGGAGGGGTCGGTCGGTCATTCTTTCATCTCCTTACTCTCTCTTAAGTCACTTTCATCGAACAGTTCACCTACCTCTATATTTCTTTCTTCCGATGTCTCTTCACTCTAAAGTAGTAGATGCACGCTAGGCGTGTAAAGCAGCATTGATGAAACCACTACCTAATACCTACCAAGAGGCCGCTTAACTCAAGTTGCAAATCAGTTTCTGTAATTTCATTTTCACAAATTTCAGGTGGTAGGAGAATGCAGTTTAATTGCAATAAGCATTTGAAAATTCTATTAACCTCGTTTTATTCACAAGGAAGCACATGAAATGGCTATCAAGTCCGCATTTAATAATGCAAATGCTTTACCAGTCAAAGTTCACTGTTTATCCAACATATTTCACACATAAAATCAGCCAGAATTCCTGCAAGCCCGAACCTGATTAATTTTTGCGATCTAACAGTCACTGACCCACCATTATTAGCCAGTTGGACATTAAGTCATTTCAATGGTGTTCTATGTCCGAAGTGCTTGCCAAAGTATTCCATAAAGAACACAGAATATGCCACGTGGAATTGTCACTATGGCTGAAAATTTTATACGCTCATGAAACTTCAATTAATTAATTCAGAAATATCACCATTTGATCAAAATGTTCGTAACTTAAGCCGTTACAATCATGACACATTATAAACACAATGAACCCCCTAGTTCTTCATTTTACAGGCTATTTTCACTGGGACCTCTACCATGGTGTTACTCGGAAGCAGGTTAGCGAGCGACTATCTCAATGCTCCTCTCCTCTCTGCCTATCTAACTATCTGCATGACGGAAGTGATTGGCTATTGATCTGAATGACCAATCAGAAGGATCCTTCAAGATCATTCTCGTGGCAAAACTTGCCTTAGCCAACCACTAATCAGATAGTCCTTTACGCCATTACAATTTCAATTTCTAATATATTGTTTAATAAAATAGAACTAAATGCAAAATATTTTTTAAATTAATATAGAAACTTTTCTGCTCCAGGCTTTTATTCTGGCTGCTCTCTTACAAAAGCAAGCACACATTGACACATGTCATCGGCATTGTGGTTGCAACACAATTTTCCCAGGTTCAGGTTTATAAGGTTTTACCTAAAATGACATTAAGTTTTAACGTATGTCCCACGTGAACTCTCATTCATTCCCATGTATTCACACAACAAAATGATAAGCAAATAATAATTTTGAATGATTTTTATATTACATAATGTAGAGTAATTAGAGTTTTGAAAAGAAAATTCCAATTAAGTGACTTTATAAACTGTGAGCTTTGTTATGATTTCAGACGATAATAAAAGACATTTGGTTTCTGTTCCTAACTGAGTTTTGAAACATAAGAGTCGGTTTTAGGACATTTAAGCAATTTTCTCAATCTCCATAACTATAATAGATAAAAATCTGAAATTTTGACAGGATCCCTTCCTTAATAACAAAAGACTGCATACCAAATTTTAGCAAAACCGTATGATAATTACTATGATTTATTTACATTCGTAGGGTTTATAAATTTGCATACCAACTGAATGTTACTTGAGACTGTTCTCATGGCTAGTAACGTCAGCTGCGCTGTGAGTCAGAGCGAAGAAAAACCGTAGCCATCCTGAAGCCATCGTGCTACACGGCTGCTTGCCTTACTGCATCGAATGTTATATCGTAATAACTTGCTATGTTACACACCCCCTAAGAACCTAAAATTACTCCTGAGTGCATTTGAGGTTCTTACAACAGCAATGTTATTACTGAACTCTTTAACTACACCAACACATTTAACTATGGGGCTTCTAATCAAAGTTGTTTATACTTAAAAAATTTTTTTTCAAATGATCAAAATATCAAAACTACATTACAATTTTCTACACTGTTACATCCAATTTCAAAGGCTTGGACTTGATAGCGAATAACAAATTTAATTTACAAAATTTCCTTCTTCCTCTCAGAATTCATATCTTTTGTACAAAATTCCTCCTTTTAAACATTTAAAAAAAATATTTATCAAACCATTTACATCAGCAAATATTCAAATTTTCCTTGAAATTAAATTTTCCTATGAAGAATTATTTTACACATTCCTAAATTGTTTCGAACAGAATCAAACATTTTACAAGTCGCTATGATAGCGTTTATAAAACATAATGTATTATTTTAATCGCTTTGGAGAGCCTCCTTTTAGTAGATGAGAACACAGAGGGTATGTCCTTTTTATATAAAAAACAAAACACTGACTTTTGGTAGCAGCACATATGGGGGATAACAATTTTCTTTTTCACACTTACACTTTGGTTGCTTTATAGGCACATCACTGAGATACAGCGTCCAGCCCTCAGTCCTAAATCGGACTTTTTCGAGTCTCATATCGGGTTTTTCAAATTTTCATACCTGCAAAATACAGTATGTCTAAGTCTCCTTTCTTAATATCTGCATCCCAACTTTACACACATATATTTATCATAGTCCATAATTTTTATTCTCAAATTCAAAGGCAAAACTTTACTAGGAACCTTTCAAAATTTTTGTGTATTCAAAAATTATTGATTATTTCTTTCTTTCTCCTTTTTTTTTCTTTTTTTTTTTTTACAAAACTTTTTCCCAAGACAACTCCATATTCATTGCAAGCCAACATCTTGTATATCATAGTCTCATGCAGTACTAATTATTATCAGAAAAAATGAATTAACCATTATTCAAAAACACCAACAGTACCCAAATTGGCACTACTACTTTACTACTCTTCTTTTTTTTTTTCGACCAATGATTTTATGCCCTTCTTAGTGAGAGATTGCTTAAGCAAGTTCCTACTGAAAGCAATACTTATTCCACAAAATTTACAAACATTTCTTCTATTTACTATTTAAATTTCATGATTTTAAAGAAAATAAACTACTACACAAAGAGAATGCAAAATTATTGAAAATACTGAAAATCACTTATGCCAATTTCTGTGGCTCTCAAACACACATCATGTATACACGAGGGGGGACCCAAAAATAACCGGAATTTCTTTCCAGAAAGCATATACTTAATTGTTTTCAAATACAGCCTTAATCTCCTTCGAAGTACTCTCCATTAGCATTAATACACTTGTCCAAACGTTCATTCTAGTGTTTGCAGCACCTTTTAAATCCGTCCTCTTTGATACCTGCTAGCACTTTCATGACATTGCGTTTTACGTCTTCAACATCCGCAAAATGCTTCCCTCTCAAGTCTCTTTTCATCCCCGGGAATAGGAAGAAGTTCAAGGGTGCTAAATCCGGTGAATAGGGCGCGTGGGTCAAGGTAGTCGTCTTCATTGAGGCCAAAAACTGGCGAACGCTGAGAGCCATGTGCGCGGGAGCATTGTCGTGATGCAGGAACCACACGTCAGAATCCCACAAAGCCGGACACTTTCGCAACAAACTTCTGCGAAGCCGTTTCATAACCTCCAAACAGAATTGTTGGTTTACTGTTTGGTTTTCAGGGACAAATTCAGAGTGTACAATCCCTTTGATGTCAAAAAAACAGATCAACATCGTTTTCACATTCGATTTCACTTGTCGAGCTTTTTATGGTCGAGGTGAGCCAGGTGACTTCCATTGTGATGACTGCTGTTTACTTTCTGAATCGTACCCATAGCACCATGACTGATCACCTGTAATGATTTTGTTGAAAAAATGTGGATCATCTTTGAACGCGTCCTTCATTTCAAGACAGGCTTGAACGCGATGATCCCTTTGATCTCCGGTAAGAAGCTTCGGCATGAATTTTGCTGCCACTCTTTGCATCCCAAAATTGATAGTCAAGATGCGCTGATTTGAGCTCCAGGACAACCTGGACGAGTTCTCGACTTCGTCGATTGTCCTGCGTCGATCTTCACTGATGAGATCACGGATTTTGTCAATGTTGTCTTTGCTTCGAGCAGTTGAAGGTCGACCGGAATGGGGCTGATCTTCAACCACCATTTCTCCCTTTTTAAACCGAGAAAACCATTCGTATACGTGCGGTTTACTAAGAGCATGGTCTTTGTAGGCTGTCTGAATCATCACAACAGTTTCTGCTGCGTTCTTGCTGAGCAAGAAACAAAACTTCACTGCCGCACGTTGTTCGTAAGAACTAGCCACTTCCTCGTCTGCACTGTACACACACTCAAAGAACTGCTAAAGAAACCACACTTCTCATTGTTGGGTGACGCCGCGTGGCAGAATGACTCAGCAGAGCTCCTACTACAACCCTCTGGCGGCGCAACCTGCTACTACAAGTACACGATGTGCAGCATTACGATTCTGGTTACTTTTGGGTACCCCCTTGTATAAAATTTATTTACTTATTTCTAATAAGCACATACCTTATGCATTTACTACAAACATCTTCCAACAACATTTATATATGCTTCAAAAAATTGCTTAGTCATCACTTATTATATAGACACATTACTTTATTCCTTTCATTATTCCTTTTTTTCATTACTTTCATTCCACATCCACACGTTAGTATTTTAGCCATCTGCTTCCAAACCTGTCTTTTACTCAATCTCTTATTTTCTGATGGCCCTATTCTCTTTATCTACATTTTATCTCCATTGTTCACTACGATAGGGAAGAAGGAAAGAAGATAACAAAAGTTCTGAATGATGGAGAGTTATGTTGACAATATGAAACAAAAATGAAATAATATTGCCAACAAATCGGGACGCCTGGTGTTAGTAAAACACCTGATGCAAAGAACGCACATCCCTGAGGCTTGTTAGTTACTACTGCCCTCATCATCCTTCTATTTGTCTGTCAAATTCAATAATCCCTGTATTTTTTCGTCAGTTAGCCTCCTGGTATTGTCTATCTCAGAAGGATCTACTTCCTTCCTTTCACCATATTCATTACATCCCTCATTATACTCTTTCATTCTGCAATACTGTGTAGGAATGTCATTTTGCTCGTTGGATACATATAGTCATTTTCCAGAGAAAGGGATAACTATTGTTCTTCTATTTATTACAGTGACCACTTCACTAGTTCCAAAATCTACTTTTCCTTGGTACCTTTGTAAGAAATTTGCACCTACCAACATTTCAACACCTAATCCATTTATTATTAAAAAGTTCTGTTCAAATTCTACCTCACCAATCCTGACAGATAGCATAATTTCATGTTTGACTACTTTTTTACTTTTCCCTGTGGCTACAATAATATTTAAGCCACTCACTGGCATTATAACCACGTCCTTACTAACAGGGAGAGCATTTACAAAACACTGTGACACTGCACATACATTGGAAACATTACTCAATAAACAAGGAACTTTTCCATTAAAAATAGTAACTTCAATGATAGGCTCTTCTAACAAATCCTGTGCTACCTTCTAACAAATCCTGCACTACATCATGTCTATTGAAACCTACACCTCCTGTGGAAATTATGCACATGCTCACGGGGGGCTTCTTCTTCTTCTTCTTCTTCTTCTTTAACTGTGACAGCTTTCATTAGTATGTCCACTATTAATAAATCAAAACACTTCTTTCAGTACTCCCCTTCCTTAATAATATCGCCAGATTCCCTTCCTTAATCATATCACCAGATTCTGCAACCCTTCTCATGGTGTTGTCATAATTTTCAAAATTACCCCCTGCTTCCTCCTCTTCTGTTTCTTCTTCATCACTATCCGAAACTACTCCATTTGATCTATACAAAACTTCCTCTGCCCTATTATACTCTTCCTCCGGTACTTCCAATACCATCTCCCCTATTATTGCGCTAATTCCACAGTGTACAGTAAGCCCCTCATCTGTCTTGCAGTGCTCATTTACCTTCACATCCTGTTCTGAATAGTCACTTTCTACCAACTGTTCCTCATTAACCTGGTTTCTTGAATCACTGTTTTGATGTTTCCTCTCACAAAATTTGAACACATTTCCCCAAAAAACACAATTTCTTACAGTGGCCCTCTCCTCTGCAATAATTATCTCTACCACATCCCCCCTAAACTGTTCAGCTGGTGTTTTTCTTACAAAAGGTTTTGCTAGTGGGTTTAAATTATGCTGCTTGTCTGCAAATGCTAGTACCATTATAGACTGCCATTAGTTTTCCTCCTTTTCGATGGTCATTGCCCCTGACATTCCTTTTGACTGGCAGTCTGCGCCACTCTGCCCTGTCAGCTGATTGCTGCTGTCTGTATTTGATGTTTTGGTCCCTGTCATTATATCTGATTCCAACAGGACCCCCTCGCCCTCAGTACTTGCCTATGTAATTATTAGATCTTTGTACACTAATTCTAATTACTTTTACCTCGGCTCTGTTTTCAGTTTGCCTAACAGGAGGCCTATAATCCCTTCTAGCAATCTCCTCCTCTTTTAAAATATTCTCTACCCTCTCAAGATAATGGATAAATTTGTCAATATCATCTCTAGGTGCTGATATTATTTTATTCCACCAGTATACGGGCAACTTATTCTCTATTCCCATAATAACCTGTTCTGAAACTTCCTGGCAGATTAAAACTGTGTGCCGGACTGAGACTCGAACTCTGGACCTTTGCCTTACGCAGGCAAGTGCTTTGTCGACTGAAGTACCCAGGCACAACTCACACCCCATCCACACAGCTTTAATTCCGCCAGTACCTCGTCTCCTACCTTCATTCTGGAAACCTGTTCTGTTACTACTTTCGAGCTCAAATACAATCAAGTTGTTACCCATGTTTTCACAAATCCTTTAATACTCTCTTTCTTTGGATCATATTTTTCCCCTGACGAAAATTCGTTCAGAATTTCCATCTGCTTTCTCTTGCCCCCATATTCCTCGAAAAAGGCCTGCTTAAACTCCTCTAATTTGTCATATTTATCTGATACCCCATTTCTCCAAATTCTAGCTCCCCCCATCAAATTTGATGTAATGAAACCAATTTTTTTGTTTGTCATTCCAAGACTTGGGCAAGACGTCTTCAAAATCACTCCAAAATTCTTTTGGATGTGTATTTTTACTCGGATCGAATCGCAAAAACTGCCGGTGTTTCTGACGCTTCTCCACACAATTAGACATTACACAATCACTACTGTTAGTAAGCCTTTGCTCTACTCTTTTTAGTCTGTCATCATAGTTATGCAGTTGATCATCTACTTCTGTACTAAACTGACTTATGTTAGCTTCTAGGTTAGTAATTTTAGTAGCTACTTGCACTCCAAATTTTGCACATACATTTTTTCCTTCCTTAATTTGATTTTCCATTATAATGTGACTATCCTCACATTGTTTTCCCAACATTATTGACTTCTTCATGGATTTTATCTAACTCTATATTTACTTGTTCCTTTTACTGTTTGTTACTATCAGTAACTTGCTTAATCTGAGAAGTTAATTAAGTTTTTACTGTTACAACAGCATGATTACACTCTTGTTTTACCTTACTAATCTCATTTTTTACACTGTATCTAAACAAAGTCATATCATTTTTCAATGAATCTCTTAATTTAGAAATTTTATTTTCCATTCTGGATTCCGTTTCGACTGACAAGTTAGTAAACCCTTAATTAACTTCAGAATGTAATTTATTCATTTTAATGCCAATATCAGAACCCATTTCCTTCATATTGATATTCATATCACCCATATGTTTTAAAACATTTGCTAACACATCTGAAACACTATCCTTCTGCTCGCAAGCAACTGACATTGGTTTGTTCTTTATTTTTGTAACAGTAACAGATATAAACAGGACATCGGTTTCCACCATGTTTTGTTCAATATCGGTCCTATAATTAACATACATTGACTCTGGCAAACCACTGTCATTTGCTTGAGACACATCAAAACTAAAATCACTAGTCACTGTATTATCTTCATATTTTACTCTACACCAATTCACCCCCACTTTCTCATCTACTATATCATGGTTCTTATTTTCCGCCATGTTGACAAGTTTCTTTGTGCACACACACACACACACACACACACACACACACACACACACACACACACACACACCAAACGAAGTAGAATACTATTTAGCTTTTCTCTACCACCATCAGCATGGCTAGATATTCCAGTGGGTCCGTTTGCCAAGCTCTGCCCCCGCAGGTGTAGTGTCTGGGCCCCACACTCCAGCCACTGCTTCCAACTGCCGCAGACTCCTGGCTGCTGTTGCTCGTTGCCTCACATTGTTCAGCTGCTGCAGACACCATCAGCCGCTTTCTACACCAGTTGTTCTCGCCACTATATCTCCACTTTGCTACTGCTATCCTATTAAAGTTCCTTTATACATTTGTGTGTCTTTCATTTATCGGGTTAGTTACACTGCTGCTTTTGAAGTTCGTATACACTCGAACTTATCATTTCCCGGATGCTAAATGCACCAATTGCGGCGAGACGGGGTTGGTCGGTCGTTCTTTCATCTCTTTACTCCCCTTAGTCACTTTCATCGAACAGATCACCTACCTTTGTATTTCTTCCTTCCGATTTCTCTTCACTCTGCAGTAGTAGATATAAGCTAGGTGGCGTAAAGCGGCATTGATGAAACCACTACCTAATACCTACCACACAGAGGCCGTGTAACTCAAGTTGCAAATCACAAATTTCAGGCGGTAGGAGAATGCAGTTTAATTGCCACAAGCATTTGAAAATTCTATTAATGTCTTTTTATTCATAAGGAAGCACATGGAATGGTTATCAAGTCCGCATTTAATAATGCAAATGCTTTATCATTCCAAGTTCCCTGTCATTCCAAGTTCCCTGTATATCTAACACATTTCACACGTAAAAGGAGCCAGAATTCCTGCAAGCCCATACCGATTAATTTTTTGTGATCCAACAGTCACTGAGCCACCACTATTAGCGAGTTGAACATTCGGTCATTTCAATGGTCTTCTATGTCAGAAGTGCTAGCCAAAGTATTCCATAAAGAACACGGAATATGCCATGTGGAATTGTCACTATGACCGAAAATTACACTTGCTCATGAAACTTCGATTAATTAATTCAGAAATATCACACTTTCATCAAAATGTTCGTAACTTAAGCCATTATAGTCACGACACATCCTAAACACAACGAACTCTCTAGTTGTTAATTTTACATGCTATTTTCATGGAGACATCTACTATGATGTTACCCGGAAGCAGGTTAGCGAGTGACTATCTCAGTGCTCCTCTCCTCTCTGCCTATCTAACTATCTGCATGCGGGAATCACTTAATTCTGATTGGCTGTTGATCTGAATGACCAATCAGAATGATCCTTCCAGATCATTCTCGTGGCAAAACTTGCCTTAGCCAACCACTAATCAGATAGTCACTTACGTCATTACAATTTCAATTTCTAATATATTGTTTAATAAAGTAGAACTAAATGCAAAATATTCTTTAAATTAATATAGAAACTTTTTCCGCTTCACACTTTTATTCTGGCTGCTCTCTTACAAAAACAAGCACACATCGACACATGTCATCAGCATCATGGTTGCAACACAATTTTCCCGGGGTTCCATTTTATAACATTTTACATAAAATGACGTTAAGTTTTAACGTGTGTCCCACATGCACTCTCTCATCCATTCCCATGTATTCTCACAAGGCCAGCCAGGGTGGCCAAGCGGTTGTGGGTGCTACAGTCTGTTGGTCATTGCTCCTAATTTAGTTTTGAAACATAGGTGTCAGTTTTAGGACATTTAAGTAATTTACTCAGTCTCCGTAACTACAATAGATAATCTGAAATTTTGGTAGGGTCCCTTCCTTAATAACAAAACATTGTGTACCAAAATTGGATGATAATTACTACGGTTCATTTAGATTCGTAGGGGGTATGAATTCGCGTACCGAAGGAATGTTACTTGAGACCGTTCTCATGGCTGGTAAACGTCAGCTGTGCTGTGAGTCAGAGCGAAGAAAAAATGTAACCGTCCTGAAGCCACTGTGCTACACAGCTGCTTGCCTCACTGCATCGAATGTTATCTCGTAATAACTTGCTACGTTAAGAACTGACAATGTCTCAACAAACCTTCGTTTGCAAAAATAGTTGATAGACACATGACATTTTCGGTCATATTTGGGTGGTTATTGTTAAAGTAACTAAATCAGAACTGTTTCTCCTCTCCTCTGGTACGGTGGTGCTTGGTTCTGTGTTGTGAATTTCTTTGCTCCTAAGAGTTTCTTTTGTTTTCCATGTTTTTACTCTTTGAAGTTTTTGTTGTTGCTGTGTCATCTTGTAGTAGAGGAAGAAGATCACTGTTCCTAAAAGTGTTGTGTTCTTGCTATAAAATTATATCCTAAGTTCATCCACAACAGGTTATGTGCACATGTTTGAACGGTCCAGGCTCTGAGAATTGTAGTATTCGTTCGTGAGACTATTTTTCCGTTTACTACTCCAAAATTTTTGGAATGGCAGACAGCGCATCAGTTGAGTGATGATATTAGTTGTACAAACATTCACAAACTGTTAAGTGAAGATCAGTGGGAAACATGGAAACGGCAGATTCAGCTTTGCGTGAAGGAACGTTCTCTTTATTCGATTGTAGATGGTACATGTCAGAGTCTGTCATTAGCGGAAGGATCTAAGAAAGAAGACTGACGCAAAAGAAATTTGGGATACCCTTATTTCAGTATATGAACAATCTTCATTGCAGCGACTATATATGTTGTTCAATTGTTTCTTTGAAAGTCAAAAAATGACGTTACGTCTAGCTTATAACAAAACACACATCACTGCTTGCGAACATTTTCGATGACTTATGCAGTAAACTGAACAAAATAAATCCAAATGCAGCTTTGTCCCTTTCGCTGCTCCACAATTGTATTTTCAAAACATTAGGACCAGAATATCAGTTTTACAGGTCGACCTGGTACTGTGTTCCTGAAACCGAGCAGACGACACTGCTTCTAATACAGAATTTGCATTCGATTGAGAATTCGCTAGCTACACATGCAGCTGGTGCTTTCTACGCAAAATCGAATGGGAAAATCAAACACAGAAGAAATTTACAACAGAGGGGAGTTAGTCAAAGAAGAAGGAAAATTGTACGTGTCTGTATAGCAAGAAAGCTGGGCATATTATCACAAACCGTCGAAAGCACATGGCTGCAGAAGGAGCAAAAGCTGACAGCTAACAACAATAATAATTCGAGTTCCAGTTTAAAAGTGAGCAACAAACCAAATACATTTCTAGCCACTAGCTTGTTGCCTCATGTTAATGTTGATTTTGCAGATTCTTGGATTTCGGACTCTGGCATGACACATCATATTTCACCAAATAAATGGCATTTCGCTACAGTCAAAAGTTTTCGATTCCACAATGTGTGCAGACAGCTGGCTGTATTCACACTTAAATATTCATAAACAAATGGTGGTCACCTGCTTTGCTTGAAAATGTCTGATATGTAACTGATATCAGACACCAACTTTTCTCTGTCTGTCAAGGTACACAACGTGGATATAACGTGACTCATGATAATAAAGGTGTTGTTATTCAGTAACGTAGTGAAATAGTTGCAACAGGAAGACTAGTTGGTTCAGTATACATTATGAACATGTGAGTTTGTCCTCTGGATTCACTAGTAATGGTTAACTTAGCAACTTTAGAAGAACAACTACAATTTTGGCATGAGAGACTTGGTCATCAAGTTAAACGTCATGTACGAGACATCCCCTCTCGTTTCGGTATGTCAGTTAAGTGCCCTGATACCACATCGTTTTGTGACGGATGTGTTCTTGGCAAATCCGTCCGTAAACCATTTAGCCATTGCAGAGATCGTCCACAAACTGTTGGTGAGTTGATCAATGCAGAAGTTAATGGACCCATGTCTATTGACTCTATAATTGATTTTCGTTACTATGTGATTTTCAAAGATGATTTTTCTCATTTCGTTCGGATATATAAAAATAAATCTGAAGTGGCTAACAATTTGAAAACCTTTTCGAAGGAGTGTGATGCTATTGGTCACAAGTTAAAAGTATTTCAGTCTGATGGTGGAGGAGAGTTTAACTGTAACGTGATAGCTGCTGTTCTACAAGACCGTGATACTGAGTTTCGTATTACGTGTCCAGACACTCCTGAGCAAAATGGTGTTGCTGAACAAGCAAATAGACATATAGTTGAATTAGCTAGCTCAGTGTTAAACATCTAGCAAGTTACCTCATGTATGTGACATATCCGTTTTTCTACTCAATCGTACTTGGAAGTCAAGTGATGAACGTAAAACACCTTTTGAATTGTGGACTGGCAAAGTGTTTACCAGTTTTAATTATCTACAATTTTTGGATCACAATGCTATGTTTATATGCCAAAGAAATTTCATTCTAAGTTCGATGAAAAGGCTACACCTGGTCATTTCATTGGCTACGTGAATGAAAAGATGGTTACAAAGTGTGGATTCCATCAAAACATTGTGTGATGAAACCATGCAGTGTTGATTTTTGACCAGAAAAGCTACACTACTGGTCATTAAAACTGCTACACCAAGAAGAAATGCAGATGATAAACGGGTATCCATTGGACAAATACATTATACTAGAACTGACATGTGATAACATTTTCACGCAGTTTGGGTGCATAGATCCTGAGAAAACAGTACCCAGAACAACCACCTCTCGCCATAATGACGGCCTTGATATGCCTGGGCATTGAGTCAAACAGAGCTTGGATGGCGTGTACAGGTACAGCTGCCCATGCAGCTTCAACACGATACCACAATTCATCAAGAGTAGTGACTGACGTATTGTGATGAGCCAGTAGCTCGGCCACCATTGACCAGACATTTTCAATTGGTGAGAGATCTGGAGAATGTGCTGGCCAGGGCAGCAGTTGAACATTTTCTGTATCCAGAAAGGCCCGTACAGGACCTGCAACATGCGGTTGTGCATTATCCTGCTGAAATGCAGGATTTCGCAGGGATCGAATGAAGGGTCGTAACACACTGAAATGTAATGTCCACTGTTCAAAGTGCCGTGAATGCAAACAAGAGGTGACCAAGACGTGTAACCAATGGCACCCCATACCATCACGCCGGGTGATACACCAGTATGGCAATGACGAATACACACTTCCAATGTGCGTTCACCGCGATGTCTCCAAACACAGATGTGACCATCATGATGCTGTAAACAGAACCTGGATTCATTTGAAAAAATGACGTTTTGACATTCGTGCACCCAGGTTCATCATTGACTACACTACGCTGTTCCAACTGAGCTCCAGGGAGCTGGAGCGCTCACTGAGACAGCTCGGAGCCCGCGTGGAGGGGGAAAGCGAACTCACCGCCCCCTGGCCTCATGCAGCCACAACTGACGCAATAATCCATGTTCAATGACAGCTATGACTAGCCGCAGGAGCCCTGTACCTCTATTGGAGGATATCTTTCTATTCATTGAGAGGGATGGTGGTCCGCAGTGTCTTGTATGTCATAAAGTATTTAATTCTGCGAAGAGGTACAATACACAATGACATTATACATCTCTTCACACAGCGCACTACGGTCAGGTAGAAGGCGTTGCACGCAGAGAACTGGTAGCCAGGCTTAAGGATGACATACCAGGAGACGTAAGTTTAAAAACTGTTTCGTAATACATAGGGTATCAAAACATGCAACATAGTTCGTATTCTGTATTGCGTTTATAATTTTCAAGTGGATGAGAGCAGAGAAAACACTACTGAATCTGCAATTTGAGCAAGCTACAGGGTTGCTCACATCATTGCGACGAGTGGCAAGCCGTTTTCGGTGGGACCACTTGTAAAATCATGCAGGGTAGCAGTTGCAGAATGTTTGTTTCCAAGGGAGGTGCAGGCAATTGAAGGGGTTTGCCTGTCGAAGCAAACAATGTCTCGTCGAATCCTGGACATGGCAGCGGATTTGGAGACACAGCTCAGGAAAAAGGCGGAGAGCTTTGTTGCATTTTCGCTAGCGCTTGACGAAACCACCGACATATCGGACTGTACTCAGCTTGCAGTCTTTGTGCGTGGTGTCGACATGGAGCTGCAAGTAACTGAAGAATTCTTGGATGTGGTACGACTCGATTACATTGCAACAGGACGTGTCATTTTTGAAGCTGTTTGTGAATCAGTGGACAATATGAATTTGCCGTGGGATAAGCTCCATTCTGTAGCGACAGACGGTGCACCACAAATGATGGGGTGTCACCAAGGTTTTGCTTCTCGTTTGAAAAATAAACTCAGGGACGAATTCGGGAAAGACTTTTTGACTCTTCATTGTTTTATTCACCAAGAGGCACTGTGTGCTGAAACAGTAGAGCTAGGTGGAGTAATGAAAGATGTCGCGAAGTGTGTGAATCTTGTGCGGCGTCACGATATGAATCATCACCAATTCAAAGGTTTCCTGAAAGATATGGAAGCGGAATATGGGGATATACCTTACCACAGTACAGTTTGTTGGCTGAGTCGGGGAAAAGTTCTTGATGCTTTCTTTGCCATTCGTGAGGAAATATCCCTTTTTCTCGAAATGAAAGGGGAAGAAATGTGTTGTCTGACAGATATAAAATGGATATAAGACCTGGCGTTCCTAGCTGATATGACTATGCATCTGAATAATTTAAATCTGTCATTGCAGGGCAAAGGGCAGCTAATTGTTGACATGCACGACCAGATCAAAGTGTTCATGGAAAAGTTACGTTTATTTGAGAGGCCGATGAGTAATGGACATATAACGTTTTTCAGTCGTCTTGCTTCTTTAAAACTACCCGGTGGTACGACTTTTGGCGATTACCAAGCAAAGTTAAAGCAGCTCATCACGTCGTTTGAAACACGAGTCCGAGACCCCACTAGTTTGGAAATGGAACTTAAGGTGTTCAGCACTCCTTTTTCAGTTTCCCCCGAAGACTTGTCATCGTCACTTCAATTGGAGATTATTGATTTGCAAAATTCAATTTTGTTGAAAGAGAGGTACTACAACACGTTGGATTTGTCACGATGGTATCGTTCATTACAGCAAAAAAGATTTCCCAAGCTTCACAACAATGTCGCTCAGATCATGTGCAGTTTGGATCTACGTATTTTTGTGAGCAGCATTTCTCAGCAATGAAAAGAGTAAAAAGTAAGGAACAATTGTTTCTTCAGGATGCAACAATGTAGGCCATCCTCCGCATTAACGCTGTGAACACTTTGATGCCTGATATTTCCGATCTTGTAATGAAAAGAAAATGTCAAGCTACAGAGGCCCAACAAATTTAGTACGCAATTTCTTGTAAAAACAGTTGTTTCTTATTTATTTCCTGAACATCGTATTTTGTGGTGTAGCATGTCACCACGTCTTAGCAGCTAAGAGTATGAGGTTGTCGAACTTGTAAGACACAGCTGGCACATCAAAACGCTTGTCTCGCCGCCTGCCACAGCCAGCCGTGCCATGCGCCGGTCCACTTGAATGGTCACAGCGAGCGACACGGCTCCCTGGAGCTTGGACCGCACCGTGGCACACAACGGAGCCGACGAGCTGGAACAGCCTGGACTAGACCATCGCAGGCGCTCCTGTCTGTGATGCAGCGTCAAGGGTAACTGCAGCCATTATCTCTGAGCTGATAGTCCATGATGCTGCAAATGTCATGTAACTGTTCGTGCAGATGGTTGTTGTCTTGCAAACGTACCCATCTGTTGACTCAGGGATCGAGACGTGGCTGCACAATCCGTTACAGCCATGCAGATAAGATGCCTGTCATCTCAACTGCTAGTGATACGAGGCTGTTGGGATCCAGCACAGCATTCCATATTACCCTCCTGAACCCATCGATTCCATATTCTGCTAACAGTCATTGGATCTCGACCAACGTGAGCAGCAATGTCGCGATATGTTAAACGGCTATCGCGATAGGCTGCAATCTGCCCTTTATCAAAGTCAGAAACATGATGGTACGCATTTCTCCTCCTTACACGAGGCATCACAACAATGTTTCACCAGGCAACACTGGTCAACTGCTGTTTGTGTATGAGAAATCGTTTGAAAACTTTCCTGATGTCAGCAAACTGTAGGCATCGCCACGGGCGCCAACCTTGTGTGAATGCTCTGAAAAGCTAATCATTTGCATATCACAGCATCTTCTCCCTGTCGGTTGAATTTCGCATCTGTAGCATGTCATCTTCGTGGTGTAGCAATTTTAATGGCCAGTAGTGTATGTACAACTGGAAATTCGATTGAATTGGTATTTAATTTCATACCTGAAGAAGTCGGAGAAAAGTGAATCTATTGGTAATCAGATTGAAACTATTGATCAAGAATATTTGAATGAGTTACCAAATTGATGTCCAGTTCGTGAAATACGTCCCCCTCCCTCCCCAGTAAAATTTAGTGACTACGAATTAGGATACCAGCCTCACCACTCTCAAAAGCAATCCATGAAGAGCTTGCACCAACAAACTTAAACTTAGCTATGGAAAGAAGTAATTCCAATGAATGGTTTAATGCGATGAAAGAAGAAATGAAGGAATCTGAAGAAAGTGATACCTGGGACTTGGTAGAACTGCCTAAAGGAAAACGTGTTATCGATAATCAATGGATGCTTCGTAATAAATATAAGCCTGATGGATCGATTGATCGATACTGTGCTTGCTTGGTTGTGTGCGGTATGTTTCAATGTGCCGGACTATATTATGGTGAAACGTTTAGTCCTGTTGCTCGTTATGATGCTATTCGTGCTGTAATAGCGATTGCTCAGTTTGATAGAACTGCATTTTTATATGGTTACTTGGACACAGAAATATACCTGGCTCAACCAAAAGGTTTCGACGACAGGTCAGGTCATGTTTGTTGACTCAAGAAATCATTGTATGGACTTAAGTTATCACCTCATTGCTGTAATAATGAGTTGAATTCATTCATGAGAAAAAATGGCTTTATTAGTTCAACAGCAGATCCTTGCATGTACATTAGACAAAGCAAAACAGAAAAATTGCTGATCGCTATTTATGTCAATGATGGACTTATTGCAGGAAAAACTGAAAGTGCACTGAATTCATTTTTAGATATGTTAAAGTCTGGATTCAAAACAATAGTGGGATCCTTAGACTCATTTTTAGTTATGCAATAGAGAAACGAGAGTCTGGTTTGTTTATTTCACAGCGAGCATACACAGAGAAGATTCTGCATCATTTTAACATGGCTGTTTCAAAACCATTAAAAACTCCATGTGATAATGAACAATTAAACTGTGAATATAGCAATACTCTTGACAACAACATTCCTTATTGTTCGGCTGTGGGATCATTATTGTACCTGGAATGCTCTACTCGTCCAAATCTCGCTTATGCTGTTTCAAAAGTTGCTTGATCTATGGCTAAACCCACTTCTGATTGGTACGCTGTAAAACATATTCTCAGATAGGTACTTCAGACTTAGGTCTCTTCTATACTTCATCTGGCAGTAAACTTGGTGCCTACGCTGATGCTGACTTTCTGGTAACACTAAAACAAGAAAATCAACAAATGGTTTTGTTTCAATGATTAGTGATACCACTGTAACGTGGACATCTCAACTGCAGGAGGAGTCAAGGAGTTAGTATGACTCAACAGACTGCTGTCGGAGATCAGTGGAAAAAGAAACACGCCCGTATTGTTAATTGACAATGCAAGTGCCATTAAAAGTACAGAGTTCCACAAACTTTCTAAGCACATCAAAGTATGATTTCAATGTAGAATATGTATGTTCTGAAAATCAACTTGGTGACATGTTTACAAAATCTTTAAAATCAAACAAATTTAAAGCAACATGTACCAAGAGAGGACTTTGTAACTAATGTGTTTTGACCTCTTATTTTTTATTTAAAAGTTGTTCAGTGCACCACAGTTTGATTTGGGGAAAGTGTTAAAGTAAATAAATCAGAACTGTGTCTCCTCTCCTCTGCTACAGTGGTGTTTGGTTCTGTGTTATGAATTTCTTTGCTCCTAAGAGTTTCTTTTGTTTTCCATGTTTTTACTCTTTGAAGTTTTTGTTGTTGCTGTGAGTCATCTTTTAGATAGTAAAGGAAGAAGATTGCAATTCTTAAAGTGTTGTGTTCTTGCTATAAAATTATATTCTAAGTTCATCATTGTAGTTATCTGTAATTCTGGCTGGTAATTGTTCAGGTATTGGAGTTGTGGGTATGTTTACACTTTGCAATCTACAACTGTCACTGGTATCTGCTGTGGGACTCGCGACAATTAGTGGATTAATACCAACAGGTTGTGATTTGCTCACTGTAGCCTGTGCATTATTTACATGCATATTTCGAGATCCGGTTATATTTTCTTCTAAAAGATTGTGGATCCTATTTTCCGCGGATAGTGGATTAATGTTTACCTTGTTCACTATTTCATAATGTTTTCCTTGTTCATTATTTAATTTTCTTTTTTCTGAATAGCTTTTTGTACTACATCTGTGTACAGCTTACAGTCTGTTACTAACTTCTCTGCAATGGTATTACCATTACCTGACTTACCTGCTTCAGCTTGACTAATGATATAACTCAAATTTTCATTGTTCATCTCTCTCCTTCTTAGTGCATGCTGAGTCAACTACTAATGTTGTTACCCTTAAAGTAAGCTTTTCTACAGCTAAAGGTTCACCTTCATTGTCTTTATTTACTTTGTTAACGACATTGGTTACCTTTTTTACTGTCAAACACAACTCGTTTTGTGTGGCTTCAATGTTTGTGTTTGTGTCTGTGATTTTATCTATTGTTCTACTAGATCACTATGGTTGTTAAAAGAATCTACCTTCTGTTTTAACTCTGTAATGTTACTGTTAAATCAGAGAGCGCTTCATGCTTTACCTGTGTTTTCATATCATTCAATATTTCATCGATTTCATTGCGAAAATTTTTGGCTAAGTCATTGAATTTTTGTGAGACCATGTCTTGCAAATCTTTGAATACTTGTTTTTGTTCTTGCTTAATTGTATTTAGATCTTGTGAGATAATGTTCACAATGTATGTCAAACTATCAATTTTGGTATTCACATCTTGTTTCATATCACTGAAATTGGTGTTCATATTGTGTTTATATCATCAAATTTCATGTTTATGTTAGATAATAACTGCCATAGTAGTGCTTCAGTTGTACCACTGTGGTCGCTATCAGCTGTACTTTCCAAGTTAATGTTTGTGTTGTGACGAGGTGCTGTTTAAAACATGTTGTCAAAATTCATATTGTAATCACTCTCCAATGTTTCATTCATGTGCAGTATGTCACTCTGGGAAATGCGTGACATTGTGGCATACATGGCGCCTGAACTTCAGTTGTTCGATCTCGCAATTCTCTGCCATCTTGGCTAATTGCGTTTTTGCTATTATCTACAATGGGCATATATTTTTCGGGCATGTTGTATCAATAAGCAAAAAATAAAATTCTCACAAAAATGTTAAAAATTTCGTATGCTAACCAATACACTTGACAAATGCAATTCATGTGATGTCAAAGCCTGTTTTATGTCTACTATGATGCACAAACTATTATGTCAAAATTTTTTATGTTTTACTGACAATATGTATTACACTGAAAAAATTCTGTAAATTTTTCGCAAATAAAATTCAAGGAAGGGAAAAATGAGGGAAAGGTTTCTATCTACATCAAAAGAGGTGCTCCCAAGCATAACCATGAAAGCAACTTCTGTAGCTGTCCTACCTTTGCTGCGCCGAACCAAACAGCTTACTAATGAAAATATTTACGTAACCTGCGTCCAATTCTTATTCATTTCCAAAATTTCTCCTCAATTTTTGAATTTCTGTTCTACTTGCTCCCTGTCATGATACATGAAAACAGAAAATAAAGGCAATTAGTTTTTATGATTCATAACCATGTCATAGAAATTTCTAACTATAACAATAGTTAACAAACACTACTCACAACTGGCGCCCTACAGTCCTGGCAAACAGGTCGACAGTTGTAATAAAGGAAAGGATAAATAAATTAATAAAAATTACTAAATGTTATTGAATATGCATATGAAAACACACTTTAGTAGGATATAATACGATTGCGTTATTGTTCTGTGCTTATTTGCATCTTTTGGCCCTCGGACTTCGCTCATTGTAGCTGCAAGTGGCGGACTCCAGGAAAACTGGCGCTTGTCGTTATCAAGGAAATCCTCCTTATATGTTTTTTCAGTTGATACTGTTGTTCAATATATTATTATTCACGTGCACATATGATACATAGAGCATGCAATACTTCATATCTAACATTGCACATCTTCATCGTCCTTCTACATATGAGAGAGTGGGGGAAAAAAAAAAAAAAAAAAAAAAAAAAAAAAAAAAAAAAGCTGTACTAAAGTTGAGTTGAATGTTTTTCTTCCTTCATTTGTCTGCACTTCACCGCACATTCATAATTAATGTCTTTGCCAAGTCTCTAGTCGCTCAGTGTTTCATTTTTTGTATTTTAATAAATCTTAATTTTACGGCATCCTGGAGGCCTTTCATCATGTACCTACACAAATCTTGTCATCTATAACAATCTAACACCACTTACTTAGTCTCATTTGCTTGAAAAATGACAAAACGACGTCTATGGCATCTTCATCAACAGATAACAATATACGTATAAGTTGTTTTCTGGAAAATCATTTTAATGTTTCAGTTACACTTTGATCCATTGGTTGTAGCAAGGATGTCACATTAGGAGGCAAAATTTTTACTGTAAACATTCTATTTTCTTTTTTCAGGAAAAATGTCATACCAGTCCATGAGTATTTTGGTGTTCATCAATGTGCTTTTTTGGTTCTTATAATTTAAGAGAATCCTGATATTTTTTAAGCATCTGAGGTTTTTCGAATTCCTGAGGAGGCACAGTGGCATTTTATGAGTGTCAAAAAAAAAAAAAAAAAAAAAAAAAAAAAAAAAAAAAAAAAAAAAAAAAAAAAAAAAAAAAAGAGGTTCAATTGACTCTGAGCACTATGGCACTTAACATCTGAGGTCATCAGTCCTCTAGAACTTAGAACTACTTAAACCTAGCTAACCTAAGGACATCACAGACATCCATGCCCGAGGCAGGATTCGAACCTGGGGCTGTAGCAGCTGTGTGTTTCTGGACTGAAGCGCCTAGAAACGCTCTGACACCGCAGCTGGCTTATGAGTGTCAGTAGCATATGCACAAACTAATATTGTTACTTACTCTTTACTAGTTTTATATCCTGGAGCTGAAACATTTTTTCAAATTGTGAAACTGAAGCGCACGACAGCGAAAATTCCTTTGATTACTTGCTCACGACATCGTGAATGCAAGAACAGGAAACAGTTTGTAAAGAATGTAAATACTAGTGAGACAATTTGATACAACTCATGCAACAAATAACACAACAGATTACAAAACAGGCAACAGGAATTTCAGGAAAGTGTAACACAACAACATAAGGGTATAGGACAACAGTTTACACAGCAATATCAGGCGTTTAATGGTTTCAAGAGTAATATTAGCCAACAGTTCAGTGCGGTGAGCGAGACTATATGCACTGAATTATCTGACGAACTATCCGGGAAGGTAACAGAGCTAGGTAAACAACTAAAACAAGAAATAATTACTGACATATACTGCAATATAAATAAGTTAATGGAAAGAGTATCATCTGTAGACAATAAGCAGGAACAATTAGCAGGTGAGTTACAAAACCTCAGCGAAGCATATTCCCAAATTCAGGAGAAGCAATCCCAAGTGGATGCGTCGGTAAAAAATGTGACGAACGCAGTCAGCAAGCTGCAAGATGTGTGCAAAAACTTCCCTACAGAAATACAAAAGTTAAGTCAAAGAGTAGACAAGGTAAGTTTAGAGTCAAACTTTCCCAAAGGGGTCATTCCATGTAACTGAGGAATCATTATTAAAAAAATAATTGTACTGTGGGGATATTTTCCCCTGTTACTCATGTAGGTTGGGCATTGAATTTTGTTGGCAAGATTGATTTTTCCCTCCAAAACCTACTGTTTACTTGTGGGAGCCATTGTTTTGAAGATTATATTGTTGAGTTTGTTCATGCAGAAGATTTGATCAATTTCAAGGTAAGGAAAAAATCATGAAATTTATAATAATTCTTTATGGTTTATACATCACTTTAAAGCGCGTAACTTCTTCGTTTTTGGTATATTTTTAGAAGCAAAAAATTTAAGCATGATAAATATAAAAATATTTATATAACCTAACTCAAAATGTGTAACATGAGTTACCAAATGCCAATTTTTTAAAGATTTTTCACAAAATACATTAAAGTACACACTTTTATGCCATGCTGTTCTTCACATAAGTGTACCTGATAATTTGGTGTCTCAAATAAATTTCCTCCTGGAAGCCTTCTCCTGGTATAGGATATTTAATTCATGTAATGTGAGTTACCTTTATTTATGTAATGTGAGTTACCATAATTTTTGTAGGATTAGTTATAATTTTGAGCAGTCACATTGCTTCTGAATTACATACAACACAACTAACGATATATTTCAACAAATTTAATGTACATTTATCTCCATATGCCACATATAATCCCGTAGGGAATAGCTATTCCTA
The DNA here is from genome assembly GCF_023864345.2 of Schistocerca serialis cubense. Taxonomy (NCBI): domain Eukaryota; kingdom Metazoa; phylum Arthropoda; class Insecta; order Orthoptera; family Acrididae; genus Schistocerca; species Schistocerca serialis. The sequence goes on along the minus strand of NC_064643.1, from coordinate 388,823,071 downwards.
CTTTACAACAATTTGCAATTTTTGCAGAATGCCTTTAAGTGCAGCTGAAAAGATGAGATGAAGAAGGCAGAAATTGTAAGATGAAGGCAGATTTGAAGAGTATAAAATCAAACACAAGGAAACTATGAAAAAATTCAGAAAAAAGAAGCAGGAACAGGAAAAATGTTTGAGTAAAAGAGAACAAGAAAGGATTGCTGTACAGGAAGTGGCTAAAGGAAGCATCTTCAGCTACACCAAGTAGTTCTGCCTCTCCACCATACACAAATAGGTCTTCATTGGGAAAAGCCATATCAAAAATGAAACGCACACTTCCAGCATCACCCATAAAACAAAAGTGTGTTATTAGAAGGTTGTATCATACATATGTTGAACCTGTAGAAGTAGAAACAGTCTCTAAACAAAAAATAACTGATGAAATAATAAATGCAGTGAGCAAATTCTATGAAAGAGATGACATTAGCAGACAGGCCCCTGGACACAAAGACGTTGTGACTGTAAAAGATGAGAAAGGTAAGAGTAAGTTGCAAGTACGACACTTGATGTTTTCTTTGAAAGAAGCCCATGCAATATTTTGTGAAGAAAATGGCTAAGTGATTGGTAAAAGCAAATTTGCAGAATTAAGACCCAAACATGTCATGCTTGCCAATAAACTTCCACACAACGTGTGTCTCTGCAAATACCATGAGAATTTCATCTGTGCTATTAACACTCTTCATAACATAGTACCTCAGATACCTAAGTACACCAGTAACTGGTCAGAATTTTTTCTATGTGCAGAGCCTACAACCAATTGTTGGTTGCAAAAGTGCATGAAATGTAAAGATTTATTGGCAGTTAAACTTCTTGATTTATGTACTGGTGTACAAGAGTATGGCGTGAAATGGTATGTGTGGCAGGAGAGTGATGGCAGAATTTTGAAAGCAGAAGATCATATTCTTACCATAGGACCTAAATTTTTAGAGCACTTCTACCTTAAGAGAGAACAATTAAAGAACTATCAGAGTGATAAAGAATCACTATCTTCTGTGATGCCAACTGCCATGATGCAAATCGATTTTTCTGAAAATTTTACATGTGTAAGTCAAGATGAAATTCAAAGTGCAGATTGGCAGCAGAATCAAATTATTATTTTTACTGCCGTGATTTGGCATTCAGGTACTTCTCAACGCTACATGTTGGTATCTGATAATCTGGACCACACAAAAAACACTGTCGTTCCCTATGTTGATAGACTTCTTGAAGAACTACCAAAAAACATTGGAGAAGTTACAATCTGGTCAGATGGTCCTGCTTCTCAGTTTAAAAACAGATATATTGCAGAGGCTATAAAAGTTCTAAGTAAGAGTCATGCTAAAAGAATTACATGGAAGTACTTTGGAACATTTCATGGGAAGGGGCCAGTGGATGGAATTGGTGGGGCTGTCAAACTTCAAGTTTGGTCTCTTGTGAAAAGGCGGAAATGTGTTGTAAACAATGCAACAGATTTTGTAAAAGCGTTGTTGAATTCTTCTTCTACTGTGACAGCAGTTCTTATGGGTGAAAAAGACTTTAGCCAAAGAAGCAAAAAACTACATCTCTCGGCCTTAGAACTGCAAGCCTTTCTTGAACATTTCTAAAATTCATCACTTGGAACTCTATAATAATGAAGTTGTGGGACACACCACTTCATCAGCTGCAGAGGAAAACACCAACAGAACAGAAAACTCACTAGATATACAAGTATATGACTTGGTAGTGGTAAAATATGACAATTCATATTTTCCTGGTAATGTTACAAAAATTGAAAATGGCGAATTCAAAGTTGATGTTATGATGAAAGATGGGAAGTTTTGGAAGTGAAATTAAAGATGAGATATACTACATTAAAGACAAGCTTGTCAGAAAAGTGAACCCTCCATGTGTTGTAAATTCCTGTGGTTATTTCAAGTTTGACTGTGATCTGTGACAATGTAACGTGAGTTACTGTATGTTGTAACGTGAGTTACTTGTTCATTATGTTTTAATATTTATTTTAGTGGAGATTAAATGTTTGGAACTTTGTTAAAATACTTATTAGATCTTTTGGTATCGTGTGTAAAATTTATAAGAAATGTTCACAAAAAACAGAGCAGATTTTTGCATTTTCTTTATCATATGCAAAAGCCATTTCTTGGAAATGTAATGTGAGTTACCAAGAATAATTATAAGATTTGGTTTTATAAATATAGTAATGTAACAATTATTGTGAAACAGCATTCTGTATAAGCTATTTTTCGAGGTATAAAAAATATTTAATAGAAACATTTCCTTCTGTTAATTGCCTAAACTTATAATATAAACATCACTTTGTAACGTGAGTTACCATGGAATGACCCAAAGACAGAGACATATGCCAAATAACGCACACAAGCAAAGAGAATTTCAGTCAAGAGCCTCACAGGATACTAATTGGGGTAATCAAACACCAACAATCCATATAGGATAATTTACACGTAACCCACGGACCGATGCCACTGGAAAACTTGAACCAGTCATGGTAGGCCCCCATTCTGTGACCTGGGAGGAGAGTGGGGGCACGAGCTTGATTGACACTTGCTTTGTCAGACATGATCACAAGGTGGTGGTTGTTGTTGTTGTGGTCTTCAGTTCAGAGACTAAGTTTGATGCAGCTCTCCGTGCTACTCTATCCTGTGCAAGCTTCTTCATCTTCGAGTAACTACTGCGACCTACATCCTTCTGAATCTGCTTAGTGTATTCATCTCTTGGTTTCCCTCTATGATTTTTATCCTCCACGCTTCCCTCCAACACTAAACTTATGATCCCTTGATCACTCAGAACATGTCCTATCAACCCATCCCTTCTAGTCAAGTTGTGTCACGAATTCCTCTTCTCCCCCATTCAATTCAGTACCTCCTCTTTAGTTACATGGTCTACCAATCTAATCTTCAGCATTCTTCTGTAGCACCACATTTTGAAAGCTTCTATTCTCTTCTTGTCTAAACTATTTACTGTCCATGTTTCACTTCCATGCATGGCTACATTCCATACAAATGCTTTCACTAAAGACTTCGTGACACCTAAATCTATACACAAAGTTAACAAGATTCTCTTCTTCAGAAACGCTTTCCTTGCCATAGCCAGTCTACATTTTATATCCTCTCTACTAGTCTACATTTTATATCCTATGTACTTTGATCATCATCAGTTATTTTTCTCCCCAAATAGCAAAAACTCGTCTACTACTATAAGCGTCTCATTTCCTAATATAATTCTCTCAGCAACACATGATTTAATTTGACATCCCATTATCCTTGTTTTGCTTTTGTAGGATGTTCATCTTATATTCTTCTTTCAAGACACGTTCATTCCACTCAGCTGCTCTTCCATGTCCTTTGCTGTCTCTAACAGAATTACAATGTCATCGTCAAACCTCAAAGTTTTTGTTTCTTCTCCATGGATTTTAATTCCTACTCCAAATTTTTCGTTTGTTTCCTTTACTGCTTGCTCAATATACAGACTGAATAACATTGGGGATAGGCTACAACCCTGTCTTACTCACTTCCCAACCACTGCTTCCCTTTCATGCCCTTTGACTCTTAGAACTGCCATTTGGTTTCTGCAGAAATTGTAAATAGTCTTACGCTCCCTGTATTTTACCCCTGCCACTTTCAGAATTTTAAAGAGAGCACTCCAATCAACATTGTCAAAAGCTTTTTCTAATTCTACAAGTGCTAGAAAAGAAGGTTTGCCTTTCCTTACTCTATCTTCGAAGATAAGTCGTAGGGTCAGTATTGCCTCGCATGTTCCAGCATTTCTACGGAATCCAAACTGATCTTCCCTAAGGTCGGCTTCTATCAGTTTTTCCATTCGCCAGTAAACAATTTGTGTTAATATTTTGCAACTGTGACTTTTTAAACTGATAGATCGGTAATTTCCACACCTGTCAACACCTGCTTTCTTTGGGACTGGAATTATTACATTCTTCTTGAAGTCTGAGGGTATTTCGCCTTCTTATACATCTTGCTCACCAGATAGAAGAGTTTTGTCAGGGCTGGCTCTCCCAAGGATATCAGTAGTTCTAATGGTATGTTGTCTGCTGCCGGAGCCGTTTTTTAACTTAGGTCCTTCCGGTGCTATGTTAAATTCTTCACGCAGTATCATATCTCCCATTCCATCTTCATCTACGTCCTTTTTCAGTACCATAATGTTGCCTGCAAGTACATCGCTCTTGTGTAGACCCTCTATATACTCCTTCCACTTTTCCGCTGTCTCTTCTTTGCTTAGGACTGGTTTTCCATCTGAGCTCTTGACATTCATACAGGTGGTTCTCCTTTCTCCAAAGGTCACTTTAATTTTCCTGTAGGCAGTATCTACCTTACCCCTAGTGATATATCCCTCTACATCCTTACATTTGTCCTCTAGCCATCCCTGCTTAGCCATTTTGCACTTCCTGTCGATCTCATTTTGGAGACATTTGTATTCCTTTTCACCTGCTTCATTAACTGCATTTTTATATTTTCTCTTTTCATCAATTAAAATTCAATATCTCTTCTGTTACCTAAGGATTTCTGCTAGCCCCCGTCTTTTTACCTACTTGATCCTCTGCTGCCTTCACTATTCCATCCTCAAAGCTACCCATTCTTCTTCTACTGTATTTCTTTCCCCTGTATTCATCAGTAGTTCCCCAATTCTCTCTCTCAAACTCTCTACAACCTCTGGTTCTTTCATTTTATCCAGGTCCCATCTTCTTAAATCCCTACCTTTTCGCAGTTTTAATCTACAGTTCATAACCAATGAATTGTGGTCAGAGCCCACATCTGTCCCTGGAAATGTCTTATAATTTAAAACCTGGTTCCTAAATTTCCGTCTTACCATTATATAATCTATCTGAATTCTTCCGGTCTCTCCAGGTCTCTTCCACATATACAACCTCCTTTCATTATTCATAAACCAAGTGTTACCAATGATTAAGTTATGCTCTGCACAAAACTCTACCAGATGGCTTCCTCTTTTATTTCTTACCCCCAGTCCATATTAACCCACCACTTTTCCATCTTTTCGTTTCCCAGCTATCAATCCCCCCCCCCCCCATGAATATTAAATTTTCATCTCCATTAACTATCTGAATAATTTCTTTTATCGCATCATACATTTCTTCAATCTCTTCATCGCCTGCAGAGCTAGTTGGCATATAAACTTGTACTACTGTTATTCCTTTCAGCCATTCACAGTGCCAGCACAGCAAGGCTGTTTTGGTTAATGTTACAAGGCCATATCAGTCAGTTATCCAGAGTATTGCCCCTGCAACTACTGAAAAGCCTGCTGCCCCTCTTCAGGAACCACACATTTGTCTGGTCTCTCAACAGATACCCCTCTGTTGCAGTTGCACCGATGGTACGGCTATCTGCATTGCTGAGGCATGCGAGCCGCCCCATCAATGATCAAGGTAGTGATGTGAAAGATGACCTGTATCAAAGTAACAAGGGTACAGAGGAAAACTTGAAAGAGGGGAAGGTACAAGCTACTATTAAAGCCAAAATATTTGACCTTGATGTACCCACTGTGTTTGACACAGGTGCTAAGACTAATCTGATGTCACAGGGGTTCTTTCAAGAACTGAAGAAACGTAGGCGTATATCCATACTGCAGTGCAGAATTGCAAGGTACAAACTGCTACTGGCCAAAAATCGAAAGGAGTCAAAATACAAGCCTTAATTCCTGTCCAGTTAGGACAGTTTTCTGTACGCTGCAATTCTGATAGTAGAGAAATTAATAGTTTATTGTTTAATCAATATGGATACATTTGGGACATACCAAGTCCAAATTGATATAGGCAAGGGCCAAATCATTTCACCGTAAATAACCAATTATTTGCAACAGACCTAATGAGGGGAAGTACTGACAGATGTAAAGCTTAAGTTACTCGTGACTCTGAGGTTCAAATGGTAAATCCCATAGTCACATTCGTCAATAAATACAACAACGAACAGTGAATCAAAGTGCTTGTCTCAAGAACAGCAAGTGGAACTCAGGGAACTGATACTTGCTTATATACAAGCTTTTGATGGTGGTGGTGATAAGTTCCTATGGGACCAAACTGCTGAGGTCATTGGTCCCTAGGCTTACACACTACTTAATCTAACTAACTTACGCTAAGGACAATACGCATACCCATGCCCAAAAGAGGACTCGGGAACCTCCAACAGTGGGAGTCGCTACAAGTATTTGAAAAAGACCAGGTATTATTAAGGATTTTGTGTACAAAATGGAAGTATATTCTCATGAAACTTTTTGTTCTACTTCATATCCTGTATCATGGACAAACAGGAAAGCACTAAGAAGAGAGACTAACAGGATGCTTGAATGGGGCACAATACAACCGTCATTTTCCCCTTATTGTAGTTCTATTTTGTCCGTGAGTAAGCCAGATAGTGGTGCGCTTGGTCCTCGAAGCAAGTAACATTAATAAGATTATTGTACCACTACGGTATGTTGATGATTTTCACTTATGGACCGTCTGACAGCAACTGAATAAAACACAATTTTAGTGCCATACGCGTTTCGCCTTTATTTTCTGCAAGGCATCATCAGTGGCCTGTAATATGTACATATGTTAGCTATTTTATTTACATTTTTGATACTGTGCCTATAGGTTATAAACAGTTCTGGTGGTTGGTATTTCCTATTAAGTAGTAATGTTTTGAACTGTACTTACAGGTTGCGTAGACAGTTTCTACATATTACGCTCCTGTTGCATTTTTGGTCTTGTTCGTCTTCCTATGAGCGCCAATTTGCTGTTTTTTCTGCATTCCACAGCACTATGCACTGAACGCTTTTATTAATGCAATGTTTTGGTTTCTGTTGCCGACTGTCAAATGTTTTTGCCAAAGATCGAATATTACTGCCAAACTTATGAGTGTAACTATCGAAGTGTCTGTGGTCTGTTCGTGTATGCATTTGTGTGTGCGCTTGTGTATGTGTGTGTGTGTGTGTGTGTGTGTGTGTGTATTTTTTGATGTTATATTATTTTATTTTATTATATTTAATTATTTATTTTTGTTTATGTCCTGTGTGTGTGTGATTTGGTGTGATATATATATATATATATATATATATATATATATATATATATATATATATATATTTTTTTTTTTGTGCTGTGTATGTGTGTCTGTCTGTATTTTGGTGTTTTTTTTTTTTTTTTTTTTTTTTTTTTTTTTTTTTTTTTTTTTTTTTTTTTTGGAGGGGTGGGGGGGCTGTGTATGTGTGTGTGTGTATTTTGGTGTTATATACTTTTTTTTTTTTTATGTTATCATTTCCTTTATTAAGTGTAGTAAGGAGCCTGTGCTGATGTGTGTGTGTGCAAATTGGCGCTCATAGGAAGACGAACAAGACCAAAAATGCAACAGGAGCGTAATATGTAGAAACTGTCTACGCAACCTGTAAGTACAGTTCAAAACATTACTACTTAATAGGAAATACCAACCACCAGAACTGTTTATAACCTATAGGCACAGTATCAAAAATGTAAATAAAATAGCTAACATATGTACATATTACAGGCCACTGATGATGCCTTGCAGAAAATAAAGGCGAAACGCGTATGGCACTAAAATTGTGTTTTATTCAGTTGCTGTCAGACGGTCCATAAGTGAAAATCATCAACATACCGTAGTATTACGCGCAACTGAGGAGGACAGGACCAAAAAATTGAAGATGTCAATACAGCTATGTCAAGCATTCCCTGTCAACGTGTACAACAGGTTCAAGAAAATACATCTGAGACTCCATAAGACGATACAGCATATAAAATTCAACAGAACATGCAAAAAGAACGATTTAATTCCAAGCTACATTAATGTAAAGGTTAAAAACAGTTCTACAGTGGCACAAAAGTCGAAATCATTTGCAGAACGATATTGGTTACTACATGAAATTAAGATGCTCTATTCGAAAAAACAACACCTAAACATGATGCTCTATGAGACTCATCTAGAATTGGCAAAAAACGTAGGAAACGCCGCAGTTTTCATGACACTAGTAGAAAAAACTGAGCACAACACATACATAGCAATGAAACATTTACAAAACAAACATAAACACAAGATAATGAAACTAACAGTAAAAAAGACGCAAAAATACATTTACATTTTAAATGTGAAACCACATGAACACCAACACTCATTCCATCCACGCTTAGTTAACCTAACAGAGACAGAACTACACGAAAACGAAAAAATGCTCTTGGAAAAAGGTTTGAAACACTGCACCAATAGCAAGGTGAACAATCAATACATAGAAAATCTCATAGTAGAAACCGAACACATCCTTACACGTGAAGAACAACAAAATAATTGTGAAATAAACATAGGACTGACAAGAGAACTAGTAAAAGAAGAAATAAAAGGCATAATAAAACAAACACAGCAGACACACAATAAGAACAACCAAACAGAAGCAGCTACTATGAAAAGGTTAAAACAAAAGTTAACAAACAACAACGTATTAATAACAAGAGCAGACAAGGGAAATGTAACAGTACTCATGGATAAAGAGCAATACATCACAAAAACCAAGGAATACATAAACACCAACGCAATACAAAAACTGAAGTCAGATCCAACTACACGATTCCAGGCAAATGTGAAACGAACACTGAAAAACATTGAACACACACTCACAGACAAACAAAAATACTACTTAACACAGAAAAACCCACAAGCACCAACACTCCGCAGTCAACCGAAAGTACATAAAGACGGAATGCCAATGAGACCTGTTATCAACTTCAAGAAAGCCCCAACATACCGCATAGCCAAACACCTCCAAAAGTTAGTTACAAAACACTATAAAGTAGAAAACAACAGAACAGTGATAAACACAGGAAACCTAATAGAAAATATACAGAACATACAGGTACCACACACAGCATCACTGATTTCATTTGATATAGAAAATATGTATACCTCCATCCCTATCACAGAAACAATAGAAATCATAGAACAAAATCTCTCATCTCACAGCAACCTCACCACAGACGCAATAAAAGAAATAACAGATATGCTCAGACTGACAACTGAACAAAACTACTTTCAGTTTGAGGAAGAATATTATCTACAAACTGATGGACTGCCCATGGGATCCCCAATATCAGGAACACTAGCAAACATTTTCATCAGTCACCTTGAAAATCAGATATTTGATAAGATAACCACAAATGAAAGTTTCAAAATCATATATTGGTACAGATACGTGGATGACATTATTTGTTTGGTAGACGAGCCAAGTGAAAAAATAGATGAACTCCATTCAGAAATAAACAAAGCTCATAAGAACATAAAATTCACACTTGAAAAAGAAAAAGAAAATCAAATAAATTTTCTTGACATTACAATTAAAAAAGAAAATGGAAAACATACATTTAACATCTTTAGAAAACCAACAGCCACGGACACAATAATACATTCCACATCCAACCACCCCCAAAACCAGAAATTTGCAGCACTAAGACACATGTTACATAGATTAAACAGAATCCCACTCAGTAAGAGAAACTATGAACAAGAAATGAACACGATCATACAAATAGCTAGGAACAACGGGTATGACACACATGTGGTACACAGGCTAAATCAAAAAATAAAAACACAAATAAAAAACAAACACAACATTTCCACAATACAAAAGAACTCACAAGCTGAAAACTTACAAACACACTCAACAAACACACACAATGACAACACCACACAGAAAAGAACCAGATGGTACACCATGACCTACACACATAAACTAACACACAGAGTTGCAAACATCCTAAAGAGACAGGGCTTCAAAATAGCATATAGGCCTGGGCAAACCCTTCAATCACAACTAAGCCAGCCAGCTACCAAGAGGGACAAATTCCAACAATCAGGAATATATAAACTTGAATGTCAAAGTTGTGATGCAGTATACATAGGCATGACATGCAGGAATTTTGAAACAAGATACAAAGAACATATCAGATGTTGGAAGTATGAAACAAACCATTCCACATTTGCAGAGCATTTAAAACACTACAACCATCATCCTACAAACATGGAACAAGAAATGAAAATAATGAGAATAAGCAACCATGACAAACATCTTATACAAATGCAAGAAAACTTCCACATCCAGAAAGCCATAGCAGAAAACAAACATGTGATAAATGAACAAACACACATCAGCACAGGCTCCTTACTACACTTAATAAAGGAAATGATAACATAAAAAAAAAAAGTATATAACACCAAAATACACACACACACACACACACACATACACAGCCCCCCCACCCCTCCAAAAAAAAAAAAAAAAAAAAAAAAAAAAAAAAAAAAAAAAAAAAAAAAAAAAAAAAGAATAACACCAAAATACAGACAGACACACATACACAGCACAAAAAAAAAAAAAAAAAAAAAAAAAAATATATATATATATATATATATATATATATATATATATATATATATATATATATATATATATATATACCAAATCACACACACACAGGACATAAACAAAAATAAATAATTAAATATAATAAAATAAAATAATATAACATCAAAAAATACACACACACACACACACACACACACACATACACAAGCGCACACACAAATGCATGCACGAACAGACCACAGACACTTCGATAGTTACACTCATAAGTTTGGCAGTAATATTCGATCTTTGGCAAAAACATTTGACAGTCGGCAACAGAAACCAAAACATTGCATTAATAAAAGCGTTCAGTGCATAGTGCTGTGGAATGCAGAAAAAACAGCAAATTGGCGCTCATAGGAAGACGAACAAGACCAAAAATGCAACAGGAGCGTAATATGTAGAAACTGTCTACGCAACCTGTAAGTACAGTTCAAAACATTACTACTTAATAGGAAATACCAACCACCAGAACTGTTTATAACCTATAGGCACAGTATCAAAAATGTAAATAAAATAGCTAACATATGTACATATTACAGGCCACTGATGATGCCTTGCAGAAAATAAAGGCGAAACGCGTATGGCACTAAAATTGTGTTTTATTCAGTTGCTGTCAGACGGTCCATAAGTGAAAATCATCAACATACCGTAGTATTACGCGCAACTGAGGAGGACAGGACCAAAAAATTGAAGATTATTGTACCAGTTCACACATGTCCAGACAATTTAGAGGAACAGCTTATGAAATTCTACGATGCTAAATTTCTTACTATAATCGATTTCCAGTCCTCAAATTGGCAAATAAAACTACATGAAGAAAGTCAGAAGTGTACTGTCTTCATATGTGCAGGTAGAAGCTTCGAATTTAAAGTATTACTGTATGGCTTGAATGTAAATGGAGGTATAATTATCTCTGCTCTGGACAAAGTGCTAGGGCCCAAACTTTTGAGTAAGATAACACTATAAATGGATGACCTTTTAGTGGCCACACCCACTTAGGTAGAACACTTAAGATCAATTGAGCAACTAAAGAACTGCTTTTCCAAATTGGAGCAACAACAAATATCAATAAATCTAATTTCGGACACGAAAAGGTAAAATTTTTAGAACACATAATCTCTTCAGAAGGCATACTGGCAGATCCTAAAAAACTTGATGCCATTAAGAACTGCTCTGTTCCTCAGAACAAGAGACAATTAAAGGCATACTTAGGCCTAGTCTCATTTTTCAGGAAATTCATCCCTAACCAACTTAAGAAAAGTGATGCTTCACACAATCTTCTCCGGAAAAACAGGCCTTGGTTAAGGGACAAGCAATGCCAAACTGATTCTGAGATCATCAAGCAAGCCTTATTAAATGCTAATATTTTATCTCAACCAGACATGAAAAATACGATACTGCAGTGCCAGTGTTATTCCGATGACAACGCAATGCAGTGACCACAGCTGTTATAAAACACATCAGATGAATTTGCAATTGCGAATAACGACTACCATCAGCTGTAGAATGGAATGATGACAAGGAAAATTTGTGCTGGACTGGGTCACGAACCAGGATTTCGTGCGTATCATGACCTGTCACCTCACCATTTGGCTATCCATACATGACTCGGGGCCAGACCCAAACTTCCATATCTCCTCAACCATACGTCTACTATCTGTATTTGCACATCTAGTATGTGTATTCCCGTACAGATCAGACACTGTGCTTGAAAGTCGCATGCCTGGTATTGGCACCAGTTGTAACAGCTGTGGTCGCGTAGTCATTATTCGCAATTGCAAATTCATCTGATGGGTTCTATAACAGCTGTGGTCGCCACATTGCATTGTCATCAGAATAACACAGATACTGCAATATCGTAATTATCTGACGATACCAGGCATGCGACTTTCAAGCACAACACCTGATCCGTACAGGAATACACATAATGGATGTGTGAGTACAGATTGTAGATGTATGGTTGACAACATATGGAAGTTTGGGTCTGGCTGTGAGTCGTGGACAGATAGCCAAATGGTAAGGTGACCCCTCACGATAAGCGGGAAATCCAGGTTCGAGTCCCAGTCTAGCACAAGCATTCATTCTCGTCATTCCATTCTACAGCTGATGGTAGTCATTATTCACTATTGCAAATTCATCTGATGTGTTTCATAATAGCTGCGGTCGCTGCAGTGCATTTTCATCAGAATAACACCAGCAATGCAATATCGAATATATCTGCCGACATAGGGCATGCGACTTTCAAGCATAACGTCTGACTTGTACAGGAATACACATAGCGGGTTTGAGAGTACAGATCGTAGACGTATGGTTGACAACATAAGGAAGTTTGGGTCTGGCTGTGAGTCATGCATGGATAGCCAACTGGTATGGCGACCACTCACGATAAGCGGGTTCGTGTCCCGGTCTGGCACAAATATTCATTGTTGTCATTTCATTCTACAGCTGATGGTAGTCATTATTCACAATTGCAAATCATCTGATGTGAGACATGAAGAAGGATTTTTGTTTATGCACCAAATGTCTTCTCAAGGTCTGGGTGCACGCCTTTTTCAAATGGTAGAAGAGGGAAAACTGATCCCTAAAGTAATTAACTTCACCAGCTGCATCTTATCTGAAGCTGAATGTTCATAATCAGTTACGGAGTTGGAGGGTTTGGCTGTAATTTGGTCCTTTAAAAAGTTTGAATATTTCCTTTGGGGTAAACATGCAAAACTATAGTCTGACCATCAGTCCCTATCGTTTTCAGTAGGTTGTAAATTGTTATACCGACAGATAGCGAGGTGGTGTATGTTATCTTCAAGAATTCAATTTTGAAATAGGGTACATAAAAGGAAACCAGGACATAGTAGCGGATACTCTTTCTATATTACTATAAGGCTTAGAGGAATTTAACGATATTTTAGAGCAGGAAGATGAAATAAGAGCTATGTTGATGGAAGACAAAACACTCCGACCATACTATGTCCACATGTGTAAACACATGGAGCAATTACAGCAGGAAGACAAACTCTGGAGTAAGGTACGAGTGAAACTTAGCGCAAAACAATGATGAAAAGTTAAAAAAGAATTTTACTATTCACAAAGATGTTCTATTACAAAGGAACCATCCTGAACAAGAACAATGGCACGTGTGTTTGCCAGAGGAATCTGTGGATGATTTTATCTTATACACACACTATACTTGGGGTCTTATGGCACTGCAAAATGCACTGACAAAATAGGTAAATATTGTTATTTTCCCAATCTCAGACAAAGAATACTACAGGGGGTAAGAAAGTGTATTACCTGCAAGAAAACAAAACATTCTAACATCTCCAAACAGATCGCACTGCATCCTACATCCCACATCCCACTGTGGCTAAAAAACCTCTAGAAAAGATATCGTTGGATGTGGCTGGGCCCTGCCCCAGAGGTAATGGGGGAGTAAAGAATATAGTAGGTCTGTATGATATTTTCACCAAATACTTAAAGCTGTATGCTGTACCAAACATTACAGCCAGTTTAATTATAAGACGAATCAAAGAGGATTATTTTGCAATAGTAAGAAAACCAGAAGTCACGTTAACAGATAATGCCTCATATTTTGTTGGGTGTAAATGGAAACAGTTCGTAGATTCCAACCAAATCAAACACATTTTAGTATCCAAATTTTATCCTGAAGCATCCCCCACAGAAAAGGTGTTTAAGGAATTCTACAGGTTTGTGAGGACCTATATACCTAGTAAACATACAAAGCAGATTGAATATGTCACTCCCTTCTTACAAGTTACTGACAACCTTCCCCTTACAGCAACTGGATTAACACCAAATGAGCTGATTTTCAATTGCAAACGAGTAGACAAGTGGGAGAAACCTCTGCCTAAGATACCGAAACAGGAATTATCACTGGATATAAAGTACAACAAGCAGCAATCAACCTTGAATCCTGAGCTGAATACAGGAAAGGAATTTATGACAGAAGGCTGAAATGTACAACACAATTTTATATAGGAAGAAAGGTGTTACTAATAAAAACATCCCAAATTCACAAAAATTGGAAAGCAGAACCATAAGTGGCAACTGCTATACAAAGGACCATACATATTTAGTAAAATCTCCTATACAGAAGTATACAGATTAGTACACATGAACATGGGTAAAGACATGGGCCTTTACCCACACAAAGACTTGAGAATGTTTATATATTGAAGAAGGGCTGTATAACTCTAAGTTGTATATATTTATAATAATATTAGATTTGGGATGCTGGAAAGTCACATTCCAGAATTTAAGTTGTTAATTGTTAAGGAAAATTTTTGTTTGTGTTTCTTTCTTATATGTTTAGAGATGCTGATACTCTAAATACAATTCTTCGCCTTACTCATAGTCCAGTTATAAACAAATAAATAAACTTGTGAAATCCATGTTAGCGCGCATTACAATACACAATTCACCTCGACACAAGTGGTATCACAGTGACACAGCACATGTGCATTTGGGAGCAAGCTTGTAACAAACCACAAACGTGTGTGTGCCAGACAGGCACAGCTGGAGGTATTGGAGCACCCAAAATGAACAAACCTGGTGAGCTACAGCCCACACTAACATTTGTAAAGCCTACTGAATAAACAGGGACATAGAAAATTAAGCTAGAGTCTATACTACAACTACAACTATTTAAACAATAAACACACACAAAGATAAGTTAGGGGATTACATACACAAGAAAGGGACGCTAAACTATGAGATATTTACTTAAGCTATGCTGCTATATACTTTATATCTATATATACACAATAAGTATTGAAGTGGCATGTACTAATTATACTTGATGGACAAGAAAAGGCTTGTTGCATGTAAGAAGCAAGTACAGTACAAAAGGCAAACAGAATAAGAGGTCACACCACGCCTTTAAAACACTTTATCCTTCTGATTTATAAGGTAAGTAGAGACGAATACATGACATTAAATAAGTTTTGTGATAGCACGACTGCGCACTTAAGTGAATGAATGCATGGTTGAATATATGAAAAAAGTATTAGTAGCCTTCGACCACTATACACTTATCTATGAAGATTTAGTTTTAAGGTAGTATTAAGTTTTTTCTTCCAGGGAACTATGCTTCAACACATCCTAAAGTAAAGAAAGATAAATGCTTGTAGAGTGTTAAGTACCATACAAGCATAAGAAAGGAATGCACCGCAAGTAAATATAGTTGTAAGTTTATGACGCATATGAATGTGATAGAGATAGTGTGAAAGTATGTGAAGAAGGAAACAGTGAGTGTCGACTACCCATGAAAGCGTCAAACACCTGATTTACATTGAAATTTTTATGCACATTGTTACTTATGTAAACATTGTTTTATGATCACTGTATGTAACATATTGTATTGATGATACAACTCTGTAAAGCTCAGCACATGAAATGGTTGTCCTTTATACAATGAACATAACAAGTAAATACTGAGCTGCACTTTTGAACACTGGTAAGTATTTGATACGATTGGTATCATCAGATTTGAGTTGAGCTTGTAAACAATGAACTATTTTGTTCTTGGGATCACAGTTAAATCTATAAATGCGACATAACTGAGCACATAAATGCCTTTCCGTGGAATTTCTTCAACCCTGTAGTGTGTAGATCCTTCCTGGAGAATGCTAAAGAGGTGAGGCCATGCATAATTACCTGAGTGGCACGTAGTATCTATTGTACTGACTATTGTTTACTGCTTTGATTCTTTTGAATTGATAAATATGCTCCCACAAGAAATCATTGTGCACTGAAATGAAACGTATATCAATTTATGCCATAAAAGAAAACAGAATATGTTACTGTATGAATGTTATATCAAAAAAATGAGAGTAAAATGTGTACTCATATAATTGGAATCGAATAATAAAACAAAAATAAAAACAAAATGACAAGCAATGACACTATGTATAAAAAGGGGAGAGAATATGTGCAGACTATAATGTATATAAGTAACGATAATGGCATGTCAGCAAATGAATAGGTTAAGTGTATTTTGTAATTTTATTTGTATTTTATTATGTTATGTGTACAGTATGTGGAAAGGACACTGCAAAAGCTTTATACAGGGTGATTCAAAAAGAATACCACAACTTTAGGAATTTAAAACTCTGCAACGACAAAAGGCAGAGCTAAGCACTATCTGTCGGCGAATTAAGGGAGCTATAAAAATTCATTTAGTTGTAAATTTGTTCGCCATTTCAGCCAATAAAGTTTTTGGTCCCTTTTTCTTCGAAGGTGCTACTGTAACTGGACTACAGTATCTGGAGATGTTAGAGAATTGGCTGTTCCCTCAGCTCGAACAAGAAGCACAACAATTCATATTTCAGCAGGATGGAGCGCCACCATATTGGCACTTATCTGTCCGTAACTACCTGAACGTCAACTACCCGAGGCGATGGATCGGCCGCCAGGCAGCCCGTGACAGAGCACTTCATCACTGGCCTCCAAGAAGCCCTGATCTTACCCCCTGCGATTTTTTATTATGGGGGTATGTTAAGGATACGGTGTTTCGGCCACCTCTCCCAGCCACCATTGATGATTTGAAACGAGAAATAACAGCAGCTATCCAAACTGTTACGCCTGATATGCTACAGAGAGTGTCGAACGGGTTGGAGTATCGGGTTGATATTGGAGGGGGCCATATTGAACATCTCTGAACTTGTTTTTGAGTGAAAAAAAACCTTTTTAAATACTCTTTGTAATGATGTATAACAGAAGGTTATATTACGTTTCTTTCATTAAATACACATTTTTAAAGTTGTGGTATTCTTTTTGAATCACCCTGTATAATGCAATTGTATGAAAGACGCTCAAAAACAAAGGGCAAAAATATACGAAACCTGGCTGCCAAGAATTAAGTGTACGTGTTGAAAGAATAAGCAAGTGCCACCATGGTAAACAAAAATCGCAAAAGCAGCAAGAAACTTACCTCA
This sequence comes from Schistocerca serialis cubense, assembly GCF_023864345.2. NCBI lineage: Eukaryota > Metazoa > Arthropoda > Insecta > Orthoptera > Acrididae > Schistocerca > Schistocerca serialis. The sequence continues at coordinate 388,805,681 of NC_064643.1, read as the reverse complement.
TCCACAGCTGTCAGATGTACAGCCAGTTTCATCACTGAATAAGTGAGAGTGCCGAGGTGAAAAAATTCCTCGGGCCGCTGATATGGAAACCAGTTGTTACCGCATCAAAGATTTCACAAAGGATCACACTGCTGAACACAAGCTGCATGAATTAGTGCAGTGAAAGCTACTGTAAATGCATGACACAGACACTCTGGCCTCGTACTGAACATGTGAGTGCGAACCGGGACAATAACGGATGTTGCACTGCGTGCACATGCTTCGCAAGCTAAACACTACAGATGCTGACTGACAACAATTGGACTATGCAGTTACAGCAAGCTCTTTGCTAAGAGAAAAAACAAAGATGATGTGACTTACCAAACGAAAGTGCTGGCAGGTCGATAGACACACAAACACACAAACAAAATTCAAGCTTTCGCAACCAACGGTTGCTTCGTCAGGAAAGAGGGAAGGAGAGGGAAAGACGAAAGGATGTGGGTTTTAAGGGAGAGGGTAAGGAGTCATCCCAATCCCGGGAGCAGAAAGACTTACCTTAGGGGAAAAAAAGGACAGGTATACACTCGCACACACACACATATCCATCCGCACATACACAGACACGAGGAGACATTTGTAAAGGCAAACAGTTTGGGCAGAGATGTCAGTTGAGGCGGAAGTACAGAGGCAAAGATGTTGTTGAAAGACAGGTGAGGTATGAGCGGAGGCAAATTGAAATTACAAATTAGTGGAGATTGAGGCCTGGCGGATAACGAGAAGAGAGGATATGCTGAAGGGCAAGTTCCCGTCTCCGGAGTTCTGACAGGTTGGTGTTAGTGGGAAGTATCCAGATAACCCGGATGGTGTAACACTGTGCCAAGATGTGCTGGCCGTGCACCAAGGCATGTTTAGCCACAGGGTGATCCTCATTACCAACAAACACTTTCTGCCTGTGTCCATTCATGTGAATGGACAGTTTGTTGCTGGTCATTCCCACATAGAAAGCTTCACAGTGTAGGCAGGTCAGTTGGTAAATCACGTGGGTGCTTTCACACGTGGCTCTGCCTTTGATCGTGTACACCTTCCGGGTTACAGGACTAGACTAGGTGGTGGTGGGAGGGTGCATGGGACAGGTTTTACACCGGGGCTGGTTACAAGGGTAGGAGCCAGAGGGTAGGGAAGGAGGTTTGGGGATTTCATAGGGATGAACTAAGAGGTTACGAAGGTTAGGTGGACGGCGGAAAGACACTCTTGGTGGAGTGGGGAGGATTTCATGGAGGGTGGATCTCATTTCAGGGCAGGATATGAGGAAGTCGTATCCCTGCTGGAGAGCCACATTCAGAGTCTGACCCAGTCCCGGAAAGTATCCTGTCACAAGTGGGGAACTTTTGGGGTGGTTCTGTGGGAGGTTCTGGGTTTGAGGAGATGAGGAAGTGGCTCTGGTTATTTGCTTCTGTACCAGGTCGGGAGGGTAGTTGCGGGATGCGAAACCTGTTTTCAGGTTGTTTGTGTAACGGTTCAGGGATTCCGGACTGGAGCAGATTCATTTGCCACGAAGACCTAGACTGTAGGGAAGGGACCGGTGATGTGGAATGGGTGGCAGCTATCATAATGGAGGTACTGTTGCTTGTTGGTGGGTTTGATGTGGACGGACGTGTGAAGCTGGCCATTGGACAGGTGGAGATCAACGTCAAGGAAAGTGGCATGGGATTTGGAGTAGGACCAGGTGAATCTGATGGAACCAAAGGAGTTGAGGTTGGAGAGGAAATTCTGGAGTTCTTCTTCACTGTGAGTCCAGATCATGAAAATGTCATCAATAAATGTGTACCAAACTTTGGGTTGGCAGGCCTGGATAACCAAGAAGGCTTCCTCTAAGCGACCCATGAATAGGTTGACGTACGAGGGGGCCGTCCTGGTACCCATGGCTGTTCCCTTTAATTGTTGGTATGTCTGTCCTTCGAAAGTGAAGAAGTTGTGAGTCAGGATGAAGCTGGCTAAGGTAATGAGGAAAGAGGTTTTAGGTAGGGTGGCAGGTGATCGGCGTGAAAGGAAGTGCTCCATCGCAGCGAGACCCTGGACGTGCGGAATATTTGTGTATAAGGAAGTGGCATCAATGGTTACAAGGATGGTTTCTGGGGGTAACAGACTGGGTAAGGATTCCAGGCGTTCGAGAAAGTGGTTGGTGTCTTTGATGAAGGATGGGAGACTGCATGTAATGGGTTGAGGGTTTTGATCTACGTAGGCAGAGATGCGTTCTGTGGGGGCTTGGTAACCCGCTACAATGGGACGGCCGGGATGATTGGGTTTGTGAATTTTAGGAAGAAGGTAGAAGGTATGGGTGTGGGGTGTTGGTGGGGTCAGGAGGTTGATGGAGTCAGGTGAAAGGTTTTGTAGGGGGCCTAAGGTTCTGAGGATTCCTTGAAGCTGCGCCTGGACATCAGGAATGGGATTACCTTGGCAAACTTTGTAAGTAGTGTTGTCTGAAAGCTGACGCAGTCCCTCAGCCACATACTCCCGATGATCAAGTACCACGGTCGTGGAACCCTTGTCCGCTGGAAGAATGACAATGGATTGGTCAGCCTTCAGATTACGGATAGCCTGGGCTTCAGCAGTGGTGATGTTGGGAGTAGGATTAAGGTTTTTTAGGAAGGATTGAGAGGCAAGGTTGGAAGTCAGAAATTCCTGGAAAGTTTGGAGAGGGTGATTTTGAGGAAGAGGAGGTGGGTCCCGCTGTGACGGAGGACAGAACTGTTCCAGACAGGGTTCAATTTGGATAGCGTATTGGGGAGTTGGATCATTAGGAGTAGGATTAGGATCATTTTTCTTCGTGGCAAACTGATATTTCCAGCAGAGAGTACGGGTGGAGGACAGTAAATTTTTGACAAGGGCTGTTTGGTTGAATCTGGGAGTGGGGCTGAAGGTGAGGCCTTTGGATAGGACAGAGGTTTCGGATTGGGAGAGAGGTTTGTCCTTCACTTTCGAAGGATAGACATACCAACAATTAAAGGGAACAGCCATGGGTACCAGGATGGCCCCCTCGTACGCCAACCTATTCATGGGTCGCTTAGAGGAAGCCTTCTTGGTTACCCAGGCCTGCCAATCCAAAGTTTGGTACAGATTTATTGATGACATTTACATGATCTGGACTCACAGTGAAGAAGAACTCCAGAATTTCCTCTCCAACCTCAACTCCTTTGGTTCCATCAGATTCACATGGTCCTACTCCAAATCCCATGCCACTTTCCTTGACGTTGACCTCCACCTGTCCAATGGCCAGCTTCACACTTCCGTCCACATCAAACCCACCAATAAGCAACAGTACCTCCATTATGACAGCTGCCACCCATTCCACATCAAATGGTCCCTTCCCTACAGTCTAGGTCTTCGTGGCAAACGAATCTGCCCCAGTCTGGAATCCCTGAACCATTACACAAACAACCTGAAAAAAGCTTTCGCATCCCGCAACTACCCTCTCGACCTGGCACAGAAGCAAATAACCAGAGCCACTTCCTCATCTCCTCAAACCCAGAACCTCCCACAGAAGAAACCCAAAAGTGCCCCACTTGTGACAAGATACTTTCCGGGACTGGGTCAGACTCTGAATGTGGCTCTCCAGCAGGGATACGACTTCCCCAAATCCTGCCCTGAAATGAGAACCATCCTTCATGAAATCCTCCCCACTCCACCAAGAGTGTCTTTCCACCGTCCACCTAACCTTCGTAACCTCTTAGTTCATCCCTATGAAATCCCCAAACCACCTTCCCTACCCTCTGGCTCCTACCCTTGTAACCACCCCCGGTGTAAAACCTGTCCCATGCACCCTCCCACCACCACCTAGTCCAGTCCTCTAACCCGGAAGGTGTACACGATCAAAGGCAGAGCCACGTGTGAAAGCACCCACGTGATTTACCAACTGACCTGCCTACACTGTGAAGCTTTCTATGTGGGAATGACCAGCAACAAACTGTCCATTCACATGAATGGACACAGGCAGAAAGTGTTTGTTGGTAATGAGGATCACCCTGTGGCTAAACATGCCTTGGTGCACGGCCAGCACATCTTGGCACAGTGTTACACCATCCGGGTTATCTGGATACTTCCCACTAACACCAACCTGTCAGAACTCCGGAGACGGGAACTTGCCCTTCAGCATATCCTCTCTTCTCGTTATCCGCCAGGCCTCAATCTCCACTAATTTGTAATTTCAATTTGCCTCCGCTCATACCTCACCTGTCTTTCAACAACATCTTTGCCTCTGTACTTCCGCCTCAACTGACATCTCTGCCCAAACTGTTTGCCTTTACAAATGTCTCCTCGTGTCTGTGTATGTGCGGATGGATATGTGTGTGTGTGCGAGTGTATACCTGTCCTTTTTTTCCCCTAAGGTAAGTCTTTCTGCTCCCGGGATTGGGATGACTCCTTACCCTCTCCCTTAAAACCCACATCCTTTCATCTTTCCCTCTTTCCTGACGAAGCCACCGTTGGTTGCGAAAGCTTGAATTTTGTGTGTACGTTTGTGTGTCTATCGACCTGCCAGCACTTTTGTTTGGTAAGTCACATCATCTTTGTTTTTAGATATATTTTTCCCACTTGGTATGTTTCCTCTGTGTGTGTGTGTGTGTGTGTGTATGTGTGTGTGTGTGTGTGTGTGTGTGTGTCTCTGTGTGTGTGTGTGTGTATTAAAAGAAGCTGACATTGCCATATAAATTGATAACCATTCAGGATAATTCCAATGGAAAAATAAAAAGGCTATGCCAATACTGGCCAGGATTATCAACCCTCAAAAAGGGAAATAAGCTCAGATACTATGCACCTCTTTGTAATGTCAGTGCACAGTGGTGGGCAATTGTGTTGAATCACAGTATTTTTTCGTTCTTTTCTTGTATGTAAGATTATGTAATCTGAATGGGTTACAAACACAAACAATAAATTAATGAGTTGTTTTGTGGCAGGCATAATGTTTTGATACACCTGCATGAAACAAAATAAGAAATATGCTCTTCAATTTATTAATTCCTGTATCTTCATCCTTTCTTTTTTTTTTTTTTTTTTTTTTTATTTTTTTTTTTTTTTTTTTTTAAAAGAAGTGGTAGCATGCAGACATATGCTTGGATCCATTGTACCAGCATTGTTAAATAATGTGTATTTCAGCCATACATCAAAAGTGTTATAACAAATTATTATACAGGCAAAATTTATTCAAACATTTAAGATATCCATCCCTGTCTGTTCATCATTTCATCCACTGCTGAGAACCTGCATCAAGTGGTTCGGAGCAGACAAGATGAATTTAAGTGAACAACGGAGGAGTGATCCTCCATTGACACTGTCACAATCAAGACTACACATAATGGTATTTAATGTGAAGCAGTACATAATGTGAATTATGAATATTGACCTTGAATGTATTGATATTAAAGGTCTTTTGATATTGGTATCAATTAAAGTTCACCCAGGATTGTGTACAGATTCATAAATTACCTTCCAATTTCTTTCAACTTTCTTTCCAATCAATTTTTCGAATTATTCAAGCAATTGTAGTCTCCAATTTCCATTATTTCCCCACACACATATACCTATTCCAAATCTGCCCCGAGTGGATGACCGAACTCCACAGCCTCCTCCCACACCTTCAAGATCATCTGCTCTTCCCACTTCTGGTTCTCTTTCCTCATATGATATTATGCCTTGCTCACCCTACTCCTTTCTCATTTCCAGTCCTCTGCCAGTTCATCAGTGCTCAGTTGTTGAACAGCCATACACAGCAGACAGAGGCGGCACCGCAAGGAAGTAGGTGCCTCTTTACCCAGGCCCATCTACCTGCATCAATGCCACCTGTGGCCAGTCTCCCACCTCCAGCAATGACATCACTCTCTGGGTAACTTTTGTCCTATTCTGTAGTGTAGCCCAACAGGGAGCTCTGTGTGGCACAGGGGCCATCTACCAGTGGCACCATAGAAGACATGGATGTTGCCTTCCCAGGTGCTGAGCACCGTCCCATGCACTGAGGGAGGGAAGCTGGTTTGGTACTGACTTTCAGGTGCCCTGACAAAAGGAGAAGACTATGGTAGTCTGTGGTTACCACCTCAGTTGTACCAGCAACTCATGTCTGTTGAAATTCATCAGGGAGTGAGGTGCCAGCTCGTCACAGGTTATTCAATCAGTCTACGCTGGAGCATGGCAGCACTTTCGGACAACAATGACAGCCATGCATCAAGAGCGACACATGCAGCCACCATCCAGTGTCGCCACATGGAAACATCTAATATCTTTCTACTTAACCCCAGAGCAGAGAGACCAGAATCTCGTTGTGTTTGATTTCATGCACTAGCCAACTTTACTCCGCTCACAGATCTGTTGTCCAACTGGCAGCGATCGGGCAACATAAAGGACAAGATACTGATCATCTAAATGATTTCGTCATTCACTTTCTTAGGTGTGTGTGTTGCACACGAGGACCAGCAGTGTGGCTTGCCAGCTGCTAGGGGTACCAGCAGACACTAAGCTGGACCGGCAGTAGAAGATGACTGTGTCAAGCTGTGTCTCAGTGCATCCACACATCGGTTGCTAAGTCTACCATTACTTCACATTCTGTAGACATAATCCCAAATAAATGTTTGAAAATATTTCAATTATTCAAGTTTTTTGATCATTCATGCATCTCGTTCCAGAGTACACTGGACTTCTCTTACCTGAGCATGAAATACAGCACTAACTTCTTTAAATTTTTTAATGTGCATTTTTATTAAGTTCTTGATTGGTGTGGAATGTTCTCAGAAAATAAATTCCAAATGAAACAGTTTTTTTTTTTCATCTCATACAAATGTGAAAAATGGTGGTGATAATTACAAAAATGTCTTACTTCATTCATACTGATAGTTTCTTCTTTACTTAATTACTTACAAGAACTATTTACATCAGTCCCTATTCAATAAAAGATAAATGTCTTGGCAGCAATAAATCAAGACACTATCATTACAATACCGCATTGACAACATGTATAATTCGTTCCTTGACACACAGATTATTTATGTGCGTTACACATCTATGAAAATCTATGTCGACATTTATTTTTTCTTTATTCTGGTCTTCCTGTCTCGCATCACTTCCAGGTTGTGTTTCATCAATTTCTTCCTGTTCATATCCTAGAAACAGAAAATCAAGAGTGCTGTTTAATAATCAAAAATAAAATTACATACATGGAGCATTTCTCAGATATATGCATTTTCCCTCACAACACAACAGGCAACATGAATCTGAGATGTTACAAAAACTACACTGGTTTTTAATTTGGCGGTAATGGAGAGAACCATTTTTAGTCTTGCAGCATTTTGTCAGTCACACATGTTAACAGATACAAAGTAATAATAATAATGAGCGTATGGCATTGGTGGCCGGGAGACCTCTCGCGGGGCGGTTCGGCCGCCACTCCACAAGTTCTTAAACGCCACTACGGTAACTTGCGAGTGAATGAGGATGAAATGATGATTAAAGACACACAACACCCAGTCATCTTGAGGCAGAGAAAATCCCTGACCCCGCCGGGAATCGAACCCGGGACCCCGTGCACAGGAAGCGAGAACGCTACCGCAAGACCACGAGCCGCGGACATGCTAAAAGTAAAGATGATATTGTAGATACAGAATTTCACTACTGTCTACAAAAATTTGTTTCACACTCATGGTGATGCTTACACTATTAACTTCTGAGAATTATTTTTTCGGTATGGTGGTAAACAATTAGTCAAAATTTGTGAATGAAAGCAGGAAATACGCTAAATTTAAAAGGATCAACATACAGTGTTCACTTAACCATTCACTGTATTGTAACTGCCAATACAACATTCTGCATAGCTTATGAACAGAAAAAAATGATGAATATCTCTTGAACATATGGTAGCATATTAAGTTTTTCATAGTTGTCTCTGTCTTGATGAAATGAATCTGGAAAATATCTGCTCCACCCCAGCAAAATTCCACAGGAAACGTCTACTACTGTGCCCATATACCCACTGTTCAAACTGATAAAAACAACAAAACAAAAACTGCTCAAACACAGACTCCCATCATCACACTTTAGTCTACAAATCATGCAGAATTACTGAAAAATATACCCCGCCTTTACAACTTCTCCATCAGATGTAAAAGTTCAATTTGCACACTGACCTGATCCCCAACACCACATTCCACAATAATACTTCCCCTGGATGCAATATTTCTGCACGGAATATTCCCTCTCTTAGAACCTGCAGCAAACTGTTGATCTCATTCATCGCAATTAACTAATTTATTTTCACCAAGCACTTGTAATGTAGCACATCTAGCCATTCAGCAGCATAACGCTATTGCCCATGAATATTCCTAAGGCTGAAAGTATAGTTATGTTAAGGCTACAACAGAGATTATGCAGTATATCTGGCATATGTGTCACAACATAAAATGACATAATGTTACCAACAAAAGAGAAACCATGCTATTATCTACTTTCCTTTTAAAACTGCTAGTTTGGGATTCCAGCCTACAATAAATCCTTTGCTATAACATGGTTACTGTCAAGTGTACACATGCTTCTGATTACATCGAGCTTCTTGTGAGGGCAGTAGCCTCTAGTGGGTTTTAGAATAGCCCATCCTCGAGTTGGAGGTCTTAAAGCATAGATCTGTATTGAAGCAAACTGTGTGTATAATTATGAGAAAAATGTTGGTGAATGAAACTGCTAAATTGCTTGCAATTTCACAAATCAAAAAACAAGCATAAGGAAACATACAACAAATTAGATAATAGGTAAGGTTTGCGCACTGAAAACAGCTATAAATAATTATAATAATAATAATCAGTGCGGAAATTCAAAGTAAAATTTCCTTTGCTACATGAGGTAAAAACAAAAAAAGAATGAGTTATAAAACCGAACAATCCAGCTTGTTATCTAATTTGAATAATAATTTGCCTATTGGTTTGTGTGTGTGTGTGTGTGTTCCTCCATGCATATGCATGTTTTGTGTTGACTATGAACTAATCATTTTGTATTTTATATACAGTGCTTAGCTACCAATTCTGATGCAAAAAGTATGCAATTTTTAATGGTCTTTGACAATGATGAGCAAGCAATCATACACTGAAAAGTGATATTTCAATGAAAATGCCCATTCAGCTCTGATATTTGGCTGAACTTCAACTATGGAATCTGGATCAAGCTGAGCGAAGCACGTATTTTAAATATTGAAGTTTTACGTAATACTGATGAAGAAACAATACCACATAAGTAGCAAAACATGAAATTTGCATTGTCGCACTACAGTGATGTTCTGGATCATAAAAAATTGAAACAAAGAAAATACTCTTTTAGAAAGCTTAATTACTGCAGATATGTGGAATTATCTCAGTATTTATGGATGAGGAATGTTATTTAATCACTATTTGTCAATCTCCTGTGTGACATACTACTTTTATGTTGTTGTTGGTACTGAATAAAGTAATAAAATCGCTTTGGAAAGATTTTATTGGTTGGCTTCACAAAGACAACTTCAGATATATACACAGTTCACATGGATCTGATTATGTATGTTGGTTTTTCAAGAAAAACTGCCGAACAAAGAACTGCACCACACGGTCACTCTTAAAACAATAAAGACCAAGATGATAATTTTTAAGGAATATTGTCATAATAGCAAATGACAATCCTTAGGAACAATGGTCTTAAGTTGTAAATGATACCATTTGGCTTTCTTGACACTCAGTCTTTCTTTATACAGTTTCTGGAAGAAACCTTCTCCAGAAATTTTTCTCTGGCATCCTGGTTTTTTCTTGCCACACTTAGTTGAAAGTGCACCTGTAGTAAATAATACTGTTTGGCTAGTACTGTATCACCCTCAGGTCTATATTGTTGGCTCATTCTTTGCAGCTCTTCCAGGCCTAATTGAATCATACAGCCATACACTTTTCTCTGCATAGTTAGTGAAAAAGGCGTAACCTGGGTAGTAGACTTTTTAAGGTCATGGCTTTTTCTCGCCTCTGGATATCAAGGCTAGGAAGTCTTCACGTCTTTTGAGCTTGCACTTGATGGAACTGTGAACTGAGTCACATTCCATCTGAGTATAACTTTTCCCCACGAACTTTTGCGTAAATAAATACTCCTGAACAAAATCTTAACCAAACGCTTGATAATATCACATTTCTATTCTGATATGTGCACCCATCAGAACACAAAATGACAGGGACAGGATTATCCTTAATTGTTTTGGATAGTGTGTCCATGATACAAGAGGCAAAACTTGCAATCAAATCGCCTTGCATTTCACTGAACCAGTAACACACTGCATCATGACTTTGCAAATTATACACTGTAAAGTTATGGACAGCCAACTTTGTTTTATAATAAACTGCACTTGCCTCTAAAAGTGGTGCCACTTTCATGGCCTGTTAAGTCCATGGTGTGTAGACTGTGCAGAGCTTCCACTGGATGTCTTCACTCAAGTTTCCGAGCCTGTAACTACAACACAAGTCGCACTGGTCTTTCTTGGGAGGAAAATAAGCTACAGTTACCCTCTTCGAAAATGAAGTTAAAGGGGGCCCAATTTAATGGTGAAATCTGTTCCTTACTTTATTTTTCAGTGTAGAGTTCATACAGTTGTTGTTTGCTTTGTACAATATGCTCAAGATACAGCTTGGAGGAGGATTTCCTGCAGTAACGTGATGGCAGTTTCGAAAGACAGCCCAGGAATTCTTTTATGAAGTTTTTGTTAGCTTTTTTTTTCATTTACTTTATTCAGGAATGCGATGATTCATAATCAGGGCTCATCTCATGTGTAATTAACTCACTGTCCATTCATTTATGTCAACGAGTATTGAGAAACACTTTTTTGTGTACTTGATGTTTTCCCATGTTATTTCTCAGATAATAAAGCAGCATGCCTTTTCTCCTTGGTTCGCCAGTGTTCTTTCCTGGATGTTTGGTTGAAATTATGTTCACAAGATTGATTACATAAATCTCCATCTGATTCCATGGCACTGTTTCCCAGAAAGTGTTAAAAATTGCCTGCCTGTCACCAGTAGAAATTTGATGACACTTCCTTTGAACAGAGTTCACACACATCTTTGAAGTACACGTTGGACCTAATATTCATGCCTCTCTTGGACTATTACGAGTATTTTTTCCACATTGACTTCCCTTATATCCAATATACACTTGTCTGTGCAGTCTCAGAATTTTGTTGACTAGCCGTCCGTTGTGGCCAAGAGGTTCAGTCCAGAACCACGTGGCTGCTACAGTCGCAGGTTCGAATCCTGCCTCGGACATGGATGTATGTGATGTCCTTAGGTTAGTTACATTTAATTAGTTCTAAGTCTAGGGGACTGATGACCTCATACGCTAAGTCCCATAGCGCTTAGAGCCATTTGAACCATTTTTGTTGTTTTTTTTTTCCAGTCTTCTGGGCAGGTCTAAGATTTCTTTTTCCTGTCACTACTTAAGGTACCACAAAATTCTTAGCCCCAGCTTCCTTGCTTCCGTCAACTTCTGACAAATTATCCATTGCATGGATACATGTAAACAGTTCAGCTTGCTGAGCTTGTTTTGAGCCTGTAAGAGCTTTCTGAGTCATTAGAGCCTCTGGTGAAGTCTCCAGTGGCAGAAGATGAAACATTAAGCAGAAACTTATGCCTTGGAATATGGCCTTATGCCCATGAATAAAATATCAGGATTATCGCAAATACCAGCCACGAAAGACTACGTTGTATGATTTGAACACAATGTTTGTTTTCAAAACATTACTTGCCCCTTAATCATGTGAATCATCATGAAGCAATTTAATAGAGCTGTTACCAATAGCTCACAGTTATACATTTCATATATTTAGCTGCAAGAGGTCTTCTGCACTCAGTTGCCTGACTACATGGTTCTTTCTGTGAGAGCTGGCTTATACAGGGTGCAGTGTGCGAACTACCTTATTTGAAACATGCACTATAAAGCCACCGTTACTCACTGCTGCATGGGGTTGAGCACTTTTGAAAGGACAGAGCCTAATTATTATCATTTTTTATTAAGGCTAGTTTAATAGTGACCATGCAGTAGTTGAAAGAGAAGTGCTTGTTTATTGTGACAACATAGTGTTCCAATGGCCATTTGGTCATTGCAAACCAGTGTGCATTTAGTGAACAGTTTAATATCATCTTCCTGCAGGTGTGTTCCTGATTAAAAATCGATTGTTGTGTGGGTGGACACATTTCTGGATACTGATAGAGCGCAGAAAAAGAAACTAGGACCTTCAAGGACCACTGGGACACCAGAAAACGTCAAGAAAGTAAAGCCGGTACTTATGAATTTCCCCATGCAATCTGCACATGACCATGCAGATGCTCTTGCAAACTCCAATCACACAGTGATACAAATTCTTCTGAAGACCTGAAATTTCATCCATACAAACTGGCAGCAGTGCACACACTTAATCCAAGTGATTTTGTTTCATGGAACAATGCATGTGAAGCCTTGAGAAATTCACAACATCCTTGTGTTCTTCACCTATGAGACACATTTTCATTTGTCTGGATGTGTGAATGACCAGCCTCTTCCTATAGAACTGTGACTGGAGTGCACTATTTAAAATTGGCATTATTGGCCCATGGTTTGCCGATGATAACAATTGGGCAGTTATGGTCACTTCTGATCATCATGTCTACATGACTGAGGAGTTTTTCTTCTTGAAATTGAATAAATGGATGTGGGGGACGTCTTGTTCCAATAATACCATACTATGGCTCACACAGAATGAACATAAATGACAATCTTGTCTGAACATTTCCCTGACCATCTCATCTCTTTGAGAGGCAATATTCAGTGGCCTGCATGCTCGCCAGATTTGGCCCCTTTTTGGTGCTATCTTAAATCCTTGGTGTATACCAATTGTCCACAGACCCTGGGTGAGCTGTGGAACAGTATTTGTGCTGTTATTGCCGACATAGACGGAGACTTGCTGGACAAAGTCAACCAAAACTTGTGATTTTGATTCTCCACGTGTATTGGCCAGAATGGAGCCAATCTTAAAGATATAATTTCAAAACCTATTCACTTAGGTACCTCTATGTAAAGAAAAGAGAATTAAATCGATATCTCCACTACTCCAAGTTATATTATTATTACTATAATTATTATTATTAAACAAGGGGGGTTCCTGTACGGAATGAGAGATTCAGTCTTTAAACTTTAACTATTATAGTACAGTTATCCTACTTTGTATAATAGACAGTCTTCCAAGGTCATGTATGAAATAAATCCAACTTATTACTACACTCATCTCCTGTACAAAACAAATTAGGAAATTATAACTCAGATGTGCTTGACTAAAATTCTTACATTACATCTTATTTCTGCAGTATATATTTTCAGAATGATTTGCTTACTTAGCACTCTGCATGTACAGGAAGCAGTTGAAAGAATCAATCCGGCGCCAAATTCATTGTGACGAAGCAATTTTTACCCTTGATAACACTTTTGTAATGTGTGAAATGACATCCTGCACAATGAATCAACAACTACATTTACATTCAACTGGATGTGATCTCCAATTAGCAATGAATGTAAACACTTGTGTGTGTCTGCTATTGCAAAAGTTCAAATAGTGGTTTAAAGCTACTGTTGCAGTTTATGAACTTTATTGTGTTAGTAAAGTCACAAGAGTCACTGTTGTCTAATTCGTTTTAGCATAGAGAGTACAGCTCCTGTGTAACTGAGATAAAAATGGCAGCGTCTTTGACAAGGCAAGCTCCTTAAACAGTTACAGTGCAGCACTACAGTCATTTGCCAACACCAAAGCTACCAATGTGCATGGAAATGGGCTCACTATGAAACTTCCACAATTGAATCTTCCCAACAAACACCAGCTGCTTTAGCAAAACAGTAATCATCTGTTTCTAATAATGTGGCCTCACCTGAAATAGCTGTCATCATCGGCAATGTTCCCAATATCATAATAGATGACTATGTGAAATCGGTAACTGACGTAATTTCTGGCATCAATATTATGCACTGCTCTCATATTGGGAGGCAACATTTGTATTTTTAAAAGAAATGTTGAAAATACAGATTGATTAGTAGAAGAGAATAATTTGTGTGTTATAGAGATAATGACACCAGTGAGGCATTTTAAAAGTGCCAGCACACGAGTTATCTTTTCTAACGTATTTCCATTTATTAGTAATGCTGTAATAGTTAAAAAATGTCTAAATGGGACATATACTACCCGCATATCAGAGATATTCCAACCTGCTCCAGGGTTCAGGGAAGCTCTTGTATAAAATCATTTTGTTGCACTGCTCAATACATATTTGACAATTTAAGCAAAGTACCATTCACGATACAGATCCCCTATCAAGGAAATTATTTCTATGTATGTGTAAATTACCATGGACCACGTTGTGTGTCATCATTGCAAGACATTGATTTGATTTTGATATTAATGATACTGCCTACAGTTCAGTCATCACTAATAACAATATTTTTTCCAATGAACACCAGATTTAAAAAATCTGTCAAACGAAACTGTCAATGTGTTTCCTATGGAAACTAAAGACTCATGTGAATTTAGCATGACTGACAAACCTAATTCTACAGCTCATATAGCGTGAAGTGCAGCACCTACTACTGACGCACTACCTGCATCTGGCACTACACAACAAATGATGACATGATGGATACAGATTCTGAATGTGGTTCATCAGTATCATATTCCCCAATGAGAGGTGCACCACTGGTGGAAAATATCCATAAAGATTACCTCCTGTCTTCAAAAGAATTCAAAAGATTACCTCATGTCTTCAAAAGAATTCCAAACCTTTTTGAAAACATCAGAAAATAATATATAAGTCACGTGCATACAAATAAATCTACAGCACTCCATAGAAACATCTAACCTAATGCAGTTTAATGTGAAATATCAGACTGATATTGCTTTCATACAAGAATCGTATCATTATCAACAAAACGTAGACGGAATCACTACAGCCTACAAGATATTTAGTGCAAATGACAAGAGAAAGGGCAGCCATACTGATAACCAATAAAGATATTGATTACGTAATAATCAGATGGAGTATTTGTAGCAATAGTACACTGAAGTGCCAAAAAAAACTGGCATAGGCATGCATATTCAAATACAAAAATATGTAAACAGGCAGAATATGGCGCTGCGGTCAGAAACGCCTGAGTAGGACAACAAGTGTCTGGTGCAGCTGTTAGATCAATTATTGCTGCTATAATGGCAGATTGTGAAGATGACAGGGACTTTGAGCTTGGTGTTATAGTCGGTGCACGAGCGATGGAACACAGCATCTCTGAGGCAGCGATGAAGTGGGCATTTTCCCATAAGACCATTTCATGAGTGTGCCATGAATATTAGGAATATGGTAAAACATCAAATCTCTGACATCGCTGCGGCCGTACCATGATCCTGCAAGAACAGGACCAACAACGACTGAAGAGAATCATTCAACGTGACAGAAGTGCAACCCTTCTGCAAACTGCTGTAGATTTCAATGCTGGGCCATCAAAAAGCATCAATGTGTGAACCATTCAATGAAACATCATCAATATGGGCTTTCGGAGTTGATGGTCCAGTCATTTACCCTTGATGACTGCATGACACAAAGCTTTATGCCTTGCCTGGGCCCGTCAACACTGACATTGGTCTGCTGATGACTGGAAACATGTTGCCTGGTCAGACAAGTCTCATTTCAAATTGTATCCAGCAGGTATGGAGACAACCTCATGAATCCATGGAATGTGCATGTCAGCAGGAGACCGTTCAAGCTGGTGGAGGCTCCGCAATGGTGTGGGGCATGTGCCATTGGTGTGACATGGGACTCCTGATACATCTAGATACAACTCTGACAGGTGACATGTACATAAGCATCCTGTCTGATCACATTCATCTATTCGTCTCTATTGTGCATTCCAACGGACTTAGGCAATTCCAGCAGTGCAATGCAACACCCCACACATCCATAACTGCTACAGAGTGGCCCCAGGAACATTCTTCTGAATTTAAACACTTCTGCTGGCTGCCAAACCCCCCAGACATGAACATTATTGAGCATATCTGGGATGCCTTGCAACGTGCTGCTCAGAAGAGATCTCCACCCCTTGTACTCTTACAGATTAATGGATAGCCCTGCAGGATTCATGGTGTCAATTCCCTCCAGCACTACTTCAGACATTAGTTGAGTCCATGCTACGTCATGTTGCGGCACTTCTGCATGCTTGCGGAGGCCCTACACAGGCCCTACTCAATATAAGGTAGGTGTACAAGTTTCTTTGGTTCTTCAGTGTAAAAGCAAATATATGATTTTTCATGTCTAGCATGTACTTAGATATCACAAAACACAATGAAGATGACCTGAGAAAAATTGATGACACAATAACCTACAATAAAGGAGATGGTTTAGTAACTTATACGGATAGCACTGTGAGATCTAGCATGTGGCATGATACAGTCACGAACTCCAGAGGAAAAGACATGGAAGAATTTCTGGCTTCCACTAATCTATACCTACTGAATGGGGGGAATCTTGGACTAATTAGTAAAGGACAGAGCAGTACTGATTTAACTATGGTCACCTCTCATCTACTGCCGACACTAAGCCAATGGAAGCGTGGTGAAGAAGATAGTTGCTCCGACTGTAACTTTATTACTTTTAGCTTAGTATCATGCCCAACGGCATATGCTGGTAGCATAATTCAAATTGAAGTATTTACTGTCAAACCTGAGAGACCTTGATGGGTACTTGTTGGAAGAACTTACAAATATTTACCAAACACAGACTTACACAACTTAAAAGAAATAGACCAGAATTAGGCAGCAAAAGCTCAAGCGGAAACAAATGCTGAAACTGTAATCACAGAATTTGAAAAAGTTCTAGATGCCTCATGCAGTAAAGCATTCAAGATACAAAACCAGTTGAATCACAGAACTTGGAACAAATCTGTCCCCTGGTGGACATTTGAATTAACTGCAATGCGAAGGGGGGAAAACACATGAAGGTGAATTTATGAAAGGACAAAGGATAGCAAACATATGAGGCAGCTACAAAGGCAACAATATCATAAAGAGAAGAAGGATACAGCACAGCTAGACAAAGAAAACCAGTTCTGAAAGCAATACTGCATTTGACCACAAAAAATTACCCTTGGAATGCAGTCTATCGAATCATATCAGGAAAAAGTAGAAATAATACTCCAATGACAACACCCATGAAAAGTGATAACACAACAGCAATGGATTTGACCAAAACTGCCACCTATATGCTCGAATATTTTGTGTTTGGGGACGATCAAACTCAAGACACGGAACACCATAAACTAATAAGATCTCAAACACTATGACCCAACAGAATGGTACATGATGTAGGTTTCACACACAGAAATAGAGGAAATATAACAAACTTGCCTCAAAACAACACTTCTCGTGAAAATGGTGTTACTAATAAGATCCTTCATCGACTGTATAGCTTTTTTCCCAACTATCTTACTGCTTTATATAACAGTTGACTAATGAACAGATGCTTTCTGAGACTGTGGAAAAGAGCTAAAATAGAACACAGTCTCAAAATTTGTAAAGAAAACAGGATGAAAGTGTCCAAATTATGTCCCATCAGCCTTCTGTATACAGAGGGAAAAGTATTGGAAAAGCTATTCATTAACAGAATTATGCACCATGTCTTTTCTAAGGATCTCCTAAGCAACAATTAGTATGGATTTACTCCACACAAAGGGACAGTTGATGCATTTTTGGCTGTTAAGAACTTCATAGAGTAGAGCATATCACAAGGACAGTATATAAAATGGTCAGTTTTGATGTTCAGGGAGCTTTTGCTGCAGCTTAGTGGCCCATCACCATTCAAGCACTACTAAAATTTAAATGTTCTAGGAACTTGTGTAACCTAGCAAAAAACTATTTCAGTGATAGAACAGCAGTGTTGGCGTTTAACAGCATCAAACTACGAAAGAAGGCGACAATAGGGTGACTGCAGAGGTATCTCGCTGTGGCCCTGGTTTTTGGAATATACAGTATAATTCTCTGCTTAATTTGGATTACAAAGCAAATACAAAAACAACAGCATCTGCAGATGACTTAATTATGTTGACCAAAGCAGATACCGTCATTACTGCTGAGAAGCTCTGCAATAAAGTAATGGAAAAAAATCACAGTTTGGACCCTAAACAACACAATCCATTTTAACGAGCAAAAATCGAAAGTAATGCTAATAACAAGGAGAAGGCATAAAGATAAAGTAACAGTTAGTATTGTTCTAAGCAATGATGTTTTGCAACAAGTTAAACAATTGAAATACCTGTGTGTAAATACCGAGTCTAAATTTATGTTTAATGAACATATACAGTACATGAGTGAAAATTGCACGAAAATTATACATTTTTTGTCTAAATGAGAAAGGCTCACCTGGTGGTTTGGTTCAGGAGCAATGAAAATAATTTACAAAGGCACTATACTATCAATGTTGGCATATGCAGCTCCTGTTTGGATTCACGCACTAAGAAGAAAATATAACTGTGTGAATATTAATAGATTCTAGTGCCCAATCAACATATATAGACAGAAAAAATAGTAGAATATGTCAAGATGTGACAGTCTTTGGGCAATATAATATTCAAGTAAGCTTATCAGAATGAAGTGTATAGCACAGGATGGCACATACTTACATAAACTAGGGACAGTAACTTTTGGCAATATGTTCATTGCTGTTTTTAATATTACTCTGCAAGAGTGCGTGCACACACACACACACACACACACACACACACACACACACACACACACACACACACACACAAGGGAGGGAGGGAGAGGGAGTGCCACATATGGTCTTAGAGGTTGTGTCGGGTAGGGTGGTTAGAGGGAGAAAGGAGTGGGAAGTAGAAGGGGGGTTGGGGAATGGTAACTGACAGCTCTGAGAGAGGCAGTAAGTGTGTGGGATAGAAATATGGGAGACGCAGCAGGTGCCCAGGATAGGAATGTGACACATGGATACAGGAGCCACAGAGTTCGTGCCGTTCATGACGATGTGGAGTGGATTGATTGGGAAATGGTGACATGACAGAGGAAGGGGAGACTGTCAGGCAGTGGGTATAAGTGCATTCTGTTAGTGGAAATTGAGTCTAGGAGGATTACACAACCAAAGGATATGTGGCAAGGATAACTCCCTTCTGCACAGTTCAGAAAAGCCGATGCTGCAGGAAGGATCCAGATGGCATATGTTCACCTCAAGCGCACTGTGTCTGCTCAGCATTGTGTTCTGCCATTGGGTGACCAACTCTGCTCTTGGCCATAGTTTGGTGGTGGGCATTCATTCTGTTGGACAACTGGTTGGTGGTAATGACCACATAAAATTATGTGCAGAAATTACAAAAGCACTGATATATGACATGGCTGCTTTTACAGGTAGCTGTGCCTCTGTCAATGACTCAATGGCTCTAATACAGTGTGCGGCAGCATTCATAGCATAATTTGACTTGTGTAGAACAATGACATACTCCAGGAATGCGCACCAGCTCATGCTGCATTGGTATACTAATAAGCTGCCATTTCGAGTGTGACAGTGATATGGAGCAGTGGAGTGCACAGCACCGTGCCTTTGCTGTTGAAAGTTATTTCAAGAATAATGACTCTGTTATTGCTACCCAGTGTTTATTTTGGCAACACTTCAACTTGGGACATCATGGGAAAGTTCCAGATGGACGGACCATTCTGAGGTGGATACACGCATTTCTGTTTGCAATGGCAAACTGGGAAGAAGTGAAACAACTGTGCGGACACCACAAGCCATGGAAAATATTCGTGCTGCACTGTTGTGTAGCCCAAAAAGATCTGATCGTCGTCATTCACAAACTGTGCATGTCTGATCGCTCATTCAGGAGAATATTGCACGAAGATCTCCATTTTCACCTATATAAGATGCAGATTGTTCAGGAAACTAAGCCTCGCGATTGCGTTTCACGCAAAACATTCTGTTTAACCATGGGATTTCCTTCGCCAAAATCCACAAATGTTGCACAAAATCCTGATGTCAGATGAAGCTCATTTCAGTGAGTAAACAGAATAAGCGTTATTGGAGTGATGTAAACCCGCATGAACTATACATCAAGCTCGTGTAACAGTGTGGTGTGGAGTTGCTTCCTTTGGGATTATTGGCCCTTACTTCTTTGAGGATGACAGTGGTGTGGCTGTAACTGTCACCAGTGAACGCCACCTAAAGATGCTGCAAGACTTCGTTCTTTTCCAATTAGGTAGGGTCGATGTGGATGTGGAACAATTATGGTTTCTACAAGGTGGGGCAATCTTGCATACAGCCACAATTTTCATGGATTTCTTGCGACAGACATTTCCCGGTAGAGTAATTTCCCGTTTTGGAGACATTTCCTGGCTGCCTCGCTCACCTGTCTTTTCATGTGCAGACTTTTTCCTTTGGGGCTACCTGAAGCAAGAAGTGCTCTGAACATGTTGTGCCACCATTGCTGGGTTGAAGGATCGCTTCAGAAGTGTCTTCGCCAATGTTCCAGAGAATATGTTACGCCGAGTTGTGGAAAGCATCCAACACTGCCTAGATGAATGTGTTGTGCAGAGGAGGCATCAGTTGACAGGAGTCATATTCAAAAAGTAATCCATGCAATGGACAGTGACTTACACATTAGTAAATGGGATACCTTTAACTATTAATTGACATAAGAGGTAATAAATAAATTACAGTTACTGCCTGTTTTGTTTTTAATATCTTACTATGAACGCTGCCACACCCTGAATTTGGTGAGTTGGCTCCTAATCTTGTTAAAGGATCTGAAAGCTAGCAAAATTTTTACTCTTTTTTGTTGCCTGTCAATGTCTAAATGCTTATACTTTTTGGTGAGTTGTTTCCTCTACTCCAAAATTATTTACAGTACACCAGAATTTTGTGAAAATATGTTAGAATACAAAGTAAGAGCCACCTGTCCGGCTTTGAATGAAAAACTTGTATTTGAAAGCTGTTGTATAGATTAAGAGTAAACTGTTGTAATTAACTCTATACATACACGATTCCTACTTTTAGCCAAACTGCAATGACTTTCCGAGAAAAATAAAAAAAAGAGAAAAGCAACTTCCTTTGCTGCTGATTTCAACACAGATAAAGCCACAGACTCAAACAACACATCAACATGGTTTACTGATCCAATTCGAGAACCTGGCTTCAGCCTACATTTTCAGTGAAAGGGCAAATAGAACATTAACAATGCATGTAGACTACGAATTATATATTTCACAATACCACTAAAAAATTCTGCTTGAACCCATGTACTTCAGAACACACTGCTCTACTGACTGAACTGCCAAAAATAAATGAACAAAATATTAGGAAAGTCTTCATCGGAGAAAAATTCCTGAAGAAAAGATAAATTTGTTCTATTGTAGATTAAATAGTCCATCTCTGTAGCTGAGTGGTCAGTTAATCTGCCTTTCATGCAGAGGACCTGTGTTCAATCCGAGGTCATCCCATGGATTTTTTCTTGGTAGGAGAACTGAAACAGGGTGCAGTCTAGCCTTTTGATGCCCACTGTGGAGCCACTTAAGTGAGAATTAGCAACACTAAAGACTGAAAATGACAATTGCTAGGAGAGTGGTGTGCTGACACCAACAAGATCCCCATACCTTCCCCCAACAGAACATGTGTAGGGTCACCTTTGAAGTTAACTCTGCCCCAGGATATCAAGTATCTGTTACAACAGTTTTGGGTCAGCCTGCCCTAGGCAAGGATATAAGGGCTTTATGATCCCCTCCACAATAGAATCAGTGCATGCATCCAGGTAAAAGGGGGTGTAACGTCATATGATAAGTGGGCTCATATAGCCAAGTTCTTTGTAAACTTGACTTTATTTTATAACCACTGAAATAACAACATATACCCTCTCAATCTGTGAATTTTAATTTCTTTTGCTCCTGTTCCTCTGGGAGCTTTAGTTTTTTTGTCAGATGGTGTAAAATATGATGTCAATGTGCATCATTATCTAGAAAATAAACAGTTATGTGAGAATTTTTTTACAAAATTTGATAAACTGACAGAGGTGGCAAAAACAATATTGCACTTTTAAATATAAAGCTTTGAGGGAGGGGATGGTTCTCAAAGCAGATTCCAATATAGCACATGCCAATTTATCCATGATCAAAAATCTATCACTAGATATGCTGACATATGCTAAATATAAAGGACTACAATACAAACATGGAAAATTACCTTCCTACCTCTCTTCTTTGAAAGTTTTCTAAAATATCCGAAAAGCTTGTTGCTGCACAGGTAGGAAACATGATTAAACAATGTTGACTCAGAAACTTTATTTGGTTTCCAAAAGGGCAAAAGTGCAATTGATACTATTAATGATTTTGTAGAAAGAACTGGTTCATGTGCAGAAACATCTCAGAAAACTGAAGAAGTTTTCTGTGACTTAATATAGAAACCAAAGGATTGTCATTACATCAGGCAACACAATATATTCCTCAGAATGGAAAACTATTTTTAATGGAATTCCTCATGGCTCTGCATAAGGCCCAATCTTATTCCGTTTTAATGTAAATGATCTAACATTCAACACAAATTCCCATTAAGTACTACAGGGGTTGGACTAAAATATGGAAACAACACGAGAAATGCATGCTTGAACACACACGCAGATGCTAGCCAACCTGCACTTGCACCGTTGTATTTGACCATAAATGGCGACCAGCCAGGTTAGCCTAGAGCGCTTATGCGCTGCTACCTGGACTTGGGTAGGCGCGCCAGCCCCGGATCAAATCCACCCGGCGGATTAACGATGAGGGCTGGTGTGCCGATCAGCCTGGATGTGGTTTTTAGGCAGTTTTCCACATCCCACTAGGTGAATACCAGACTGGTCCCCACATCCCGCCTCAGTTACATGACTCACAGATATTTGATACATGCACTATTTCATGATTTACAATAGAGACAGACAGCTGGGGTAAACTGATTCCATCCCAGGGAGTACGGGGAGGTGGCAGGAAGGGCAACTGGTCACCCCTTCAGATTAAGCACGCCAAATCTGATTGTAACAATGCCAACCCTGCGGAAACTGCGGGACAAAGGCACAAGCGAATGAACGATTTGATCATAAATGACACATGTGCAATGTCCTCAATACATTGCAAGTGTTTGCCATTGACAGAACAGTTTTTTGTGTAGTTGTGAGTGCTAAATAAATTTGAATGTTGACACACTGTTGGTGCTCATATGATGGGTGCTTCCATAACCAAGGCAGCCAAAGTGTTTGGTGTTTCAAGAGACACCGTACCAAAGATTTATATCACATACAGCGAAAGCAGAAACTTAAGTCATAACATGGTTGAAAGTGTACATTAAGTAATCATGACATGTAGTCACTGAAGAGGATTGTGACGAAAGTTGGAGGAGGACAGCTACAAAAGTCAATGCAGAACTCAGTGTTGCAGCTGCAAACCTAGTCAGCACCAAAACAATACGAAGAGAGCTCCAGAAGCAGGGCATTGCAGTGTGAGCTGGAATATCAGAAATACTCATCAGCAATGCAACTGTGAGTAACAGGACAATGTGAAGCAAAAGCCATAAAACCTGGATTATGGAACAATGAAATAATGTCATTTGGTCAGATGAGTCTTGTTTCACACCGTTTCTAACTTCTGGCAGAGTTCACATCCCAAGAGTGTATAACATGGCAGGATTTCGATGATTATTTGGGCAGCCATACTGTGGAGTACCATGGAATCTATGGTTACTCTACAAGGTGGCATTACTGCCAACGATTATGTGACCATTTTTGCCAGTCAGGTACATCTCATGGTACAATGTCTGTTTCTCCAATGGTGATGCTGTGTTTCAAGACAACAGAGCCCATGTTCACACAGCTTGCATCATCTAGAACTGTTTTTGCAACCACTAGTATGAATCGTTGTATCTTCCCAGGCCACCAAATTCATCAGGTCTTAACATTATTGAGCTTTCGTGATCTACTTCAGAGAGACGGGTGTGTCCACTTCCATCATTGTCACCAGAAGTCACCACTGAGGAAACAATGGTATAAGATTCCCGTGAAAACCATGCAGAACCTGTATTTATCCTTCTTGAGATGACTGGAAGCTGTTTTGAATAAAGAAGATTTTCCTACACATTAGTAATGGTAATGTGGTTATGCTAGTGGTGTTTCCATATTTTTGTCCACCCTCTGTATTTGCAGATGATGCATCATACTGACTGAATGTAGTAATGCAGATAAAATTTCAAAAAACCCTGCCGTGAACTGTGTAGCATGCACAGTGGAGTAGCAGTTAGTGTCGCTGGCTGGCACGCATGAGTCCCCAGTTCAAATCCACCTCTCAGCAGTTATTTGTTCCTTAGCTTAATCATTTCCCGAAGTTTCTCAAACTTTCTTACATTTTTGAATTTGTATATTCTGGAATATTTAATATACATATACATAGCAGCCTTCTCTGTCTAGAAGTTCAGTTCTGTTCAGGTTGTACTGTGGTGTTAGAATTTACCATGCTTTCAGTGGTAAGTATTGTACTTTCATTAAGAGCCCTGGTTTTGGATTTGGACTGGAGTGTGCTAACAATGAGACATTGTTTGGTAGAGGCAATAGGTACTTCAAAATATCTACATTACAATGCCTGCAATTAGGCAATGTAAAAGCAATTGCCTAGACAGACAGGAACCATAATAGAAGAAGTACATTATTACAAGGTACATGACCATTCAGGATATCAACGGATTCCAGAACAGCACCAAGTCAGCTGCATATTAGGCATCCAAAGACGCTAGTCAAGATGCGTCAAAATGATTGAAAGGATTTGATTGATTTGCCAAATATGGTAGGTGAGATGAT
The DNA here is from genome assembly GCF_023864345.2 of Schistocerca serialis cubense. Classification (NCBI taxonomy): domain Eukaryota; kingdom Metazoa; phylum Arthropoda; class Insecta; order Orthoptera; family Acrididae; genus Schistocerca; species Schistocerca serialis. The sequence goes on along the minus strand of NC_064643.1, from coordinate 388,780,802 downwards.
GTGATGTGTTTAGCAACTGTGAATTTTTACAGACGGCACAACCCAGCAGTGGTTTGAGAACAATGAATAGAAGCCCGATAGCTGGGACAAAGTCCTGCCTGACCTGGGCAGATGAAAAAAGTAACAATCAATAGCAAATCCACTTAGGAGAACAACAATTGAGGAACAGGACCCAACATCCTGGGAAATGATGCAGCCTTACATACAGAATGTACTGACCCTATGCCGCATTGTGAATTCGAATGCAATAGAAGTTGACAAAAGCTCATACTTGATGAAGGGTGTCACAGAAGACATGTACCAAACAACGGAAAATCCAGGATGGAATAATGAAATTATTATGAAATGGATAGATTGCTACTCACCATATAGTGGAGTTGTCGAGTCACAGACGGGCACAACAAAAAGAGTACCAAACAAGGAAGAATCTGGCCACATGGCCTTCTCCTTAATTAGAAACACACACACACACACACACACACACACACACACACACACACACACCATCTCTGGCTGTTCTGTTTCGGCTTCTTTAACAAGATGTGTCCCTTGTCAAATGTTCCTGGAAAATATGCAAGAAAGATCTTCCTTTGAGCTTAAGGAGGTGCTAGCCTCTTCTCCATTTCTAGCACTGTATGATGGGAACGGGGAGACAGAACTTTACACATATACAATGTGGTTATAAGATAGGTGCAGTTCTAGTGCAAATAAAGGAAGGCACTGAAAAAGTAACAGCTTATGCTTCCAGAGTACCCTCCATGACTAAAATAAACTACTTTACACTGAGAAAGAGTGCCTTGTGGTGGTCTGGGCCATCGATAAGTTTGTGTCCAATTTATTTGGAAAACCAGTCACCATCGTGACGGGCCACCATTCTCTGTGCTAGGTGACTAGCATGAAGTATCTGTACGGGTTGACTGGCAAGACAGGCACAGAGGCTTCAGGAGTATGATGTCTCAGTGGTATACAAAAGTGGATGCAAACACAGGGACATTGACTGCCATTCAAGGAGTCCTTTGGCACAAAACAGCAGTGTGGATGAAATCTCACTCATCATTGCACTAAAATGATTTTGCTGCTGAACACAAGGAAGATCTAGCAGTACAGAAAACTACAGAAGCCTTGAGAAAGGACGACTCAGCCAAAGGAGAATTTCAATTATTAAACATAACATTGTATAACAGGAAATACGATCCAATGCTCGAAAATCATGAAGCTTTGATGGGAGGGGCTATCTCTAATGCTTATCACAGTGAAGAGGGTATGATAATATGACTAGAATGTGAGTATGCAAGTATTGTGGCATAATGGTTAGTGTTGCTGGCTGGCACGCTGTGGGTCACCAGTTAAAACACAACCACCAGCAGTTACTTGTTATTTATTTAGTATTTATTATTCCTGGAAAGTTCCTGAATTTTCTTATGCTTGCATATTCTAGAATATTCTATGTATGTATAAATAGCAGACTCTCTTTTCAGGAGTTAAGTTATGTTCCAGATGTGTGCTGGTGTTTGTAATAAAGAAGTTTTCAGTGCTAAGTGTTATATTTCATTAACAAGCTTGCTTTCAGATTTGTCTGAGACATGACATTGTCATACGTGGCATAGAAAAATTAGATACCTGGTTCTACCTACAGTGATCAAATTTAAATAATTTAAATATTTAAAAAGCCCAACTGATGTAATTTAAAACCAAACAATTAAAAAAAAATTCAGATATTCCACAACGATCAGAAACTATAGGAAGTAGACTGCACAAAATTCTTGGGAGTGTATCTGGATGGAAACCTGTCAAGGTTACCACATATTGCACACTTGACAAATAAATTAAACAGCCTGGCATTTGCTATGGCAATCTTAGTTAACACAACTAATGTGCGTGCAAGAAAATGGTATATCATAGTTACTTTGAATCGGTGGTGAGTTACGGCTTTATCTTTCCAGTAATCACAGGATACATTAATAGCATACTGACCTTGGGGAAAAAATTCAGCAATAAGTGCAAAGAAAGATCAAGAGTGCCTTGTTATCCACTATTAAGTGATCTAAACACATTAAGTGTTGTGTTCCTTTACATATATAAACTAGTTCTTTTCACACACAACAATCCTGATCTACTTTTATTAAATAACTTCTGGAATATATTCAATACTGGGAATAAAGAGAAATTCGTGCTTTGTATCGACAGCCTACAGATCACTGGAATGACGATTTGTAACAAATTAAAAGCTATCAAAAATAATGTGTCGAAGAGAAAAGTGTACAGCGAGCTATTCCAAAACTGCTATTTCTCAGTAGAGGAATTCTTGAATGATATTATGATTATTTGAACAAGAGACAATAAAAGGCACTGGAAAACATAAACCTATAAAGAATTTTTTTTACAATGATCAGTACTCATGTAGTGTGCAATATTAAATGGCATCTTATAGTCAATGTGTATGAGACCAAAATACCCTAAAACTAGAATTTAGTTAAGTATAATTTTGGCAAGTCTCAGGTATAATAAATCACTCATTTAATTCATATGTTGGCAGACAATAAGCATCTGAACCAGATTCTTTCTTGAGGAGGGAAAAGTCGGGGAAAGTTTAAAAGAAAGGACAGATCACTCAGGTTCCAGGATGAGAGGGAGAAAGACAAAGACTTACCATCCGATTCATTTATCAGGTTCCATTGACCCCACCAAGAATGAGACTTTCAGAGTTATGGACTAAGTTAATATATGGATAAACAATAAGACAAGAAAATCACAGAAACATAATCTGTACACTGCAGTAACAACAACCTGTCACTACGTTGTTTAATAGTATTTATGACAAATAAAAACTAGTAAATTAGAAACAAAATTGCTGGATTCTCAGTTTTAACAAACAGCTGTTGTTTATGTCTTACTGGCAACTTAAAATTACATGGGCAAATGCCTATTTACAGTGCTGCGCTACTTGTCATGCAGCTCTACAATGAACACTTCAACTTGATAAAAGAAAAACTGTGGCCAAAATAAACCTCAAGTCTATGATAGCTTTGTTACAGGAAACTGAAAATAAAGTCTGACAGTAACATCACAGAGGCATGCACTCTAAGAAATCTTGGCAGGCTTATAAACTGTAATGCAACACTGAAGTCACATTTTAGATGGTATAGAAAAATCTATAGAAAGGTTATACATAAAGCAAAAGAGCTGAATAATGACTTAATTATCAGAAAAGGCAGCAATAGAACTAAATCCATTTGGAATGTCATAAACTAAAACATAGGTAAATCCAAAGTGACAAACAAAAGTCCCATTATAAAAAAGGAATAAAAAGTTGTTGAAGACCCTCTAGATGTTGTTAATATCCTTAATGACTACTATATTAACATTGCTCAAAATCTTACCAAGAGCTTGGGAAACTCAAAGTAACAAACATAAAAGTTCCCGTAGATGAAAGAACAATCTTTTTGTGCCTAGTTACACATTCACAAGTAAGAAATGCAATTAATAAGCTGAAAAATAAAATGGCTTGTGGATGTGATGGCATTCCTGATAGGGTCATAAAACATAGTTCAGACAAAATAATAACTGAACTAACTGATATTAATAATATATCATTTAAAACTGGTGAATTCTCTTCTGCACTTAAAAAACAACAATAAAGCCACTTTGTAAAAAAAGATGTACATATAACATACAAAACTACAGACCATTGTCATAACTATCAGGTTTTGCTAAAGTTATTGAGAGGACAATGTATGAGACACTGTTGAGTTTCCTGAACAAATGTGAAATTCTTACTAATGCACAGAATGGTTTAAGGAAAAACCAGTCTACTGATACAACTGTGTATCACTTTATAGAACAGGTTTTAATTGCAGCAGATAATGATGAATTAAACTGCGGAATATTTTTAGATCTATCCACGGCATTTGACCTCATTAACCATGACCTACTGCTAGAGAAGCCGTATTGTCATGGAGTCTGTGGGAAAGCATACAATTGGTTTAAATCACATCTGTCTGACAAATATCAATGTGTTGAAATAACTCAAAATGGGAGAAAGTATTACTCAACATACAAGTAAGTTAACTGTGGTGTACCTCAAGGTTCTGTTTTAAGCCCCCTGCTGGCTTTTATTAATGATTTTCCAAACTTCTAACAAGAGCTGAATCAGTACTTTTTGCACTTATCAAAGGACGGAGTGAAGCTGACACGCCAGAAAAAATAACTGCGACAACAAGTGAGGCAGCAGAATGGTTCAGGGACAACTGTTTACTTACAAACAACAAAAAACCACATGGATGTATTTTACGCACATAAGAAACAAAGTAAAAAATAAGATATAAGTAAAGATAGGAAATTGTATAATAGAATAAACATCTTCCACAACATTTTTGGGTCTATGACTGCACGACAATTTAAGATGGGGAAAACGTGTTGAATTATCGAATAAAAAACTTAGTACTTGCTGTTGTACATTAAGAAAACTTAAAAGATACTGCAATTTTGAAACAGTACTATGTGCCTACTACTCTTTTATACATAGCTTTATATGGTATGGTATTCTATTCTGGGAGAATAAGGCAGTTACAAAACACTATTCCAAGCTCCAAAAGAGAGTGTTGCACACAGAGAGATATGTAGAGAACTATTTAAGGAATTAAAAATCTTCACCCTCACTGGTTTACTCACTTATGAATATATTTATTCTTTTTAAGTCACTTCAAGAATTCTCTACTCTAAACAGTGAAGTACATACATATGAAACCAGAAACAGGCAGACATTCATTCAAAAGCCCTGTATCAAAATAGCGTTATATATCTTATAAAAATAATGTTCAATGCCTTGCATATAAAAACTAAAAAACTACAAAGCTTACATAAATTTAAAAAAAGAATTAAATAAACCATTATTAAGCAAAAGATACTACAGTGTTGATGAATTTCTTTGACATCAAAAGAGAGAGGCCTTATCATTTGATTTATTCCTATGAACTATTGTTATTCAACCTATATGCATAAGGAAGACACCAAATTTGTGTAATCGGAAAGAAAAAAAAAGGTTATTTCCTTTAATTGTTAGACATATAAACTGTTCTCTCATATATATATAAAGTGCTGGCAGGTCGATAGACACACAAACAAACACGAACATACACACAAAATTCTAGCTTTTGCAACCAACGGTTGCTTTGTCAGGAAAGAGGGAAGGAGAGGGAAAGACGAAAGGATGTGGGTTTTAAGGGAGAGCGTAAGGAGTCATCCCAACCCCGGGAGCTGAAAGACTTACCTTAGGGGGAAAAAAGGACGGGTATACACTCGCGCACACACACCCATATCCAACCGCACATACACAGACACAAGCAGACATTTGTAAAGGCAAAGAGTTTCGGCAGAGATGTCAGTCAAGGCAGAAGTACAGAGGCAAAGATGTTGCTGAAAGACAGGTGAGGTATGAGTGGCGGCAACTTGAAATTAGCGGAGGTTGAGGCCTGGCTGATAACGAGAAGAGAGGATATACTGAAGGGCAAGTTCCCATCTCCAGAGTTCTGACAGGTTGGTGTTAGTGGGAAGTATCCAGATAACCCGGACGGTGTAACACTGTGCCAAGATGTGCTGGCCATGCACCAAGGCATGTTTAGCCACAGGGTGATCCTCATTACCAACAAACACTGTCTGCCTGTGTCCATTCATGCGAATGGACAGTTTGTTGCTGGTCATTCCCACATAGAAAGCTTCACAGTGTAGGCAGGTCAGTCGGTAAATCACGTGGGTGCTTTCACATGTGGCTCTGCCTTTGATCGTGTACACCTTCCAGGTTACAGGACTGGAGTAGGTGGTGGTGGGTGGGTGCATGGGACAGGTTTCACACAGGGGGCGGTTACAAGGGTAGGAGCCAGAGGGTAGGGAAGGTGGTTTGGGGATTTCATAGGGACGAACTAACAGGTTACGAAGGTTAGGTGGACGGCGGAAAGACACTCTTGGTGGAGTGGGGAGGATTTCATGAAGGATGGATCTCATTTCAGGGCAGGATTTGAGGAAGTCGTATCCCTGCTGGAGAGCCACATTCAGAGTCTGATACAGTCCCGGAAAGTATCCTGTCACAAGTGGGGCACTTTCGTGGTTCTTCTGTGGGAGGTTCTGGGTTTGAGGGGATGAGGAAGTGGCTCTGGTTATTTGCTTCTGTACCAGGTCAGGAGGGTAGTTGTGGGATGTGAAAGCTGTTTTCAGATTGTTGGTGTGATGGTTCGGGGATTCCGCACTGGAGCAGATTCGTTTGCCACAAAGACCTAGGCTGTAGGGAAGGGACCGTTTGATGTGGAATGGGTGGCAGCTGTCATAATGGAGGTACTTTTGCTTGTTGGTGGGTTTGATGTGGACGGACGTGTGAAGCTGGCCATTGGACAGATGGGGGTCAACGTCAAGGAAAGTGGCATGGGATCTGGAGTAGGACCAGGTGAATCTGATGGAACCAAAGGAGTTGAGGTTGGAGAGGAAATTATGGAGTTCTTCTTCACTGTGAGTCCAGATCATGAAGATGTCATCAATAAATCTGTACCAAACTTTGGGTTGGCAGGCCTGGGTAACCAAGAAGGCTTCCTCTAAGCGACCCATGAATAGGTTGGCGTACGAAGGGGGCCATCCTGGGACCCATGGCTGTTCCCTTTAATTGTTGGTATGTCTGGCCTTCAAAAGTGAAGAAGTTGTGGGTCAGGATGAAGCTGGCTAAGGTAATGAGGAAAGAGGTTTTAGGTAGGGTGGCAGGTGATCGGCGTGAAAGGAAGTGCTCCATCGCAGCGAGGCCCTGGACATGCAGAATATTTGTGTATAAGGAAGTGGCATCAATGGTTACAAGGATGGTTTCCGGAGGTAACAGATTGGGTAAGGATTCCAGGCGTTCGAGAAAGTGGTTGGTGTCTTTGATGAAGGATGAGAGACTGCATGTAATGGGTTGAAGGTGTTGATCTATGTAGGCAGAGATACGTTCTGTGGGGGCTTGGTAACCAGCTACAATGGTGCGGCCGGGATGATTGGGTTTGTGAATTTTACGAAGAAGGTAGAAGGTAGGGGTGCGGGGTGTCGGTGGGGTCAGGAGGTTGATGGAGTCAGGTGAAAGGTTTTGTAGGGGGCCTAAGGTTCTGAGGATTCCTTGAAGCTCCGCCTGGACATCAGGAATGGGATTACCTTGGCAAACTTTGTATGTGGTGCTGTCTGAAAGCTGACGCAGTCCCTCAGCCATATACTCCCGACGATCAAGTACCACAGTCGTGGAACCCTTGTCCGCCGGAAGAATGATGATGGATCGGTCAGCCTTCAGATCACGGACAGCCTGGGCTTCAGCAGTGGTGATGTTTGGAGTAGGATTAAGGTTTTTTAAGAAGGATTGAGAGGCAAGGCTGGAAGTCAGAAAATACTTTACATGTATACGAGGTTGTTGTTGTTGTTGTGGTCTTCAGTCCTGAGACTGGTTTGATGCAGCTCTCCATGCTACTCTTTCCTCTGCAAGCTTTTTCATCTCCCAGTACCTACTGCAACCTACATCCTTCTGAATCTGCTTAGCGTATTCATCTCTTGGTCTCCCTCTACGATTTTTACCCTCCACGCTGCCCTCCAATACTAAATTGGTGATCCCTTGATGCCTCAGAACATGTCCTACCAACCGATCCCTTCTTCTGGTCAAGTTGTGCCACAAACTTCTCTTCTCCCCAATCCTATTCAATACTTCCTCATTAGTTATGTGATCTACCCATCTAATCTTCAGCATTCTTCTGTAGCACCACATTTCGAAAGCTTCTATTCTCTTCTTGTCCAAACTATTTATCGTCCATGTTTCACTTCCATACATGGCTACACTCCATACGAATACTTTCAGAAATGACTTCCTGACACTTAAATCAATACTGGATGTTAACAAATTTCTCTTCTTCAGAAACGCTTTCCTTGCCATTGCCAGCCTACATTTTATATCCTCTCTACTTCGACCATCATCAGTTATTTTGCTCCCCAAATAGCAAAACTCCTTTACTACTTTAAGTGCCTCATTTCCTAATCTAATTCCCTCAGCATCACCCGACTTAATTAGACTACATTCCATTATCCTTGTTTTGCTTTTGTTGATGTTCATCTTATATCCTCCTTTCAAGACACTGTCCATTCCATTCAACTGCTCTTCCAAGTCCTTTGCTGTCTCTGACAGAATTACAATGTCATCGGCGAACCTCAGAGTTTTTATTTCTTCTCCATTGCTATGAACAGTGGAAAATTCGTATGGGGCGGTGTAGAGACCGAGGAGGAGAGTACATTGAAGGAGATAACATGAAATTGTAAATAATTGTAAATAAATGTTTTTTCCAGCATCAGTCCGGTTTTTTTCTAGCCGCACCTCGTAAATGTATCAATACATTTATCTCAAAATGTATCAACAATAGAGTATCACCATAAATAGTTCACATACAGTTATACTTACCACAAAGAACACTAATAGGTACAAGGGCAAGAACAGCTTGCTTTAAACCTTCTTTATCTAAGCGACCCATTTCATTTGCAATGTCTTCAATACAGGAAACCAGAGTGTGACTGCCAGAGCGATAGCCACAAAATATAACTGCACAATCCTGTTTGTGAGGTTTAATAAATCCAACCTGAAAAAAGGGAAAAATTAAAATTTCATATCAAGCATTTCCTTGGTGTATGGATTACAAAAATATCAGTCATAAATAAATAGTGACTGAAATTCCACATTTCCACTTAAATATGAAACAAACATTTATTCACATAAACCCAGAATTAAATATTAAACTGCCAATGAGTACATATTATGTCTATAATCGAAGTATTTAATTGCTCACAGTTTGGTCACAAACAGACAAAAATGACACTGCACTCCAGTCTATAACATATCAATACATATGCCCTGTGTCAAGATAGGAGTCTACCAAAAAGATAATATCTTTCATGAAAGAAAATATGCTCTGTTTAAAATAGAAAACTACCAAAAAGATAATATCTTTCATGAAAGAAATGTTCACTTACACATGAATCAAAAGTAAAAGAATAACTGAAAAACTAGTACTTCAGAACATACCGGAAACAAATTGATGCGATTCTCAGAAAAAAATATGGGGCTATATAAAAAGTGAAAAACAATGACTGTCAGAATACTTTAATTTCCTCCTGGCAGACAGCACTTGTTCAAGTTAGTAGTTGGAGAGTGGTGTAGTAGTGTTCGCAGCTATGTACATTTCCATCTCCATTAACTGAGAAGTTCATCTCATCTGCATACTGGGCATTTAACAGACAATCAGTAACATTTTACATCAATAATAGCCAACAAATCTATTTAAATATCTATGATTAACAATTTCACAACTACTTCAGTGGCACAAGCTGGTGTAAAATGTTGCTATTGTGACAAACTTAAACTTTTATTGAAATAGTTGCAAAAATTTGAGGAATTTAAATCTCATTACTGGAAATAAATTCCAAAATACTGACTTCCCACTCTCTCTTTTTATCTTGGATCACCCAATACTCATGAGCTGTATGAGACAGCGAGCAATTAAGACAGTTAATACAATGATCTGGCATGAAACACCAACTGCAAAAGGAAAAATCCTTTTTTTTTCCAACACAATAGATCTGAAATGTTTTAACTCAAAGATGAAATAATGCATAATCCATACTGTTTTGTCTTCAGGGCCTAATAAAAGACTTACTTAAAGTAGTCATAGGTGGTGAGCTATTTTCCCCCTGTGAGCAAGTGGCCTTTTTAAGCCGTCCTGTAGCTAGATAAACTTCTTTATGGGGAAGATCCAATGACATTCATTTTACTACGTTTCTGAATTTTAAAGATGGATGATGAGAAAATCTGCAAAAACCTAGCAGTGAATATAAGTGAAGGATCAGCAGTAGATGTTACCTGCAACAACACTATTACCAATGCTTTCGTGAAGATACTTAACTACTGAGTACTTTCATCAGCAAAATGTAGGAATATAGAGTAAATAAAACATAACAAGTGGCAAATTTTAACTACAACATTACAAAAAGGATAAATTGCTACTCACTACATGGAGGAGGCATTGCGTCACAGGCAACCACAATGGAAAGATTGCTAAGCATTTAACCATTCAGACAAGAAAGTCTTTTGGACATAGCTGGGCCACAGCGGCAGGAGGCAGTGGCTAATGTGTGCTTTTTTTGTCCACTTCTATGTGGTGAGTAGCAAACTATTCTTTTCATAATACTGCTGTTATTCCATTCTGGACTTTATGCTGTTTGAAGCCACATTTTTAGCTAAGGTTCAATTTATGTAGTGATGTCAAAAGGTTGTCTGATGAATTGAAGATCAGCATACCGACGCATCCAAATAATTTCAGGTTGCTGGTCACTGCATATCTTTTTTTGCTGCCGACTATCTTCTTAAGACTTAGTGTTAGCATCTATTATAAGTACTGAGGTGTACAAGATGGTACCCACTGAAAAATGCTGTGACACGATGCTTGTAAACAGGCAAAAGTAAATAGTTCATCATGTAAAAACTGTCAGAAATGGGTTCTAAATGGAGTTCTATATGTGAAGTGCAAATTTTGGCTTCATGAAACGTGTGAGAAATTTTGCTTAAAATTTATTAGTGAAAATATTCACTGGTCATGGTTTGAAAGTTTGCAGGACAAAAACACAAAACTAGCTTCCACAGTGAGTTTGCAGGAAAAAATTATTAAAGTGCTTTGTAGTGACATTGAACTTTTAAAAGCAGAATTAACAGTGCATAAGCAAGGCATGAAACATGGCAAAAATGTTTTTCCAAAACAGCTGAGGCGATAGACATAAATAACAGCAAAAAAGGACGGAATGATACAGTCATTATGTCAAACAATGAGGCTGGTGCATCTTTGGATGAAACTCATGTGAAAGTCTCAATACCTAAAAATGTGGACAAGTGTAATGTACAGTAAAAAGAATTCGAAATGTCTCAGTAATGAAAAACAGAGCAAAAAAATGAATTCCTTGTCATAGGCGACCTCTGTTGAAAAATGTGGTAGTGCAGGAATTAAGACCACCAGTTGAAGAAACACTTTAGCAACAATATAGCTCACAGGATAGTTAAGCAAAAGCATCTCAGAAGAATTACAAAGGAGGCGTCTTCATCTACATAGGTACAAATTTTCTTAGAAGTAACACTGAAGAAGAAATTACAAGTGAAATAAGAAATTTAATTTGATCTGCCAGTAACCTGTACAAAAGTCTAGAATCGTGGTGAGCAGTATTAACTACAAAAGATCAGTCAGTGACCAATATATGGACAGAATATATCATGATCTACACGAAAACTGTAATGGTCTAAGAGTTGTGCTTACAAATCCGAAAACGGTTTTAAGTGATAAATGTTCTTCATTTAAATAGGTTAGTAAAACGTTCACTGAGACACAAAAAATTCTGAAATACAGGAAGAACTTATAGGAAACGATGTGGATAAGAAACATATTTGGTAACAAAAATGGCAAGATTGAAACTGTACCTAAGAAAGAGTATGCTTGAGACCATAAATGGATGAATTACAAATTATTGTAACTGAACATAGAAATACCAAAGATATATGCCTCAAAGAATGTAGGCTTAAATTCTCAGTAAAATTGAAACTTTCGAATAAGTCAACAGCTTTTGTAGATTTGAGAAATCACATGGAGGCTCTTGAATACTTGCTCATTCTGATATAAAATATGAAATAAGAAATGATTTTATTCATTTGAATGAAGAGAGTATATCTGAAAGCTAGTATTATCGAGTTGAGGACCCTAACTGTCAAAGAAGTTTCAATTTATAGAGAACCAGAAAAAGCTACAATTGAAGCTTTTCTGGTGAAATTTCACTGCCTGCTTGAAAACCTCAGCAAAAAAAAAAAAAAAAAAAAAAGATAGCAATAACTGGCGACTTCAATATTAATATCATAGTTGCAAGCAATGACATGTAAAAATTCACTGACTTAATGAAAAACTTTGGCTCCAAAGTAAACTTCATTTAAAACACTAGAGTAAATGCACAGTCATAGACCTGTACAGATAATATTCCAACTAATTATATATTGAAGATGTTTAAATTTCATATATCTCTGACCACTGTGCATTATTCATTGAACTACCAAAAATTAATAAAGAAATTTCATGTAACAAAAGGCATATGGAAAGGAACTTCAATGAAAAATTTCTGTTATATTTAGAAATATGTTCAGATAGGCTGAATTGCCTTACAACAGCTGTAGTTCGAGTAATAGTAACTTTAACATGTTTTTAAATAACCTCCTTGAAATGTTTAATGAAACTTTTCCATTTAGTACAACATGTGACAAAGTAACTAATAAACTTAAATGGTAAACTCAGTGTATAAAACTTTCTAGTGCCAGGAAGAGGAAACTCCACAATGAACTGAAATATAATTAAAACAGACTTTTACTGAGTAAGTTCATCTTTATAAAGCCATATTTAAAAATACTGTGAAGGCAGCCAAACAAATGGCAAACAATAAGTTGATTGTGCAACATAAAAGTAAGATAAAACCAGTGTGGTCTGTTGTCAAATCAGAGTTAGGTGTTAAAGTTAGCAGTAATGAAGTATTTAGGATTAAAGTAGATAATAGCTTTACTTTACACAAGCTCAAATAGCAGAGTGTTTAAATGAATTTTTCATAAATGTGGCAACATTATTAAAAAGTAAAGTTGCCACTCACAATATAGCTGAGATGCTGAGACACAGACAGGCACAACAAAAAGACTGGGACAGGCTTTTTGTTGTGCCTATCTGTGACTCAGCATCTCCGCTATATGGCGAGTGGCAATTTTCCTTTTGATAATATTGTTACATTCCATCCTGGATTTTCCATTGTTTGACTTCATAAATGTGGCACTTCCATCCTGGATTTTCCATTGTTTGACTTCATAAATGTGGCAAAGTCAGATGTTGATGCAACAGAGTATCAGAGCAAAGTTAATCCCTTTGGACTGCACCAAAAAGCTGACTATCTTAAGGATTTTAAAAAGTCACAATAAAAGATGTAGAAAATGTTATACTAGCATTCAAAAATAAAAACTATGTTGCTTGGGATGGGATACCCCCTAAAGTGATTAAAACAGTGTGTGACACAACAGCACCTCCCCTAACTAAAATATTCAACCAAACTTCTCACAGGGATGTTTTCCTGATGTTTTGAAGTAGGCCAAAGTCAGACCTCCGTTCAAGAAAGGGTGAAGGGAAGACATGGGAAACTATCATCCTACATCTAGTCAAAAGTGTTAGAAAAAGTAACTGCAAACTAGATCAAAAATTTTATTGTAAAAAATTATATTATTAAAAGTAACCAATCTGGATTTTCTTCTTCTTCTGTAGTGGTCAATCCAAGGATTGGTTTGCAACACCTAGAATGGCAGCTTGACTCCATTCTGTGCGTCTTTCAGCTTTTCTCTTCATTTCTTTATAGGTGTTACATCCCACATCTTTCACAATTTGATCCATGTACCTCAGCTGTGGTCTTCCTCTCGGTCTTTTTCCCTCGACATATCCCTCTATGATTGTGTTCAGAAGTCCTTTATGTCTTAACAGATGGCCTGTAAATTGCACTCTTCTTTTAACAATGAAACTCCAGAAGCTTCTCTTCTCGCCTGCTCTTTCCAGAACCACTTCGTTTGTGACCTTGTCGATACATTTGATTTTGAGCATGCGTCTATAGCACCACATTTCAAAAGAATTTAGCTTCTGATCTTCCTCTGTCCCGAGAGTCCATGTTTCACACCCATAGCATGCCACACTCCACACATATGATTTCAAAAATCTTTTCCTGATTTCAAGGCTGATGCTCTCAGATGTTAACATGTTTTTCTTCTTGTTAAAAGCAGCCTTTGCTTGAGCAATTCTACTTCTCACTTCTGCCTTGCTCCTTCCATCCCTGGTAATATTACTGCCCAGATAAGTAAATTTATCAACTTGTTCAAGAAGTTCATTGCCTACATGAACTTGGACTTTCACTTGATTTTTTTTTTTTTTGTTGCATGCCATTACTTTTGTTTTTGCTTTATTAATTCTCATATTATATTCTTCCCCCATAACTTTATCCATTCTATTCAGTAGGACTACAAGATCTTCTTCACCTTCAGCTAGGACAGCTATTTGGATTTTAACCAGGAAATGAATCCTCTGGATGCAGTGAATAACTTTATTGAAAAGATACACAAATCATTGGATCAGAGCAGTAAAGTTGCAGGTATCTTTTGTGACCTCATAAAAGCATTTGACTCTGTGAACCATGGCTTGCTTATCTACAAATTAGGCACATAGGCGTTACAGACATTGCTCTGAACTGGCTCACATCATACAAACACAAAAGAAAACAAATGGTAACTATCACTTCTGATGCAGTGAATTATTACTCTAAATGGAGTACAGTGTCACAAGACATGCATCAAGGCTCTATTTTGGGGCCAATCCTGTTCCTATTCTATGTAAATGACTTACCCATAAATATAAATTCCCCATCAGTTCTGTTTGCAGACAATACTTCTGTTATAATTGAAGATGGTAACACAGAAAAAATTCTAAGCTCCATCATAAGCAAATTGGATACCTTAGTAAACTGGTTCCAGTTGAATGGATTGAAACTGAACACTGCGAAAACCCATATGGTACATTTCAAAATGAAACATTCCAAATGTGTGGAATTTAAAATACAACTTAACAATTAACTTAGAAAAGAAGTTGACAAAGGTGAATTCCTAGGACTAAATGTGGACAAAAACTTAAACTGGAATATCATATTGACCTCCTATCAAATAAACTATGCAGTTTTACATTTGCAATGCAAATACCAGCAAATTCCACTGACTTGAGTGCATGAAAAATTGCCTATCATAATTATTTTTAATCTGTTATTAGATATGGTATAGTTTTCTGGGGAAGTTCAAGTAGTGTATCTCAAATACTGAAACTGCCAAAGAAAACTGTCAAATACATGTGTACTGCACAGCAAACGAAATATTGCTGCCCATTATTTTGGAAACTACTAATCCTAACTGTTCCCTCGTTTAGGAAATTATAATCTTTTTACACAGCAAACAAAAGTTATTTGAGGAGATTCATTTTAACCATACATATAACATGAGAAATAAAAATAATTTTATGCTAACTATATACCAGCTGAAATTATAAGCATGGAATCTACAGTATATGGGGATGACAATATATAACAAATTAATAGGCAAAAACATATTTAATATGAAGACACAAATTTTAAAAGCAAGGCTACAACAGATTCTGTGAGAGGTCTGCTACTATTCAATAGAAGAATTCATAGAAGTTGAAAAGATAATTTGAGCAAGGGGTAATTAAGTGTTATATATATATATATATTTAAATATGTCTGCTTGTGTCTGTATATGTGTGTCTGTGCGAGTGTATACCCGTTCTTTTTCCCCCCTAAGGCAAGTCTTTCCGCTCCCGGGATTGGAATGACTCCTTACCCTCTCCCTTAAAACCCACATCCTTTCGTCTTTCCCTCTCCTTCCTCCTTTCCTGATGAGGCAACAGTTTGTTGCGAAAGCTTGAATTTTGTGTGTATGTTTGCGTTTGTTTGTGTGTCTGTCGACCTGCCAGCACTTTCATTTGGTAAGTCACATCATCTTTGTTTTTAGATATATATTTCTTATTTTTATTTTTTTTATTTTTTATTTTTATTTATTTATTTATTTATATATTTGTTTTTAGATATATATTTCCTACGTGGAATGTTTCCCTCTATTATAACCATATCATTAATTTGAACCCAACAATTACGTTTGTTATTGTCGCTGTTGCATCTCGAAATCTTTCCTGTCGTCTTATTTTCTCTTTCTGCTTTTACCAGTAGTCTCACTTTCTATTCACCTTCCCCTTTTACCGTAATACAATTTTATCCCGCCTATACATACTCTATAATACGTAACCCACTTCCAAACCATAACCAAAAAAATTTTTATTTTGCGCTTTCAACAATACCGCTGCTATAAAATCCACCGTTTCTAGTTCAATAACAGCTGCTTTCATGTATTAAACAACCATTTCGGCTAGTTCTAATAACTTTTACTTTATTTCCACTTCCGTTTTTCGTACATCACTGATCATTTTTAGCCGCTCTCCACAGGTTTTAACGTCATTATTTACAACTGTTAGCCCCATTTTCGTAATCCTTCACCACAACACCACGCCTTTTAATACATTTACACGTTTTTTCGAAATTTTCCCGAATTTCTCCGTCCTTTAACGTGTTTTAGCGGCAACACAACCACCTAACCTTCATGCACATCGCTGTCTACCAACCCAAGTTCACCACAGGATCAACTTAACCAACACTTATTCGCATTTTTTCATACCAGATCTCCACTTAGTTTCTAGTTCACCCTTATCTCTCCCAATATATTTTTATCTTTCATTTTCATTTCAACCTGGTCTTTAAATATGTCTGCTTGTGTCTGTATATGTGTGGATGGATATGTGTGTGTGCGCGAGTGTATACCCGTCCTTTTTTCCCCCTAAGGTAAGTCTTTCCGCTCCCGGGATTGGAATGACTCCTTACCCTCTCCCTTAAAACCCACATCCTTTCGTCTTTCCCTCTCCTTCCCTCTTTCCTGATGAGGCAACAGTTTGTTGCGAAAGCTTGAATTTTGTGTGTATGTTTGTGTTTGTTTGTGTGTCTGTCGACCTGCCAGCACTTTCATTTGGTAAGTCACATCATCTTTGTTGCCCCACTTGTGACAGGATACTTTCCGGGACTGGACCAGACTCTGAATGTGGCTCTCCAGCAGGGATACGACTTCCTCAAATCCTGCCCTGAAATGAGATCCATCCTTCATGAAATCCTCCCCACTCCGCCAAGAGTGTCTTTCCGTCGTCCACCAAACCTTCGTAACCTCTTAGTTCATCCCTATGAAATCCCCAAACCACCTTCCCTACCCTCTGGCTCCTACCCTTGTAACTGCCCCCGGTGTAAAACCTGTCCCATGCACCCTCCCACCACCACCTACTCCAGTCCTGCAACCCGGAAGGTGTACACGATCAAAGGCAGAGCCACGTGTGAAAGCACCCACGTGATTTACCAACTGACCTGCCTACACTGTGACGCATTCTATTTGTGAATGACCAGCAACAAACTGTCCATTCGCATGAATGGACAAAGGCAGACAGTGTTTGTTGGTAATGAGGATCACCCTGTGGCTAAACATGCCTTGGTGCACAGCCAGCACATCTTGGCACAGTGTTACACCGTCCGGGTTATCTGGATACTTCCCACTAACTCCAACCTGTCAGAACTCCGGAGATGGGAACTTGCCCTTCAATATATCCTCTCTTCCCGTTATCCATCAGGCCTCAGTCTCCGCTAATTTCAAGTTGCCGCCACTCATACCTCACCTGTCATTCGACAGCATCTTTGCCTGTGTACTTCCGCCTCGACTGACATCTCTGCCCAAACTCTTTGTCTGTAAATATATCTGCTTGTGTCTGTATATGTGTGGATGGATATGTGTGTGTACGTGGTGTTGTCTGAAAGCTGACGCAGCCCCTCAGCCACATACTCCCGACGATCAAGTACCACGGTCGTGGAACCCTTGTCCGCCGGAAGAATGACGATGGATCGGTCAGCCTTCAGATCACGGATAGCCTGGGCTTCAGCAGTGGTGATGTTGGCTGTAGGATTAAGGTTTTTTAAGAAGGATTGAGATGCAAGGCTGGAAGTCAGATATTCCTGGAAGGTTTGGAGAGGGTGATTTTGAGGAAGAGGAGGTGAGTCCCGCTGTGACGGAGGACGGAACTGTTTCAGGCAGGGTTCAATTTGGATGGTGTCTTGAGGAGTCGGATCATTAGGAGTAGGATTAGGATCATTTTTCTTCATGGCAAAGTGATACTTCCAGCAGAGAGTACGAGTGTAGGACAGTAAATCTTTGACGAGGGCTGTTTGGTTGAATCTGGGAGTGGGGCTGAAGGTGAGGCCTTTGGATAGGACAGAGGTTTCGGATTGGGAGAGAGGTTTGGATGAAAGGTTAACTACTGAATTAGGGTGTTGTGGTTCCAGATTGTGTTGATCAGAATTTTGAGGTTTTGGAGGGAGACTACGGTAAAAAGGAGAAGGTGAATACAAAGTGAAACTACTGGCAAAAACAGAAAGAGGAAAATAAGACGACAGAAAAGATTTCGAAATGCAACAGTGACAATAACAAACGTAATTGTTGGATTCAAATTAATGATATCAATATAATAGAAGGAAACATTCCACGTGGGAAAAATTATGTATAAAAACAAAGATGAGGTGACTTACCAAACGAAAGCACTGGCAGGTCGATAGACACACAAACAAACACAAACATACACACAAAATTCAAGCTTTCGCAACAAACTGTTGCCTCATCAGGAAAGAGGGAAGAAGAGGGGAAGACGAAAGGAAGTGGGTTTTAAGGGAGAGGGTAAGGAGTCATTCCAATCCCGGGAGCGGAAAGCCTTACCTTAGGGGGAAAAAAGGACAGGTATACACTCGCACACACGCACATATCCATCCACACATACAGACACAAGCAGACATACTTAAAGACAAAGAGTTTGGGCAGAGATGTCAGTTGAGGCAGAAGTGTAGAGGCAAAGAAGTTGTTGAAAGACAGGTGAGGTATGAGTGGCGGCAACTTGAAATTAGCGGAGATTGAGGCCTGGCGGATGACGAGAAGAGAGGATATACTGAAGGGCAAAATCCCATCTCCGGAGTTCGGATAGGTTGGTGTTGGTGGGAAGTATCCAGATAACCCGGATGGTGTAACACTGTGCCAAGATGTGCTGGCTGTGCACCAAGGCATGTTTAGCCACAGGGTGATCCTCATTACCAACAAACACTGTCTGCCTGTGTCCATTCATGCGAATGGACAGTTTGTTGCTGGTCATTCCCACATAGAATGCATCACAGTGTAGGCAGGTCAGTTGGTAAATCACGTGGGTGCTTTCACACGTGGCTCTGCCTTTGATCGTGTACACCCTCTGGGTTACAGGACTGGAGTAGGTGGTGGTGGGAGGGTGCATGGGACAGGTTTTGCATCGGGGGCGGTTACAAGGGTAGGAGCCAGAGGGTAGGGAAGGTGGTTTGGGGATTTCATAGGGATGAACTAACAGGTTACGAAGGTTAGGTGGACGGCGGAAAGACACTCTTGGTGGAGTGGGGAGGATTTCATGAAGGATGGATCTCATTTCAGGGCAGGATTTGAGGAAGTCGTATCCCTGCTGGAGAGCCACATTCAGAGTCTGGTCCAGTCCCGGAAAGTATCCTGTCACAAGTGGGGCACTTTTGTGGTTCTTCTGTGGGGGATTCTGGGTTTGAGGGGACGAGGAAGTGGCTCTGGTTATTTGCTTCTGTACCAGGTCGGGAGGGTAGTTGCGGGATGCGAAAGATGTTTTCAGGTTGTTGGTGTAATGATTCAGGGATTCTGGACTGGAGCAGATTCGTTTGCCACGAAGACCTAGGCTGTAGGGAAGGGACCGTTTGATGTGGAATGGGTGGCAGCTGTCATAATGGAGGTACTGTTGCTTGTTGGTGGGTTTGATGTGGACGGACGTGTGAAGTTGGCCATTGGACAGGTGGAGGTCAACGTCAAGGAAAGTGGCATGGGATCTGGAGTAGGACCAGGTGAATCTGATGGAACCAAAGGAGTTGAGGTTGGAGAGGAAATTCTGGAGTTCTTCTTCACTGTGAGTCCAGATCATGAAGATGTCATCAATAAATCTGTACCAAACTTTGGGTTGGCAGACTTGGGTAACCAAGAAGGCTTCCTCTAAGCGACGCATGAATAGGTTGGCGTACGAGGGGGCCATCCTGGTACCCGTGGCTGTTCCCTTTAATTGTTGGTATGTCTGGCCTTCAAAAGTGAAGAAGTTGTGGGTCAGGATGAAGCTGGCTAAGGTAATGAGGAAAGTCAGCGCTGCAAATTTCAACAGATGTGTCTATAGACAAGTTTCAAGCAATGTGTGACATATTTAGGGAACTTTTCAGCAACAGTCTCAGTTGTGCAAACAGTGACATCTACATCTACAACTGCACTCTGCAAACCACCGTGAGGTGCACAGCAGAGGGTATGTATTATTGTATCAATTATTAGGGTCTCTTCCCATTCCATTCATGTATGGAGTGTAGGAAGAATTATTGTTTGAATGCCTCTGTGAGTGCAGTAATTATTCTGATCTCAGCCTCATAATCCCAATATGGGCGATACATAGGGGATTGTGGTATATTTTTAACATCCATCTTCAAAGAGTCTTTCAGTTCAGTTCCTTCAGTATTTCTGTGACGCTCTCCCATGGATAATACCTGTGATCATTTGTGCTATCCTTCCATGTATACATTCAATGTCCCCTGTCAGTCCTATCTAGTACCGGTCCCAGACACTTGAGCAATAATCTAGAACCAGTCGCTTGAGTGATTTGTAAGCAATCTTCTTTGTAGATTGATAGCACTTCCCCAGTATTCTACCAATAAACCAGAGTCTACCGCCTGCTTTACCCATGGCTGAACCTATGTGATCATTTCATATGCCTAGAAAGTGTTACACCCAGGTATTTGTATAAGTTGGCCATTCCAACAGTGACTCATTGATATTATAGTCACAGGACACTACAAGTTTTTCATTTTGTAAAGTGCAAAATCCCCCCCACGAACCATGGATCTTGCCGTTGGTGTTGAGGCTTACGTGCCTCAAAAATACAGATAGCCGTACTGTAGGTGCAACCACAATGGAGGGGTATCTGTTGAGAGGCCAGACAAACGCGTGGTTCCTGAAGAGGGGCAGCAGCCTTTTCCATAGTTGCAGGGGCAACAGTCTGGATGATTGACTGATCTGGCCTTGTAACGCTAACCAAAACGGCCTTTGTGTTGTGGTACTGCGAACGGCTGAAAGCAAGGGGAAACTACAGCCGTATTTTTTCCCGAGGGCATGCAGCTGTACTGTATGATTAAATGATGATGGTATCCTCTTGGCTAAAATATTCCGGAGGTAAAATAGTCCCCCATTCGGATCTCTGGGCGGGGACTACTCAAGAGGATGTCGTTATCAAGAGAAAGAAAACTGGCATTCTACGGATTGGAGTGTGGAATGTCAGATCCCTTAATTGGGCAGGTAGGTTAGAGAATTTAAAAAGGGAAATGGATAGGTTAAGGTTCGATATAGTGGGAATTAGTGAAGTACGGTGGTAGGAGGAACAAGACTTTTGGTCAGGTGAATACAGGGTTATAAATACAAAATCAAATAGGGGTAATGCAGGAGTTGGTTTAATAATAAATAAAAAATAGGAGTGCAAATAAGCTACTACGAACAGCATAGTGAATGCATTATTGCAGCCAAGACAGACACAAAGCTCACGGACACTAACAGTAGCACAAGTTTATATGCCAACTAGCTCTGCAGATGATGAAGAAATTGATGAAATCTATGAGATAAAAGAAATTATTCAAGTAGTGAAGGGAGACAAAAATTTAGTAGTCATGGGTGACTGGAATTCGACAGTAGGAAAAGGAAGAGAAGGAAACATAGTAGGTAAATATGGATTAGGGCTAAGAAATGAAAGAGGAAGCCGCCTGGTACAATTTTGCACAGAGCATAACTTAATCATAGCTAACACTTGGTTCAAGAATCATGAAAGAAGGTTGTACACATGGAAGAACCCTGGAGATACTAGAAGGTTTCAGATAAATTATATAATGGTAAGACAGAGATTTAGGAACCAGGTTTTAAACTGTAAGACATTTCCAGGGGCAGATGTGGACTCTGACCACAATCTATTGGTTATGAACTGTAGATTAAAACTGAAGAAACTGCAAAAAGGTGGGAATTTAAGAAGATGGGACCCAGATAAACTGAAAGAACCAGAGGTTGTATAGAGTTTCAGGGAGAGCATAAGGGAACAACTGACAGGAATGGGGGAAAGAAGTACAGTAGAAGAAGAATGGGTAGCTTTGAGGGATGAAATAGTGAAGGCAGCAGAGGATCAAGTAGGTAAAAAGACAAGGGCTAGTAGAAATCCTTGGGAAACAGAAGAGATACCGAATTTAATTGATGAAAGTAGGAAATACAAAAATGCAGTAAATCAAGCAGGCAAAAAGGAATACAAACGTCTCAAAAATGAGTTCGACAGGAAGTGCAAAATAACTAAGCAGGGATGGCTAGAGGACAAATGTAAGGATGTAGAGGCTTATCTCAGGAGGGGTAAGACATATACTGCCTACAGGAAAATTAAAGAGACCTTTGGAGAAAAGAGAACCACTTGCATGAATATAAAGAATTCAGATGGAAACTCAGTTCTAAGTAAAGAAGGGAAAGCAGAAAGGTGGAAGGAGTATATAGAGGATCTATACAGGGGTGATGTTCTTGAGAACAATATTATGGAAATGGAAGAGGATGTAGATGAAGATGAAATGGGAAATATGATACTGTGTGAAGAGTTTGACAGAGCACTGAAAGACTTAAGTCGAAACAAGGCCCATGGAGTAGACAACATTCCATTAGAACTACTTACAGCCTTGGGAGAGCCAGTCCTGACAAAACTCTACCATCTGGTGAGCAAGATGTATGAGACAGGTGAAATTCCCTCAGACTTCAAGAAGAATATAATAATTCCAATCCCAAAGAAAGCAGGTGTTGACAGATGTGAAAATTACTGAACTATCAGTTTAATAAGTCACAGCTGCAAAATACTAATGCGAATTCTTTACAGACGAATGGAAAAACTGGTAGAAGCTGACCTCGGGGACGATCAGTTTGGATTCCGTAGAAATGTTGGAACACGTGAGGCAATACTGACCCTACGGCTTATCTTAGAAGAAAGACTAACGAAAGGCAAACCTACATGTCTAGCATTTGTAGACTCAAAGAAAGCTTTTCACAATGTTGACTGGAATACTCTCTTTCAAATTCTGAAGGTGGCAGGGGTAAAATGCAGGGAGCGAAAGGCTATTTACAATTTGTACAGAAACCAGATGGCAGTTATAAGAGTCGAGGGACATGAAAGGGAAGCAGTGGTTGGGAAGGGAGTGAGACACGTTTGTAGCCTCTCCCTGGTGCTATTCACTCTGTATATTGAGCAAGCAGTAAAGGAAACAAAAGAAAAGTTCGGAGTAGGAATTAAAATCGATGGAGAAGAAATAAAAACTTTGAGGTTCGCTGATGACATTGTAATTCTGTCAGAGACAGCAAAGGACTTGGAAGAGCAGTTGAATGGAATGGACAGTGTCTTGAAAGGGGGGTATAAGATGAACATCAACAAAAGCAAAATGAGGATAATGGAACGTAGTCGAATTAAGTCGGGTGATGCTGAGGGAATTAGATTAGGAAATGAGATTCTTAAAGTAGTAAAGGAGTTTTGCTATTTGGGGAGCAAAATAACTGATGATGGTTGAAGTAGAGAGGATATAAAATGTAGACTGACAATGGCAAGGAAAGCGTTTCTGAGGAAGAGTAATTTGTTAACATCGAGTATTGATTTAAGTGTCAGGAAGTGGTTTCTGAAAGTATTTGTATGTAGTGTAGCCTTGTACAGAAGTGAAACATGGACGATAGATAGTTTAGACAAGAACAGAATATAAGCTTTCGAAATGTGGTGTTACAGAAGAATGAAGAAGATTAGATGTGTAGATCACATCACTAATGAGGAGGTATTGAACAGAATTGGGGAGAAGAGGAGTTTGTGGCACAACTTGACTAGAAGAAGGGATCGGTTGCTTGGACAGGTTCTGAGGCATCAAGGGATCATCAATTTAGTACTGGAGGGCAGTGTGGAGGGTACAAATTGTAGAGGGAGACCAAGAGATGAATACACTAAGCAGATTCAGAAGGATGTAGGGTGCAGTAGGTGCTGGGAGATGAAGAAGCTTGCACAGGATAGGGTAGCATGGAGAGCTGGATCAAACCAGCCTCAGGACTGGAAGACGACAACAACAACAACAACAACAACAACAACTAAGTGCAAAATTTTACATTTCTGAACCTTTAGAGGAAGTTGTCTATCTCTGCACAACTGATGTTTCGTTGAGCTACGCAACTGCCAATGGCCATTAGGAACAGGTCACTGAACAACTACGACAACGGCAATCTGATGGGGTCATCAAGTCAATCAGTGTTAAGTCAGTGGTCCTCCCCATTAGTCATCCTTCGCAAACCTTTGGATGTCTTCAACTGCATGTAGTCAACTGTGAACTCCCAGATAGTGATAGATAAATACCTTTTGCCCTGTCCCAAGGAACAGCGTCATTATTTTTCCAAGATAAACTTGGTGGCTGCTTACTATAAATGCCTTTGGATGATTATTCAAATAAATTTTTTGCTAGCAATACTCAACTCGGGTTATTTAAATTTCAATGCCTGCCCTTTGGTAGTGCCTCAGCACCAGCAATCTTTCAACACTTTTCCGAACAAGTTGCAGAAGAACATTTAGCCAATCTAGAGTGCCTTTTTCAAGTACTGTTATCAGCAGGCCTCAAGTGTTGCAAAAAGACAAGTGCTCTTTTTTCCAGACAGGAATTGAATATTTGGGATGTGTCGTTAATGTGCAGGTTATTCATCCCACCCAGACCCATTTGCAAGCCATCAAAGATTTGCCAGCTCCCAAAATTCTAAAGGAACTGCAACAGTGTTAGGCAAACTGAACTACTACTTCAAATTCATTCCTAACACCTCTTGGATTGCAGCTCCACTTCTCAAGTTATGGCATACAGATGATCCTTTTCCATGGACCAAGGAATGTCACTTCGCTTTTGATCAACTGAAATGGCGCGCTACATAGTCACATGTGCCTCATACATTTTGATCTGGCTAAATCAGTGGTGTTAGCAGTTGATGCTTCTTCTATTGGCCTAGGTGCTGTTCTGTCACATCATGTCAGATCAATGGATTGTCCAATAGCATCTGTCTCCAAATTTCTGACTAAGGCTCAGGCAAATTCCAGTCAGACTGGAAAAGAAGCAATGGCTATCATTTATGGTGTAACCAAGTTTCATCATTACGTCTATGGAAGGAAGTTCTACTTGGTCATGGATCATTAGCCACTCACTTCACTCTTCCACCCAACCAAGCTTGTTCCGCAACACATGGCACACACATTGCAATGATGGGCTTTATTGCTGTCAAACTACAACTATGAACTCTTGTACCACCAATGTGTTGCAAAGGTAACTGGTTGACCAGGATGATCAGTTCGATTCCTCTGACACATTGTGTTATCAGACAGATGCTCTGGACACTTCCACAGTTCACAATTTTCCCACAGACTTTCGTTGCTTAGCACAGGGGACAGCTGTAGATGCAGATTTAACCATTGTGCTGAATTACATGTGCACAGGGTGGCTAAGGAGAGTGAAAGACATTCTTTGGCCAGAAGTACATCAACAATTCGCTCGTCAAAAAGCCTTGTCAGTACAGCATCATGTTTCACTGTTACATACTGAGAATGACCAGGCCCGGGTCATCATCCATGTACTTTTCAGCAATATGTTTTAAAGTTGTTGCATCAGGGACACTGGGGTACCATGAGGACAAAGCTGCTTGCTTGAAGCCATTGTTCTTCGTCAGGGATGGATGCCTAAACTGAAGACATGACAACACGCTGCGCAACTTGCATAGAGCAACAGGCGGTTCCACCTCCAGTGCTTATCTGACTGGATATGCCCCAACAGTCCATGGAAATGCACCCACATTGATTTTTCTGGACTTTTCTGGAACACACAATGTGTTATTGTAGTGGATGCCTCCAGTCATTTTTTTCTTTGTAGTTCCGATGAACTCTATTGCATCGACCAGTACAATCAGAACACTTACTTCAATTTTTTGCACCAAGGGCTTGCCACAAAGTGTTAGTGTCTGATAATGAACCACAGTTCACCTCAAACGAATTTGAACTATTTTGCAAGGCCAATGGTACTGAACACATGATCACAATGCCGTTCAACCAAAAATCAAATGGTAAAGCTGAATGTTTCATGTGAACATTCAAGGAGAAGGTGAGTAGAGTTTATGAAACTCACCCACGGGAGTAGGCATTGCAATTGTTCCTGTCCTCCTACCGCGTAATGCCACAAGATGGATCTTCCCCAGCTGCACTCCTGCATGGCCGCCAGCATCGCATCCTGCTTCATCTGCTACACCAACCAATGAGGAGTGCCAGTCAGTACAAGGATTCTCATTTTCAAACCCAAGACTTTCCAGTCCGATCAGTGATGGTAACGGGACCATTTTAAGTGTCCTTGGACATAACATGTTTTCGGTTACTTCACCTATAGGGTCGCTGCTCAAAAGACACCAGAACTAGATTTGCTCTCTATGATTCTGTGATCTTGCCAATGCATTTCATTTTTCAGAACACATCTAGGAGCCAGGGTCATGGCCGCCCACCACAGACCAGATGGTGCCTCAGCCTGAGGTGCTTCCCATGGAAGTGGAAGTGCCCTCACCCCTGATGCCATCATCATGGCAGCCCATGTCACCACGGCCAATGCTTAGGTGCCCTGCCATCTCCCTCTCCGAGGGGGGGGGTCCTCCAGCGTTCGAGACTCCAGTCCTGGATATAAGTGTGTGACCTCCCAGTACTCTGCCAGGTTTACCCATAGGGGCTCAGGTTGAATGCTGAGTCATGGACAGGAGCCTGTCACTGGCATCAGTCCCAGTTCCTGATCCATCTACTGCGCCTGCACTCAGACCTCCCCCTCGCTGCTGATTTGCACCGCAACCATATGCTATCATGGCCAGGAAATTTGGGGTGGGGAGGGCAGCGAAGGGTGGCAAGTGTTGTGTGCTATGCACAGCACGCACAACCAGGCAGCATAACAGTGTTGATAGGTCAAACAACACACTCCAGAGACAGAGTATAGCCCAGCGATTGCAGCAACAAGAAGTCACAGCATTGGCACCACCACAGAAGTGATATGCGCCAGTGCCACAGCAGAGTGGGAAGTTCCAAGTCAGCTCAATTACCAAGAAGACTGCCTTCTACTTGTGTACTTCACACCACATTGTCTACTTCTAGTGAGTCAATACCGCCTGTCTTCAGTGAACACTCTCGTGGAAAAAGAACTCTTTACAATGCAGCCTTAGCTTCTGGAACAGTAGATGTATTTTAGGATCTGCTGCCTGAACCGATCTGTATAAAGTTGAGTATTCATCAGTAAATCTGTGTATTCCTGTCACTAATCATTATTATTGTTTCAGTGTTCTCCTCTCATAGTGGTTTTCTCAGTACACTATAAAGAGTCGAGGGTGATGCTGAGTAAAATCTCCTGTGGTTGTATCAACAGTACGATTCAACACAACTTAAAGGTACTGGACAAGGAAGATTTGGAATAGGAAGTATTCTAAGCCAGAACAGTCTTACAATTCAGCTGCATTGTGGCACAAAGTGATGCATTTAGAGGAAAGTTAACGGGAAGAAATGGAATCATTGTTGGAAGAACATGCAGAATTGTTTAAACCTCCCACTCCATTGCCAGCAACACTGGTAACACAACTCCATTGCCAACAACACTGGTAACACTGCGAAGGATTGCCACAGAGGAAAGAAGCCATAAAGACTTCTGCATCACCTTCAACAGGTGATGGAAAACTTTATAACCATCAGTGCCATGATAAGATTACAGAAGTAAAACCGTGGGAAGTCTGGTACTGAGCGCCGCAGGTTTCTAATCTGTGCCAGACAGCATGGAACTTGATGACCCCTAGAGGTCTCTGCAGCAGTCGCGCCGTAAGCCGTGGCTGCGTGTGCTCCTGGCCCCATAGTCTAATGTGAGGGCGCCACTGTGGAGCACAAGGTCCCAGCGGCCAATAGCGTGTATTAGGTGGCAGCCTCTCACACAGCGAAGCAATCTGGTATTCGCGTTGAGTCGGTTGATATCTCACTTACAGACATCGTGTTTATGTTGCGTATGCTTACATCCTGTTTATGAGTGGACGTTGTTTTGCATGGAGGCTAAGATGGTCTGTCTTCTGGAACAACAGCAGCTGCTATGCAGCAGCAGCAGCTCCAGTTAGACATCTTACAAAAGTAGATGCGGTTGTCAATGGCCAAAGCTGATGCCCGGGATGCATTACCACAAAAGCTTCCAAGTCATCAGGTGTCCGATGCTTTCCCATGCCCGCTGTCATTCCCACCATTTAATGACACTGAACAAGACTGGGAAACAAACTTACATTGGCTGAAACAACATTTCATGGATTTTCAAGTCATGGATGACCCCTTGCAGCGGTCGTTGTTTTTGTCTTGGGCCTCCCCAGACACATTCTTTCTTCTCCGCAAGTTGTCACCCTTGTCCGATCCTGTTGCTCTCTCTTTCCAGGAGATATGCTTTTTGCTGAGAAACTATTATTCACAGCACTTCCATGTGGTCGCATCTTGGCTGGAGTTCCATCAGTGCCATAAACAGCCTGGTCAATCCTATTGTTCCTGGGTCACGGACTTGCAGGTTCTCAGCCGTCGATGTGATTTTACATGCACCAATCAGCAGTGTAAGGCTTCATGTGCGGACTCCCTGATCCAGGATGTGGTGGTTCAGCTGGATCCCGATCCCGAGGTCCGCACTGTGTCACTGAAACTCGATAATCCCTCACTGGAAGAGATTCTCCGCATTGCCCACTCATTTGGAATTGCTCAGGCGGCTAACGAGTGTCTCATTGCGTGGCCACAAGTGGCAGCGATCGATTCGTCTCTGTGGGTTCCACCCTCACGACGTAGTCGTGGCCCAGCCAACCGAGGCAAGCGCTGCCGGGACTCCTCTTTGTCTGACATCTCTATGGCTTCAGAGACTCCGGTTGCCCCTCATAGCTGCTTGCACGGCCCGCTCCCATCTTGCCCACAGTGCTTTACCACACACTCTCGAGCTGATTGCCCCCACCGCTGGAAAACGTGCACACTGTGTGAGGAGGGGGGCCACATCTGATCTGTCTGTTGTAGTTGCTTGACTAGCTCCCGTCCTGCCTCAGGATACAGTACATGGTCTGCAATCGGTCGTCCCGCTGGAGGACCCATCAGCATGGAAGCTATTTCTCACACTCCGCCTTTTTACTGAGGATGTCAGTTTTCAGGTGGACACTGGGGCCACGGTTTTCCTGATTAATATTGTGACATATACCCGCCTGGGCTCCCCTGTGTTGTCACCCCCCTCTCGGCATTTTGTTGCCTACGGTGACGGTTCCATTCCCCTTCGTGGGAATCATCA
The DNA here is from genome assembly GCF_023864345.2 of Schistocerca serialis cubense. NCBI lineage: Eukaryota > Metazoa > Arthropoda > Insecta > Orthoptera > Acrididae > Schistocerca > Schistocerca serialis. The sequence continues at coordinate 388,751,585 of NC_064643.1, read as the reverse complement.
TCCAGGCGACATACAAACATGTTCCCCGGCTCCTTACTGTATTTGTCATCGATCATCTGTCAGCTTTGAATATTTTGGGCCTGGATGCACTTCAACTGTTTGGCTTTTCAATTTCCTGAAGCTAGGGTCATTTCCTTGGCTGTTCCTTTTCAGGACTTAGACGATCTGTGCTTGGCTTTTGCATCATTGTTTGCAGTGGATCACGGGTGTGCTTCACGTTTTCAGGTGCACATCTCACTTCGGCCGGATGCGCAGCCTCACTTTTTCTGGGCTAGACCCATTCTGTGGCCTTACGGCCAGCAGTCAAACAGGAACTGGATTGGCTCCAGGCTGTTGGCGTCCTAGAGCCTGTGACATACAGTGCTTGGGCGACACCATTGGTGGTCATACAGAAACCCAATGGGTCCCTTCAACTGTGTGGGGACTTCGGCAGTACTGTCAATGCTCAGTCCTTAGTAGACACTTACCCCAACCCCCTACAGGAAGACCTTCTCGCCAAGCTTGCGGGTGGTAAGTACTTTTCTAAGATCGACCTGGCTGTGACACACCAGTGTAACGAGTGTCTCATGGCACGGCCGCAAGTGGCAGCGATCGATGCGTCACTGCGGGTTCCGCCCTTAGATGCTGATTTCCAGAACATCATGGTTATCACACACCTTTCTGATTATATAAGTGCCTTCCATTTGGCATCTCTTAGGTGCCGGCAATTTTCCAGCGGTTCCTGGAGCAGCTTACGCAGCCTATCCCAGCCTGCAAGAATTATCTGGATGACATCTTGGTCACTGGGTGTTCCTGCCAGAGACATTTGGACAACCTCAGCGCCTTATTTCACTCTGTGCAATCTGCAGGTTTACGCTGTCGGCTGGACAAGTGTTGATTTTTTCAACCGGAAGTGGAATACTCAGGCCACTGGCTTAGCAAAGATGGCATTCGACCTTCAGATCGCAATGTCGCAGCCATTGAGGCCCTTCCTCAACCAGGACTTATCTGAACTCGAGGTGTTTTTGGGCAAGGTTACTTATTACTTAAAATTGTTACCCCAAGCTGCCTTCATTGCTCAACCCCTCAATCACCTGTGTCACAAAGGGGTGCCTTTTGATTGGACTCCTGTCTGTGACCAGGCTTTTCTCTGTTTAAAGATGATGCTAAAGTCCGCCCCTTGCCTTACTCCCTTCTCTCCGGACCGTCCCCGGATTGTGGTGGCTGATGTGTCAGCATACGACATTGGGGCAGACCTCGCACATTGGAATACCGATGGCTCAGAACAGCCCATCGCTTATGCATCTAAAACGTTAACCCCAGCACAACGGAACTACTCCCAGATTGAAAAGAAGGCCCTGGCGATAGTGTTCGCTGTACCAAAATTTCACATCTATCTCTTTCGGGCCAAGTTCACCCTCCTGACGGACCATAAACCCTTAGTAACACTTTTCAGACCCCACTTTCACCTTCCGGAGTGGACTGCTCAATGCCTCCAGTGCTGGGCGTTATTTTTATGGAATTACACTTACACCATCCGGTATAAGCCCACCACCCACCATGCTAACACAGACGCTTTGTCATGTTTCCCAGCAGGCCCCAATCCTGTGTTTGACCAACAGGAGGTCCTCTGCTTTCACATTGATTCCGCCCCTCGATATGTGCCAGACGGTCTGCCTCTTGTGGTTGCTCACATTGCCACGGCTACACACCGAGACCCTCTCTTGCAGTAGGTTCTCTGCTATGTTTTCCACAGTTGGTCCTCCTATATCACTCGTCAGATGCGGTCCGACTTCAGCCCCTGGCGCCACCTGTCCCACAGGCTATCTGTGGTCGATGATTCCCTGTTGGCCACGGAGTCGGATGCCCATCGGTTGGTCATCACTCCAGATTTTCGACATCACATGCTCAGTTTGTTACACCACGGGCACTGGGTATGTCCCACATGAAAGTTCTGTCTGTCTTGCTGGCATGTGTATTGGCCCAGCATCGATGGCGATATTGACTGCCTGGTCTGCGGGTGCACTGTGTGTGCGCGTCACCAGGCAAGCCCCCCCCCCCCAGTCATTTGCACCCTGGCCTGTGCCTCCCCGGCCCTGGGATCGCATCCATCTTGATTCTGCAGGCCCGTTTTTGGGGTCCATGTGGTTACTTATAGTTGATGCCTACTCCAAATACCCATATGTCATCCGCACGGCATCCACCACCAACAGAGGCCACACTCATGGCCCTGGCCAAGGTTCTCACCATTGAGGACCTGCCTCACACATTGGTCTCCGATAATGGCCCCCAATTCACGGCATCCCCCTTCCATGACTTCTGTCAGGCCAACGGTATCAAACATACCCATAGCCGATAGCCCGCCTTTCCACCCTTCCTCCAATGGCACAGTGGAGAGGCTTGTCTGCATATTTAAACAACAGCTGACAAAGGCAGTCGAAACATCTCCAACCACATCGGCCCTCACCCTGTTCTTGAGCGCAAATCGCACCACGCCAATTGATGGACTTAGTCCGGTGGAGCTCCTCCATGGGCAACAGCTGCGGACCCTGCTCCATTTGCTGATGCCGTCACCCTCCCATCCCCGCTCCCGGCCCTCTCAGTGTTACACCCCCCGGGGCACCTGTGTGGGCCTGCGTGTACGGGAGCAAGGTGGGTTGCATGCCGCCCATGGTCGTTGCGGCCCATGGGCAGCGTGTGGCATCAGTGCAGATGTCGAAAGGGTTGGAGCGCCAATATCATAATCAGCTCACCCGCGTACCCCCACGGGTCTCCCGCCGCCACCTCCTCCTACACTACCTCCTTCGGGTACAGACGTGGTCCTCGAGTCGCCGCCACTGCCCCCAGTTGCTGCCTCCCTGCGAGTCTGCCGCCGGCCCTCCCCGCACCCAGGTGGATCGGAGGCTCCCTCCGACGCCCTGGCCTCTGGGTCGGCTGCCATGAACATCTCAGACGTCCCTTCCTCCCTGACAACAGCAGTTGCCGAGCCTGGGTTTTCTACCACTGCACCATCCGGTCGGTTTCACCCCTACGCGCAAGTTTCAGGGAGGAGGGATCTGGTACCAAGCACTACAGGTTTCAAAACCGCACCAGACGACATGGAACTCTATGGCCACTAGAGGTCTCTGCAGCAGTCACGCCATAAGCCGTGGCTGCACGTGTTCCTGGCCCCGAGTCTAATGTGAGGGCGCCACCGTGGAGCATGTGGTCCCAGCAGCCAATAGTAACATACCCTGTCGTGTATTTAGGTGGCAGCCTCTCACTCGGCAAGGCGGTTTGGTATTCGTGTTCAGTTGGTTGATATCTCACTTACAGACATCGTGTTTGCGTTGCGTGTGCTTACGTCCCGTTTACAAGTGGACATTGTTTTGCTTTCGTGAGGTTATCTCTTGTGACCCTGTTGCTTAATACTTTGTTGTTGATCTTTGTGTCTTGCTCTGTTGTCTGTCGTCATGCTGCTTGTCCTTCCATTCTCATTTGCCCATCTTGTTTGTTCGCAGGCCGCTCCTGTTCGGTCACGCTGCGTTTTCGTTAGCGGACACCCCACGACCATTCCTGTCGCGGTTACAACAGGAAGAACCAGCAGTAATTGTACCCAAGAAAAGTGCAGGCAGGAGAAAGGCACACTGTTTTTGTTGTGATCATATATTATTAACTTAGCACACAGTCATGGATGCTTACACAATGCCGAATGTTCCAGAAACTTTGGATAACCCAGGGTAATGTTAATATTTTAAACTATGAATTTGAGAAGTGGGTACCAGTAGTTGGAAATAGCAATGAAGGATTGTCCCAAGACCCTGTTTACAGTTCCATCTGGTCATTAACAATACTGCCAAATGCCATTTGGAATTAAGAAAGCATCAGTGCATTCCAGCAATTGTTAGATATTTTCATGTTTTCCCGGGACATACAGCAGAATCTAATGTGGTCACAGGAAGTCTTTAGCTGAGTAAGAGCAGCACAGTTAACGCTGAGTTGGGAGATATGAAATTTCGTCCTTAAGGAAGTGCTTTATTTAGGTCACTGTTGTGACTCGCCGATCATTCAAAGTGCCGCCGTGCAATTACGCGCGTCCTCTACGTGCGGCGCTGTCTGCCAGCCATGCAGCAGCTGCGCCACCTAAGCGGCCAGCCGAGCAGCGGCCGCTAGACTGGGACTCAGTGCTCATTCGAATGCTAATGTGTACACATGTCTTACTTGTCAACTTACTCTGTGACTTATACATGTTGTTGTGTCGTTCCGAAATATATGTGTTAAACATGAAGTTCTAACAATTGGCGACGAGGTAGTGGATTTTTCCTTTTCACCGTTGACTCACAGGGTTCCATGGCTACTGTCGAGCAACTATAGCAAAATCTCCTTGAACAGCAAATGTTTCTAACAGCGGCGATTCGCGATTTCGTCGCGGCGTCAAATGCGGGGCGTTTCTCATCGTTGGCTATACCTCCTTGTCCTCCTTACGACGAAACGGCGAAAGACTGGTCTGATTATGAAAAACGTCTTTGACAGCACTTCTTGGCATTTCATGTCACGGACGAACAACCATGTAAGTCTCTGTTCCTTTCCTGGATTTCACCTCAAATGTATCGGTTGTTGTCGCAATTGGCTCCTTTGAAGGATCCTGCGTCTTTGTCCTTTGCTGAAATGTGCTCACTTCTATCTGTCTATTTTCAAAAGCAAACGCATGTGGTAGCCTCTCGTGTTGCCTTTTATCGTTGTCAAAAACAACCAAATCAATCCTATCGCACTTAGGCTGCTGAACTTCACGGCCTCAGTCGAAAGTGTCAATTTGTTACTGACGTTCACAAAGAATCCTATGCCGATTCCAAGTTACGGGATGCTATTATCCTGTTGGCGCCCGACAAAGAAGTTCGGCAACGTGCCCTTCAGTTGGCGAATCCGACTCTAGATGAAGTTCTCTCCATTGCGCAGTCTTTTGAAATTTCTCGCGCCGCTGGGGTGCAAATAGAGGCGTGGGGTGATGTCGGGGAAATACAACCTCTGTGCGCTGTTGATGACGCGTGCGGCGCGTCCCCGCCGGCCGACGTGGCCGCAGTGCGCTCCCACGCGCAGCCTCGGCCTAGCTGTAAACAACCCGCTAAGAAACTGCTGCAAAACCCTCGGCAACTTCCTTCATGTCCGCGGTGTTCTACGAAACATTCACGCGAGGATTGTCCCCAACGTTGGGCTGTGTGTCACAATTGCAAAAAGAAAGGTCATGTGTCTTCCGTTTGCAAATCCGACCGCATACATGATGTTCATGAACATGACGCTGATTCAGATTCTGTGTTGTCTGTCAATTGCACTTCTTCCCTTTCAGGGAAGTTATTCCTCACTGTCCAAATCCTTGGTCAAGATGTTCGCATGCAAGTGGATACTGGTTCTGCTGCCACTATAATTAATTCTCAGACGTATCTTCAGCTGGGTTCTCCACTCTTGTCCCCTGTCACTCGGCAATTACGGATGTACAATAAACAGAAGATTTCTCTCTTGGGACAGTTTAATGCTGAGGTATCTTACAAATCCGTCATCCGCACTGTTCCCATATTTGTGGTCGACCAGAGCAACGCAGAAAATCTTTTTGGTTTTGATGCCTTTCGCGTTTTTGGGTTCTCCATAGATGACTCTGTCAATAGTGTCTCTATGCTATTCCTTATGCTCAACTGGATTCCTTGTCGACGACATTTTCGTCCCTTTTCTCCTGGGTTAGGCCGTGCAAACGACTTTGAAGCTCATATCACGCTCAAACCCACTGCTCGGCCTAAGTTTTTTCGGGCTCGGCCCATTCCTATGGCCCTTCGTGATCGGGTAAAACGGGAGTTGGATCGTCTCACTGCTTCAGGGGTCTTGCTTCCTGTCACTTCCAGTGAGTGGTCTCCTGTCGTTGTAGTTGCTAAGCCAAATGGTGATATTCGTCTCTGTGGCGATTTCAATCAGAAATCACAATTTTTTCACGCATCTATCACGTACTTGGGCTTTCAACTCTCTCGGGATGGTATTCGTCCGCTTCAACAAACTGTCGCTGCGATCGAGGCCCTTCCTCGCCCTACATCTGTTAAGGAACTGCAGACCTTCTTGGGTAAAATAGCATACTATCACAAGTTTTTACCGTCTGTGGCTTCGGTGGCTCAGCCGTTGCATCGCCTGTTGCATAAAAACGTGCCTTTTCACTGGTCCGCGTCATGTGAAGCGGCTTTCCAGAAGTTGAAGACTATGCTGAAACAGGCCCCGTGCCTGGCTACTTATCGACCTGGCCAACACCTTGTTCTTGCCACAGACGCCTCTCAATACAGGGTCGGTGCAGTCCTTGCGCAACGTTTTTCTGACGGTTCAGAACAACCCATTGCTTATGCCTCCAAAACACTCACGGATGCCCAACAAAAGTATTCTCAAATTGAGAAAGAAGCTTTGGCCATCATTTATACTCTTCATACGCTCGATGTTTTTCTCTATGGCTCAAAATTTCATCTTGTTACGAATCACAAACCACTTGTTTCCTTGTTTCATCCATCAACGTCACTTCCCGACAAAGCTGCACACCGCCTCCAGCGTTGGGCTCTTTACTTGTCCCGTTTCAATTATGAGATCCATTTCCGGCCAACGGCTCAACATGCGAATGCTGATGCTCTGTCTCGCCTTCCCATGGGTTCTGATCAGGCATTCGATAGGGACGAACTTTTGTGTTTCCACCTGGATGTTGCCGAGCAGCAGGTTGTGGATGGGTTCCCCATCACTGGGGACAGGCTGGCGGCTGCTACGGGTTCTGACCCTACCCTCTCCCGGGTTTTACGCTGTATTCAGAAGGGTTGGCCAGATCACCCGTCCGCTAAGACTTCTGATCCGTTGCGGAACTACTACACTTTGCGCTACCGCCTCATGGCTAGGGATGGTGTTATCCTCCTCTCCACTGACAATGCTTCGCCGCGTGTTGTGGTACCTGCGTCTTTGCGTGCTTCGGTCTTGCGCCTCCTTCACCAAGGGCACTGGGGTGTGTCTCGCACAAAATCTCTGGCGCGCCGTCATGTGTACTGGCCTGGCATCGACTCTGAAATAGCACACATGGTCGCTGCTGCGGCCCTTGTGGTCACAGGCCACTGCCACGAAGTCATCTTTGTTACCGTGGCCTTCGCCTGAGAAGCCCTGGGAGTGCATTCATGCTGACTTTGCGGGACCCTTTTTAGGTACTTATTGGCTCCTCATAATTGACGCCTACTCTAACTTTCCTTTCATTGTCCGTTACACGTCGCCTACCACCGCGGCAACCACCAGTGCTCTCGCCCTCATTTTTTCTTTGGAAGGCCTCCCCTCTACTCTTGTTACTGATAATGGTCCGCAATTTGCCTCTTCTGAATTTGTGGATTTTTGTGCTCGTCACGGCGTTACGCATGTCACGGCCCCGCCGTTCCATCCACTATCCAACGGTGAGGCTGAACGACTGGTCTGCACATTTAAGGCTCCGATGCGGAAACTTCTGACTTCTTCTGCTGCTGCTGATGTGCTTCTCCAGTTTTTGGCGTCTTACCATTTTACCCCGATGGGCGACCACAGCCCAGCTGAGCTCTTACATGGCCGACAGCCCCGCACGCTACTTCATCTTCTGCGGCCTCCCACTTCACAGCCGCGGGTGCCTTCACTTGGCTGGTTCACCGCCGACGACCTCGTCTGGGTACAGGGATATGGCAGGCGGCCAAAATGGAGCCCGGGCCACATCTTAAGACACCGTGGCAGACGCCTGTATGAAATCCAGACGGACACGGGTGTTGCAGTGCATCATTCGGACCAGCTTCGGCCTCGGGTGCCAGCAACGCCTGTTCCGAATGCCGCCACACCACCTTTGGCTCTACCTGACGCTCGGGATCTTGGCATCTTTCAATACTCACAACGCAGCCCTCTCACCGTCATCGCGATGCCAGCACCAGAACGGACGCCACAAGGAGACGTGCCCATGCAGGAACCGGAGGACCATCCTCTGTCAGAGCAAATCTACTCGCCTCCTCCTCCAACGGACGCCGACACATCGCCCATGTCTCCTGTCATATCAACTGGACTTGCCGCAACAGGCAGATTGGTGCATGGAGCCCCAGCAGATTCGACCCCTAAGTCTCCTGTCATCTCGACCCGTTGTCATCGGGGACACTTCTGTCCGTACGGGAAGCCTCCTCATCGAGACTTTACGGCGAGTCAAACAACGCCTATGGACGTTAGCCATCTCCAGGACGCCTCCATCAAGACCAGTGCAACAATTTCAAAGGGGGGAAAAAAATGTTGTGACTCGCCGATCATTCAAAGTGCCGCCGCGCAACGCGCGTCCTCTACGTGCGGCGCTGTCTGCCAGCCATGCAGCAGCTGCGCCACCTAAGCGGCCAGCCGAGCAGCGGCCGCTAGACTGGGACTCAGTGCTCATTCGAATGCTAACGTGTACACATGTCTTACTTGTCAACTTACTTTGTGACTTATATGTGTTGTTGTGTCGTTCTGAAATATATGTGTTAAACATGAAGTTCTAACAGTCACATTATTAGCCAGGATGGTGAATGAACAGATCTCTGTTCCTTACAACTTGTGGAGTACACCTAATATGAAGAAGGGGCTGCAGTTCTTTTTAGGTTAGAGTAACTATTATCAAACATTTATGCCAAAATATTAAGACGTATCCACCTCCTCTGAAGAGGATTCACTGGGCATCGAATTGTGAAGAAGAGCCTTTGTGTGGTTGAAGGAATTATGGCCTACTGACCTCATCCTTGCTTTTCCAGAATACAACAATTCAGATTGTCATGCAAAGCTAGCAACCAAGCCTTAGGGTGCATATTAAGTCAAGAAGTATTTGGAACAAAGCAGCTGTTAACCCATGCTTCTAGGCCATCAAACATGCCACAGAGAAACTATTACTACAGAAAAAAAGAGGTACTGAGCCTCATTTAAGGCATCACATATTTCAGTTGCTACTTGTATGGCAGACTTTTCAAACTAGTGACTGAACACACAGCATTAAAATGGCTATGAGCCTGAAGTATCTGACTAGTCATCTGACTTCATGGGCATTGTCTTAGTGGATTTGTGTTTGAAGTTGTACAATGTCCCAGGAAAACTCACAATAATTCTGAGAGCCTGAGCCGAAAAGTGTGTCCAATAGTGTGTGGTAGTATTTCTCAGATGAATGGCAAAAAGCACAGATGCTGACCCTGACTGTCAGAAATTCACAAAGCCGATACAGTTCTTCACTGCCAATGTGTTACTATAAGCAAATCAGGCATGTGCAATGAATAGTCGTACCAGAGGGTTTATGCACCGAAGTTCTGAGATAAACTCATGATTCTTGGCAGAACTTCGAGGATAGCAAGCTGTGGTATGGTTGAACACTGGACCTGAGAGTGAGATGTAGAGTACTACTTGCCAATCTGCGAATCTTGCATCCAAAGAGTACCCTTGCATAACCTACCAGAGACTAGTCAACCTCCCAAATGATTGACATGGGTATTCTGGGCCCTTTGGGCAAACCCCAGTGGAAAATCATTGGCTTGACCATTATTGATAATTTTCTATCAATGATTGCTATCCTGGACCAGCATGCCATAACAGTGGCACAAGTCACAGTTAACATTTGGGCATTAAAATTCAGGGCCCCAAGAGTATCTAGACATTAATTTCATGTCGGAACTAATGAAGCAGTTGTGCTACCTCCTGTGAATCTGGAAGTTAAGAAAAACTTTATTACATCCACCAGCCAATAGAAGAACAGAGTGGGTGCATTGAAAAATAATTGAGATGCCACATCATTATACCAACAGCCATCATAATGACTGAGATGCCTTGTTGCCAGTACTTGCATACAACTCCAAGATGCATGAAAGCATGTGGCTTTCGTCCTTTGAGGTCATATAAGTGCAAAAAATACCTTTGCTTATGAGTTCATCAAACCACATCCTGGGGACGATATGTCTGCTGTCAATTTATTCGCAAAGAGGTTAAAAGCTGTGTGGTGCTAGGTTCAGAAGGCAATCACTAAAGGACTAGAACATAAGAAAGGGTTGCTGCAAATAAAAGTCACAATAACAAATTTTCAAGTACACTATTTGATCTAAAGTATATGGACATCTATTACTGGACATTAATATGGGGCATGTCCACCCTTCACCTTTATCACAGCTTGAACTCTGCTGGGAACACTTTCAATGAGGTATCTGAAAGTTCATGGAAGAATGGTAGTCCATTCTTACTGAACAGCTGACACCAGAATAGGTAATTATGTTGGACGCTGGGGTCTACAGCAAAGTCAACGTTCTAATTCATCCCAGAAGTGCTCCATTGGGTTCAGATTGGGACCCAGGCAAGTTCACTTCAAGAATGTTATTGTCCATAAACCATTGCCCCACAGCACGTGCTGCTTTACAATAAGGTGCATCGTCATGCTGGTACAAACAATCCTTTCACAGATTCACTACTGCAACACACTCATTTACAATCATCCATTATCTGGTAGCATTGCTCCTTACAGACCTTCAAGTGTCACACAGCACTGACTGGAGAAATTTTTGGATTCTGAGGAGCTGCTTGGTGATTGTACCTTGTGCTTTTTAACTCCCTGTGCACAGTAATTCTGCTAACTGTATTGTTGGCAGCACTCTGGAACTCTTGAGAGATTCCTTCCACTGATTTCGTGCAATTTTTTATAATCCCTCTTCACAATGCTCGATGGTCCTCGTTTATCACTATATGAGGTATGAGTGGTCTTGGTTTAGATGCAGTTATTCCTTCATATTTCCAGTTCATGATCACATCACCAATAGTCAACACAGTTTTAGAAGGGCAGAAATGTCCATGATGGATTCATTACTCATGTGACATCCAATGATTAGTCCACATTCGAAGTCCTGAGCTATATACTGACTGACCCATCCTGCTGTTACAGCTTCTTTACTAACAACACAATACTGCCCACCTCCTTTTCTACTTGTCGTTGCATCTCTCATGACATTTAGTGGTCAATTATGAATTAAATATGCATGTCTGGATACTTTTGATCAGATAGAATAGGTTATACACACCTAGAAGGGAACTTTCATGTGACATCTTGGTTTCTAGAAGTTACCGAAAATGGTATTTCCGGTTAGTATAAAACCACAGCTTTCACTTGGAACCAACCTGGTACATGTGACATCTATTCAACCTTTTAGAGATGCCTTGGAAGCTCTGTTGTCACTCCCAGCAGCCACAATGGAAGGGAGGAGTGCAGTGGAAAGAGAGGAAGAATGGCATGCCAAATTAAGCAGTCTCCCTGCAGCTACACATGCCCCTTCATATGCATTGAGTTCACAAGGCAGGCTACTATAGATGTGAGAAGATACTAACAGCAAATTTTGGCCATAATAGGGGACCATTACACTGAACATCACATACTCCCTACTCTAGCTGCCTGATCTTTCCTTTTAAATGTTGCCCACCAAAAACCTGACCTCCCTACCTGTAAATATCACCCTAGATTCTACTTTTCTTGTTTCCCTGGAACAATAAATTGTTTCTTAGAGTAACCAAACCAGCATGGAACAATTATTTCACCATATGCACCTATATTTCAAGAACTACTAGCACCAAAAAATCATGCTGGGAAGTTCTTTGTCAACTACCTCCTGAGACCTACTCATTGCAGGTGCAGCTTACTTCTGCCATAAACAGAAGTCATCCGTACCTCATTCTCACCCTCCTTTTGCTTACAGGGCTAAAGCAACATCAGCACTCATAAAAGTATCGGTACGAATGAATGAAGCAGTCAGTGGACTATACAGGGTGATTTTTTCCACCGTGGTCAAACTCTAGGGATTGATCGAGAGGAGGACACAGAACAAAAAAAGATCTAATGAACTTATGCCCGGAAATGCATGCTACACACAATTTATTCAATCATATGTTGTTACAGAGACTGCAGTCTAATAAGTGCTGTACCATACAGCCACAGTTACAGAATGCATGGTTTCCTCCTAGAGCATCACACTGTTCCTTATACGTCATGCCCTAGTGCCCTCTCCTGCCATAATAACTGGTAATGTTGTGTCCGATTCATTTGTCTTGCTGACTCACCTTGTAGTGGAAGTAATACAGTATTGTACACAATGGCTCCATATTTGAATTGAGAGCTTGCCAACATGGTATTCCTTATGGAAAGGCAAATGGCAACGAGTGGCAGGCAGCAACGTTGTATCAGGAGATCTAGCCCCATCAACAACAACTGCAGCATTGAATGTTTGCAATCATGTTTCGCTATTTGTCTGAGATAGGGTCATTTCAGGAAGCAGGAAATCAAGAAGAATGTACCTGAAATGTTCAGACATCAACACTTGGAGGAAAGTGTGATTAACACTGTGGAAGGTGACCACCGTGTCAGTACCAGGCAGTTGGCCCACCAGTACAGAGTAAGCGAGACAACTGTGTGGAACTTTCTCCATGACAGTTTTTGCTACCCTTGTCACTTACAGTGTGTGCAGGGCTTACTAGTGACAGACTTTCCACATTGGAAGCAGTTTTGTCACTGGTTTCTTCACAAGTCAACCACGATTCTGGGACTTGTTTCATCCAGCCTATTCATAGATGAGGCCCTCTTTATGCATAGTGGTTATCTTCAATTTCCACAACAGTTACCTATGGGATAATATGCAGAACCCCTGTGTTAAGGTGACAGCGAATCATCGGCATCGGTGCAGCTGGAATGTGTGGCCTAGAATAATTAGCAACCATATTTTGGGACCAGTTTTTCTTCCATGTCACCTAACAGGCATAACTATCAGCGGTTATTGTGGCTGATTTTGCCTCTCCTGCTGGAAGAAGTGCCATTGATGATTCGAAGGGTTATGTGGCTGCTACACAATGATGCTCCAGCCCACTTCGCCATTAATGTCTGCACAGGTCTCAATTGTGTCTTCCCTAGTTAATGGATTAGATGAGAGGGTCCAGTCGCATGGCCTTCTCTTTCATGAGATCTCAACTTGTGTGATTTCTGGTAATGGGGCCATCTCAAAAGTATCATGTCTGCAGAGCCCATTCCAAATGTGGAGACACTGGAGCTGCACATTCAAGCTGCCTCAAACACTGTATGGATTCAGCCTGGCCAAAGTGAATGTGTGAGACAGAGCATGCTATGGCGCATACACACATGCGCTGAGGCACAGGGAAACCAGTTTCAACAAACACTGGAACTGTGGCTGCATGGTAGAAGGCATATTAGATCACAGTCTCTGTAACAATGTATGATTGAATAAATGGTCTCTAGCACGGAAACCATGCATTTCCAGACATAAGTTCATTAGAGCTTTTTGTTCCATATCCTCTCATTGATCAGTCCCTAGAGTTTGTATACAGTGGAAAAAAACACCTTGTAAATCAATGTAAATATTCCATGTAAATAACTGCAATAGATATAAGATGTTTGGACAATAATAAAATCTGGCACCTAAGTATATAAATGTAACAACTAACCTAGTCTCTGTTCACAGCACATGTAAACAGGATGCAAAGGATGGAGAGTTATGACCTGGCATGACACACTTTCAGTGCCCGTTATGGGTGTTTCTTCACAGCTAATGACATCACTAGAGCACTGGCCATTATCCGTATTATGATGGCCTTGAAACAACCCAACATGCAGGGCATCAAGCCAGCATTGTATAAACCTCGCTATGTGATGCTGCTGTCGGCAGCAGCCAAACAGTCACAGAGGTACTTCTTATATGAGCCCAATCAGGCACCACAGCATCATGCTGGCAAGCACTGTAACTAGACAGCCATTGTGCAGTCCACAGAAGCACTGACTGAGCCAGTGACTCTTGTAATTGGGCAGCCATTGTGTGGCCAAATCCTCAATTGATTTAGCATCAACTGGGCAGCCACAGTTCATTTCCAACCACCATAATAGGTTGAGTACTACTCAACTGTTAGCATCTTGCTGTTGGCTTCCTGTCCTCCATGACAGCTGTTCAGGGCCAGAGCACGTGTGTGAGATACATCCACACCATCTTGATAACAGAACACCAACTCCATACCATTAAAGCAGCAGTCGTTCAAAAACCAGTCTGTATTCTCATAATGCTATTATCTTTCAGTTCCATTCTCCTCATTTTTTGACCTCCTCTCTAACACCTACACAAATAAATAAGTTTTTCTACCATTGTCTCAAATTTTTCATTTCTTTAGCCACATCCATAACTGAATTGTTTCTTTATTATTTTTCTGCTTATGAAATGTTCCATTACAACAGTGAACCATCAACATCTAGGTTTGGAAAATCAATTTTTTACATTTCAATACATCTCCTTAGATACTCTAATCACACACACACACACACACACACACACACACACACACACACACACACACACACACAATTTATCAACTTGATTTAAACCTTAGAAAAAAAAGCCTCTCATTCCTGTAAGTTGTTCTTTTCCCATTTTCCAAATTTATTCAGAAGATCCTGTCAGCAGCATCTCAGTAGCGATACCATTAGAGTCTTGATGACAATGACATCTTCCATGCGTTTATATAATTGTTTTGGGTGTGTAATCAGCATTGTGATACACACGTCTGCAATCCCAAATTTTTAAACAGCCCGCCAGGTACCACAAACACTGAAGGAGGGAATTAAAGGGGAGTTTAAAGCTTTATGGATGATCAGACCCATCACTTCTAGCATTTGGGAGAGAGTAACATTAATAATCAATCACACATATGGGTCTCTGTGAAGATATAAAATCTATTCTCAACACATGATATATCATTGATCAATATCCTATTTAGAGGCCAAAAGTTGCTTGCAAAATTGAATGGACTTGGCCTTCTCCACAACTGACTTTGCAGCTTGGAGTTAACTGCCCAATGAATTACGCTGGTGTCCAAAATTAAAGCAGCAAATTGCTATTTCTGCAGCCCATGTCTCAATCACAATACAATCATACAAACTGTCAATGGATGTCATTATGATCGTGTTCTGCATGGAAGACAGCATTCCAATCAACGGACAACCATGCCAGCAATGGGTCAGGGCACATGCCAGCAATGGGTCAGGGCACCTATCAAGCAGGATTGTGTTTGCAGGGTAGCCCTCATCTACAACTGCTGTGTAGTACATAGACACAGATGATGCAGTATGACACAGAGAAGATGCCTACCAACACTCTGCCATGGAGAGCCATAGCAAGAATGGAAGTAGGAGAGTCACAAACTGATGTGGCCAGATGGCTTAATGTGAATTGTTATGTTGTTTCTTGGGTGAGGTGGCAGTTTATAGAAACCGAAACTGTATCTCAGAGACCAGGACAGGGTCGACCACATCTTACATCAGAAAGAGTGGACTGTTATTTGGATGTAAGGACATGACACTACTGCCTTACTACTGCAATACAACTGGCATCTGACCAGTGGCATCCAAAGGATGTGTTGTATTGGGGCAAACAGTGTACAGAAGGCTTCAGCGGAGTGGCGTTTATTGTTGGAGACCTGCTGTCTGTTTACCTCTGGCACATCTTCAGAGAAGGGAATGTCTAGAGTGGAGCTGTCAACATGCCACCTGGATGGTCAAACGATGCGCCAACGCTCTTCTCACAGATGTATCTCGATTTGGTCTGGAGAGTGATTCTCGACAGATTCATATCTGGAGGGCATGAGGAACACAATTTTGAGACCAAAACATTACGGAAAGAGACTGATATTGAGGAGGATCCCTAATGGTGTGGGCAGGGATTGTGTAGACAACTTGAACACCTCTTTATGAAACTGTACAGCTGAATCAGTAAGATTTAACTGCTGTCAGGTACTGTGAGATCTTGGGACCTCATGCACAGTTGTTGCGAGGTGATGTGGGCCAAAACATCGTATTGATGGATGATAATGCTCGACTTCATAGAGCATGGGTGGTTGATGCTTTCCTGGAAATGGAAGATATTGTAGCACGACATGGCCTGTTCACTCTCCTGATATGAATTCCCATAGACCATGTCTGGGATGCTGTAGGGAGATGGGTTGCATCATGTCAGCATCCACCAACCACTCTGCAAGACTTGAGAGCAGCTCTGCAGAAAGAATGGGCTTTATTGCCTCAACGTGAGATTGATGACATCATTCACAACACGTCCCATCATTGTCATGCCTGTATTGGTGCCAGATGTGGTCACACCCCATACTGAGCACATTAACCAGTTGTCAGAATGTGTGTGCAAATCTATCAAGTTGGAAAACAACAAAGAACATCTTTGTCTACTGTTACGTGTGTTGCAGTTGATTATGTTCCGTATTCTTTATACTGTTTCTATTTTACATCACCTGTTTATAATGTTTTGTGGCAAAATGAATGCAACCTTGCAAAATTTTCGTTTGCTGCTTTAATTTTGGAAACCAGTGTATATTATCAACATTATTTTTTGTTTGTGAGAAGTTCATGCAATAAGAACACCTACAAAATTTACATTCATTATTCCAGCATTTTCAAGATACAAATCTAAAGCATAATCTGCAGAAATGCACATTTTTTAAAGAAGTCATAGAGTACTTACCTTGCATTCTTAACTAAATGAACATAACAGCCACTCAGTAGCATTCAACTGTAATCAGTAATTTGCTGCACACAAAAAAATTGACGGAGTTTCAGTTGTTACTGGGCGAAGTTATTTCATTCCATACAGAGCTAAAATAATGTTTCCCCTTAAATAACCCCTCACACTAAAACATACAACTGGTCTTCCAAGAGAAAGAAAGCTTTTCAGATCTACAAACAGAAATCCCATATCTCATTCGGAGATTAACTATGAAAATGGCAGCAATAGCGGTGTCATAATGGCCACATATAAAGCTTTTTAAGAAGCCCATTGTCCATAATTGGGCTACAGAACATGATCAAGAAATTTAAAGAAACAAGTGAATTAGCTGGGGCAGCAGGACAGGGAGGCAGCCCATTCCCATGGCAGTTGATAAAGTTGCTGTAGGTACAGCTGATCATGCAGCAGATGACTCAAATTCTGCAACCAGTGCTTGAGCTGTGTCACAGGAGTTCTCTCCTTCCTAGTCAATAGTTCTAGATGTTTTATCATGCATTTTACACTGGTATTCCTATGAGATTCAAAATTTGCAACAAATGAAGCCCCAAGATTGGCTACAACACCATGACTTTGCCCGCTGCTTTTTGGCACATATGGAAACGGATGACATGTGACCAAGGCATATTCTCTGGACAGAAGAAGCACATTTTACTCTGCACAGTGCCATGAATGCATAGAATTGTTGCATATGTGATTTTACTCCACTACCTGTTGTGCAGGAACATCCACTGCACTCAGCCTATATGACTGTATAGTGTGGTTTCATAAGCTCCTTCATTCTCAGTCTGTTTTTCTCGAAGTAGATAACACCTCCTGTGCCTGTTTGGTGCACAGTGAAATTTGCATGTTACAAGGACCTCCCTGTGCAACATGTGATTCCAGTTTTGGAGGAACCCAATTGTGTCTACATCACCATTGTCATGTAAGATGGGGCGAAGCTACGTGTCGCTTGACAGGTGAAAGATTTGCTTCGAGAAACCTTCAGTAATGATCGCAACATCAATAGGCAATTTCAACATGCATGGCCTTCCAGAACCTCCAGGCCTAAATCCATGTAACTTCTGGTTGTGGGGAAATTTGAAAGATTGTGTCTATCAGGACTGTATCTAAACTCTTCCTGATCTGAAGAATAGCATACTATGACATATCACTCTTATTATGGCAGATATACTGCAAGCAACTGTAGACAATGTCGTGTTGCAGATGCAGCAGGTTGCTGAGTCAGAGAGACTATACTGAATACATGGTCTAGCTCATAACCATACCCTAATAAAAATGCCAGATTGACCATTATTATATGTTTGATATTCCTTCCCTTTTCCTGCACCCACACCACATTCTGACACTGACAGCATCATATTTTCACCTGTCGACAGAAAGTGGAACTTCTTTTTTTTCCAGTCTGCTCCTTGAGCGCACTGAGTAATGAACATACCTAAGCTGTTTCACTGTCCTGTGATATATGCAGCCCACACGGCAACACTTGGAAGATCAACAGTTGAATTATAAACGCCCAGTACCCACCAGAAAAGTGCCACCTGCTTTCTATATGTTGAATGACAACAACTGGCACATATTCCACAATGACTTTTTCTTGTACGGGGACATTTTGCCATACTACTATATTCATCTGCTATGTTCTGAAATGGACTCCCATTTACTGTTGTTGACAGTATTGTCTTATTTTTCCACAGGCCCCCTAATAAGACTAGTGAAGTAGTTGCAAACAGAGGCAGCAGTCTGATTTCCTGTGTAACTGATGCAACAACACACCTACTGTTGGAAGCTGAAACCCGAACGTTCATAGCAGTGCATACATGGCATATCAAGCCCTAGCTGGGAAATATTTTGAAATATAGTGGTTTGTCCAGCAGACAATAATTGCTTCAGCCAGACTTTTTAACATTAACTGCAATAACATATTGATGGGAGTCTTTGCAAGACAGTAATTAAGACAGGTGTTGCTTGATGTTTAGAAGGAGGGAGGGAGGGAGGGAGGGGGGAGGGGAGAGGGAGAGAGAGAGAGAGAGAGAGAGAGAGAGAGATAGCGTGACAGCACTAGGCTTAGTGACTTTGACTAGAGTACTGCCTCAGATTGTATTTACTTGCCTTTGCCTTGCTGTTTGTCTCGTCTGCTGTTTGTTTGTTGCCAAGCCTGATTGTCAGAACGACTATTCGGGTATAGCTGAATGCAGCAGTGGGTATTTTAGGCTCTGACATTATGTAACAAATAGATTGTATGGAAAGGGTATCATACACAAATCTGTAACTGTGCCAATGTTTTATTATAGCTATGTAAATCATTTTAAATGGGAAGAATGTCTTCTGTAAAAATACACTGAAGTACCAAAGAAACTGGTATAGGCATGCATATTCAAATACAGAGATATGTAAACAGACAGAATACAGTGCTGTGGTTGTCAATGCCTGTATAAGACAATAAGTGTCTGGCACATTTGTTAGATCGGTTACTGCTGCTACAATGGCAGTTTATCAAGATTTAAGTGAGTTTGAACATGGTGTTATAGTTGGTGCACAAGAGATGGGACACAGCATCTCCGAGGTAGCGATGAAGTCGGGATTTTCCCGTAAGACCATTTCACGAGTGTACCAGGAATATTAGGAATAAAGTAAAACATCAAATCTCTAACATCACTGCGGCCAGAAAAAGATCCTGCAAGAATGGGACCAACGATGACTGAAGAGAATCATTCAATGTGACTGAAGTGCAACCCTTCTGCAGATTGCTACAGATTTCAATGCTAGGCCATCAACAAGTGATAGCGTGTGAACCATTCAATGAAACATTACTGATATGGGCTTTCTGAGCCAAAGGCCCACTCATGTACCCTTGACGACTGGCCCACTCATGTACCCTTGACAACTGCGTAACACAGAGCTTTATGCCTCACCTGGGCCACTCGACACTAACATTGGACTGTTGATGACTGGAAACCTGTTGCCTGGTCGGACAAATCTCATTTAAAATTGTATTGAGTGAATTGTTATGTAAAGGTATGGAGATAACCTCATGATTCCATGGACCCTGCATGTCAGCAGGAGATTATTCAAGCTGGTGGAGGTTCTGTAATGGTGTGGAACATGTGCAGTAGGAGTGATATGGGATTCCTGATATGTCTAGATAAGACTCTAACAGGTGACACGCATCCTGTCTGATCACCTGCATCCATTAATGTCCATTGTGCATTCGGAAAGACTTGGGCAATTCCAGCAGGGCAATGTGACACCCCATACACCAGAATTGGTACAGAGTGCTTCAGGAACACTCATATGAGTTTAAACACTTCCCCTGGCCACCAAACTCCTCAGACATGAACATTATTGAGCATATCTGGGATGCCTTGAAATGTGCTGTTGAGAAGAGATCTGCACCCTCCCATACTCTTACAGATTTATGGACAGCCCTGCAGGATTGATGGTGTCATTTCTCTCCAGCACTACTTCAGACATTAGTCGAGTCCTTGCTATGTCATGTTGTGGCAATTCTGCATGCTCGCAGGGGCCTACACAATATAAGGTAGAGGTACCAGTTTCTTTGGCTCTTCAGTGTAGATCCATACAGTGAACAATAATTCTCCAAATGACCCCTCTGAAACTATCAATAACTTCTGGTTATTTCAACTTATCAAGATCCTGTATTCTTAATTTCCAACTTTTTATAATTTCTGCAATTTTAATTTGCAGCTCACAATCACAGTGTCCACAGCTCTCAATCAGTGTCTAAATCTGCCCTCGGCAATGTTTTGCAGCTTAAAATCTGTCTTAACATTATATAATCTATTTGTAACATTACAATATTTCCAGGTCTCTTCCACATACAGAACTTCCTTTAATAGCTTTTAAAAAGAGTGTTTGCAATGATTAAATTGTGCCCTGTGCGAAATTCTACCATGTGGGTTTCCCTTTCATTTCTTTCTCCCTATCTATGTTCTCTTACTATTTTTGCTTCTCTTCCTTTTCCTACTATTGAATTCCAGTCCATCAACTACACACAAATTTTCATCTCCCTTAATGAAACAATTAGATTTCTTTTACCTTAAAATATTTCCCTTTAGTCTCTTCAGTACTAGGGATATAAACTTGTACTATTGTGGTGGGTGTTGGCTTTGTTTCTGTGTTGGTTACAATAATGTGTGATCACTCTGCTGTTCTTAGCAGTTTGCCCACATTCCTATTTTCTTATTCATTATTAGATCTACTCCAGCATTACCCCTATTTGATTGTCTGTAGATAATCCTGTGCTCACCAGATCTGAAATCTTGTTCTTACTGCCACCACACTGCACTAAATCCTACTATATATCTAACTTCAATCTATCATTTATACTTCTAAATTCATTAACATATCTGTCCAAATAACAGATTGTTATTCAATGCTCTGACGTGTAGAATGCTAAATTTGTTTCTGTGATGACAATATCCTCCTCAGCAGTTCTCACCTGGACATCTGAATGGGAAGCCATCTTCTGTCAGGAATAGTCTACCTAAGCAGGTGCCATAATCACTAACCATACAGTAGTGCTGTATGTTCCTGCAAAATATAGTGGCTGTAGTTACCCGTGATTTCAGCTGTTTGTAGTACCAACACAAAATGGACACATTGGCTAGTGTTACTAAACTGGATCAGCCAATCATTCAGACTGCTGCCCCTGCAACTACTGAAAAGAATGCTGCCCTTCTTCAGGAAGTACATAATTGTTTACCCTGTGATGTAATGCCCTACAGGAGGCCTGTGACCCTCACATAAACAACTGAACATCACTTTACATAGCTTATAACAGGAGTCTACTTGTTAAAACTTTTTATTTGTGTGTATTGGGCATGGCACGTCATCGGAACATCAGGGAATAACTTAGTACCAAGTATCATATCAAGTGGTATCTATGGTAACTTTGGAACAACAGCCACTTCATCATGCTGAATGAGGCCCCAAGGCATACATATTGTGTGCACAAGATGATCCTTCCCAAACATTGCTATTATTTCCCTAACTAACTCTGTCTGAAATGCCTCAGACGGACCAACAGTACCGACCGATTGCCATGTCATTGCCAGCCAATAGGCATCATGGGATGCAGACATGGAGAGGCATGTGCTAGGCACACTGCTCCCATGCCCATTGTCAGTTTTTGTGATTGGAGCTGCCACTTCTGTACCAAACAGCTTTTCAATTGGCCTCACAAAGGCTGAGTGCATCCCACTTGTCAACAGCGCTCAACAGACCCACACAGCGATCCATCCAACTGATAGCCAAGCCCGACAGTGCTTAACTTCAGTGAACTGAGGGGAACCTGAGTTACCACTGCAGCAGGGCCATTGGCATCATTTCCCTTAGGGGCACCATTATTCATCATATATTTGAACCGCTGCCCATTAACAAGAACACTCATTCACAGAGGGCTGCATAATGGTGGTGCAATGTTTTTTTTCTTTTTTTCTGAAAAGTAAATAAGTAGGACCCAACTTTACATTAAGCCCAATTATTTTCTTTTTATTTCAAGATCTTTAATGCTATTAGGACGACAGGTCCTGTTCAAGAACTGAAATGCCCAGGAAAGAGGTAAGTGTTATTACAAGAGAAAAACCCTAGGATAAAATTTACTTATTTCCTGAAATAGTCTAAACTTTGTGTCCCATACTTTTGTTTTGTCAAGGTTATATTCACTAACACACTCTTGTAGCTTATTAAAAAATAGAAGAAGTGAACCACAAATGCAGAAAATATATACTGCATTTGAAACAGGACACCTACTAGAACTGATGTGACAGTTATTCATAGAACACAATCTTACATAGCTACACTGTACTTCATATGAGGCCTGTTTACATCGTGATTATAGACTATCGAACCCTTCCACAGAACAAATCGGTCAACATACAAAAAAAGAAAAGATGGAAGTGTTACAATAATTACATGAGGTAGCTACACTGAAATTAAGCAGAAAATGATTTTTCAAACAAGACATCGCTGCCAAAGTTTACATAACAAAAATGTAATGTTCATAACCATCTATTTGTTACAAAAAATTTTATGGATGACGATCATAAGCTTCTAAAAATTCACAAAAATAAAACTCTAATTAGAGGAATAATGACTGTCCAAATGAAGATGACTGTCTAAATGCAGGTACTACTGACAAATTTTGTACAAAGCACAAATGTAGTCAGCAACTGAGGTTATAGTACAGATATTGCACAGCACTCACAGACATTGGAAAACACACAATGTATCACAATACTCAATAGTTTCAATCCAGTCAATGAAAGATAATGAGGAAAAGACACAAACAGCACATTCAGTTTGTATGTAAAACATAGAAACTAGAATCCTGATGCAAACTGATCTGACACATTGTCTCGTTTATACGCACATTATTCTATCCACCACCACCGCCCTCTAAACTGAATAACAGGAAACTATGATAAGACAACTAGAGGAACTAAATGATTCCAACCATTGATGGGGCCTCAAAATCCTTCATGAACTCCCACTGAACCAGTTTAAGTCCACGAATCCAGTAAGTCCTGGAGTCAAATATGGTAGGGTACGAGAAAGAATTTCAACAGTGATGAAGCACTGCACCCAACACAAATCAATTTATCAATAAGATTTCACAGATTTCTCAGCTAAACTAAAGGGTTTTGAGAACTAGGCAGAACTGATGAAAAGGGCAGGTTGTTCCACATGCAAGGACTCAAACTATGAAAATGGATTTTACAATTCTCTCACTTGGTAGAGATCATGAACTGAATGTGGAATATTTAATGAAAGAATGTCCACAACTGAAATCTTCTAGAATGTCTCATGACTTTATGGATGCTACACCTTTGCCACATAGCTAGAAATATTTTCTGGATGCAGGGATCCCACTGCGCCTTATTGTTATGCTACATGCATAATGGCCCCACTCTCTCTCTCTCTCTCTCTCCACCCCCCCCCCCCCCCTTCCCCCTCTAGGAGCTGTAATTGATATTGTAATAAATACCGAACATCCAGCAGAATTATCAAAAACAACACAATTACTTGTTTGGTTTTTGAAGTAATATTTAACAAAACTCACCATATCAAAAATACGACTGAGAAGGTAAACTACTCCTACATTCAACTGAGTTAGCATAGGATAGCCTTGAAGAAGCAATGTATCTCCACGCCACAGCTCTTCTACAGTGTCTGCAATTTCATATAATGCATCTATGTTGGCCTCTGTGTTTTCTCCTCTTGCCATTGCTATCCACAGTCTTTGTCCAAAATTTATTATTTTATTATATTTTTTGGGTAATTCACGATATTTGCTAAGAAGTTCACTTCTGAGCTGTCCTCCATTCTTTTTTTCTTCCATGGAGTAGCTGAACTTTTCAAAAGCAATATTCAATGCCTGTAAACACAACAAAACAAAATTTAATGCTAAGACGTGTCAGGTATCAGCATAATTACTAAAGCAGACATTTAATTGTCAAACTGCCATATTAACATCATCAAAAGACTAACATATATTCTTTAATATGCTATCGCTGGGGTCATGAACAATAGAAGTTGTTTATAGGCTTGTTCAGTGCATCTACATCACGCATCCTCCAACAGCCAATGAGCATTCAGAAGCGTTCTGAGCACTTCGCTGTGAATGCCATAGCTAATGCAAGCATTATGTTATAGCAAGTTACTGAATTTCTATTCCATTTATTGCGAGTTGTCATCAGTGATGGAGGTGCTACTTGACACGTTCTGCATAAGCAAACTTGAGATATAATTTGCAGGATGTAAGATTTCTTTAAGCAGAAAGCACCGTGCACGTACCGTAACTATCACTTGGAATCATCAACAACACAATCCCTGTTCGTGCCTTGACATGCACAAACCGCAATCATTTGTGGAATGTTAACAGTAATATGTGTTCTTTAGCATGGGTGACAACAAATGCCTGCAATAGCATAAAATTTATTGTTATTCATACACACAAAAAGCAAAATCAAGTGAGACAGAGAGAACAGAAGGTATGCCACTTGGATGGTCTAAAGTGCGAGGAACTGCTCACAAGAAGCAGATTTACATCTTAAACTTGCACAAATTTTCAACTGTCTCTTCAGATACATAATTATTTACTGACCTCACATTTCCTATTTGAAGACAATGCATTCCAATTTAGCAACACACACTGAAAAATCATACTTAATGTACAAATCACAATGAAGGTAACAATAATATCAACAAGCAGAGATTGGCATTCAACACTTCAGAAACAAAGACACTTTTCCTTGGGTGTTAAGGGAAAGATGTATCAAGATTCTGAAAAATATTGTCCTACTTAAAGACACATAAATGTCAAAATTTAAATTATTTCAATGGAACACAACAAAGACTCATGATGGACACAGATGTATTTATGTGAAGCAAAACATGTGTTACAAATCATTACAGAACAGAGATGTGTAGTCCTACATCTGCCTAGCCAGCAAGAGATTCTTGAGAATTATAAAACAATGTAACATTGTAAAATATGTAAGAGAGCATGTTGTTTAGGCAACAGACATTTCATACTCCATGTGTAGTACAAGGAAAGATGATCGTGACAGAGTATTAATAAGTAGGGAGTAAGTTGCGGAACATATACTGTTTGTGGGTGTTTGTTTTCATATGTGCAGGCATTAAATGGGAGGTGTGGGATATGAGAAAACGACAATAGGTAGCGACAAATAAAGGCTTCCCTGCTGTGCGCAAGGTCTTTTACGTTTTGGCATCACGGCTTTGCCGGTGGCTTGACCATCAAAGAACAACCACACTTCTCAAGAATGAAAACAAAAGACAATACGATTTTGCGACAAATGAAATATATAGTAATCTGGTTTGTCATGTTAAGCCTTCAAGGCATATGTAAAGTTGTGTTCTACTCAAATTCACAAGTCACACTGACTATCGGTATAGGAAATATATGTTTGTAAAAGTGCTGGATGTGCATTTTCGTGATATGAGTAGTAGTTGTTATCTTCTTTTGCTCCAACAACAGCTGCAGAACATAAAGAAGTCAAAGCCTCTTCTTTGCTATACATGGGATTTCAGAGGCACTGATTAGCAGAACCTCTACTTCAAGAGAACAACTACGGTGGCAAGATTAAAAGGGAAAGGTAAATACTTTAAAAGTTATGCCAGGTGACAGATTTCATGAAGTGTTCTTACTCCATGAAGTGTTCTTACTCAGCTTCGACCACAAGGGGCAAGCCAGAAACTACATAAAACACGTCAAGCACAACTTTTATGACTGCTTTTGGTATACAGGATGTCTATAATTTAAGTTATAGTTGAAAAATGCTATAGAAAGTGATCCACTGCACAGAACAATGTCAAATGTGAACAGCATATTATTGATGCAGAGGAAACATCATGCAACAAACAAAAATTCAGAAATTTACCAAAGGTGGCGCTGTAAGCATCTTACCATAAATGGCATCAGTTACAAATGACAGATGAATCGCAATGTGATGGCTATGACTTGAGTTGCACATTACACCGTCTGCACTGTTCACTGTGCATGACTGCTCAAGTTCCATAGTCAATAGTTGTGGCACTGTTAGTTAGGTAACCCCATTCATCACAGCAAGTTCATACCATACTGGATGGAAAAAATTGGATTTTAATTGCACTCAGGCCAAAAACCACATAAAAAGCAAAAGACATTAGTTTTTAATTGTTCTGGGACCAAAAATTGCATAAAAAGCAAAATGACATCCGTTTTTAATTGTCCTAGGTCCAAAAACTACATAAAAAGCAACACTTGTTTCTAATTGTCATGAGACTAGCACAAGACATGTTCAATATGCTGCCCATCGTTTTTTGCCACAAGCTCAAATCACGAAACAGCATTTCCCGCATTAGATCAGAGTGTCTCAGGTGCACTGAACACATCATCTTTCAGATGACCCCTCTGCCAGAAGTCACACACATTATGATCTGGTGATACAAATGGCATGGCCGATAATTCTAGAATTTCTGAAACGCCTCTGCAAGCAATCACTTCACTGGCTGCACAATGTGCAGAAGACAGTCATATTGCCTAAGAATGATCCCATACACACATCCATGCTGCTGAAGGGTTGGAATGATGGTGCGCAGATGACTCATAGTGATTATCAGGAGCAGGTCTTACCTCCCTCCCTCTCTCTCTCTCTCTCTCTCTCTCTTTCTCTCTTTTTTTTTTAAAAAAACCTCCCTATGATAAACACTGCCTTCAACATGCACTACAGTGTCGCCCTGGAAGATTGAAGTGGTACTAGTTGATGCGCACGTGAACATTCTTCCGCTCATATTCTCCAATTCTGCTTATTGACATGTCCTTGGCTATGAAAATGGGCTTTGTCTGCTCACAGAATTTTCCATGGCCATTAATTATCCACTTTGAGCAAGAGCTTCGAGTGAACATCTGACTTGCTGGCAGGTCAGCAGCAAGCAATTCCAGAACAAGGGAGATTTTTATTATTTGTCATATGCAGCTGATGGTCTTGAGACATACTGAGTTTCACCTTTATCTGCGATAATACTGCAGAGTCTTGGTGATACTGATGCAAGTTTAGAAGAAGGACATTAATGGGCTCAAGCATGAGATGGACTTTGTATCAGAGAGAGAGACGTACTAGGGCATTTCATACAGCTACGGTAGCCGCAGTGCCATTGTGGCATAACAGTTAGTATATCTGTCCAGTAAACTGGAGACCTGGGTCTGAATTCTGGCACTGGTACATACTTTAATTCACTGCTTTGGTCTAAATCAGTACCACAGATAAAGATGATTTTGTATGGATAACAATGTAGGACGTTTTGTAGAATTTTATGCAGTGTACTCACAGGCATGCCCAATTTTTGGGCAACTCCCCATGCACTGCATGTTTGCACAACATTCCTCAATCCCTGCTGAAATGCAGTCGCCTCATCTTCGGCAAATGACACACCAACTGCCTTCCTCCCTCTGCCAAAATGCACTTCAAAATAACCTGTCGTATCAAATTTTGTAATCATTTTCTCCCACTAGCAGACATCAGGTCAATGCCTTTCTTCATGTCCTTGAGTGTCCGAAACTACTGCAGGGCTACTGGCACACAGTCACCATTTTTGTAAAAGAGCTTTTCTTGCAGTGTGCAGTGCACAATCCTTCATGAAGACAATCGTGCTGGGTGATATGCTGCATGTCTGTTGGTGTACATCTCCTGATGCTCACTGTGACATCTGTTGGTCAAATTTTCATTAATTTTGTTTGTTTGTTCTATGACGGTTCCCCCTACATCAACAATATTTTTTCAAATTTGATGTCATTCTCAGCAGTGGTTCTCTTTCTACAGTGTTCTGAAACTGGAACTTCAATGATGAACAATCTGCATATTTCCATGTGTCAAGTACCCTGGTGGAGCTATGCATGTTTTAAAAATGGGACGATGATTGCATTAACAAAGCAATTGGCAATAACTGCAGGGGAGTGTTTGCACATACTCCATGAATCACTGCCCCAGGTCGGAGAATCACATAGCTCCTGGGGCAAGAGCCACAACTAACAACAGGGAAAATTACTTAAGTCAACAAATGACTTTGAAATATGTAATTGTTCTGCTGACGTATTTCAATCTGTGAACTTGACATTTACACTGAGATTGAAAACAAAGCAATTATTGTAAAGTTCCATGCAGAAAAATATTTAATATGAAGAGTCACTGCATTTGAGGGCAAGAATGCGTGGCACATAGATCTGAGAAGTGTCGTATTTATTTATGCAATTGGTTCTTGTGCTAAATTCTTGGCTTCTGGGGTTTGCTACCAAATCTGAAAACAAAGTCCAAGTTTTATCCACAGCTGAGACTAAAGGTGAGCTAAAGTAATAATTAGCAATCACCACTCAAGAGAAATGCCAGACTTTTAGTATCAGGAACATTACACCATATAGTTACCTCAAATTAAATTTGAATGTTTTTAAGACTACAGCCATTATGAATATGATTGTAAACAAACACCCATCACACTCAATGATGAGAGGACAGCCAGTCTTTCTTTCATCCTATATGTTTTTCACTGATTTGTCATGATATTAATGCATTGGTTTCTGGGATGCTACAGGGAGTCTTCCTTTTTTTAAACTGAGTACCTTTCCAGACTGCAAAATTTTGTGACTACTGCTTTACTCACAAGGGAAACTCCCCATCGCATCCTCCCTCAGATTTAGTGGTAAGACTGCCCAGTGGATAGCCCGTCATAAACTGAACACGGATCAAGAATGAAAACTGGAAGAAGGTGTACTGAACTGTGGGGGAAAAAAGCAAAATAGAAACAGTGAACAGTCCAAGGACAAAAATTGCAATAAATAGCAGCCTAAAACAGTAATGGTGTTATGGGTAATGGTAATGGTAATGGTATTGGCCTGTCAAGTGGGCAAACCGTGTTCTAAACTCCCTCATGCCTTTCTGCCCCCACAACATTATGAACTGTCTGTCAGTTATTGAAATGTTTGTTCTCTTTCTACAGTCTTGGCAGTTGTCATGTTATACTTTGGCTATAGAATATGTGTCATTTGGTAAGAATATGATACCGTCACAAGTAAATGGGGTGAATAGTGAGAGCAGGCGAGATACCACATAGACACCTCACAGAAATAAAAAGGTGTGAACTACGTTACAACAAAAGAATTCAAGAGTCAAGACTTTCAAAAAAGAACGCAACTTCAAAACCATATGTTTTGACAGAGCACAGAGAATCTGTGTAATTGTGAAACTGTTGCATTCATTTGTTGCAATTTAAGAGACAAACTATTATGTTTTCATCATTTCCTTGAGAGTCATCACATTCACCTTCATACGAACACCTATTTCGGGCAAGGTGGCGTATCTAACTCACTTACCGGTCATGCAAATTAGATGTGTCAATAAGAGATTCCTATCATATGACACACGTACTGTCACTAGTGCTCTGTATGACACACCAGATGCATTTTCCTGTAGAGGATTATGTTGACTTGTCTTCTTGTCATCAAATGTTTGCGGTTCCCATTCGAAACTCACTTTCTTTTGGATGCTAATAGAGTAGTTGTGCAGAATCAACTGTCATTATAAGTCCCACTCTTACACCTCGCTGTTGCAAACAGACATTATACCACAACACAGACACAAATTTGAATAAAGCAAACAGCGAGGAAGAGGGAGGGGGGAATGGATAGGGGGGAGGGGGGTGGTGATGGTGAAGAATTTGACACAACAGAAGTTCGCCCACTTGGCAGTCCAACATCATAACCACTTACATCATCTGTGGCAATATTTTGTAATAGCATTCAGGTGTCTAAAATAAAGAATTATGCTTCACTGTCTCAAGTTTCTGCATTGATATTATAAAATCATAAATATTATAAAATCAGAACTACTTTATTTACCCAAGTATAAGACAACCCCAAATATAAGAAGATCCCCTATTTTTAGTGAGGTTCTTTGAGAAAATGGCCTGTGTGTTTCTATATACATCGAACAATGAAATTTATAATCTCAATTGTCACAAATATTTTCCTACAAATTCTGACATTGTGGTTATTCTGGGACCTGAGAACACAGCTGCCCCCTCCCCAATACATAGTGGATTTTGTATATATTGACACGAGAATGTGACTATACTTTTCTTTGTCTCTTGCTTCAAAACACTTTATCTACTCGTTACTCACTGACTGGCTATGTAGACCAGCAGCTGACACAACCCCTTTGGTTCTCACCATACCATCACTCCAAGTGTTGACAACACTGCTGCACAAAACACATAAGTATGACACTGGCCCCTATCTAGAATTTTACTATCTCCAGCAGAAATGCCTACTACTGTTGAGTAAATTTCCAATTTTAAAATCACTTCCATTACAACTGCGTATGAAAAGACAGCTAAATCAAAAAAATATTTACACTATCCACTCGCATTATGTGACCAATTGTCAAAAGCCTGAATAGCAACCTTTTGCAGTGTGGACTGCTGGAAGGGTGTCAGTGAGGTTCTGGAAAGTACTGAAAGGGATGTGTAGTCACACCAACCCCAGCATCATTGCCAGCTGCACTCGGTTTCTTGCTTGAGGATCCATGGCGCAGGCAGCACAATCAAGATGGTGTCATGGATTCTCCATTTAGTTTAAATCCAGGGAGTTTCGTGGCCAAGACAGTATGGTAAATTCATCCTGGCATTCTTTGAATCACATGCGCACACTGCTAGCTGTGTGACACATGGCATTGTCGTGCTGGTAGATGCCTTCGTGCCAACGAAAAACAGTGTGCATGTAGGGGTGGACCTGGTACCCAAGGATAGATGCATACTTGTGTTGATCCACTGTGCCTTCTAGAATGACAAAGTCATCTAGGAAATGCATCCACCCTGGGCCCTTCCGATGAATGTTGCACAGTGTTTGCTTTCAGATGCTTAATGCCATACATGCCAATGGTTATCAATGGAGCATAAAATGTGATTCATCCCAAAAGGCCACCTGTCATCACTCAGTGGGTGTTCAGCTGTGGTACTGGCAATCAAATTCTAGCCTTCATTCCTAATCAACAGCAGTCAGTCAGTATGGGTGCATGAACCAGGAGCCTACTGCAGAGGCCCATACACACTGAATAGTTGTTGAGAGGGCAGTGCTGGTAGCCACTTCGTTCATCTTGGTTGTCAGTTGCTCAATAGTAGCATGCCTACTCACCCATATACGTCTCTGCAACCACTGTTCACCCCTGTCATCAATGGCTCATGGTGCCTCACAGATGCTTTGGTGCTGGTTTTGAATAGCACAATATGCAATGCATGGTATATATCACACATGGCGGTATATTAACAGTTTGCAAATTTAGCATTTTGGAAATGCTTCCACCCCTGGCCCAAAGCTAATGGTCATTCCCTTTTGGACAGCAGATAAATCACACTGTTTCTGCATTATGATGACTGCACTGTCGTCTGCATCCTCACGACCTGCTTTATATACCCTTCACTGCTAGTGCTGCCACCTGGCATCTGTGGATGTTAATGCACGGTGACGTTGGACATAGGCAGTGGTCATATTAATGCAACTGGACCATGCAGTTTTGATTTAGTTTTCATTGCTACTACAAAAATTGTTAAGTCTTTTCTTTCACTAATGTATAATATATTTTGGTGCAATCAACGCTAACATTTTGCTCAACACAGCTAACGAACAAGTACAACTACCTTTCTGCTAACTTTCTCCAATAAATCCAGAAAATCAATTAACATTAACTTATTGTTAAAGAAAGAACAGGGTCTATGTGGTGCTATAAGGTTCTTGTCCTTGATATGGCATCATGGAGCTCTCAACATCTTTGGCATGCACAACACTGGCCAGCCTATGTTACGCGATCTGCTGGCCACTAATTCATCTCACATGAAGTAAGAGGGGTGCAGGCAAGATTAGTGGAAAAAGGAATTAAAAACTTTAAATAATAGTCCATTAAAACAAATTGCATTCTAATTAGATACTGCCGTTGTTGCACCAGCAGCAAGAGTATGAACATTGGTGCCAGCAATTTTGTGACACTACCCAACCTTTCTTCAGATTAAATCTTCATGTAGCTTCAGTTGCCAAAGTTTCTTCTGTAAATGTACGACAATCCCTATATTAATCTATTACACAATGTAAAAATGCTGGTCTCAGCAGTTCAATCTGCAAATGTAAGAAGACACTGTATTTTTCGAAGAACAAATCTGGGAAAAAACCTTATCTTATAATTGGGCAAATACAATAAGAGAAGTTACTTAAATTTTATTGTTACCTGGTTATGCATCCCTAATAATGGTCCCATGCAAAATTTTGAGCTTTCAACTGTGTGAATAGGTTTTCCTATTCGTATGGAAAACTTTTTGAGCAGCTTCTGTTGGAACTGTAACAATGTAAAATACTATAAAATCTACAGCCTATTTCAGAAAATTAGTTGAAAACTTCCATATAATACAACACTGTACTAAAAGATTATTTTAAAACATCCCATTGTGTCTAGCAAAGTGGTTTGCATCTAATTATCATGCTAAAAACTGAGCTATAAATGTAGCATCAGAACATTACCTTATTTAAAACTGTTTCCTGTATTGTCTGCAGGTAATTCTACAGCTTTATGTCACATTCAGAACTTTTGCAACTGCACATATAAATCTTGTATTGGAAATGGTTTAATGTTAAAACATCAGAGAGAGATAAAACTGCTAGAGGGGGACCCCCCCCCCTCTCTCTCTCTCTCTCTCTCTCTCTCTCTCTCTCTCTCTGTGTGTGTGTGTGTGTGTGTGTGTGTGTGTGTGTGTGTGTGGGGCGCGTGGGTGGGGTGTGGGGGGGCACACGCATGTGCAAGACTGTGCGTGCACAGTTGTGTTTGTGCATGGCACATGATATTGTTAGTCTGGGTTCAATGTCTTGCTTCTACAAGATGACCTGCCACTTTTTCAATTTTCTCGATATTCATAATCAGGCTTGAAGCACAAAGACAACGAGCTAACTGTAATTGTACTGACTGTCTCCTAGAACGAACTGCAACACTATTAACATAAACTCATTGTTTAAAATAACTGCAAATTGCAACTGTTTGCTTGTTGAAAATTCAACATATTCTCTCTCAAAGAGCAGCTTATCTTTTTTTACATCCAGCTGCAACGAAGTACACAGCTGTAATACAAAAATGAGTGAAATACTTTATTACTGTATGGGCCAGTACTTACCTTCAGGAGGTGAAATGTGTAGTACTGCTGATAAACATAAATTGAAAGCAACATAGTATCATAGGTTTCAGAACTAAAAGTACCTTCCTCATAGAGGAGAGATGGCTAGGTCCCGGAAGGTTAAAAAGGAAAGGCAGATCATTCAGACCACAAGATGAAAGAGATCCATCTGCAGTCAGACAAGGG
This sequence comes from Schistocerca serialis cubense, assembly GCF_023864345.2. Lineage (NCBI taxonomy): Eukaryota > Metazoa > Arthropoda > Insecta > Orthoptera > Acrididae > Schistocerca > Schistocerca serialis. The sequence continues at coordinate 388,718,112 of NC_064643.1, read as the reverse complement.
ACGTGTAGAATATGATGAAGGAGAAGGTCTTGGACAGAGAATATCAGGAATTGTACACTGATAAGCACTGAGCCAACTTTAGTCTAGAAATGATAAAATCAGAATGAGAAGTAACAACAGATTAGGACGAAGCAAAGTGAACAGTGCAATCATGAATTCAGGACAGCAAAGAAGAAAAGAAAATATCAACAAATTAATAAATTAATTATTCCGTTTGTGTGTGTGTGTGTGTGTGTGTGTGTGTGTGTGTGTGTGCGTGTGTGTGCGTGTGCGTGCCTGCGTGTGCACATGCTTCATATCAGGACGTGTAGTTGAAAATAAAATAAATGTACAAAGTTTAAATTTTTCATGTTAATTTCATTTTCATATTAACACCATCAAATTATTATATTAGCTTCTACATCAGCAACCAAGACTGATTTCAATATAACACATTACGAGTTGCAGTAAACACTAACTCAGTATTAGAGAACTCATTAATAGAACTCATTTACGTAAAATCGGTAAGTGGGTTGAAGCCTTCCATCCAGTCACTCACTGATCAGTCTGGCCTGGCAACAGAAGACAGCAAAACAAAAGCTGAAATTTTAAATTTAGCTTTTGAAAAATCTTTCACGCAGGAGGATCGTACAAACATACCGCCGTTTGAGTCTCATATAGATTCCTGTAGGGAGGACATAGTGATAGACATCCCTGGGGTTGTGAAGCAGCTGAATGGGTTGAAAATAAATAAATCACCAGGTCCTGATGGGATTCCAATTCGGTTTTACTGAGAGTACTCTACTGCATTGGCTCCTTACTTAGCTTGCATTTATCGCGAATCTCTTGCCCAACGTAAAGTCCCGAGGGAATGGAAAAAAGCGCAGGTGACACCTGTATATAAGAAGGGTAGAACAACGGATCCCCAAAATTACAGACCAATAACCTTAACATCGGTTTGTTGTAGGATTCTCGAACATATTCTCAGTTCGAATATAATGAATTTCCTTGAGATGGAGAAGTTGCTCTCCAAGCATCAGCACGGCTTTAGAAAGCATCAGTCCTGCGAAATGCAACTCGCCCTTTTTTCACATGATATCTTGCGAATCTTGGATGAAGGGTATCAGACGGATGCCATATTCCTTGACTTCCGGAAGGCGTTTGACTCGGTGCCCCACAGCAGACTCCTAACTAAGGTACGAGCATATGGGATTGGTTCCCAAATATGTGACTTCTTAAGTAATAGAACCCAGTATGTTGTCCTCGATGGTGAGTGTTCATCGGAGGTGAGGGTATAATCTGGAGTGCCCCAGGGAAGTGTGGTAGGATTGCTGTTGTTTTCTATCTACATAAATGATCTTTTGGATAGGGTGGATAGCAATGTGCAGCTGTTTGCTGATGATGCTGTGTTGTACGGGAAGGTGTCGTCGTTGAGTGACTGTAGGAGGATACAAAATGACTTAGACAGGATTTGTGATTGGTGTAAAGAATGGCAGCTAACTCTAAATATAGATAAATGTAAATTAATGCAGATGAATGTTTGAATACTCCATTAGTAGCGTAGCGCTTGACACATTCACATCGATTAAACATTTGGGCATAAGTAATGGCAGTTGTGGGGAAGGTGGATAGTTGTCTTCGGTTCATTGGTAGAATTTTGGGAAGATGTGGTTCATCTGTAAAGGAGACCACTTATAAAACACTAATACGACCTATTCTTGTGTACTGCTCGAGCGTTTGGGAGCCCTATCAGGTCGGATTGAGGGAGGAGATAGAAGCATTTCAGAGGTGGGCTGCTAGATTTGTTACTGGTAGGTTTGATCATCACACGAGTGTTACGAAAATGCTTCAGGAACTCAGGTGGGAGTCTCTGGAGGAAAGGAGGCGTTCCTTTTGTGAATCGCTACTGAGGAAATTTAGAGAACCAGCATTTGAGGCTGACTGCAGTACAATTTTACTGCCGCCAACTTATGTTTCGTGGAAAGACCACAAAGATAAGATAAGACAGATTAGGGCTCGTACACAGGCATATAGGCAGTCATTTTTCCCTTGTTCTGTTTGGGAGTGGAACAGGGAGAGTAGATGCTAGTTGTGGTACGAGGTACCCTCCGCCACGCACCATATGGTGGATTGCAGGGTATGTATGTAGATGTAGATTTAGATGTAGCAGCTAACTACCAAAGTACTCACAGATACCACAAACCTCAGTAAAGAAACAAAGCAGGAAAGATGTTCCTAAACAGCAGTTTGGTAAAGTAAAACTTGCCACATACCCATTAACTGACAGGGCACAGTACTGTGTAAGACAATTTTGCTAATTTTTACACTCAGCAGATTGATCACTTTCTCACATTTCCTTTAACAAGAGACCAACATGGGACTGTCACTAACAACTTAATTTTCTCTGGATCAATTCCTGTGCCACACACTTTCAAACCTCTACAATCTAACACAAAACCAATAAAAATAAAAATGTGATTGATCTTGATTTAGCTATAACAAACTTTCCTCTTCACATAAACACAATCTTCCAGTAGGAGTAGCTGCTGATCATCAGCAACTGCTTACAAGGGAAAAGGAGAAGGAGGGATGCCTTCCATTCATGGATATTTTTGTTCACCGCAAAGATGAAGTCACCTTGGGATATAGAGCATATCGGAAACTGATGGATACATGTTTATATTTATGTGCAGATAGCTGCCACCATTCTTCACAGATGAAAAGTTTCCTCAGACCTTCCATGCACAGAGCTCACATCATTGCTGATGAGAACAGTCTGCAGGACAGGCTCCTACACGTGCAGAGAGTTTCTGAAGCCAATGGGTATTCTACACAGCAGGTACATAAGGTGTAATAAATGAAACTAAGGGTGGCAAAAAGCAATGCAGAACAACACACAGATAAGATTTAAGCCCATGGCTTTCCTGCGATATGTGGGAAGCCTGTCATCAAAAACAGCATGGATCCTAAGCAAGCACAAAGTAAAAGTGATTTTTTGTCCTCTACTTAAAACAGCAGCACTCTTGGGTTCTGTTAAAGATGATATCACGCTTTGGAAAGCTGATGATCATAACACCCCCTGCGAATGTGGCCTCTCATACATTGGACACATGAGTCATATCCATATTTTAAGGACAATAAGATGCACTTTTTCCTTCCAAAAATTGCCTCCAAAATTGTGGTGCTTCTTATATTTGAAATTAATATAAAAATGTCTAGTGTTTGATTTTAAGTTTCCACCAGTCTTAAAAATAGCCGTATATTTGATACTGTGGGAAACCTATCTTTCTCTGGCAACATGGGAGCAGCAGTGCAAAACTAGAAGATGGCATATTGAAATGAATTCAAGGCCACCATCAAAATGGCACTGGAATTAATACAAAAATGATTAAAATACACGCTCATAAGCTAGGGCTACAGTGGAACTTAACAGACGTTAAGGGTGGAGTTGGCTGGTGCTAAAGGTTTATCAAGCATCATCGACTTAGCATGTGAACCAAAAAAATCTCAGAAAATGCCAAAGAGAATGGAGAGAAAATACTATCTTTCCATCAATTCATTATTCAACATTAAAAGAAAATAAATGCGGAACTAAGCAAAATAGCAAATATGGACAAAACTCCTCTGACATTTGATGTGCCAAGGAATAGAACTGTTGCCATGAAAGGTGCTAAAACTGCAACTATAAAAACATGTGGACAAGAAAAAATGCACTACACTGTTCTCCTTTATTGTTGTTCTGGCAGTACTGAACATAATCCAATAATCATTTTGAAACGCAAAATAATGCCAAAACCTTCTGAAATACTGCCAGCTGTCACTGTTCAAGTACATGACAATGATTGGATGGACAAGGCTGGTATGAAATTACAGGTTAACAGAGTAAGGGAGAGAAGGAAAGGCACTTTATTGAAGAAGAGTTCTCTTCTTGTGCTGATCTGTTTAGAAGTCATTTGAAAAATTATGAGAAAGAGAAATTGAGATAGGGAAATACAGAGTTTGCTGATATTTCGGGAGGACTTACTTCACAATTACAACCTCGATATCTCGATCAATAAACCATTTAAAGTGTATATAAGGGAGGAACGGAAGAAATGGATGATGGATGAAATCTGACACGAATTCAGGGTGAAGGGAGTTTTAAAATGACCTACAATCATACAGGAGGGGCAGGGGATAAAACAGCCTTAGTCTAGAGTGAAGACCGTCTTATATATGGAGAGGACAATGACGATGGAAGAGGAAGAGGAAGAAGAAGAAGAAGAAGAAGAAGAAGAAGAAAATTTAGATGACTATTTTCTGGAATTTTAAAGGTTAGTACGGTTTCACAAGCTAAGAATTTTTTTTTTAGTTTGGCCTTGCAACCTAATAATAAAATGGTAAAAATGTTATTTAAAAAAAGTGCTTAAAAATTACGGTGTGTCGTATAGTCATTAATGTGTCACAGTCCATAAAATATGGTAGTCCATGAAAGAATGGAACACCACAGGTATACCCGCATCTTACAGCCAAATAAATCAGCTGTGGCAGAACACTGTATTGATACTGCTCAGTCAATGATGTGGGAAAACGTCCAAATTTTAGGATCTACATCATTTTTCAGGCTCTCGGTGGTGAAAAAGGCAATTGAAATTTGCCTGGTGGCAATTTAATTAATAGAGATAGTGGCTTCAGCTTAGCTAAGTTACAGAATCTGATGCTTTTTGTAATAAACTTGCAAAATGGCATTCGCCATGTTACAGCCTCTCCATTTCATCCTCAGTCAAACAGGGAGGCAGAGCAGCTGGTCCATACTTTAAAAACTCAAATGAAAAACCACATCACACAATCCTTTCCCAAGGAAGCCCTCAATAGGTTCTTTAGCTCTTATACGGTCACTCCTGCTGGTGACCGTAGCCCAGAAGAGTTGCTTCACAGTCGCCAGACACATATGCTACTTCCTGCTCCAGCCAATACCCAACTACCCACTGGTGTTTGCCTCTCAGTGGTTCCATGTTGGCTCAGCTGTCTGGGACTGTAGCTTTGGTTGGTGCCTTAGGTGGATACCAGTGGCCGTTCATCACTGCTGGAACTGCTGTCTCTGCATCGTGTGCATCTTCATCACTTGGTGTCTCGAAAATACGACCAGCACCACCAAGGTGTGACCAGCAACGCACCAGAGACCTCGCTGATCTCTGCAGCTGCCTCCACTGTACGTGCTGGTCCATCTCCCCTCCAATTCCTGTGCCATCTTTGTTCTGGGCATTGCCGACAGCAGGTGGAGTAGTTAGTACCAGGCCATCTCCATCTCCTCAGCTCCTGCCACCTGGCCACCACCTGGATCTACTCTTCTGGCACTGTTGCCGAGAGCCTGTCTGAAGGTGGACATGGATATGGCATTTCCGTCACCAGTGCTCCCTTATAGTCTTTCATGTGTTAGTGGAAACCGTGCCTGTTCTTGCCCATGCCGTTTCAGACCATGTTCTCCTGTGATGGCACAACACCTGCTCCAACAGTGGTCCCTTTCCACAGAAGATTTGGACATCTCCACAGTGAACACTTTTTCCCATGGGAGAAAGAGTATCGTAACCCTATAAAGTGTGTGCACATAATTAAATAGCATACACCTCCATGGCCAGCCTCAAGAGGCCATCTCACATCAGCACAGATCTACATTTACATCTACAACTACATTTATAATCCGCAAGCCACCCAACGGTGTGTGGCGGAGGGCACTTTACGTGCCACTGTGATTACCTCCCTTTCCTGTTCCAGTCGCGTATGGTTCGCGGGAAGAACGACTGTCTGAAAGCCTCCGTGCGCGCTCTAATCTCTCTAATTTTACATTCGTGATCTCCTCGGGAGGTATAAGTAGGGGGAAGCAATATATTCGATACCTCATCCAGAATCGCACCCTCTCGAAACCTGGCGAGCAAGCTACACCGCAATCCAGAGCGCCTCTCTTGCAGAGTCTGCCACTTGAGTTTATTAAACATCTCCGTAACGCTATCACGGTTACCAAATAACCCTGTGACGAAACGCGCCGCTCTTCTTTGGATCTTCTCTATCTCCTCCGTCAAACCGATCTGGTACGGATCCCACACTGATGAGCAATACTCAAGTATAGGTCGAACAAGTGTTTTGTAAACCACCTCCTTTGTTGATGGACTACATTTTCTAAGCACTCTCCCAATGAATCTCAACCTGGTACCCGACTTACCAACAATTAATTTTATATGATCATTCCACTTCAAATCGTTCCGCACGCATACTCCCAGATATTTTACAGAAGTAACTGCTACCAGCGTTTGTTCCGCTATCATATAATCATACAATAAAGGATCCTTCTTTCTATGTATTCGCAACACATTACATTTGTCTATGTTAAGGGACAGTTGCCACTCCCTGCACCAAGTGCCTATCCGCTGCAGATCTTCCTGCATTTCGCTACAATTTTCTAATGCTGCAACTTCTCTGTATACTACAGCATCATCCGCGAAAAGCCGCATGGAACTTCCGACACTATCTACTATATATTGTGAAAAGCAATGGTCCCATAACACTCCCCTGTGGCACGCCAGAGGTTACTTTAACGTCTGTAAACGTCTCTCCATTGATAACAACATGCTGTGTTCTGTTTGCTAAAAACTCTTCAATCCAGCCACACAGCTGGTCTGATATTCCGTAGGCTCTTACTTTGTTTATCAGGCGACAGTGCAGAACTGTATCGAACGCCTTTCGGAAGTCAAGAAAAATAGCATCTACCTGGGAGCCTGTATCTAATATTTTCTGGGTCTCATGAACAAATAAAGCGAGTTGGGTCTCACACGATCGCTGTTTCCGGAATCCATGTTGATTCCCACATAGTAGATTCTGGGTTTCCAAAATCGACATGATACTCGAGCAAAAAACATGTTCTAAAATTCTACAACAGATCGACGTCAGAGATATAGGTCTATAGTTTTGCGCATCTGCTCGACGACACTTCTTGAAGACTGGGACTACCTGTGCTCTTTTCCAATCATTTGGAACCTTCTGTTCCTCTAGAGATTTGCGGTACACGGCTATTAGAAGGGGGGCAAGTTCTTTCGCGTACTCTGTGTAGAATTGAATTGGTATCCCGTCAGGTCCAGTGGACTTTCCTCTGTTGAGTGATTCCAGTTGCTTTTCTATTCCTTGGACACTTATTTCGATATCAGCCATTTTTTCGTTTGTGCGAGGATTTAGAGAAGGAACTGCAGTGCGGTCTTCCTCTGTGAAACAGCTTTGGAAAAAGGTGTTTAGTATTTCAGCTTTACGCGTGTCATCCTCTGTTTCAATGCCATCATCATCCCGAAGTGTCTGGATATGCTGTTTCGAGCCACTTACTGATTTAACGTAAGACCAGAACTTCCTAGGATTTTCTGTCAAGTCGGTACATAGAATTTTACTTTTGAATTCACTGAACGCTTCACGCATACCCCTCATTATGCTAACTTTGACATCGTTTAGCTTCTGTTTGTCTGAGAGGTTTTGGCTGCGTTTAAACTTGGAGTGAAGCTCTCTTTGCTTTCGCAGTAGTTTCCTAACTTTGTTGTTGTACCACGGTGGGTTTTTCCCGTCCCTCACAGTTTTACTCGGCACATACCTGTCTAAAACGCATTTTACGATTGCCTTGAACTTTTTCCATAAACACTCAACATTGTCAGTGTCGGAACAGAAATTTTCGTTTTGATCTGTTAGGTAGTCTGAAATCTGCCTTCTATTACTCTTGCTAAACAGATAAACCTTCCTCCCTTTTTTTATATTCCTATTAACTTCCATATTCAGGGATGCTGCAACGGCCTTATGATCACTGATTCCCTGTTCTGCACTTAAAGAGTCGAAAAGTTCGGGTCTGTTTGTTATCAGTAGGTCCAAGATGTTATCTCCAAGAGTCGGTTCTCTGTTTAATTGCTCGAGGTAATTTTCGGATAGTGCACTCAGTATAATGTCACTCGATGCTCTGTCCCTACCACCCGTCCTAAACATCTGAGTGTCCCAGTCTATATCTGGTAAATTGAAATCTCCACCTAAGACTATAACACGCTGAGAAAATTTATGTGAAATGTATTCCAAATTTTCTCTCAGTTGTTCTGCCACTAATGCTGCTGAGTCGGGAGGACGGTAAAAGGAGCCAATTATTAACCTAGCATGGTTGTTGAGTGTAACCTCCACCCATAATAATTCACAGGAACTATCCACTTCTACTTCACTACAGGATAAACTACTACTAACAGCGACGAACACTCCACCACCGGTTGCATGCAATCTATCCTTTCTAAACACCGTCTGTACCTTTGTAAAAATTTCGGCAGAATTTATCTCTGGCTTAAGCCAGCTTTCTGTACCTATAACGATTTCAGCTTCGGTGCTTTCTATCAGCGCTTGAAGTTCTTGTACTTTACCGCCCCGCACCCGTTGAGGCTGTTGCCCTTTCTGTACTTGCCCAAGGCCATCTAACCTAAAAAACCGCCCAACCCATGCCACACAACCCCTGCTATCCGTGTAGCCGCTTGTTGCGTGTAGTGGACTCCTGACCTATCCAGCGGAACCCGAAACCCCACCACCCTATGGCGCAAGACGAGGAATCTGCAGCCCACACGGTCGCAGAACCGTCTCAGCCTCTGATTCAGACCCTCCACTCGGCTCTGTACCAAAGGTCCGCAGTCAGTCCTGTCAATGATGCTGCAGATGGTGAGCTCTGCTTTCATCCCGCTAGCGAGACTGGCAGTCTTCACCAAATCAGATAGCCGCCAGAAGCCAGAGAGGATTTCCTCCGATCCGTAGTGACACACATCATTGGTGCCGACATGAGCGACCACCTGCAGATGGGTGCACCCTGTACTCTTCATGGCATCCGGAAGGACCCTTTCCACATCTGGAATGACTCCCCCAGGTATGCACACGGAGTGCACATTGGTTTTCTTCCCCTCTCTTGCTGCCATTTCCCTAAGGGGCCCCATTACGCGCCTGACGTTGGAGCTCCCAACTACCAGTAAGCCCACCCTCTGCGACCGGCCGGATCTTGCAGACTGAGGGGCAACCTCTGGAACAGGACAAGCAGCCATGTCAGGCCGAAGATCAGTATCAGCCTGAGACAGAGCCTGAAACCGGTTCGTCAGACAAACTGGAGAGGCCTTCCGTTCAGCCCTCCGGAATGTCTTTCGCCCCCTGCCACACCTTGAGACGACCTCCCACTCTACCACAGGTGAGGGATCAGCCTCAATGCGGGCAGTATCCCGGGCAACCACAGTCGTTGTCCGATCGGGGGATGCGTGGGACGAGCTGGCCGTCCCCGACAAACCCCCATCCGGACCCCCACAGTGATGCCCATTGGCAACAGCCTCAAGCTGTGTGACCGAAGCCAACACTGCCTGAAGCTGGGAGCGAAGGGATGCCAACTCAGCCTGCATCCGAACACAGCAGTTGCAGACCCTATCCATGCTAAAAACTGTTTTGCAAAGAACGTCTGAACTAATCTACAGAGAGCGCAAACAAATGGACAAAATTTAAACGGTTTTTAAAATACAAGATTGCCTAGTAAATGCAGTAATGCTGCTACTTGCGCACTGCTGACACTGCTCGGCGGCAGAAGGAGACTACGCGAATTTACACTATTCAGGTACTAAAACGCGATGCTACACTCTCAAATACTATAATACGCCTGAAATTTATGAATTAAACAATGCAAGTACAAAAAACACACAAAGAAATTAAGAATTAAACTATGTAACAAATGAGTGAGGTAGGAGTATACGACTTGCTGCTGCAGCTGCTTATCCAACGGCGGCAGGGAGCACACTGACTGTGACCAACCGACACTGGCCGTTCAAAACAAAAACAGAAGACAAACGACTACGTGAATTTACACTATTCAGGTACTAAAACGCGATGCTACAACTCTCAAATACTATAATACGCCCGAAATTTATGAATTAAACAATGCAAGTACCAAAAACACGCAAAGAAATTAAGGATTAAACTATGTAACAAATGAGTGAGCTAGGAGTATACGACTTGCTGCTGCAGCTGCTTATCCAACGGCGGCAGGGAGCACACTGGCACAGCAAGTGTTGCAACATGTGCAAACAGCTATATATATGCCAGTGCACCGGGCCTTCAGCAATCTACTGTTTTTGAGACTACAGAACATTTACTGTTAGACTGTGCATTAATGAATCTTCTGATTTCATATGTTGTACTTCTACACACACATTTAAGTGGTTTATCTAATAGTTTACTATCTTTAACATCAGTCAGTACCATAACAATATGCACTCTTGTATTAATTCAAATGTGAGGACACCTTATCATGTAAAAGCTATTGAGCTGCTCAGCAATTAGCTGTCACTATGCTTACTAATCAGCTTTAGTTGAATTTTGTTCCATTATTTGTTAAACTGGAAATAATGAACTTTAAATCAAGATGCATTTGTATCTGCCATTTATTTTAGTACTGGTAGTGATGCGAAATTATGGACTTTACAATAACTAAAAGGCTGCCTAGTTCAAATAAGCACCACTAGGTGCCCAAATGGTGTGTCTATAATTGTGGTTTTAATATAATCCTCTTTTAACTGCTGTTGTTAAGTTCTATAGAAACCAATGGATGCATGATTCTTCTAGATACATTTATACACAACATTCTTCTTTGATAAAATATGAATAGCAATTACGTACATATCAATAGCCACCTACACGAAGTAGTTCATACTAGTACCACTTTGATTAGAAAGAATTTTTACAGGTTTAATACCGCTCACCTTCGTTGTCAATTTTATTGTATAGCAACAAAATATATTTCCTTCAAATGGCTATTATTGTAATAATACAAATAATCAACTACATACATACATACATACATGACACATGTATAGAGGGCACCATGGTCGTGTATGATGTACACTGAGGCCACCTGCGAGATAACTGTAAACAGCAGCCTCAGTGCAGTTTGAACTCTTGTGTGTATAGTCCCAGAGGAAATATGCCAAATAACAGGATGTAACTTGTTAACTTTATCTGCTGGTATGTACCATCAACTTATAAGTGAAATCTGCATAATTGCACTTTGGTCCCAACATGTACATGATTGTATCCACATGGGTTGCTGTATAACCTCTAGCATTGAAGATGGTCACTCAGTGATCAAAATTTAGATGGGTTACAAATAAACACAAACTGCGACTGTTTGGTGTTCCTTCTTACACCAAACAAAATAAGTAGAGCCACTGAGCACTTCCAGGTTCCAGATGAAGAGAAATTTAAAAAAGGGGGGGGGGGGGGGGCGAAACTTGTTCATGAATGTATCCTACTGGTGTACCTTTCTTTAAACTGCATGCATCTTATTATTAAACAAAATAAATTTTAAATAAAACAACAATCTTATGGGAAAGAAAGGTAGAGAGATTCATTTTACCACTATTCCAGAAAGAATGGAATATATAGCTCACACCATAGCAAGGAGATGAAGACAATGATAGTCATGTTGTTTTAGCAGTAGCTATCTATAAATTTGATTTTGGTTTTATTTTTACTAATCCCCTTAATCCTGTTGCGTGCTGCTAGACATGGATATGGGACAAGTCACAATTACAATTTGTATAAATATAATAAACTTGTAATAAGAAAAACAACAGTTCCATACACAGAATCAAACAAATCAGCTACAGCTTATGGTATTTAAGAAAATATTTCATGATCATCTGCATCAAGGATTGGGCCTTTAGCTCTGTTCTTTCTCTTTCAAAACTGGTCAAGCCATCTCTTCATTGGTTTTCCTGAAGATCTTTTGCCTCTCGGTTTACACTGTTTTACGGCTTTGGTGATTCTTCCATCTGGCATACAGTCTTTGTGTTCTTCCCATCTTAAACGACAATGCTTTATTATGTCAATTACATTTTACTTATTCAGATCAGCTCAGGTGTCATCATTTCTCTTTTATCAAAGTATACCCAGCCACATATCTAAGGAAAACTATTCCATAAGCTTCTATTCTCTTTTCATCTCTCCTCTTATGAGCCCAGTTTTCGCTTCTATAGAACAGTGCTGGTATAGCTATATAGCTATTACTTTACAGAAGTAGAGTATTTCTGTGGACTTCTTTTTCTGATGTTCTGGGTAAAATTCCATAGAAACAATTAGAGAGGACTAACTTATTTTGTATTTCAATGTTTGCCCTGTACGTAATAATGCATCATGAACATTTAAATGTATTAACTTGCTCTATGAGCTGCTTGTCAATTTCAGTCTTAGCTCGATTGGGCTGGTGTCCAAAAAATGTTATTGATTTTGTCTTTGTGATGGAGATATTCTCTGGATATTTTGCTTAATTTAAACACAGCTTCTTGTAAGTCATTTTCATTCTAACAATTACTTTCTTGTCAGCAAAAATTAGTGTACTAACATCCACATCATTAATTTTAAAAAAGAAAATATTTCACTTGGTTATTTTAGACTCATAAGATACCTGTAAAATGAACTATATCAGCTATAAACTTGCGGTATGTATGATATTTAATTCACTTATTTTAAACTGGCATTTTTCAATTAATCTACTGTATAGAAGCAGTTCTCCTGAAGTAACGTTTTTATTTTTACTCTGAATCCTCGTCTATTCAACTTCACTCTTTCAGGTAGATTGTTGTACAGAAGAATTCACATGTTCCTCACAATGCTGCTAACTTTAAATACACCCCAGGAATTATGTGTTTGATGATGGTGAGTGTCTTATTTTTAGTAAAACATACTGTTTTGTTAATATTAATACAAGGCACCGGTAGGATATAGCACTCCAGAAATAGATGTTCAGTGTTGGAGGAGAAAGGCACTTTTCTCATAATCACTATTCTTCTGCATAATACATATCTCTCTGTGAGACACACCACGAAATACAATGCAGTGTGTGAGTACTGAGTGTACTTGTGCAAAGTATGTTCATTTTAGTGTTCTAGTGTCACAGACTTTACTAAGGACATTAGATGAATCGTACAACCTGCCCAGTCTATTTACTAAGCTTTTTTAAATGTATGTCCCACCGCAGAGTGTGATCTATCCACATTCCGAGGAATTTGTTGGTTAACTCTTGGTTTATGGGCACATTTCAAAGATTACATTATCTACCTTTGATAAAACTATATGTGATTGGCAAAATTTTATGTATACAGTTTCGTCTATATTGAGTTAACAGCTTGGAGCTTATATCACAAATCATGTTACAGAGTTCGTTAGCACATTGGTTTGGATATAGTACACTGGTGTCACCAGCAAATATTACTGGTAGACCTTTCTCAATTTCTGAGGCAATTGTTGATAAGTATAATAAACAGAAATGGACGAGGGGTGGAACCTTGAGGAATTGCTTTGTGTTACAACTTGCTCCTTTAATCGTATGCTTCCAAAATTTTTTGAGGCGATTACAAATGTTTGTATTCTGTTTCAATGATAGTATGATCTAAATCAATCATTGCACTTTCCCCTAATTCCATATTATTACAGCTTTTTCATGAGTAATTCATGGTTGGTGAGACTGAAGCACTTTGTGAAATCAAGGAATAATTCTGCTGTATACTTTCTGCAGTGAGAGTATTATAAATTTCATTTAGAAATGAATATAGGGCCCCTATTTATAGAGCTCCCTTTTTGAAAGTCAAACTGATGAGGACCCAATAAACAGTTCCTTCCTAGGAACTTAATGTTACTGTCATATACTGCTTTCTCCAGAATTTCATAGGATCAAGATGGATCTGTACTTATTAACATCGCTCTTTTCACTTTTTTTAAGGAGAGGCATCACTTTCACTACTTTGAAAATTTTAAGGAATTGGCCCAACAGCAATTAGCAGTTTATTATATCTGACAAGGGATGAGACAGTAATCAGATATCCCATCAAAAACATATTGGTGTGAGTTTGCTTCCTGCATTACAATACTGCAGCTTCAACAAAGCCAAGACTACTAAAGAAACTGTATTTAGTGTTTTCCACGAGATCTCATAAATAAAAAGGACATTCTTGTTATATACATTAAGAAAAATGGAAGGATGGATGGAATTTCAGCAGAGCTGTTGTGCATATCGGAGCATCACCTGGAGATAATTTAAGACTGTACAGAGTCATCTTCATAGGTGCAGTACTACTGTAGAACCATGAAGAAAAAGGGAGTAGCTACATGCAAAAAGAAGGAGTTAAGTCCCCAGCCCTCATGATTAATGAATGCTGTGCCACAACGGTGTTATCAGGAAACACAAACTTTTAGTACTGACAGTTTACAAACCACTGGCAGGAGGCATCTTAACCTTCAGAAAACAGCTAGGAACAATGCTAGTAAAATTATGCAGACGTAAGTGGAGAACCACTGTGTGTGTGTGTGTGTGTGTGTGTGTGTGTGCGTGTGTGTGTGTGTGTGTGTGGAGGCTTTAATGTCAATTTTCTGCCAGAATCTTACTGACTGAGGAGATCTAGAGCTGTTGATGTCAACCTTTGGTTTTTTTCCACACTACAATTCCCAATGATGATTGAATGACAAAGTGTACCATTTGAATAATTCACATGAAAGCATTGTAACTAACAAAAAAGACAATTTTACACATTAACAAAAGAAAATGCTTTGTGATTATCTATTTGGTCTTTCCTAAGGCAAGCAGTGTTTATGAGGTAAAATGGCATTCTGCATATTTTTTTAACAGTTATTACACAATTACCCTTTGAAAAATAGCACTATTTTAATTTTCATGGACAAACAATGTTGTACCTGCACAGTTACAGTGTTATAGCTGTGCAGTTACAACACTGTACTGCTGAAACAAACTGTTTTTTTTTCTTCTGTGTTGCTTATTACAGATATACAATGGTGCGCAAAACTTATGGCCAACAGTAAGTTTTACATGATGTGTCACTGCCAGGTAATATAGCTCAATGAAACTTGAACCATACATGGAAAGAACTTCTAGAGAAGGCAGCTGAAAGAAATGCATAATGAAACTAACAGAAATGACACTTTTATTCATGGATAGATAAAGTTTCACAAAGCATTGAGCAGCAAGTGTATCATGTTGAAAGATTTGGATGTCAGTATGACCACGCAACATTGTGACTCCCCACACCATAACAGTTGGCCTGCCGAAACAACCAGGTTCGACAATGTTCTTGGGTGAATTACATGTTCCCACTACTCACCATGTAAGGCTAAGTCCAGCATTGTCAAACATGATCATTTTTGTAGTCCACTGACCTCCAAATCTTTGAACATGATGCACTCATCAGTCAACATTATTGTGACATTGTACTCTTTACCTGTTTATCTTTTCAGGTGAGCATTTTTATGGATGACAATGCACAACAGCACTAAACAGTGCAAATGGAAGAGCTTTCAGAATGAGTAGATATTCGGTGAATGGACTATCCTGCCTGTTATCCCAACTCAATTCCTATCAAGCATTTGTGGGATGCGTTTGGAAGACGTATTCCTGGATGCCCACTTACACCAACGACTATCCAGCAGCAATCAATCGCACTGGTGAAGAAATGGAACAACCTACCACAAAAATTCCCTACCAACCCTGTGGCCTACATGGGAGCACATTGCAGAGCACTAACTACCATCTGTGGTGATCACACACCTCATTAAGAACCAAGTTCTGCCTTTTGTGTTGTCCAGGGGACCAGCATAAATCACAGGGCTTAAGTGTAATTATTGTTTTTAAATAAAAGTATTTCATTCAATTACTTTCTGTATTATACTTCAGCAGTTATTTCTATATATAGTCCAAATTTCAGTGAGCTACATTACTTTACAGTGACACATCATGTGAGAGTTACTTTCTTCCTTATGTTCTGTTCACCAGTGCAGTAAGCTTATTTGAGAAAATACAGATACAAACACTTAATTTTTGCTGCAATACAAATCTGCACAAGCAGCAGCAGAAGAAAATGAAAAACTTAAAACTATTCCTGTTGCAGATACACTAAACATGTACATTCAGCATTACATATTCAGTCCTCAAACAACAGGTTCTGGCAGACAGATGCACAAATCCAGTCGTCACTTGGTAGTTAATAACAGAAACTTTGCTTTTAAGCTGGAATATACTGACATAAGTCAATTATTTCTTTCTTCTTGTCACTGGTAAAAGTTTACCATACAAGATAGGAAAAACTGAAATGTTAGTTGGTGGTAGATCTCTTTCTCAGTACAGCTCAAATTCTTTGAAATGCTTTGACAACCCCATGGTTGGAGGATGCTGTAACATTTTCTTCCCGTTAGTGTATCTGGATCACCAGATAAAATTCGTGGCTGCACATACTCAGTTATTTTAAATGAGTTTCTATACAACTTGTGGTCCAGTGCAGTTAGGTCCCTGAAATACTCTGGTTCCATCTTGCAGACAAGGAATCCATTATCCTGGTCATTGGCAATGACTGAAACCCAATCATCTGGGTGATAAACATGAAAGAATATTTTATTCCCCTCTTTAAGTCCAAAATTCCTAACAGTGGGTGGGGAACACTGCCCTGTAATGAGGAAATTCTGGTCCACAGCAGTGAAATATTTACAAATTACCATATTTTGGAAACGGGAAATCATTCACCACCTGTTCTGTCCAATGGAACAAACAGACCACATTATGAGATGTGTTCAATAAATAATGCAAGAATTATTTCTTCATGGCCAATTTTGGTTTCAAAATTTGTAATTCTGTTTGCAATACTCTCAAATATTCTCATGTCATTTCATATGCTCCCAGTAATTCCCGATAGATTGCAGCACTATAAGCAGTTTCAAAAATGTGTCCTCCCTACCAAAAAGCCCTCAAATCTAGTCATAAATTTCACTTGATATCCCTTATGATCATACTTTTGACAGTAAACATAGGTGTAGTACAGGGTCAAATACTTCTTGGTAATCAAGAAATACTGCATCTACCTGACTTCCTTGATTCAAAGCTTTCAGTATGTCATGTGAGAGAAGTGTGAGTTGGGTTTCACATGATCGATGTTTCCGAAATCAATGCTGACTGGCATTGAGGAGGTCATTCTGTTCAAGATACCTCATTATGTTTAGCTTAGAATATGTTCTAAGATTCCACAGCACAACGATGTCAAGGATATTGGATGGTAGTATTGTGGATCACTTCTATTACCCTTCTTGTAGAAAGATGTGACCTATGCTTTTTTCCAAGAACTGGACATGGTCTAAGATAGATCATAGTTAGAAGCGGGGTTAATTCAGCCTCAAATTCATTACAGAATCTGATAGAGATTCCATCAGGCCTTTGAGCTCTCTTCATTTTTAATGATTTCAGCTGTTTCTCAATCCCACTGAAACTAATATTTATTTCATTCATATTTTCAGAGGTACAAGGATTAAATTGGGGCAATTCTCCAGCATTTTCCTTTGTAAATGAATATTTGATAATGGAGTTAAGCTTTTCAGCTTTTGCTTTGCTACCCTCGATTTCAGTTCCTGTCTCATTTGCTAGGACTGGACACTAACTTTGGTGCCACTAACATCTTTTACGTATCTAGAATTTCTTTAGATTTTGTGAAAGGTCATTTGACAATATTCTGCTATGGTAGTCACTGAAGGCTTCACACAGTGCTTTCTTGACAGACAAACACATTTCATTCAATATCTCTCTATCTATAGCCCTACATTTTGTATTATATCTGTTGTGCAGTAATCTCTGTTTCTTTAGTGACTGTATACAATGGACAGTCCCTCCCTTTATGAACTGTTCTACTGGATACATTTCTATCCAGTACATGGTCAACTATTCTTTTAAAATTGAGTCGTAGTGGCTCTACACCCTCCGGCACTGTGCTGAAAGTTTCAAGTTCCTCATTGAGGTACGATACTATTGATTTTTATCTACTTTACTGAACATATATATCTTTCTTATTGTTTTAGTTGTCCTTTGTACTTTGGTAATCACTATTGGCACAACTGTGTCATGTTCACTGATACTAGTTTCAATGTGGACATCCTCACAAATCCAATATATTTTCATAACAAGTGGAGTTCCTAACTACTTGTTCTACTTTGTTTGCAGAGAAGGCATTTAGTAATGTTTCACAGGATGTCAAACCCATTAAAGGATGGACTCTGTGGGAAGTGTGGCATCAATGATGGGAAAGTTATTGATGTAGCAAGAACTTGCTTGAGATGCAGATCAGTTGAGCGGTATTATGATGGCATGCAGTCTACATATTAAGGTGGCATAAAGACATGGAACTGGATGGAGATTATGTTCATAGCTAACACTTGAGGAACAATATGGTGTATTTAAATCTTGAATGAAACCATTCCACTTTGAGAAAAAAAATACGTTGCATTACTCATTGAATGACCCTCATATCAGGTTCCAAAAATCACCGTCACTAAGTAGATAGAAATGTGTAAGAACATACTTTGGAATACGTAAAGATATCTCTGTTGTACTTCACCTGGCCACTGAATGCTACCTGCACTGACCAATCTGGAGTCCTGTTTGGCTTCTGTTATCACAGTCCACAATTCAGAAACTACACAGAATGATAATTAACCCATGAGAAAAAAACAGCATGTCACATACCCATCATATGCTATGCAAATTTCCTCCAATGTTTATGAACAAACTGTATTGCAAAAAAATTTGATTCTCCCACTCTCAAAGCCTGACCTGTCAGGTTCATCTTGAATTGCCTATCAGTTCATTAATAGTCACAGTTATTGCAATATTTTGATATTAAGTAACATAATGCAAAAACTTCACTTACGAATTTAGCATTGTAAAATAGCAGTCACTATGTTCGGTTGTTAAAAATTGGGTCACACTCTGCTGCATACAAAATGTAGGTGACATATGAAAAGATACAGAGAGAATGAAATATTAAAACAGCCAATGTATCTCAAAAAAGTTTGAGATTGAGAGAGAGTAGGGATTTTGAAGTTTTAGTCTGGGAGGTCTTCATGAATACTTTCAGTGTAGATAAAATTCACCGAGAAAGCCTGCATTCTCATATACTGTCAGTGTCGATCATAAGAATGTTGTTTTGAAACAAGACAAGTTAACATAAAACACGATATAGATTTTGTATATCAATATTTTATTTATGTAACGTGTGCTAGGTTATGATTCTGCTTGTCTTTTACAATTTCTGTTTGGGGTATCCATTGGGTTTTGTGCACAACTGAGGGTGTAGCAACTGATTGTCTGATCAGCACAGGTGTAGCAGACAGACCTCAACATCGCATATGGCTCCAAAGGATATTTAGAGCAGAAGCCTTCCTTGGATCAACATTAACAACGATGTATAAAAAGAATATCAATTGGATAATAAAGATAGTCAGTCATTTGACACGCATTACTTTGGAAAGGTTTATTGTATCAATGCATGTTAATAAACCAAACCTGTCCCTTTCAAATCTAGACTTTCTCAACTATGCTTAAACAATATATGGGGTAATCCCAAAAGTAAGGTCTCCTTTTTTTTTTTAAGTACATAGACCTGTTTATTTCTACAATGGTTTAAATCAGTTTACAGCTTGAACATTTAGCTATTTTTCCACATAATCACCATTTCTGTCGATGCATTGTGTGGCAGTTTTTGTAAGCCCATGTCATACCAGCTCGCCGCCATGCTGTTCAGAAAGTTATGAACCTCTTCTTTCACCTTGTCGTCGGAGCTGAATCGCTTTCCAGCCAAATGTTCTTTTAACCTAGGGAACAGGTGATAGTCACTGGGTGCCAAGTCAGGACAATAGGGTGGGTGGGTGATTATGTTCCACTGAAACTGTTGCAGGAGAGCAACCGTTTGCCGAGCGATGTGTGGGCGAGTGTTATCATGGAGAATGAGTACGCCCTTGCTCAACATTCCTCTTCTCCGGTTCTGAATTGCCCATTTGAGTTTTTTCAGAGTCTCACAGTACCTGTCAGCGTTAATTGTGGTCCCAGCGATTCAGTTCCGACGACGAGGTGAAAGAAGAGGTTCATTACTTTCTGAACAGCATGGCGGCGAGCTAGTATGACATGGGCATACAAAAACTGCCACAGCGTCTACAAAAATGCATTGACAGAAATGGTGATTATGTCGAAAAATAGCTAAATGTTCAAGCTGTGAACTGATGTAAACCATTGTAAAAATAAACAGGTCTATGTACTTATAAAAAAATAGGATACCTTAATTTTGGAATTACCCTCATATGTATAGTGGTGTTCTGAAGAATGAGGAGGATTTGAGTCCTGCAGAGCCAGCAGTTAACTCAATTTATCCTGTGGAACCCTTGCAATAGAAAAATGAGATTCTGACAAATGACAGCATGCAAAGAGGACAGTATTTTGCCGTATGGTTAATATGTTGAACTTCCTTATCTACTACGATATACAAATAACAACAGATGTTTTTTTTAATAATGTAATTTTTTAAATACAAGTAATAGCATATGAGACAAGAATTGCTGGGAAGTTTGCAACAGCAAAAATGAAGAAATTACACTTATTTTTATATCCAGCAGGTGCTTTTTCGTAAACTACTGACCTGTCTTGCCTTCAGCTGGTAGTTTAGTAATACACTGTTTCAGGTGTCTTAATCCACCATGGGTCACAACATACTTATTTTAGAAGCTCACTTTCAGGTCAGATGCGAAATGGGATTTCAAACCATGAATGTGCCGGATTGTATTGCTCTAATTGAACCCTTAGGCTCAAGTACTCATCGCAATGAAAGTGACATGCAAACACAGGTACATGTAGACAAATGTACGATGGAAACCAATAATCTTAATCAAGAGGTAAGTAAAGGAAAGCTTTTCCAAGTCCTTCTTAGTGCGTGAAGTTAATTGAGTTGATGCTCACTTACAAAGTATCTGCTGTAGGCTCGTTCATCCAAGGCTGATGTCATTCAGTGAACTCCAAACTCTGCCAGGCCTGGCATTTGAGGGCCTCTATAAAGGGTATTTGGAATTGTTTGCTTGTAGATAACACATGACTGCACCACTTTTCACTTTCAATTCTCAATCAGTGAGTGTGAAATCAGTGGTTTCCTGATTCAAGTGACCTCTTAATGGACTGACAAAAGAAGCTTGCAATGTTAAGTCTCTACTTTTGTTACAAGGCTAAAATATGCCGTCTACGATTATGTTTTTTCTTCTTTTTTTTCCCTGGCAACCCTTCATGATTCAGTCATTACATCTCTCTTACATATATACATACATACATACATACATACATACATACATATATGACTTTTTTCCTTTTTACATTAAACTGTATATACACAGATTCTACCATTTATACAATAAATACATCCCTTTGACTGAAATATCTTCATCTGCTATATGTGCATCCAGTGACAAAGCTCTGGCATTAGGAATAATTTCACTTTGGGGATGCACTTCTTGTGAGATTTTTCCATGAGCTAGGTCACCATTTATATGCAAATGGTTGTAACATTTCTCTTCTTTCCACATTCTACATTGCATACTGCATTTGAGATGTAAGCACCACTCCTCTGGTTATGAGGGTCATGGCTATCGGCAACAGAAACGGAAATGCGTGTTTTCCAATTGGATCTTGTTTCCATCGCTCTTTTATGTAATCCTAACTTATTTTCCATTTCATGCACATGCTACGCATCTGTCCTGTTTGCTACTGTTGCCAAGGTTAGGCTAATAAAGGCAAAGTGACCAGGGAGTCGGCTTGTCTCCGAGGGCCAATCACAGTGTCACCCTCAGCTATACCTTTAGAATTCCTATACATATATCCCTCTTTAATCAATTTTAAGGTAGAGTTTAACCTATATTTCCTCCTTTATATTTTAGATCAAAAAATCTGATTTTACCACAACCTCACATCCAAAGTTAAATTAACTGCTTTAATCTCTTTGCATGTACTCTTATGAACTTATTATTCATTAACTGGAGTACTACATTTGATCCACGAGTCCTTACAACATGAAAAGCTCCTCTTCATGGGCTTGATAACTTCTTTGACTGCCTTCTTCTCACTTTCATCATGTAATAATCCCTAGTCTCCTGCTTTGAATTCCTTGGGGCTTTGAGTGTGATCATAATATTCCCTATTCTTCTCCGTACATTCCTTATTAAAACTCTTGGCATGTGATGCATCTACAGCATCCTTTCCATTATTTCTTTTATGTAATTCTCGTAGTTGTATTGTACTTTGGCTGGATACTGCAGTTGGTTCCCGTGAATGCTGCACATTCTGGTTGCTGCATATTTGGTAATTTTATAGTTTACGGTCGCTGCACGACTTGGGAACCACATGGAGCCCACCATTCATAAGTGAGAAAGCTGTCTGATTCATATCTGATAAAAAAGAACATCATTAACAGCGAAATGTCATTTATAAATATCTGAGGTGGTTATGCAGCACATTCTTGAGGGAGAGGGAGAATTGAGATTTCTTTGATTTAGAAAAATCACTGAAGGTAAATCCTGCATGGTTTCTTTGAAAGAGCATGGATAAATTCCTTCCCCTCTCTGAGCTTGTGTTCCATCTCACACGAACTCATGATTGATCACTGATGGTATGTAAAACCCTAAAAGCCTCCTCTTCCTTTGATCCCCCCCTCCCCGCCACCATTTGTGAAGACTTTCAACCCTCTCCCTCTTTCTTTGGAAGCTAGAAGCATTAACAACAGTGGCGTGTTGCAGGGAGAGTCTTCCTTGTCTCAACAATCTTAATTTATCCAGACACAATATTCCATTGCAATATGGGGATCATTTCAGTGATAATGCTTTCTTTCGCCTTTTGGTTTATCCTGAGCTAAGAAGTGAATAGCAATTGAGAGTTATAATGAAAGTATTGTTGGTTTCATTACAGAAACATCAAACTCCATATGTTCTGTTGACAGAGTATAATCTTAAATATCAGAGCCAAGTCAATAGAGTCTGAAGGTTTCAGTCCAGTTTTCCTGGTCCTACATTGGTAGCTAAGCTGCCTGAGATCTAACTGTTTGTTTTCCTTACCTGACTGTGCAGAAAACATGGCAGTCTATCACTTATTGCTCCACTATGCACTATGACCACTATTGACTTTACTGCAAATGTTACGTTGCAGGAGCACTGGCACATACAGGTGTTTGTTCTAGCTTCCTAAGAATAGGTCTGTGTTAAGGTTGCTTTAGTATCTATGATCTTTTTAGTGTTACTGGTAAATTAAATTGCATGTACTGATAGTTTAATAACCTGTTATGCTTTTTTGACACCAGCATAAGAATTCAGTATTTAATCATGTTTCCTAGACTTTCTTTCCTTTGGTGGATGTTGAGCATTTGCGATTCCAGACTGCAAAACTCCCACTGCAGTTTACATGTATAACAGAGATGAAGAAAACAGTGTTCCAAATTCATATGTGGCTTTGCCTTGAGTTACTTGACATTTCAAATTTATGGTAATTTGTGTCTAATATTGGCATTTAAAATACCTCATTGGGTAGGGTGCACAGAATCACACTTCAAACTGAGTTAAACCAGTGTTAACATATTCTGTTATTATAGGTGTGTGAAGGTATAAATGGGGCTGTTCATTCATCTTTACCATTTACCATTACACTGAACTTCTTAGGACAGTAACACCTCCTCCTTCCTATTAATTTTCATAAGTCTTGGTTATCTACACCCATTAAGTCTGCATGAAAACATCCTCACAGAAATTCAGGATATTGTGGAATTATGTGTGTTCTGTATTCAACAAAATACAAGAAAAAAATTCTGGAACACTGTATAGGCTCAGTTTCAATTAACTAATTTTGTTACCACTGTCATTCTTGGAATGTTAGTTTGTGAGATAAGAACCATTGAAATATAACATGCAGCTAAGGGTGGCAGCAGAAATACTGGTGGACTAAGCGAGTCCCATATACTTCAGCAAGCCATTAAAACTGAGATGTGACAGAAGCCTAGAGATTCCCTCTAATGATTGGTTTGCCTTAACATCTGTGCCAATTCTCTGTAATATACAATGTTCCACCATGCTGCACATGGTGGTCATTGAAGCATGAACAATGCTTAAAGTTACAGAAAGCTGACAGGGTTCACTCAGCAGAACATTGGGTTCGTCTAGAAGGTACACAACCAAAACTGGAGTTGCTTGCCAATTCACGAGCCAAATGTGGTTTGTTAGATGTAATAAACATGACAACCATTAAAATCAACTGACGTCAACTAATAGTCCTCAACCCCCCAACCCCTGGCCTATTAGATTGGATTGGATCTTGCAGAATACAAAATTGGTACGAATGCAACTGTAATGTTTGCAAGCATGTTACACAAGTAGTTACTTGTGGGATTCATTAATCTGACTCGCCATCCTCCAATTATTCACAATCTGATTATGCTTATAGCAGATCTCACACTTTTCTCGTTTTTTATTCCCTCATCACTTTCTCTGTGCCTATGAGTCTTTTATCACTGTCATGAAAATTTAGTATTTTCACTGATTTTGCAAAATGGAAACGTTACTTAAGTCCAATGGATTTTTCCTCTATATAATTTTGTATTTTATACTTGATTTGCAAAGGTTATCTTGAGGCAATCAAGTAAATGTGTAAGTGTGACGTTACAAGTTCTCCATATGTAACTACTCTTACATTAATCAAACTGAATATCAAAAAAATTGTCATAAAGTCGAAACAGTTGATGTTTCAGAAGTTATTCCTACACAATGTGGAATAATTAATATACCACTTGAACAGTCTATTTCTTCTTCTTCTTCTTCTTCTTCTTGAAAAGAGGATAATTTATGACACATACAAAATTAGGCATTTTTTACTTCCATATAGTAGAAAGACTTTATCTTTCATTGTACTATTGAATTACACTTACCTTTTGAACTCGAACCCTACTACAGAGTGTGAGTGTATGTGAGAGAGAGAGAGATGGACAGGGAGGGAGGGCAGGGGGGGAGAGGGCGCACTACATTCTCCTGATGCAATAAATTGCTTCACTGGCCTGTCTCAATGTTGTGATCATGTAAAGCTTGCACTCTCTCTGTCTTATTCTTTTTTTCTACCTATCTGTTGTATTAATCTGCATGTTGAGTGCTTCCTCTTACTCATACTACTCCTAAAATTCCACTCAATATTTTCTATTGTTGTAATAAAGGATGAAATCAGTGTAATGGTAGTTCTCTTACACTTATCCATTGTTTATAATGGTATGCAAGCACATTTTTAATCACAAAGCTTGAAATGTTAAACTATGACTTCAAATAAATGAAGTAGTAACATGTAAAGTTGCTACTACAATGAGAAGATTGGAGGAAATACTTACTGTAAGCCATTTTATATCTTCATCCTCAAAAGGCCACTTAATCTCTAGGTTCGTAACCTCATCTTGTAGCACCCTAAGCTGTTCAGAAGGGTCCAACTTTCGCTTTTTACATCGGTCATTAAATGATCCTTCTTCATTTTTTGGTCCAACATTCAGTGCTACTGTTTCCATCTGTGATAAAATGGAAAAGGAATATTACATTACATTTATCCAGAATTTCTTTACTTTCAAATATTAATAAATTGAGATAACATTATTACTTGCAACGTAGTTACCTGCATTCTTTGACCTGGTCCCCAGCATACACTTCTTCCCAAGCAAATAAAATCATTTGAAATGAAACATGTCTCTTACATGTTACACATACAAAGTAATTAGTATTTGTCTCTTGCGAAAAGCCTCCTTGCTTTTCTACACTGACTGACATGAATTAATACAATTTTGTACATTTGTCAAATATTTTACAACATTATCTTTGTTACAGTGAACAAAATAAGACTTCATTCACTGCAAGTTGCCCTGTATTATCCTCTGGGTTATAACTAAACATTTCTCGCAAATTAAAAATGTAAACTAAAACAGCTTTTAAGTTTTCAGGAAGAATGATATACACTGAATGAATCTGTCACTCTAGAGCTAAATGGACAGTGTATTCAAGCTTCCTGGCATTGTATAATGTTGTACTCTGCTGGGACTCAAATTTGGACCCTTGTCATTCACAAGTAATGTAGGTTTGTGTATCACTCTGGCAAGCAGTTTTAATCAATCAGAAGTTTCAGTGGTAAAGACAGCCCAACAAAAAGCACTAGAGCTCAATCTCTACCAGGATAATGAGTATGCCTAGGTCACAATGCAGGCATGTAATCTGATAAGGAAGTTATATATGAGACGCAGCTGATGCATGCAAAACAGTAGTTCACTTTTATCTGCAGAGAGGATGGGGATTCAGATGCCCACAATGTATCAAATAATGTAGGTGTCTGAGCTTACCAGTTTTGTGAAGAAAAGTGTATAAAAACATATTGAGTGTAACAGAGTTCAATAACAATGCCTAGAAAGGAAGGAGTGTTCTGGAGCATACTGAAAGAAAAGAGAATGTCAGCAGATAACGTGCCTACATCCATATCAATATGACATCACTATCATACTATAATGTAACATATTTATTATTATTATTATTACTATTATTATTATTTATTTCTTTTCTTTTCTTTTCTCCCTTGTTCTTTTCTTCATGTATCTTCAAGAACTACACTTTGAAATAGTATACGTAAAAGGAAATCAAAACATAATAGCTGATGCTCTTTCCCAACTACTGCAAGGTTTAGAGGAATTCAATGGTCTTTTAGAGCAGGAAGGTGAAATAATAGCTATGTTGATGGAGGAAAAACCCCTCTGACCATACTATGTCTACAGGTGTAAACATATGGATCAATTACAGCAGGAAGACACACGCTGGAGTAAGGTAAGAACAAAACTTACACTTAACGGCAGTAAAAAATTAAAAAGGCTTTTTACTATTCACAAAGGTGTTCTGTTCCACACAAACTCTCCCGATCTAGAACAATGGTGCATGTGTTTGCCACAGGAATATGTGGATGATTTTATCTTATACACACCCAATACTTGGGGGCCATTATGGCACTGCAAAATGCACTAATAATATAGTTGAATATTGTTATTTCCCCAACCTTAGACAAAGAGTATTACAGGTGGTAAGAAAGTGTATTGTTTGCCAGAAAGCAAAACATTCTAACATCTCCAAACAGATAGAACTACATCCCATTGTAGCTAAGAAACCTCTAGAAAAGGAAACATTAGATATGGCTGAACCATATCCCAGAGGTAAAGGGGGAGTAAAATATTTAGTAGGTCTGTATGATATTTTCACTAAATACAAAAAACTATATGCTATACAGAAAGTTACACTCAGTTCAATAACAAGACGAGTTAAAGAGGATTATTTTGCAAGAGAAGGGAAAAAGTTTGTAGATTCCAAATGAATCAAACACATTTTAGTATCCAAATTTCATCCCGAAGCATTCCCCTTAGAAAGGGTGTTTAAGGAATTCAACAGGTTTGTGAGAACCTATATACCTCGTAAACATACTAAGCAGATTGAATATGTCACTCCTTTCCTGCAAGTTGTTAACAACCTTCCCCATACATCAAATGCAGATGTTCAATTGCAAACAGATAGATGAATGGGAAAAACCTTAACCCAAGAAACCAATAACAGAATTATCACTGGACGATAAAATATGACAAGGAGTGATCAACCTTGAAACCTGGGCTAAATACACGAAAGGAATTTATGACAGAAAGCTGAAATGTACAACACAGATTTACACAGGACAAAAGGTGTTACTTAGAACACATCCCAAATCCCCAAAAAACTGGAAAACTGAACCATAAGTGGCAATTACTATACACTGGACCACACATAATGTGTGCTCCCTACCTGGGAGCATACTGATTGGCATACGCAAACCTGGGTAAAGACAAGGGCCTTTACCCTCACAAAGACTTGAGAACGTTTACATATTGAAGAAGAGGGTATGCAGCCATTTATACACCTCTAAGTTGTATATATGTATAGTAATATTAAATTTAGGATGCTGGAAACTCACATTCCTGAATTTATGTTGTTAGTTGATAAGGAAAATTTTTGTTCAGGTTTTTTCTTATATGACAAATGTGTAAATTATAAGGTGAGTGGATGTAACAAGGAAGAATTTTTCTTTTATGTGTCTAGAGGTGACGATACTTTGAACACAATGCTTCACCTTCCACATAGCCCCGTGGTAAATGAATAAACAAACTTGTGAAACACATGGTAGCGCGCATTACAATACACAACTCGCCGCGACGTTAGTAGTAACAGATAAATGCAGCGCATGCGCACTGGGGAGAAAGTTAATCAACAAACCGCAAGCACTTGCGTACCAGACAGATGCAGCTGAAAGTATTGGAGCACCCAAAACAAACAAACCCTATGACCTACGTCCTGCACTAGCACTTCTAGAGCCTATTGCATGAATTGGGACAAAGAAAATTAATGGAGAGTCTATACTACAACTACCACTATCTACACAACACACACAAAAAAGGTTATGCTAAGGGATTATATACACGGAAAGGGAACCAGTTATGTTACTATTACATTGCATCTATATAGTTGCAAATTGAAGTATTGAAAGTACACGCACTAATTACAATTAAGGGACCAAAAAGCCTTTGCTGCACGTAAATAAGACAGTACAATATGAGTGGCAAACTGAATAAGAGGTCACATCATGTGTATAATACACTTTACCTTTCAGATTTACAAGGTAAGTAGAGGCGCACGCATGATGTGAAATGAGTTTGTAATAGCACTACTGCACACTGAAATAAATTAATACACAATGGAACATATGAAAGAGCTGTTAGTGAACACTGAGCCACTGTACACTTGTCTATGAAGATTTAGTTTTAAGTTAGTATTAAGTTTTTCTTCCAGGGAATGACGTATCGACACACCCTAAAGGTGAAGAAAGATAAATACTTGTCACATGTTAGGTATCATATAAACATAAGAAAGGGCCGCACCACAAGTAAATGTAGTTTGAAGTTTATGATATGTATGAATGTGATAGTGTGAAAATATGTGTAGAATAATACTGTTGCAGTACGTCGCATAACACGAGGCTGAACTAAGGTGGAGCACTACCAAATAATCAAGGAATGACATTACAATGACATCCAGACCTTTAGCTGATTACAGGCATTGATAAATATCAACGGGGACAGTTGAAAATGTATGCCCCAACTGGGACTCAAACCCAGGATCTCCTGTTTACATGGCAGATGCACTATCCGTCTGAGCCACCGAGGACACAGAGCTTAGTGTGACCGCAGGGACTAACCTCTGGCACGCTCCCCGTAAGACCCACATTACCAACTTACTGTCCTGTACACACTCTACATTTGTAGTGCTCCTGCCCACTATACTCATTACTCGCGGCAGTCAATCTACTGAGTCCTGTAAGAGTTCGGGCATGAGTGCATCCACAATGAAGAAGATCATTGGCCAGTAGGCACACATTTTCAACCGTCCCCGTTGATATTTATCAAAGCGTGTAAGCAGCTACAGGTATGGATTTCATAGTAATTTCATTCTTCGAGAGCTGTAAGATCACCAATGGTATCTGTTCTTTCAGATGTGTCCGAAAGAACAGATAGAATCTTCATATAAATAATCAAGGGGTCAAAACCCAATGCTGAACTTTTTTTGCATGTTTGTTACTTATATAAACACTATTTTACGCTCATTGTACATGACATACAGTATTGATGATACAACTCTGTATACTCGACGTATGGTTATCCTTTACACGATGAACATAACAAATAACTACTGAGGAGCACTTTAAACACTGAATAAGTATTCAATATGATTGGTATCATCAGGTTTGTGTTGTGTTTATAAATAACAAACTATTTTGTTCTTGTGAACACAGTTAAGACCAGCAATGAGACATAACTCAGCACATAAATGCCTTTCTGTGAAATTTCCTCAACTCTGTAGTGTGTAGATCCTTCCTGCAGAATGCTAGAGAGGCGAGGCCACACGTAGTTATTTAAGCAGCATGTAGAATCTGTTGTAATGACTATTGCTTACTTCTTTAATTCTGTGAACTTGATAAATATGCTCCAACAAGATGTCACAGTAAAATGAAATGAAATGTATGTCAGTTTATGCCATAAAGGAAAAACGAATCTATTGTTGTATGAATGTAATGTAATGAACATAGAATCAAAAGAGAGTAAAAAGTGTACTCATATAATTGGAATTGAACAATGTAGTGAAATTCTAATTTAACAAAATTTACTAAACAAAGTGACAATCAGACTGTAGGCAACAATAATGACACGTCAGTAAATGAATAGGATAAGTTTATTTTTGTAGTTGTACTTTTTTTTGTTATGTGTATGTGGAAAGGACACTATAAAAACTTTGTGTAATGCAACAGTATGAGAGACGCTCAAAAACATACGAAACCTGCCTGCAAAGTGTTAAATGTGTGTGTGAGATATGTGGGTGTGCACTAGACGAACTAAAAAAATGACAATACTTTGTGTAACATGAATTTCCTGTGGTCAACAATGTCGTAAAAACATGAATTTTATGTGCTCGACAACATAGTAAAAACATGAATTTTCGGTGCTCGACAACGTGATAGAAGCAGCAAGAAACTTACCTTGTCAGTGGATGTCGGATGTACAACTGGTATCCCCACTGAATAAGTATGTGCAACGAGGTGAAATACTTTCGTCGGGCCACTTGTAATCTCCCCACGGAAAATTACCCTCTACCACGCAATAATTAATAATGGTCAATCAAATCATCCACATTTATTCGCTTTTGAAAAGCATCTGATCGGATTTTCTAGTAATATATGCGTCGACAGTTCGTCGACGCCAAGGTATTTTCCAGTACGTTTATTCTTTGGAATAACAGAGAGACATATGAGAGACATATATGTATTCTCCATGGTTATTAGAGACGGGTAACAAGGACAGCTTCGGAAGTATCTGTTGGAAGATTGTCGGGTTTCTAAAAGAGACATATTTGCTCTTCTTCTTGCTAAAGCGAGCTATTAACGTTTGTGCCACTAGCGGATTATTTGAAGAGAGAGAAAAACTGTAAATGCAAATTAAGTAAGACTTGGAATCAACAGAAAACGGAACATGTAATTGAGATGGATTGAATATACAATTTTCCTCAAAAATAAGGTTTGTGACCCTTTTATTCTAGAGTGAATGACGAATGAGTTCTTTGAATCATTGATGATTGTCTTGGCCCTGTAATTAGTGGGGAAGTTTCAGCTGTGACGAAGAGAGCCTGCAATCGACAAGTCTTTATAAAATCGTCCAAAAAGGCTTCGGACACATCTGAAATTCGAAATCTGTCGTAAAAGGAACGAATTGTTCAAACGATCGATTTTCCCAACTGAATGCAGCGCTTAACAATAATAATAGATATAAAGATCTTTTACAGCAAGCCAGCCGCTGAATGTTAAGACAAAGGGTTCCACCAGAGATTCTATTGGGCTGATTTCATGTTATGAAATATTATATTTAAAATTGTACATAGATAAAGGAGAGAGAGAGAGAGAGAGAGAGAGAGAGAGAGAGAGAGAGAGAGAGAGAGAATGAAATTAGAGAAAATACTCAGAATCCTCCATTAGTATAATTGTTTGCCTGTCTTATCACGGATCAGCCTAAAGACAAAACAGGAGGCCCTTACTTTACGGTACAGATTTATGTGTGAGAGTGAAGGAATCATAAAGGCAACAAATACACGTCTTTACAGACAAAACATTACACCAAGTTAGCGGCAAGCTGCATTCCCAATAACATTATATAATTCATTATAATGGCCAATCTGTGACAGGACACGTTTTTGGACGTTGCTAAAATAATTTTGTTCTCTGTTTCATGTCAACTACGACGAGCCAACTTAACTGACGCTTGGAAAAGAGAAGAAATACTCGCAGTCAAATTAAGTGGATCTACAAATAAGAACATAAAACAACACGCTGGGCGCAGAGAAAAGGCCAGATCTATAATTTTATTATTAAAGCTTGCTAGTATAGATGAAGTGCACGCTTTTCTATTTAGTATTATTGGATATTTGAACATTGATTAATTGTGTTCATGATAGATGTTGTTTGATTGACCGGCCCCAGTTGCATTTATCTGTATAAGTACAGTAAGAAACTAGCCACAGAAGTACTCTTGTGTGAACGGAGTTACATATAGTGACAGTAGAAGGAAGATATATATATTGACGGTAGAACATTTATATGGTTTTAACTAGGGCAATGTTTAAGATGAGTCAAGCAGAGCAGAGCAGCACGCAACAGCCTTCAGCTGTTAGCACCGATAATAATGATGCAGTAAGAAGTGTTGTAGAACCGATGGCTACAGATAGCGCAATAGAACGCCCTGTAGATACGGAGGGACATGTAACAGCAAGTACGCAACATGGATTAGATCCATTAATCATTATCATGAGACAGATGCAGATGATAATCGAGAGCATGAATAATATGAATACAAAATTAGCCTCAGTTACTGAAGGGCAGGAAAATTTGAAAACCGACATGAACGCGAAATTAGTCTCAGTTACTGAAGGGCAAAATGATTTGAACGCGAAATTAGCCTCAGTTACTGAAGGGCAAAATGATTTGAATACAAAATTAGCCTCAGTTACTGAAGGGCAAAATGATTTGAACGCGAAATTAGCCTCAGTTACGGAAGGACAGGAAAATTTGAAAACTGAGATTAAGCAGCAGTTACAAGACAGTTTTTCCGAATTAGAGCAGCTGATAGAGGCGAAGACCAAGGAACTTAAAGATCAGGCCGAAGAGACGGAACGAAAATTAACTGCACAAATAGAATTGGTGAAAGCTCAATGTGAGGAATCTACTCACCGCGTACGTGTAGAAATGAAGGAGTATGTGGCTATTAAGATAGATAACGTACGGGAACAGGTGGAAATGGTTCCGCAATTAGTACAAAAGCAAGATGCCATGTCATGTGCAATTGCGCAACTTCCTGAATTGGCACGTACGCAGACTAACCTAAAGGAAAGTGTTGAACATCTGACAGAACGTCAAGACGTTATAGACCACCAAATTAATGTATTAACGGGTAAATTATCCGAAATCACATTAGAAAACAAAAGGCTAATGTGCGAAAACGTTGAGCAAAATGTTAAAGCAGCATTCCAGAGTTTATCTGGCAAAGAGGAAGAGAATTTGTTTGCGAAAGGACTTGAGGAAGTGCGACAGCAGTTAGGTGCTGATTTAGAGCATTAGAAACAAATGATAGAAGAGTCGATGCGCGTTTCACAACAAGGCTCAGAACAAATGAATACAGGCCAGCAGCAGAAGTTGGCAGCGACTATAGAGCCAGTTACTGCACATTCACACACGATACCGACTGGTGTAAGTAACTCAAACATTAAATTGCCACGAGCTAGTTGTTCGCGTGAATTTTTATCTAACGGAGATTACGAAAGCCTTTGCCATGCCGAAGAAAAAATGATAAAGCATCGGCAATTCCAGATTTTTAACACTGACAAAAGGGGGGTCCATCCAATTGTTTTTATTCGAAGTTTCAGAGGAGTGCTACCCAGAAATTGGTCGGAGTGGCAGAAGATCAGTTTCGTTACAGGATTTATACAAGGTTCAGGGGCGATCTGGGCTTCGGACATGACTTCTGTTTGCTCGATATATGACGATTTTGAGAAGGCGTTTTTAGCAAAGTTCTGGTCAGAAGGGGTACAGGAACGCCTAAGGCAGGAGGTGCTCTACCCAGAGCCTTTCTCCTTTTCAAAAGGAAGCCTTAGAAAGTATTTTGAAAAATATATAAATAAAACTAGATACTGGGACAGACCTATGCCCTTGCCAGACATAATAAACATACTTAAGGCAAGACTACCAACTAGCATCCGGAATCAATTAATTTATGACAACGATAAAGACTTGGAATCGTTCCTCACGACGTTAGACCATATAGATATTATCGAAGAGAACAACCAGAAAGCCCGTAATAACAGATTCCAATATAGGGAGATAGAACCGCCGCCAAACGATAGGCAAGGGAATGCACAGAGATCGTTAAATAGTGGAGAAACCCCTCAAAATCTCAATAGTAATACCGGCTATAGTCTTGCGAGGGGCTATCCAAGGAACAACAGGAATTGGAAAAGATACAATCCCGTGTGGGGGAACGAAAGGAATTTCAGACCCCAAGCCTGGAATAATAACAGTAATAGAGAGTGGAATCAACCGGGGGGAATGAATTCAAATAATCAACATCAGTGGGGACGGGCATCTACGAATCAACCGGTAATTACCGAAGTGACGGACGATGTCAACCAGCAGGCAAATCAAAATCCGACAAACTTCTAAGGACCCACTCGTGCCCCGGAGGAGCGGTCAACAATTGGTTGAGGGGCAACAGGATATGTGTACCCATGCTAACGTATAATGATGGACGATTGCTGGCTGATGAATTGACCGAGGACTTAGAACCCCAAGATGAGGATAAGGAACAGGTGGCAGTAGCCGAAGTGCAAGTCATTTTGGAGACTGTACCTATAGTGGTGGTTTTAGACACAGCTGCAACCACAAATGTTATTTTGGAGGCACTATTCAACAAGATCAGAAATATAAGACGAGTACCAATTTTTCCAGTTCAAAATTGCAGAATAATAGGCGCCGTTGGGGCTAGATCGGCTAATGTAAAAGTGCAGTCACTACTTAGTGTAGAAGTCGGAAATGTAGCAATATTAAGCACATTCCTTGTTGTGAAAAATTTGGTGGTAGACTGCATTATCGGAGTCGACAGCCTACGTCAATACGGATGCAGAATAGATTTTAAAACAGGAAAAATTTGGTTAAATATAAATAAACAAGAAATTGAGTTGAACTTGTTGAAAAAAGAAAGCCTTACCAGAAAATATAATAGTGGGATCAGTGTGCAAGTAATCAGGACGGCACAAAATTGTAAACAGCACGTAATTAATGAGTTCCAAGTCAAAGGAGATTTTGGTCAATTAGTGTATGAGAAGTTAAATGAATCCGACTGCATTATTGAAGATCAGAAGAAGCAGCTCAATGAATTATTATTAGCGTATAAAACCATGTTTGATGAAAGGCCAGGAGTGATTAAGGGATACATATGCCATCTCTACGTTAA
This sequence comes from Schistocerca serialis cubense, assembly GCF_023864345.2. Lineage (NCBI taxonomy): Eukaryota > Metazoa > Arthropoda > Insecta > Orthoptera > Acrididae > Schistocerca > Schistocerca serialis. The sequence goes on along the minus strand of NC_064643.1, from coordinate 388,683,109 downwards.
GCCGCACGAAACGTATTGTAGAACTTTCTGTCCTGTTCCCTGGAGGTTAAAGGCTCAAGTTCAAAAAGAAATAGATCGCATGTTGAAATGGGGTTTAATCGAACCCTCTACAAGCCCATACTGCTCCCCATTGTTGGTCGTGCCAAAACCAAATTGGACTGTGAGACTGGTACTCGACGCCAGAGAAATAAATAAAATCATAATTCCAGTGAGAACACATCCGGAAAACATAGACGAACTTATACAACGGTTCCAGGATGTCCAATATTTGACGAGCATTGATTTGCGGAGTTCTTATTGGCAAGTCAAGCTGGATGAGTCATCAAGGAAATATACGGCTTTCATTTATTCCGGAAGAAGTTACCAATTTACTGTAGTTCCTTTCGGACTCAACATTAGTGCTGGAATCTTTATAGCAGCTCTAGATTATGCACTAGGACCAGAACTAAGAAGCAGGATAACAGTGTTTGTTGATGATTTGCTTATAGCATCGAAGACTTGGGAGGAGCATATTACCTTACTGAGTCGGGTGTTGGACGTGTTCAAAACCATGGGAATAACTGCTAACCTACAGAAATCCCATTTTGCACAAAACAGAATCAAGTTCCTGGGGCATATAATTGACACAAAGGGAATTTTACCAACCAAGGAGAAGCTAATTGCGATTGGTAAGTTTCCAACACCCAGAAATAGGAGGCAATTAAAAGGGTTTATGGGTCTTGCCTCATTTTTTAGAAGATTTATAACAAATCAGGCCATGAACACAGCAGCTCTAAATAGTCTGTTGAAGAAGGATGTGCCCTGGCTCTGGACATTAGAGTGTCAAGAAGCATTCGAAGAGATAAAGAAGCAATTAGTAAATGCACCGCTTTTGTACCATCTGGACATGCAAGAAGTATTTTACTTGTCAACAGATTCGTCGAATGTGGGTCTTGGAGCGTGCCTTTTCCAAGTACGCAAGATAAATGGACAACTCACCTTCTGTCCTATTGCGTTTGCCAGTCGTGTTTTGTCCAACTGTGAACGAACTTACACGACGACAGAATTAGAGGCTCTTGCGGTCGTCTGGGGATTTAAAAAATTTCATTATTATCTATATGGGTCAAAGACTATCGTATATTGCAATCATCAATCATTAACGTTTTTACAAACGTGTAAACTGTTACACCCCAGACTGGCTAGATGGATTCTCGCTCTGCAATAATACCAGTTTAAGATCGTGCATGTCTCAGGACAGCAAAACATTATTGCTGACGCTCTATCAAGGTCACCGCAGGGTTTAGCCAAAGAGATTGAAGTAAATAATAACTCAGAATTCCCTGTATTGCTGCTGCAGGAAAATCCATTTAAGACGTACTACGTCAATTTCTGTGCGCATATGGCCCAGTTGCAGAAAAGAGATGCTCAATGGGGAAGTGTCGTTCAAAGGTTACAACAGCAACCTTCAGATCAGATGGCAAATTATTACAAGCTGGTAAATGGTGTATTATTTTTCCGGTGTGGAAGGCCAAACAAAGTCCGTTGGTGTGTTTGTATACCTGAGGCGCAAATAGAGAAACTCGTATGGTTCACCCATTTAACCTGTGCGACAAAATCTGCAGACAAGATAAGTGGGTACTGTTATTTTCCCAACATAAAGCGCAGAGTGTATGAGGTCTTAAAGAAATGCATAATCTGTCAAAAAACAAAGCCGGATTCAAAAGGGAGTAAGCACCCATCTCTATATTAGTCCAAGAACCAAAAGAATTAATTTCGTGCGATCTGTGTGGACCGTTACCTACTTCCAGAGGTGGTGTTAGATATGTGTTGGCATTTCTCGATGTGTGCACGAAATACGTAAAGCTATACCCGATAAAGGCGGCTACAGCTAGAGTAATTGTACTAAGATTGATAAGGGATTATCTTCCACATGTTGGTACACCTAAAGCGATCCTAACAGACAATGCTAAGATATTCACGGTACTCCGATGGAAACAGGCTTTGTCTCAAGTCGGTGTGAAACACATACTAACATCATTTTACCACCCACAAGGCAATTTGGTTGAGAGAATTTTTAGAGAGTTCAATCGATTTATGAGGACGTATTGCCATAATAAGCAGACTGCGTGGGCAAATTATGTGGAAGAGTTTGAGCAGATATACAATAACATGCCCCACTCCTCAACTGGATATACACCTCATGAATTGATGTTCGAAGCAAAAGAGGAAAACTTCTGGACTGAACATATGCCCAAAACTCAGGAAACTGAGATGCCTTGGGAAGAAAAAATAAGACAAGCCATCATAAATATGACGAAAAAGGCTGATCAGAGAAAACAACAATATGACAAATTAATCAAGAGGGTACAGACATACCGTGTCGGAGAAAAGGTACTAGTCAAAAGACATACCAAATCATCCTTAATAAAGAAGAGTATAAAGAAACGGGAGCTATTATGTACTGGCCCATACATTATCCTACAAATTCCGAATCCTGGGGCTTATCTGTTAGCATACCCGGGATCGAACAAAATAAAAGGGTTATTTTCCCATAACGACTTGAAAAAATTTAATGAAAATTAGGAGATAGGGAGGAATGGTGTTGCGAGTGACAGAGATGAACGCTCGTAAAAAACATAACAATAAACTGTGTGTGTAGTGTTAGAAAACTTTAAACTGAAATAATTAATCAGTGACATAGATTATAGAAATAGTGACTAACAATTACTATTGAGTGCTACAAAGAAGATAGTGGAGATAGGCTTCACCTGTGGTTTGGGTGAACATGGAACTTTAGCATTGCTAATGTCATCAAGATTTATAAAGGATCTAACTAACCTTCAAGAAGAATGAAATGTTTCCCGCAAATGACGCTGAATAATCAAAAGAGGTTCCGAGTGAATGTTCATATATAGTTTCAAGTGCATGCTTAGATGTGTAAACATGTGAACGGATGTGTTGTGGCAGTGAATCGTGAGTGACGGTTAATGCCGCAAAGATAATTTCCCGCGCAAAACAGTTGACGTCGGCGCGAGAGTTAGAATCGATATAGACGACACAGATATGCTTTGTGCATCAAACGCGAGGGTAAACTGATTCATGTTGAACTTTAAAAGGAAAAGGTGTTATAATTAGAAGTTAAGAGTTTTTAATTTATTAATGAATGTTTAAAGAAAGTAATATGCATAGAATTAGTAGTTATTTAATGGTTCGTGTTCGTTTTGGAATTGTGTTTGAAAATCCATTTCCATATATGTGCATGTATGAACGCCGTATGAATCAGAGAATAAATGAAAGAAGTGAATCCGCATTCCTCAATGCTAATAACTTTTACATTACAGCAATCAAGCGGAGAAATATATGTATTTAGAATAAAAAGTTTTTGAGTATAGATAAATTATATGACTTTTCAAGGAAATGATGGATTATGTCTTTGTATAAAATGAACCACACTTTCCATTATTCGATGATTTGAATCCAAAATCTACTGTAAGTACATGAATCCTTTAAATTACGAAGAACAAATCAGTGATAGAAAATGTGTCAGAATTTTTTGGACTTATAAGCAAAAGTGGGAATGCAAAGTCAAAAAGAATATTCAAATGAAAGTAAATGTGATGATGTTTTTGGCAACATCATAGAATATTCAAATGAGAGTAAATATGATGTTTTTGGCAACATCATTAGTTAATGCCTAAATTCCTTGAAGTACGTCGTAACAAAAAGGATCCATGAAGCCATAAGGATTTTGCTTTCAAAAAGGAGAATCTTGGACGGTGCAACCTAACCAGTACTCTTACAGGAAGAGTTTCCCTTTTGGTCATTGCTAATTCTTTTGGAGTGAATGTTGCATGTGAATTCGAGTATCCCTGTCCCTTCTACTCTTCCCATTGTGGGCCGCGTAGAAGACCGACTACAAAGTGGGCCGCGTAGAAGACCGACTACAAATGTGAACGTTGGGGACATGCAAGACCCGGGGGAGTTTTAGCACCGCAAGATATTGTCCTAGGAACAAGATTGTAAAACGAAAACTTACGTTATTTATTGTAAAATGTTTTTTTTTTTTTTTTTACTAGAGGCACAAATAACTCTTCTCCAAATCGTTATATAAATCGATCCCTATCTTTCCTTTAGAGATCTATTTCAAAAATAATTTTTTTTCTTCTATAGGCTTTCCTATCTTCTATGTACCGTAGGCTGGGGGTCTAGCCTTAAGAGGTTTTCCAAGGTTTCCCTGCTTAAGAAAGTTCCCGAATGGGTAGACCCTGATAACAGTTGCATGAAAGATCATCTTCCTTGGTTGTGCACAGCAGACATAACACCTTGATGCACGTAAAAGCAATACAGCCGCGGTACCTGTCTCTTCATTTCTTCTGTTTTCAACATTTCTTTTCTTCGTCTGTCTTAAACACAATATTCTTTTTCAGTCGGAGGACTGACAATTATCACTTCCGGGTTATCCACACTAATAGATAGCTTGCGAAGTGTGTTTGGTAAATCAAAATTGAGCTCACAAACTTCGCTCGCTGCGAGGGGCATTGTAATCTCCCCACAGAAAATTACCCTCTACCACGCAATAATTAATAATGGTCAATCAAATCATCCACATTTATTCGCTTTTGAAAAGCATCTGATCGGATTTTCTAGTAATATATGCGCCGACAGC